>NC_090312.1:65935894-66560894 GCF_039906515.1 Pseudorca crassidens
TGTAAAATTCACTTTGGTGAATAATCTCTTCATGGGATTCAGGGGGATGAACCAGGCACACACTGAATCCACCCTAACCCTCCAGTTGGATCTCTTCTCCCATGTCAAAGTTATGTGTTGTGAAAGAGAAGTCATATGAAAATTCGTCTTAGCAAATCCTGGCTTGAGGACAGTATAATGAAAGGATACTAAGTGAGACTTGAACATTATATTAAAATAAATATATAATATATATGTGGCATTTTCTAAAAATCAAATATTCTAATTTTATATAAGGATATTATACAGTTTGTATTTGCTAATAAACTTTGTTAGAAACCATTCACTGAAATAAATTCCATGATTTATAAAACTAACATTTTCCTAAAATGATCTATTAATTAACATGGGTACACTCACATAGTTTTTTACTAAAATGTTCTACATTTATTTCTGATGTGAGTATATTTTCACAGATACATATGAGTTTAAATCATATTATGCAATAAAATAACATTCAATAAAATATTTCTGATAAAATTAGATATTTTAGATAAAATAATAAGTGGAATGTATTATCAATAAAATATACACACAAATGATTTTTACTTATAAGCCTGGTTTTAAGTGTGAAATTTATATTTTGCCATAATATTAAAATAAACATAAAATAAACAAAAATTCAAAATAAAATTAATTTTTAAAAACCATTATGCTAGTGGTTTTATCAAAGTAGTAAATAAGTACTGACTTTGAGCCTAAAAAATGCTCTGTTACTTACATAATACATATTAAAATAAGATTTAAGAATTCACTCTACATGTTCACAGTCTCTCTGGGACCTACTTAGTAATTCTTCTATATAGAACTGTCACCCTTACTTGTTTTTTTTTTTCCTTCTTATGAAAAGGTCATTTTCTGATTTATTTGTATTTTTAAAATGTTCTTCAAAGTCACAGAATGATTTTTTTGTTTAATAAGAGATAGTGAAATTACTACTAATAATTTTATAACAAAACGCTCTGATTTTTTTTATAATCTTTAACAGATGTGTATGCCTTTAAAATGTTTCCACTTTACCTTCATTTTATCATATTTCTATATGGTGTAAGAGAAAGCAATATGGTTGCCTTAACATAAACATTAAAAACATAGAGTTTTGTACTAGCTCTTGGCTAAGGCTGGGAAAGGATTTTTTATTTTTTGTACATAATGGTAGTATTCAGACATAATCTGATTTTAGTTCTTTCCCTGCCCTGATGTACTGTATAAAACATTTCTTAACTCATTAATGTCAAGTATAAATTAGTTTTATATTGGAATTTTAACAGTCTAGCCTCCATGGGCAACATAAAAACTAGACCATTGTCAGGAATGATGTTAGGCTGCATGCAAATTTAAACCAGGTATCATTTATCATCAAAGAAAATGCAAGATGTATTAAACTTCTGGGTATCCGTCCCCAGTACCACAAATTATTTTGGTTCATCTATACTTTAAAAATATCAACAATTTTTGCTGAACACATGCAGAGCAATTTCAACGATCATATTTTAATGTGCTCTCTGGATTTGCCAAATCAGAGTATGACTAACAGTCAATGTTCAAATGTCTAGGATACATTTTTTCATATATATACTCTGAATATCTGAACAGGCATGTTGTATTGTATTAATATCATAATTCAAAGGGAAATTTATTAACCCTCCAGTATTCCCATCATTGCTAAAAGTTGCAAATTCTAGGTGGCAGAACCTAGACAGTAATATCAAATTTTAATAACAATTCCTCTTCTTCAGTCAGGGCTATTCTGGAGAAAAGCATAAATTGGTGTGACTGACCGTTGGTTGTTAGAGAAGCAATCTGACTTCTCCACACCCTTATTTCAGTGTATCTGCTCTGTCCCTCAGCTGTATTAATGATAGCATGAAAGGTCACATGATAAACGAGTGACAAAAATATCAACACATATTATCCTGTAGCTTTGTTATCAGTGTATGACAGAGATGACAGAAAATTGTATTTTTCCCCTGAATAATTTTGTGTTACATTTTGCTGGCTAGGCAGAGTGAATTAGGGAGAAATTCCTGCCTCTCACTGTTTGTCTCCTTTTCTGACATACTTGAAGTAATAATATACATTAATAATAGGACTGTGCTCAGAGAAGGGATAAAAACTCAAGATCTGACAGTCTCCATTCTATAAACTGCTATCTTAGTTTTTTCCTAGCAAAAACAAATTTTCTTTAAAATATGCATAGAATCAAGCTTAATAATATTATTGATAGTAGGCTATGGTAGAATACAGACTCAGCAAGTGCACAGGATAATTAAAAACAAAAAACAAAATAAAACTAAAAAGCAACCTGAAGACTTCAAGACATTATATTTCAAAATGTACCATTTTATATTTAGAGAGAAGCATGTCTACTAATTAAATAAAGGCAGTCTCAATAATGTCTGATGTATCTTGTTGGGATGTGGACCCAGTAATTAAAAATTAGAAGCAGAATTTATACCTGCTGGTTTACAGACTTTCAGGGATTGTAAACCCTGGGGAGATGAGGTTTGCATTTTTTGAGAAGAGATTATAGAAATTGGTGAGGGCTTAATGTCCTGCAGAGCTAGGGTATAGTCTCCAGGGGTAGGTTAAGCCCTGTCTTGTCTGAGTTACCCTTTCCTGAGTGAATGACAACATTGCCAACTAAGTCCTATGTTTCTCTTAAAAAGCATCTGTACTGAATTAGTCACAAATTCTGGAATATTAATATAATTAGTTTTGGGGGGAATTTGGGGAAAGCTATTCGATGCATGAAATTATGAAATATTTACACGGGTACATTCAACTTTAAATTTTAAACTTCAAACTTATAGAGATGAGGTATTTTGATATTATAATTACAGAATACATTTGAAAGAAAAGTATTCTTACGTTAGTAAATATGAACCAGGCTCTGTACAAAATGTGGGTGATACAGGAGTGAATAAGACCAAGCACTTGACCTCAAGGAGCTTAAAATCTAATGAGGGAGACAGAGTAAATTGTTATTATAATGTAGTGATAAATTGTATGTCTGTGAGAGAGGATACATACTAACAAATACAATAGAAACCTTACCTGCCTAGTCCTGTCTCACAGCTTCAGAGGAAACAGATTTAAGGACACAGCAGCTGATATTCAGAGCCCAGTGATCCCCTAATATTTCAGGGGAAATGAATTTTCTCTTAAATATATCAATTTTTAATATGACAAGTTCATATTCAATTCCATTGGAAATGGATTATCTTAGAAAATGACCTAGAAAAGTTCTTTGAAATAATTTTGACCTTTTGAAAACAAAATAACAACCAAAATGGGAAAAGCTAAAATGAAACCCAAAAAATAACTTAAGCTTTGGAATTCATGTATCCTTCTAGCACTTCCTGTGTTCTAAATAGAAGCACTTATTGAAACTGGAGAAACACATGAATAAAATCCTTAGCCTTGAGGAAACAGAATCTAGGAGAATTGACAGTTATGCAAAAAGATACAATTTTATAAGTCCCCCCTATTTTTTCCTAATGAACCATGCTAACATAGAAGAGTTTGATCACAAACAGGCAGGTTTGAAAGAGGTGAAATTTCCCCAGATATCGAAGGAGGAGGTAGAAGTTAGTCATTCAGAAAAAAAAGTGTGGGGTGAGGATCTGGGCAGGAAGCTACCCTACAAAGAAGGTAGGTATGAAAATGCTTATCATGTTTGGGAAAATGGAATTTAATTCTACATGCAGATATGGTACACGGGTAAAAATTAAAATCGATGAGACTAGAATAGTAGTTTATCATTTACCGTGGTTTACACTACAAATAACAGAAAAAACACCAACAGTGGCTAAAACAATTAAGAAAAAAAGTTTATTATTTGCTCAACCTGCAGTCCAGAGTTAGTTCAGGGTTTTTCTGATGTCATCAAGAACCCAAGAGCTTCCCATCATTCCCCTCCAGAATGAAAGTGTTGATATTCTTCTTTGGGCTTGTCACCTTGTGGTCAAACAGTGGCCACTGCAGCTTCAGACATTGTGTCCTTATAACGACCAAAGCAGAAAGGTCAGTAAGGGAGTGAAAGTGGATCTCTTTATATACCTCTCTCTTCATCATGGAGAAAATTCCTGTCCAGGTGACTCTCACGGTTTCTTTGTTCAAAACTGAATCACATGATCACATCTATCTGCAGTGGAAGAAGGAAAAGGACGTATCTGCCTCTTTCATAGAATTAAGAGGGCAAGAGATAAAAGAGTTAGAGATGGCTGTTAGGATCGCAGAAACCCACGTCTGCCCCCAGTGGGTCTGCTTGTGAAGGTTCATATGTACCATGGTGAGAATGGAATTTACTGAGGCTGTGAGATTCAGTAGAAAGAGCACAATCTTAGAGAGATAGATTTGAGTTAAATTCTCACTGTTATTAGCATAAAAGTAATGTATGTAAACTCTGTGGTGCTGTACATTAATTAGACGGCTGGAGTGTATTTTTCTCATTTGTTTCTTTTTTAATTCTGTAGACAATGGGGAGCCATTGAAGCTTGTTAAGCAAGTTAAAATGCTCAAACCCGGTGACTCTGAAAAGAGACTAAAGACTAGACGCTATTGTAATAATTCCAGAGATGCAGAGAGCCTGGACAGAGACTGTAGTGATGATGATAGGAACAAAAGTAAGCAATATTTTAGAGAGAAACAAAAATCAACAGTGATTTATTGATGTATACTGTATTATGGAGTTAAGAAGAGGGACATGTCAAGAATGAGAATATTTCTTAGTGCATACAGGGTCATCAACCAAGATAGAAAGTGGAGGTTTTAGTTGGGGTACTACGGTAAATTCACTTAATGCTGAGTTTGAGATATCAGCCTAACCTTCCAAAGGAGTTTATCTAATTGAAACTTGGAGCTATTGTTAGAGCTAGTGGACTAGAAAGAGCTACTGAACTAGAAAGAGCTATAGAATTTGTCAGCATATACATAGTCATGAAAGCTATATGAATTTATGAGAAAGCTTATAGAGCAGAGTCTCTTAATTGGACAACCTATATGCGTTTTGGGGGGAATTCCTGAATCATTTAAAATCTCGCTTAAAATTTGGTGTGTGCTTATTTTTCGGGCTTCCCTGGTGGCGCAGTGGTTGAGAGTCCACCTGCCGATGTAGGGGACACGGGTTCGTGCCCCAGTCCGGGAAGATCCCACATGCTGCAGAGCGGCTGGGCCCGTGAGCCACGGCCGCTGAGCCTGCGCGTCCGGAGCCTGTACTCCGCAACGGGAGAGGCCACAACAGTGAGAGGCCCACTTACCGCAAAAAAAAAAAAAAAAAATTTGTGTGTGCTTATTTTTCTCTAGGAAAAAGTGTTATTGCTCATTGGAATCTCATAGATGCCTGTGAACAAAATAAGTCTGAGAAACACAAAAGACAGGTGGAAAGAAAGGAGGATGGGAAAGGGAACTGGCAGTATTTAAAGAATAGACAAAGGAAGATGAATATAGGAAGGAGAATTATAGGAAATAGGGAGATAAAGTTGAATTGCAGAAGCTCAGGGAGGAAGGAATTTCAAGAAGTTGCCACAGAGAAATAAAATGGAACTAAAATTTTTTTTTTTTCAATTTGGGAACTAAGACATCATTTTGACCTCTGAATGAACAGTTTTTCTACAATGGTGCGAGCAGAAGTCAAGATGTAGTGAGCTGAGATGTGAAAGGGAGAGGCAGAGAAGAGAGAAAGAAAAATTGAGAATCAGAATTAATGTGATTTAGACTGAAACTATAACATTGCCCAAAGCATAGTTTAATATAATTTTTATTAGTCATTTTACATAGACTAAATATTATTTATAAGGCCATTTACTCTTATGTGAAAATTATTATGTTTAATTATTTTAGAGTCCATTCTTCCTTCATTTAACATTGCCAAAGATAGCTATTTACTTATGTCGCACTAAACAATTACATACTTTGTTTCTCAGTTTTGTAGCCCTATGTCCACTGATAACATAAATTAAGTTTAAAAATTCAAATGACTATTTTAAATCATTGGAAGTAGATACCTCAAGCCTGTTTACCCCGTAGATAATGTCTCAACTATTTCTTAATTTCCCAATTGGTTAGCAATAATCACTAAAAAATATTTAGATCTTAATTATTCATTTAGACAGTATATATTTCTCTGAAAAATTATGCAGCATTTATGGACATACAGAGAGTAATTTTATGTAGAAGTTTTTTTTTTTTTTTAATCCCAATCCATTTAGCAGTGTAGACAGATTGCCTTAAAGAATTGCTTTTTTTTCTGATTATATCAAATTAGATCTTTTAAAATTACTAGTCCAATAATTTTCTCTACCTTTACTCTTCCTATCCATTATTTATGTAATATAATTGAGGTACATGATATCTTATAATTTACAATCTAAATTGTATTAAAGCCACAGCTAAATCATGTATTTAAATTCTTATCCAATAATACTGAATACTAATTCCTTGAGTTTTCCATGGGGATAAGAGGTTAAATTTCAATGCATGGGCAATTCATAATGACTATGCTTCAGATCTGATCTCTGAGGAATTTCTCAGTCCCTGATTGTGGTTCACACATCACTTATGGGAAATAAATGTGATTACAGACTGCCTTCTAAATATTAGGCAGTGCTAGCTTTTAAGGATACTACTTGATACACCAACATGCAAGTAATACACACACATACATATATATTCAATATTTAAGTATGTTTATGCATGTGTGTAAATGAGTGTATGTGCATTGTAGAGGAAGAACATGGTGTAATTGGAAAAGAGTTTTTAAGTTATTTGATAGAAAACCCTACAAGTTTTTTAAACTGAAGCATTATTTTTCAATAATTAGTATTAATTCAACAGTGCTAATACAGGTAATGTTAACATTTATTGCGGTTTCTCCCCTGGCAGGCACTACACTGAGACATTCAAATATTATATTAGGAGTATTCAAGTTCTCCCAACAACAGAGACCAAAGTAACAATTATTTAGTCAAAATAGATGTTTTTCTCTTTCACATGACTCACATGAGACACATGAGCAAGTGTCTTACATTCTTGATATTCAGAGTGTAGTCCTTGGGCCAGCTACATAAGCATTTTCTGGGAGCTTCTTGAAAATGCAGTGTCTCAGGTCCAACCAAGATGTTCTGAATTAAAAACAGAATTTCCACAAGATATCCAGGTGACTTGTATGCATATCAAAGTTTGAGAAGTCTAATATTCAGTAGATATCGTATCTCCATAGAGGCAGGAATCCAAGTTTCTTGTTGATTCTGTTCTCAAACCAGAGCTTACACTCTATGATCCAAGATCTGCATTCCCTGGAATCAAAAGGGGGAAGAAGAAAGAGGAGAGCACTGTATTTTCTATTGTGGTAAGACCTGAAGCTTTATAATTACAACTGCAGATGTTTCATTGAATAGAATATAGTAGCACAACTACATGCAACTGCAAAGGAGGAATTGACTAGGCACCCATGTGCCTTATTAAATCTGGGCACTTATTACTAAAGCAGGAAGGACAGGATGTGATATTTGGTAAGTCATTTATAGATGGTCACTCTTACCTCTATGTTACAAGGTCACACCCAGTCTGCCTGATTCCAAAATTCATACTATTCATCACCACATTCTGCTTATTACTTATACCATATGTAGTTTATTGATACAATCAATAGGATTATGAAACTTCCCCTATAATAACCAGAATCTAAATTTACATTAAGAGGTTTGATAATCAAACAACAGTGAAGCTATGTTAATATATTGTTAAAGAAAAATTTTTTCAACTTGAGCCATTTTTGAAACAATTACTCATTTACTATTAATTATTGTTTGCTAAAAATAACACAAACTGAAGATCATGTATGTACACTTGAAAATATGAAGCTGAAGGGGTGATGCAAGCTAATGGGGTGGACAACAGACCCAAATTTTGATCCTGGTTACTTTCTATATATCTTTTTCTGTAATAATCTTGGCCTATGGAATCTCATTTTGACATTGATAAAGTATAACTTTTCTATATCCAAAAATAAAGGGTTCTGCAGTGAAAACAAGAATACTATTCTTACTTTGTGAATTTCCATATGGAATTCTCGCTAATTCTGTTCCTATGTCAAAAGACAGCCTCATATTTAACAGGTTGCTTAAAAAACACGTTCCACATTAATAGCATAGTACCATTAGTGTCTAGTGGCTCAGATTTTGCATTTCATAGAAATGTCTAAAATTAAAAATTCTTACAATTTATACTAGAGTCTGTACTGAACTGCATCATTGGTTTAAAAAACTACTGTAAATAATATCAATAAATTCAGACTAAATGAGAGAGAAAGTATAAAAAATCAGAATTGCAATTTATTTATTCATATTTGTATAAATATTATCTATCATATTTATATATCTCTATTTTTAATAGTCAACTATCAAATTTAACACATTAATTGATGCTGTTTGTAGTTTTAGGAACAAATGTGACAACTGTTTAAAATGAAGTCTTTTTAGGTAATTATTGTTCATTATTACATATTATTTTGCAAACAATGAGCTTGGGTTCTCATAAATTAATGTGAATTGCCATGATACATTTGTTTTTAGTAGTGGCCTCGCTTTATACACGATCTAATTTACATCAAGAATATGGAAGCTTGTATGTTAATAACAAAAACAAAACAAAACAAAAATCCTAAACTATACACTTCTGTAAAGAACTTTAATGTAATTCGAATGTTAATAGTTTTTCACTCACGTTTATAAGCCTGATATACCTGACATATACATAGGTATAAATGGGCCCGTAAATGTTCAAAAACATCAGAAAAGAGAGGGTAGAGAATGTCATCATATATAATCTCTTCATATCTGGATTGTCAGATTTGGAGATTGCTAGGATATTTATGAGGTGAGGAAAAATTTAAAACAAAAGGTGGTAACGTGTATTGCTTAAACCAACGTACACTTATTATCATGAAGCACAGTATTTGTTCAAATTATGGCATAATTAACTTTTCAAAAATTATTTCATGACCTGAAATAATGATAAGATACTGGTATGATAAAATAAATAGTAATATAAATGAACATTTATTGGGCATTTACCTTGTTCTCAGCATCATGCTAAGCTTGTTACATTAATGTTGAAGTTAATTTTCTATAGTAGAAACGAGAAGAAAACTAGTAAGTTTAACTGAATTGCCAGTGGTTGCACCCCTAAGAGTGAGGGATTGACTGACACAGAGGCCTGGTCTTTGATTCTTAGCAATAACATTGTGGTAGTCAGGAATTTTCCAGTGGCAAATGATAGGAACTCAATTCAAACATAGCTAATCAAATTAAAAAGTGAGATTTAAGGATTTACAGAACTAGGAAAGACAGGGTGCGATTCAGAGACTCATCGCCCATCCTCAAGATTTTTTTTTTTTTTTCCTTTGTCCTCCTCTCAGTATTTCACTCTGAGTGTTGGCAGACTGAACTTTTTTCCATGGGACCGTGAAGCCCACAGAAAATCCAAGTTTATATCAGCTGACAAGGCAAGAATTTCCTTCCCTAGAGTCATATTCTAAGAAGACTTTAAAATATACTCTAGGAAATATACCAGGAGAATTTTTAATTTGCTACCTTAACCCTCTGTCCACTCTTAGGCCAAAGGGGCGGGATTTTTCCTAATAGAGTCATGTGGAGGGAGAAAGGGATAATTACACCTCTTAAAAAAAGGGGTAAAGTTCCGTGGACAGGAGAAAGAGGATTAAAAAAGTAAGAGTCCAATTTTGTAAGATATGCATTTTTAAATGCACATTTTTTTAATTTGAGAAAATGAACAAGAAATAGTAATATCTTAGCGAGGTATGATAAATTTGTTTTATTATATTTATATTTCTCATATTTTAAAAATTGTCTTCGACAAAAGTGTTATTTCTATACCTAAAAGGAAAAGTTAATAAAAGAATAATATAAAAAGAAGTTTATTAACCATTAGTATTAATACTACTCTTTAGTGATTAATATTTATGAAATGTTACCTTTTATTTTATGGTCATTGTATGAATATAAAATCAATGACTACATCCAATAACAGTAACTATTTTCTTAGATATTATTTTATAACAATTTGGAGATCATGAGATATTTCACATCAATTTCTGTTTTACTTTTTAACATCTTTAAGGGAGTATAATTGCTTTACAATGTTGTGTTAGTTTCTGCTGTATAACAAAGTGAATCAGCTATATGTATACATGTATCCCTATATGCCCTCCCTCTTACATCTCCCTCCCGCCCTCCCTATCCCACCCCTCTGGGTGGTCACAAAGCACTGAGCTGATCTCCCTGTGCTATGTGGCTGCTTCCCACTAGCTATCTATTTTATATTTGGTAGTGTGTATATGTCCATGCCATTCTCTCACTTCATCCCAGCTTACCCTTCCCCCATGCTGTGTCCTCAAGGCCATTATCTATGTCTGCATCTTTATTCCTGTCCTGCCCCTAGGTACTTCAGAACCATTTTTTTATTTTAGATTCCATATATATGTGTTAGCATAGAGTATTTGTTTTTCTCTTTTTGACTTACTTCACTCTGTATGACAGTCTCTAGGACTATCCACCTCACTACCAATAACTCAATTTTGCTTCTTTTTATGGCTGAGTAATATTCCATTGTATAGATGTGTCACATCTTCTTTATCCATTCATCTGTCGATGGACACGTAGGTTGCTTCCATGTCCTGGCTATTGTAAATAGAGCTGCAATGAACATTGTGGTACATGACTCTTTTTGAATTATGGTTTTCTCAGGGTATATGCCCAGTAGTGGGATTCCTGGGTCTTATGATAGTTCTATTTTTAGTTTTTTAAGGAACCTCCATACTGTTCTCCATAGTGGCTGTATCAATTTACATTCCCACCAACAGTGCAAGACGGTTTCCTTTTCTCCACACCCTCTCCAGCATTTATTGTTTGTAGATTTTTTCATGATGGCCATTTTAACCGGTGTGAGGTGAAACTTCATTGTAGTTTTGACTTGCATTTCTCTAATGATTAGTAATGTTGAGTGTCCTTTTATGTGTTTGTTGACAATCTGTATATCTTCTTGGAGAAATGTCTATTTCGGTCTTCTGCCCATTTGGAGATTGGGTTGTTTGTTTTTTTGATATTGAGCTGCATGAGCTGCTTGTAAATTTTGGAGATTAATCCTTTGTCAGTTGCTTCATTTGAAAATATTTTCTCCCATTCTGAGGGTTGTCTTTTGTCTTGTTTATGGTTTCCTTTGCTGTGCAAAAGCTTTTAAGTTTCATTAGGTCCCGTTAGTTTATTTTAGTTTTTATTTCCATTTCTCTAGGAGGTGGGTCAAAAAGGATCTTGCTGTGATTTGTGTTATAGAGTGTTCTGCCTATGTTTTCCTCTAAGAGTTTTACAGTGTGTGTCCTTATATTTAGTTCATTAATCCATTTTGAGTTTATTTTTGTGTATGGTGTTAGGGAGTGTTCTAATTTCATTCTTTACATATACCTGCCCAGTTTCCCAGCACCACTTATTGAAGAGACTCTCTTTTCTCCATTATATATTCTTGCCTCCTTTATCAAACATAAGGTGACCATATGTGCATGGCTTTATCGCTGAGCTTTCTATCCTGTTGCATTGATCTATATTTCTCTTTTTGGGCAAGTACCATACTGTCTTGAATACTGTAGCTTTGTAGTATAGCCTGAAGTCAGGGAGCCTGATTCCTCCAGCTCTGTATTTCTTTCTGAAGATTTCTTTGACTATTCGGGGTCTTATGTGTTTCCATACAAATTGTGAAATTTTTTGTTCTAGTTCTGTGAATAATGCCATTGGTAGTTTGATAGGGATTGCATTGAATCTGTAGATTGCTTTGGGTAGTATAGTCATTTTCACAATGTTGATTCTTCCAATCGAAGAACATGGTATATCTCTCTATCTGTTTCTAACGTCTTTATTTTCTTTCATCAGTGCCTTACAGTTTTCCGCATACAGGGCTTTTGTTTCCTCAGGTAGGTTTATTCCTAGGTATTTTATTCTTTTTGTTGCAGTGTAAATGGGAGTGTTTCATTATATTCTCTTTCATAATTTTCATCATTAGTGTATAGGAATGCAAGAGATTTCTGTGCATTAATTTAGTATCCTGCTACTTTACCAAATGCATTGATTAGCTCTAGTATTTTTCTGGTAGCATCTTTAGGATTCTCTAAGTATAGTGTCATGTCATCTGCAAACAATGACAGCTTTACTTCTTCTTTTCTGATTTGGATTCCTTTTATTTCTTTTTCTTCTCTGATTGATGTGGCTAAAACTTCCAAAACTATGTTGAGTAATAGTGGTGAGAGTGAGCAACCTTGTCCTGTTCCTGATCTTAAGGGAAATTATTTTAGTTTTTCACCATTGAGAATGATGTTGGCTGTGGGTTTGTCATATATGGCCTTTATGGTGTTGAGTTAAGTTCCTCTATTCCTACTTTCTGGAGAGTTTTTATCATGAATGGGTGTTGAATTTTTTGTCAAAAGCTTTTTCTGCATCTATTGGGTTAATCGTATGGTTTTTGTCCTTCAGTTTGTTAGTATGGTGTATGACATTGACTGATTTGTGTGTATTGAAGAATCCTTGTGTATTTGTGTATATTGAAGAATCCTTGCATTTGTCTATATTGAAGAATCCTTGCATTACTAAACATATTCTTTAGAATCCTTGCATTACTGGGAAAAACCCCACTTAATCATGGTGTATGATCCTTTTAATGTGCTGTTGGAATCTCTTTGCTAGTATTTTGTTGAGGGCTTTTGCATCTATGTTCATCAGTGATATTGGCCTGTAGTTTTTTTTTTTTGTGATGTCTTTGTCTGGTTTTGGTATCAGGGTGATGGTGGCCTCGTAGAATGAATTTGGGAGTGTCCCTCCCTCTGCTCTATTTTGGCAGAGTTTGAGAAGGATAGGTGTTAGCTCTTCTCTAAATGTTTGATAGAATTCGCCTGGGAAGCCATCCTCTCCTGGGCTTTTGTCTGTTGGAAGATTTTTAATCACTTTCAATTTCAGTACTTGTGATTTGTCTGTTTATATTTTCTATTTCATCCTTGTTCAGCCACAGAAGGTTGTGGTTTCCTAAGAATGTGTCCATTTCTTCCAGGTTGTCCATTTTATTGGCATATAGTTGCTTGTAGTAATCACTCATGATCCTTTGTATTTCTGCAGAGTCAGTTGTTACTTCTGCTTTTTCATTTTTAATTCTATAGATTTTTGTCTTCTCCATTTTTTCCTTGATGAGCCTGGCTAATGGTTTATCAATTTTGTTTATCTTCTCAAAGAACCAGCTTTTCGTTTTATTGATCTTTGCTATTGCTTTCTTCATTTCTTTTTCATTTATTTCTGATCTGATCTGTATGATTTCTTTCCTTCTGCTGACTTTGGGGTTTATTTGTTCTTCTTTCTCTAATTGCTTTAGGTGGTTTATTTGAGATGTTTCTTGTTTTGAGGTAGGATTGTATTGCTATAAACTTCCCTCTTAGAGCAGGTTGTGCTGCATCCCATAGGTTTTGGGTCATCGTGTTTTCATTGTTATTTGTTTCTAGGTCTTTTTTGATTTCTTCTTTGATTTCTTTAATGATCTCTTGGTTATTTAGTTGTGTATTGTTTAGTCTCCATGTGTTTGTATTTTTTCCTGTAATTGATATCTAGTCTCATAGCATTGTGGTCAGAAAAGACACTTGATATGATTTCAATTTTCTTAAATTTACCAAGGTTTGATTTGTGACCAAAGATGTGCTCTATCCTGGAAAATGTTCAATGAGCACTTGAGAAGAAAGTGTATTCTGTTGGTTTTGGATAGAATGTCCTATAAATATCAATTAGTCCATGTTGTTTAATGTATCATTTAAAGCTTGTGTTTCCGTATTTATTTTGATTTTGGATGATCTGTCCATTGGGGAAAGTGGGGTTTTAAGGTCCCGTACTATTATTGTGTTACTGTCGATTTCCGCTTTAATGGCTGTTAGCATTTGCCCTATGTATTGAGGTGGTCCTAGGTTGGGTGCATGAATATTTACACTTGTTATATCTTCTTCTTGGACTGATCTCTTGATTATTATGTAGGGTCCTTCTTTGTCTCTTGTAATAGTGTTTATTTTAAAGTCTATTTTGTCTAATATGAGAATTGGTACTCCAGCTTTCTTTTGATTTCCATTTGCATGGAATATCTTTTTCCATCCCCTAGCTTTCAATCTGTATATATTCCTAGCTCTGAAGTGGGTCTCTTGTAGACTGCATATTTATGGGTCTTGCTTTTGTATCCATTCAGTCAGTCTATGTCTTTTGGTTATGGCTTTTAATCCATTTACATTTAAGGTAATTATCAACATGTATGTTCCTATTACAATTTTCTTAATTATTTTGGTTTTGTGATTATAGGTCTTTTCCTTCTCGTGTTTCCAGCTTAGAGAAGTTCCTTTAGCATTTGCTGTACAGCTGGTTTGGTGGTGCTGAATTCTTTAAGCTTTTTCTTGTCTGTAAAGGTTTTAATTTCTCCATCAAATCTGAATGAGATCCTTGCTGGGTAGAGTAATCTTGGTTGTAGGTTTTTCCCTTTCTTCACTTTAAGTATGTCCTGCCACTCTCTTCTGGCTGGCAGATTTTCTGCTGAAAGATCAGCTGTTACCCTTATGGGGATTCCCTTGTATATTATTTGTTGCTTTTCCCTTGCTGCTTTTAATATTTTTTCTTTGTATTTAATTTTTGATTGTTTGATTATTATGCATCTTGGCATGTTTCTCCTTGGATTTATCCTGTGTGGGACTCTGTGTGCTTCCTGGACTTGATTGACTCTTTCCTTTCCCATATTAGGGAAATTTTCAACTATAAACTCTTCAACATTTTCTCAGTCCTTTTCTTTTCTCTTCTTCTTCTGGGACCCCTATAAATCAAATGTTGGTGTGTTTAATGTTGACCCAGATGTCTCTGAGACTATCCTCAATTCTTTTCATTCTTTTTTCTTTATTCTGCTCTGCAGTAGTTATTTCCACTATTTTATCTTCCAGATCACTTATCCGTTCTTCTGCCTCAGTTATTCTGCTATTGATGCCTTCTAGAGAATTTTTAATTTCATTTATTGTGTTGTTCTTCATTGTTTGCTCTTTAGTTCTTCTAGTTCCTTGTTAAACGTTTCTCATATTTTCCCCATTCTATTTCCAAGATTTAGTATTATCTTTACTATCATTACTCGGAATTTTTTTTTTCAGGTAGACTGCCTATTCCTTCTTCTATTTTTGGTCTGCTTGGTTTTTACTTTGCTCCTTCATCTGCTGTATATTTCTCTGTCTTCTCATTTTGCTTAACTTACTGTGTTTGGGGTCTACTTTTCACAGGTTGCAGGTTCATAGTTCCCATTGTTTTTGGTGTCTGCCCCCAGTGGGTAAGGTGGGTTCAGTGGGTTGTGTAGGCTTCCTGGTGGAGGGGACTCATGCCTCTGTTCTGGTGGATGAGGCTGCATCTTGTCTTTCTGGTGGGCAACTCCATGTCCAGTGGTGTTTCTTGGGGTGTCTGTGAACTTATGATTTTAGGCAGCCTCTCTGTTAATGGATGGGGCTGTGTTCCTGTCTTGCTAGTTGTTTGGCAAAGGGTGCCTAGCACTGTAGCTTGCTGATCATTGAGTGGAGCTGCGTCTTACCATTGAGATGGAGATCTCTGGGAGAGATTTTGCCATTTGCCATTATGTGGGGCTGGGAGTTCTCTGGTGGACTAATGTCCTGAACTTGGCTCTCCCACCTCAGAGGCTCAGGCCTGACACCCGGTCTGAGCACCAAGATCCTGTGAGCCATTTGGCTGCTAGTGCTGGAGGGTCTCCTGCAGAAGTGGGAGGTAGCTGTCACTCACCACAGGGACAAAGGCACTGGGAACAGAAGTTCTGCAAAGTACTCCTTAGCGCAAGCTCTCCCAGAGTCCGCCATTAGCCCCACTCCATGTCAATTTCTGATCTTCTATTATAAGCTTTGCTCTCTACATTTATAAGAACTAAATATAGTTAATATTCAGGTACTTTCTGTTTTAATTCAGTTGACTCATGTGTTCAGATAACTTGTAACTAAGATTTTATTTATGTGTGATTTAATGAAAGTCTACTTTCGTATATGTTTCATGTTTGTCCTGTTATTTATTCTGTTATTGCCTCCTTTTCTGACGTTTTTTTAAGTAGCTTATTACATCTTTTCTTCTGGATTTTTAGCTATACCTCTTTGTTATACTGTTTTAGTGAATTAAAATATACTAACATATCACAGTCTATGTAGAATTAATATTTTGTTAAGTAAAATGTAATCTATAAAACTTATAAGAGTTTAGGTCTATTTCCTCTATCTTTTCTCAATTTTCTTCTACATGTTATAAGACTCACAATGCATTAATTTTTGCGCTATTAACATCAGTTGAGTTTTTTATTTTAGCTTCCTGGGTTACATTTTTTCTTTTTTACTATTTTGAGTTTTTGAATTTTATTTTAGTTATATTTTACACAGCAGATTTTTATTAGTTATCTATTTTATACATATTAGTGTATGTAACAGTCAATCGAGTTTTAAGAAATATATTTTTAAAAGAAAAATTGTCTTTTACATCTACCTACATATTTTTAATTTTTAATGATACTATTTCCTTCATCTCATTCTGAATTACTATCTGTTACCATTCTCCTTCAGCCTGAAGAACTTCCTTTAGTCTTTCTTATATTGCACATATACTTCTAATAATTTTAATCAACAATTTGTTAGATTTTTAATATATTTGTAATACTTATTTATAAAAATTTTATTGTATTTATAATACACAAAATTTTAATATATTTACAATATTTTATCTGCAAGTTTTTAAAATATTTATAATACTTATTTTAAAATGTTTGTCTGGTGATGCCAATATCTGATCTCCTGGGGGGTGCTTCTAGTAACTGTTTTCATTATTTCTTGAATGATCTTGGTTATTCAATCTTAAATAATCTTAATTTTTAAATAATAATCTTAAGTATGTGGGTTTTGTATTGCTGGTCATTCTAATAACTAGCAAAATTTAGTTATATATTATGGGTGACAATACATTGTAGAGACTGTGGATTCTATGTCTTTCCTGTGAAGAGTGTTAAGATTTTCCTCAGTAGTCAATTAAATTACTGGGTATCTTCTTGACAGCTAGGGCAGGTCGATTTTGGCATTGTCCTTAGCCAAGAGGAATAGCTCTTAGTCCTGGACTTGATATTTATTCCTCTGACATGGTCATTCAGGAGTTTAATGGAAAGTCTAAGGTTTTCACCAAGTTACTAACATGGAGGGACTTGCACTTCAAACTTCGGAAAAGCCTGAACGAACTTTTTGGCCAGGCCAATATTTCTACAGCAGATTGAATTTGCTGAAATTTCTACTCTGCTCATTTTCTCTTCTAGCTATTGTTTTTTTGTTGCTGTGCTTGTGCAGTTTAGGAGTCAATTAAATATTAAATAGTAATCCATATGTAAATTTTTAAGATTCTTTTTCTGTGGTTACTTTTCTTGGATTTTATGACTCTATTTCCAGTAACTCCAATTTTCAAATTCTGATTCCTCAGCAGAGTAAGGCTGCCACTTTCTGTTTTAGCTCGATGCATGACTAAAGTTGTGAGAGACGAGAATGCCTTTAGGGGAAAAGATAGTTAAATGTGAATTTCCCCTAAAGCTCTTATTTCCTTTAAACAATTGTTCATCTCCAGTTTCTGCATGACTTCAAAAAGTTATTGGATAAATTTGAGCCAGGGTTAATATTTTTTATTGGAAGGAACATTAGTCCAATGGGTGCTACTGTGCCACTACTGGAAACAGAATATATGTTTCTTTTTTCAAATACTGTTATCCTCTAGCAAATTCACCAGTGGGTTACTTCAAACATTGTTGCTAGAATTACTTTTTATGCTGAGATGAAGAGTTTAAGGGAAATAAAAACTTGTGTTTTTTTATGTTAATTTTCATGGTAGATTGAAATAGAATGTTAATGGATTTTTCTACTCTGTATCTAAGAATACCTTTACTATATCAGAAACATATGAGAAAAAGTACTGTAAATAATTGTCAGATATTTAATTAAGATTCTACTGTTTATTTGTATAGAATTATTTACTGCTGGAATAGCTTATTTGGTATATTTCTTCAGGATTTCATTTCCAATCATTTATTAACATTGTCTGAGCCTATAGATGAAACATATGGTATAGTAAAATGTATATGACCCTTGGAGTCAGATTTACATAAAATTTAATCTCAAACTTACCTTTATAAGCTCAATGACACTAAATATTTTTAACCAACCTGAGATTTGGTTTTCTTATCTATAAGTATAGAGATAATATCTACTTTATATTAAATAATATTAATCTAAATGAGCTTTGTTAATATAAATGGATATTGACTTAATCATAATTATCATTTCTGTACCTTGATATACACATATATTCACAGTTATGGTCAACTGATGTTGCCAAAGTTGCCAAGACAATACATTGGAGAAAGCCACAAATGGCACAGTGACTAGATCTCTATGTGTAAAAAATGAATTTACATCCTTACCTCACAAAACACACAAAAATGAATTAATGGCTTGTACACCTAAATGTGAGCTCAAAAAACTACAAAATTCCTAGAAGAAAACACTGGAGTAAAGTTTTATGATAGTGGGTCAGGCAATGGCTTACTAGATGCGACACCAAAAGTGCAAACAACGACCACAAAATTTTAAAACATTCATTTGGCAAATGACACCGTCAAGAAAATAAAACACAATTCATAGAATGGGAGAAAATATTTGACACTCATTTATCTGACAAGGGACTTCTTTCCATTATATATTAAAAAAATCTTTCAACTCTACAATAAAATGACAGATAACCCAATTAAAGGACGAACAAAAGATTTGAAATCACATTTTTCAAAAGAAGGTATACAAATGACCAATAAACACATGAACAGATGTTTAATAACATTAGCTATTAAGAAATGCAAATCAAAACTACAGTGACATACCAGTTAACGCACACTAAGATAGATAAAGTAAAGAAGACAGACAATAACATGTGTTGACAAAGTTGTGGAAAAATTATAACCCTCATACATTATTGGTAGGAAAATAAAACGGTGCTGCTGCTTTGGAAAACAATTTGGCAGCTCTTCAAATCTTAAATATAGAGTTACCATGAGACCAGCAATTCTACTTCTAGGAATCAATATACACTCAAAAGAAATGAAAACACATGTCCATGCAAAAACGTGTACGTAAATGTTCATAGAAGCATTATTTATAATAGCCAAAATGTAGAAATAGCCCACTTGTCCCTCAACTGGTGAACAGATGAACAATATGTTTATTGATATTGATACAGTGGAATATTATTCAATAATAAAAAGAATGAAGTACTGATACATACTACAGCATAGATAAACCTTGAAGGCACAGTGCTAAGTGACAGAAGACAGTCACAAAAATATATATATTGCATGATTCCACTTATGTAAAATATTCAAAACTGGAAAATCCATAGAGTGAGAAAAAAGATTAATGGTTGCCTAGACCTTGGGGACAGACAGGGTGGGGGGATGGGAAACTGGGAACAGTAGGAATGGAAAAGAAAATGGGAGTGTGTATGGAGTTTTTTTGGGGTAAAGAAAATCGTCTAAAATTAGATTGTGGGAAAAGTTGCACAAGTCTGTGAATACGCTAAAAGCCACTGAATTGTATACTTAAAATGGGTGAATTTTAATGTATGTGAAATATATCTCAGTAAAGTTGTAAAGAAAAATTTACAAGCCAAGCCTAGTTGCTCCTAGTTGCTCCAATGCTAGTTGCTCCTTAGACTTTAATATGTTTGACAGTAATATAGCCTAAGTTTTTTTACTTGTTTGTTTTAATGTTGGCAAGACGTTTTATTACCTAAAAATAATTTCTAATCCAAATGAAGCATAAACTTTACCATCTCTATCAAACCTGCATCTGATTTTATGTTTTATATCCTTCTTGTTCCTGTCCATAAACAAAGTTTACTTTAATTGTAATCATGGATTAGAACATCTCTTGAATTTTGTCTTCATTTCTTTATAAAGGATAATGACATTTTGGCTTTGTGACTAACTCGAGTATCTTTCAAGTACAAATCATTATTACTATTTGTGTATGCATATATTCAATAATGATTCCTCTCAAATAAAATTTTTGTCAAAAGTACTTGGACAAAACTATGTAGTATAGAATGCTGAAATGATTTAAAAACAAAAACAAAATGTAAAAACTACCATCTTGAAAAGATGAGTGTGGCAAGAGGGTAAAGCAGAACCAGAAAAAAAAAAAGATAAAAGAACCATTTCCACCTCTTCCTGACTGCCTTCCTTTTGGTGGAGATGAGCAAAGTTAGGCTGGACTTAGATGCCCTGTGCTATATAGGGTTCTTCTTATATCTGAAATCACAAAGTTATTCACAGAGCGCAAGACTGCTTTGCTCTGAGAACATTTCAATGCTAATATATTTCAGTATACTTTCAACTATTAAATCATAACCATAAGAGTTTTGAATGTAAATTAGTGATATACTATCTGACACCATTAACAATGTTTCTTCATTTGAATTGTCACAAAACTCTCTAAAAATATTTAATTAGATTAAAATAATTTTTAAAAGAACTATTAAAAACTCCAGCTAGTAACATTTTTCCTATATAGCTTTAACATATTGGGAACTAAGTAACTATATATCAAATGAATTTATCTAACCTGGATTATGAAAATGGAGAATTTAAAGATTCTGCGTGGATGAAGAATTGAATTTAACTATCAAGGTAAATTCTAAAAAATAAAATTGCTTGTTATAGATAAAAGGTCATATTTAATCCATAAAATATAAAAATTAAAAATAAATTTATGTTTTTTTAAAGTGAGATTTGTAGTTATAAAATACTGAATTTAAGGCATATTTTCTAAAGTAGATATAAACTGTGCACCACTATCTGAGATCAATATACGACCTTCCTTTCCTCCATGCATGATAATAATAATATGTGAAATACACTCTAGACATTCACTGAACATCAGATGTGTTTTGGTATTTCAGGGTAGGATAGAAATCAGCTATTTGTAAGAAGTAAACGTTCATTAATTAATGGATGAACAATCTTCCTAAATCCAGGTGCAAAGTTTGCATGAACCCATCTCCTAGAAAAACCCATAAAGGATTACTTTCTATCAAATGTCTCAAATTATTAAAATGCTAACAAAGCCTCATATATCGTGCATTGATGATTATCTTTCCTCAGCATACATAATCCTGGAAATAATAGAGTTTACCTTTCTGTATAAGCATGATTCTTCATAAAACAGCTTGACAGTGATTTCCAATTTTGGAGTTATACACTACAATTTATAATCCAAATTTGTATTTTTTCTTCTACATTATATTTTTTATTGTCAACATTTTAGTATTTTGATTGCTCACACATAATCACATTTATTATTTTACATGGAAATCATATTGTTCATCTAATTGTTTTAATCTTCTTGTAATATCCAAGTCTCTGCAGACAATCTTATAAACAATTCTGGACCTTCTAGGCACCCAATCCTCACATTGGGTGACACTGGTGGGAACAAATGGCAGATGAATTTAAGCCATATTATCAAAAGCCCTGCATTTCTTCCTTAAGAACAATAGTGACACACTGTATAGAATTACATAATTCTGACAGTTAATTCTACAGTTTGGACTTACTTTTCCCAAGTATAATAATATGGGGTGTACAGTTAGGCATAGTAAGAATCAATGATTTACATGGTTAGTCAACTCTCAGCCAGGATCTAATTCCCCACAATCTAGCTCCCAAGAGCCACTTCTAGCCAAATTCTCCCATTGATTTATGTTTTGTGTTCTTGTAGTAGATAGAGAATGGAAGACATATACCATTTGATACGGGCATAGATCCATGCTTTAGCCACTCTCTATTACCAAACAAAGAATTTTGTTAGTGCTATTCTCATTGCAAAGGGATTTCTGGGGAACTGGCCTGCCAAGCAATTCTAATTTGAAATCCAGATGGATGTGTTCTCGTTTCTTCAGAAACTTGTATGTTTAACCTCATAAATTTATTACCGAAACCCAGAAGATTTATGATATAAGGGTCTCCTTTTCTTTCCCTTCTCTCAATTCTCATGGTTTCCTCCCATGTAGTTTCTTTACCTCCTTATCCTACCAAGGCCAAGAAACAATGTGAGCTGACTCCAAAAAGTACTCGGAGATGCCACCATTCTCCCAGTATCTACCATTTTTTACACCTTTGAAATAAACTTTCTTGGAAAACAGTATGCAGGCAGCCAAGACAAATCATGAATGTTTCATATAATAATTTAACTTTTTCCTCATTGTCTTTTGTAGACCAATTTATTTTTCTCAAACTAAAAATCATCTTTACCTATCCATATTCTATACTTGTTTCTGGGGGGGTTTCCACCCATTTCAAGAGCCCATTGTAAACATGTAAAAGAAATATCAAAAAACCATTACAAACACATAAAAAATATTTTTAAGCCTTTGCTTTTATTATTTCAAAAATCTCTTAAAACTAGCATTGAAAGAGATTTTTATCAAAATTGTAAAAATATTTTAAAATAAGGAAAAACAAACCCTTCAATTTTAAACTACAGAGTGCAACTTTGGATACAAGTATCATTTCTAAAATTCGAATGACACTTTTCAAACACCAGACAACGAGAGGGTCCACAGCCAGTTAGAGACATACCAATACCCCAAAAAAACAAACATAGACTGTCTTACTCATAATTTTGCAGTGAGAAACATAAAATGAAAAGTTCTTTTTAAAATTTCAGTATAAAGGTAAGTTTTAAATTTTATATATTTGCATTCATTTAGAATTTATGGAGACTTCCCTGGTGGCACACTGGTTAAGAATCCGCTTGCCAATGCAGGGGTCACAGGTTCAATCCCTGGCCCAGGAAGATCTCACATGCTGCAGAGCAACTAAGCCCGTGCACCACAACTGCTGAAGCCCACACACCTAGAGCCTGTGCTCTGCAACAAGAGAAGCCACCCCAATTAGAAGCCCCCGCACTGTAAGGAAGAATAGCCCCCATTCACTGCAACTAGAGAAAGCCTGCACACAGCAAAGAAGGCAAAATGCAGCCCAAAATAAATAAATCAACAAATCTATTTTAAAAAAAGGAATTTATGTATAAGGTGGTGTGCAGTGTGTACTTGGATCCTCTAAAAGTTTTAACGTAGTACCAGAAGATAGAAAGAGGAGCTCGTGGTAAATGAACCTTACGAAGGTTCCTTTCATATTTATCAAAACAGTATTTGCTGAGCACCGACTAAATGCAAGATACTAATGACATAGCAAAGAATAAAGCATGTTTCAAGGGACTCACCTCCTGTAAACACTGCAAAAGTTCTGAGAACTTGGAAATGCTGTCGCTATTCTGACTTTCCTTACCTGTGTCCAGCTCCACTGAACTTGAAATTTCCCTAACACACATGTTACAGTGAGGGAGTTAAGAGTGGATCTGCATGACCAAGTAAAATTTCAGCAGTGCCATTTATCACACCTCTAAGCATGCATAACTCAGAATATTCCAAAGAGATTGCTGTTGTAAGTGATGGACTCAGAATTCAACCCCAAAACTCAGCTCCTAACCACATAGTTTCAACAATCATTGACTTTTCCCACTCATTGTGAGACATTTCAGCAGGCTTCTATATCCCTATATGTTCTTGCTTGGCAAAGAACCTTTTAAAAAGAAAATCTTTTATAATTTGATCTCAAAGTGAATTGTTTAGTCTTTAACCCCAAATATAACAAATAACTTTGATGAGCATTATCAAAAACAATATTAACAAGTATATGAATTAATTTTCTTGTTTAAAGACTAAGTACTAGAATCAATAGTAGAGTTCACCTAATAATCTCAATGTAATAAAAATATATATATTATCTAAGCCAAAGAAATATAAGGAAGTTTCAGCTAAGTTTTCTATATTATGACAAAATTTTAGAAGCAGTTTTAAAAGATAGATTCTTACACAGTATTCCTTGAAGTTACAAAATGTATTTATAAAAAAATATTATTCAGTTTAGTCTGTTCTATTTTCCTGTAATTGTTATAAAGTTATATTAAAAAGTTATTTGTTTTTACTTTAGAACATTTATTCTAAAAACAATGTAAGACATATGTTCAGAGAATTCTTTGATGCTATGAGAAATAATACCAGAAATAGGATATGTATAAATGTGAATCTACTTTTATGAAAAAGAAAAACTTTTATATGGTATATCTATGCTACTGTTGAATGTTAAAGATAGCAACTGTGGAGGATGGGGGGAAAATCAGATTTCATATTCAAATAATAAATCCACAGCACAGGTCGTTCTAGAAACTGTGAGGGGTTAAATGGTGTGGACTTTTCCTTGAGAATATATAATCTAACAGACTTACAGGATAAATACAATTAGTGTTTATATTAATGAAACCAGTTAAGTTATATAATTACCAGATACCATAAAATCACAGAAACAAAAAGAGAAACTTAAAAATTTAATTTATAAGACAAATCAACTAAGTCATTTTTATACCATAGGTCTTAAATACTCAGTGACAAGATTAAGAATAAAGGGGAAATAGCATCCTAAATAAAGTACAGGTAGTGTACTGTCATATCTTCAAATGATAACTGAATTTGGCACAGAGTATGTACACAATAAGTCTATGTATAAATCAACAATGCAAGAAATAAACAATTGAATAAAGCAGATGGGTGGTTCAGTCAGTTGAGTGCTTGATTCTCAGAAGAACTGGATTTTCCTTTTAAGGTCCACTTATCTCTGAAAGTGTCACAATTTGGTTTAAAAAAAGTGGAAATATTTCAGAAAGGGAACTTGTTCACTTAAGAGAAACAGAATTTTAGAGCTAAACATCTCTAACTTTCATTTTGGGACATACTGCCTAGGTGCAGTGATGCCTAACAAACCCAGAAGCTTTGCTTACTGTGTGAACCGTTTCTAATAAGCACAATACAAAATGAAAATAGACATATTAAAACACACATGTGCACACACACATATACACACACAGGGAGGTGATTTTCCAAGAGCTCATTTCACAGTTATAGAAAAAAAAACTCTATAGTAAAAATTCACCATCAAGGATTTCATAGGAAGGTTTGAGAACTACTGCTCTAGATGCCTTCTTGGTCTCCTCCAGCTTAGAAGGATGTCTAACAGAAGATGGAAGAGTAGGCAGACCTCTCCATGAGCTCATCTCTCCATGGGCACACCAAAATCACAACCATTTGCAGAACAGCCATCAATGAAAAAATCCAGAGCCTACCAGAAAAGATCTTCTATAGCTAAAGATATAGAAAAGAACTGAAATGAGATGAGTAGGAGGGGACAAGTTGAGGTATAGTTAAGCCCCATACCTCCAGGTAGGCATCCCACAAAAGGGAGAATAATTATAATTACAGTGGTTCTCCCCAGGGAGCAAGGGGTCTGAGTCCCACATCAGAGGTCCTGTACCTGGAAGACAAGCGCTCAGGATATTTGGCTTTGAAAGCCAGTGAGGCTCACTTTCAGGAGAGCAAGAGGGCTGTGGGAAATAGAGACTCCACTCTTAAAGGCTGCACATAAAATCTCACAGTCTCCAAGATCCAGAGCAAAAGCAGTGATTTGAAAGGAGCCTAGGCCAGACCCAGTTGCTAACCTTGGAGAGCCTCATGGAAAGGCAGGAGGCAACTGAAACTCACCCTTGGGACATGGACACTGGCAGCAGCCATTTTTGAGAGTTCAGTTCACCACAAGGACACTGTTGATGGTAGCACCATTTTGCAATCCTCTCTTAAGCTCATTAGTGCCGGTTCCTGAAACTGCCCACAAGCCAGCTGACACCAGTCCTAGGACGTCCTAGGCCACGCAGCTAGCTGAGTGGGGATATGACCACCCCCACCATCGTGTCAACTGCCTCAGGACCCTTGAACCCCCAGCTGCCAAATGCCGGATTGTTAAAATGCATTTGAAATTAAGAGATCAGCAACTTAAAACAATCATGTACATGATAGATAGATAGATAGATAGATATGTATAAGTCTCATGGTAAACACAAACCAAAATCTATAATAGATACACACACACACAAAAAAAGAAAAAGGAATCCAAAAATAACACTAAAGCTAGTCAACAAAATAACAAGAGAACAAAAGAAGAAAGGAACAAAAAATACGTATGAAACCAACCCCAAAACAATTAACAAAATGGCAATAAGAACATACATATCAATAATTATGTGTGAATAGAGTAAATACTCCAATCAAAAGACATAGAGTGGTTAGGAAACAATAAACAAAATGAAAAGACAACTGATGGACTGAGAGAAAATATTTGCAAATGATGCTACTGACAAGGGATTAATATCCAAAATATACAAATAGCTCATACAGCTTAATATCAAAAAGCAAACAACCCAATCAAAAAATGGGCAGAAGACCGAAATGGACATTCTCCAAAGAAGACATACAGATGGCCAACAGGCACATGAAAAAGATGCTCAATATATCTAATTATTAGAGAAGTGCAAGTCTAAACTGCAATAATTTATCACCGCACACCAGTCAGAATGGCCATCATTAAAAAGTCTACAAATAGGGCTTCCCTGGTGGCGCAGTGGTTGAGTCCGCCTGCCGATGCAGGGGACACGGGTTCGTGCCCTGGTCCGGGAAGATCCCATATGCCGCGGAGCGGCTGGGCCCATGAGCCATGGCCGCTGAGCCTGCGAGTCGGGAGCCTGTGCTCCGCAAAGGGAGAGACCACAACAGTGAGAGGCCCGCATACCGCCCAAAAAAAAAAAAAAAAAAAAGTCTACAAATAATAAATGCTGGAAAGGGTTTCGAGAAAAGGGAACACTCATGCATCATTATTTGGAATGTAAATTGGTGCAGCCACTATGGAAAACAGTATGGAGGTTCCTCTAAAATTTAAAAATAGAACAACCATATGATCCAGCAATCCCACTTCTGGGTATTTATCCAAAGAAAATGAAAACACTAATTAGAAAATTTATATGCACCCTGATGTTCATTGCACCATGGTGTTGCCGGAGAGGAGTGGGGTGGGGGGGAGAAAAAAATAGGTGAGGGAGATTAAGAGGTACAAGCCCACAGTTG
This sequence comes from Pseudorca crassidens, assembly GCF_039906515.1. NCBI lineage: Eukaryota > Metazoa > Chordata > Mammalia > Artiodactyla > Delphinidae > Pseudorca > Pseudorca crassidens. The sequence continues at coordinate 65,963,128 of NC_090312.1, forward strand.
CAAAATAAATGAGTCAGTGGTATGAAATATACAGAGTGATGAATATAATCAATAACTATATAACATCTTTGCATGGTGATATATCATTATTAACCTTATGGTGATGATGATTTTGAAATGTATAGAAATATTGAATCCCTATGTTGTATACCAGGAACTAACATAGTGTTGCCAGTCAATTATCCTTCAAAAACAAACTCATGGATAAAGAGACCAGATTTGTGCTTACCAGAGGCAGGAGGAGGGGATAGAAGAAACTAGAGGAAGGTAGCCAAAAGGTACAAACTTCCAGTTATAAGTGTCGCAAGTACTAGTGATATAATGTACTACGTGATGAAGATAATTAACACTGCTGCAAGTTACATATGAAAGTTATTAAGAGAATAAATCTTAAACATTCCTATCACAAGGAAAAAATATATCTACTTTTCTCTATTTTTTTTAATGTTGTATCTGTATGAGATGATAGATGTCCACCAAATGTTATGGTAATCATTTCATGATATATGTATGTCAAATCATTATGCTATACCCCTTAAACTTACACAGTGCTGTATGTAAATTATATCTCAATAAAACTGGGAAAAAAAGAGGAAAAAATAGGAAATTTCATGAACAATTGCAGCCTTCTGTCCAAGCATTCTATGGTCAAAAAATGTTTGAGTAAGTGAGTTGCCTACTATGGATGGTCCATATTGAAGAGGGAAAAGACCCTCAAGGATCAAAAAGCAAGATGTTGTAATATCTGGTGGCAGATGGGGTGAGAAGCTAAAAGAGAGAGGAATATTGAAAAAAAGTTAGATTTGGAGAAGAATTACTAGGAAAGAGTACAAAACTGGATTTGGGGAACTCATAAAAAATGTTTGGCAAAGCTGATTTTAATTTCATGAGTCTGTGAGACTAAGAGAATAATAGTCCTACTGCTATATCATATTTTAACAACCTGGACACTTAATCTAGTCTAAGGACACCAAATTCAAGCAAAATAGTTTTTGACAGTTTTCATTTGAAAGCTGTAGAACAATTCCAAAAATTACCATGTGGCTTCAGCACTTACTGGTGTCAAAATAGCCCTAGTGAAATAATTGACTCTTTATTAAGAAAATGCCTTCCAAGTTTTTCCCAATCTCTTCTAATATTTCAAAGAGGAGCAGTAGACTTACCCTTACCAAGATCCAAAGCTAGGAACATCTGTGTCATCCTCTACTTTTCCATTTATTCTCAATATCTGGTTAGTCACCAGGTCCTGTAAATTATTTTTTTTCCAAAATGTCTTTTGAATCTGGGTATCCTTGCTGTTCCTACCACTCCCTCACTTTCAGCTCTCATCTTTTTTTCATCTATGCTTATTCTTCAGTTCTGTCAGCAATTCCTACCTCCAAAACAGAACTTAAATCTGACTACTTTTCTATATCTTCATTAACACAAACCTGATTTAAGTACCACCATCTCTATCCTAAAACACAATAACTGCTTCCTGAATCATCTAGCTTCCAGGGTCTTCATTTTTAATAAGAATCTGGTTAATCACTGCATGTCCCTAGCTTAAATTCTTTTGATGACTTCTGCTTGATTTTCAGATAGAATTCCTCAGTATGAACAACATCACACTAAATGGTCTTGCCCCACCTACATTTATAAATTCATCTAGAACCACTCTCCCCGTCCTTGACCAATTGCTTCAGGTCCACTTAGGTATTCTTTCTTTTCCCACCCACAACTCCATCTCTTTCTGGTCACAGGGTTTCTGCATTTGCTCGTACGGCTGACTTTAGGACTTTCTTTTCAAATTTTGACAGAGCTGACTCCTTCATCCTTCTGGTCTCAGTTCAAATGCCACTTCCCTCAGAGAAGGCTCTGCTGACAACCTGCTCCAAGGTGGTGAAAACTTTTCCCCTCCCCAGCTAGAAAGACTCTATTACATCTCCCTTTTTGTTATATTGTAATTCATATACAAAATTTTCAAAACATTTGTTGGAGGAGGTCATTAAGAACACGTGATGGCAGGCTGATCCCTGAGCTGGACCTGTGCAGCTGGAGGCTTCTTTACACCCTCCCTCTGTCCTTGGAATGTATGTTTCACGAACTATTCCCGCACTAGGAGCCATTTCAAGGGTGCAGCCTTGAGACAGTAATGTGTTTGAAACCATCTGAACTGAATTCATGACTGACCCTGTTAAGGCCTCTACAAATGTTTAAAATTCTGATGGACAAGTCTGGAGATCTACTCATCTTGCAGCCACCCAAAACAAGCCTTGTAAGTAAGTTTTCTTGCTTATTAAAACTGCCACCTACTGATCTGGAGTGATCTGCCTCTTCAGTCTCTCCTCCTCCATGTAGGAGGGCCAGTTTTGAAGTTCACCAGGGAACTCACAAGGTTGTGAACTCACAACATTTCATTATTATTGTTTTCAAAGTAGTAAATGCACATAAATTTACATTTTAAAGGACTTACAGTGAAAAGTAATGGTCTCCTGCTCCACTTGTATTCTCCAGTGTCAACCACTTTCAATTCTTATCTGTTTCTTTTGTTATTTGGTTTTGGTTGTTCTTCATGTTTCTAAATAGTGTACTAATTCTATTATTCTTTGAAACTTTTTTTTTGCTTTAGAAGTTATCATTTGATTTCTTAAAATTGAAAATAAAAAGTTAGCTCTCTTACATTTACCGAAACCTTCTAACTCCTATCTTCATAGTTTTGATTTAATCGATCATTATGTTCATTTTATTATTGTTTTGTATATAGTATGCATAGTTGAGTCAGGTAGTGTACAATGATTATATTTAATTCTTATAATACTTTTTGTTTACCCTGGAGTTAATTGCTTCATCTTTCCACTTGCTTAATATTCTATGAAGCCTAACACTAATTTATCTACAGACTTCACCAGAAGTGTACATTCATCTTGATACATGCAGATGAATTTTTCTGTTTTATTTCTCTATTGTGATATCTCTATTTGTAACCAAGCAGGATCCAATGGGGTCTTCCCCAAACAGACCCCTCCTCCCCCATATCCTCTGCTATAGCTCCTCTCTGAAGTACCAAGATAATAATATTTGATGTACATTTCCTGATTTGTTTTATAGATGCTAAAACCCCCACGAAGTGGAAGAAATTAACTACTTGATGACCATGAGCGTGTTGCCCCCAGACCTGTTGGTGCCTAAGAATTGATAATGTTAATCCCTGTGACACCACCCTCTTACCTCACCATCAACCAATCAGAGAATTGTGCAAAAACTGATCATATACCCTGGGACAACCCTCCCTCAGTTTGCCTTTAAAAATTCTTTGCTGAAACCTATTGGAGAGTTCAGGTTTTTTGAGCACCAGCTGCCCTGGACTCCTTGTTTGGTGCCCTGCAATAAATTCTGCATTTCTCTTCACTACAACCCAATGTCAGTAGATTGGCTTTACTGCATGCAGGTGAGTGAATCCAAGTTTGGTTCAGTAAAATCTTGCATCCTACTTTCCTTCCATCTGATCAGCATTTTTCATTTAGATGATTCCTTGATGTCCCTCTTCCTAGAGAGATGACTTGCTTTCTTATGATTACATCTTCCCACTAAAACATAAGTCCCAGGGAGATAGAGATTTTCTCTTGTTCACCAGTGCTTCATGAATGAACTGAACAGTACTCGGCACCTAGTAGCCAATCAATGAATATTTGTTCAACAAACTCTGAGATTCTTATTACTTAATCCTTCCTTGACACAAGGCTACTCTTCTTAATATTGCTCTGGTTCTTCATCGACTAGGGTTACGTTTATGTTCTTTAACCCGTCCCGTAAAGCTGCAACTCGCCTATCAATATATCATCATTTTTCCATTCACTCTGGATGCCTCACTTCCACCACACTGCAATTCAGGTCATTCTTTCAGCACTTTTCTTTACCTTTTTCAATGTTTTGCCCCTGTTCTATATATGGCAACCTACTGCTGGTTCTTCAGTATGATCACAGTGAACTATATTCTTCGAAAGTTTTCCAGATCTTTAACTAGAATTAATCGTTTCTCCTCTATTCATGCTTTTTAACTTTGCTCTTCAAAGTGTGTGCCACAAAGTATTAATGTTGACATTACCTGGAAATTTGTTTCAAATGCAGAAGCCTGGGACCCCAAACAGATGTATTGTCTCAGAATTTGCGCTTTAGGAAAATTCTTAAGTGATTTATATGCCCACTAGATATTGAGAAGTATATTTTAGAGAATCTTTTTTATTCACATAATACTTTGCTCCTCACTCCCACCTTTAAACTAAACTGTGATGAACTTAAGGGAAAATACTTATGGATCCAAATGTCGCTAAATATTAGCCTAGTTTTTCTGGCATATAGTAGTTGTTTGGTAAGTGTTTCTCAAAGGAAGGAAAGAAGGAAGAAAGGAGGAAGAAAGGGGCCCCATCTTAAACTCAAGCTCAGGAGACTGTCTTGAGCCTAAAATTTACCCATCAGTTGTGGAAAGATTGGAGGTATGCAGCTGCATGCAGAGGAATGCCAAAGATTGCTGGCAACCCACCAGAAGCTAGGAGGAGGCAAAGAAATATTCCTCTACTAGTTTAAGAGGGAGAATAGCCCTTCCTACACCTGACTTAAGATAGTTATCCTCCAAAATTGTGAGACGATAACTTTTCATTGTTCTAAGTTGTTAGTCTGTGATACTTTATTATGACAACATGAGGAAACTAATACAAATTCTAAGGCCAATTTCCCATCTAAATGTAGTGGCTATGTGAGGTGATGAACAATCTCCTTGTTTTGATTATTTTTCCATGGGACTATTCCGATTCCAGGACTTTGGCATAAACTGCTGGAACTGTTATTTGACTCATTAAACACCAAGCCAAACAAAACTTTTGGTATTTTGGTACATTTTAAATGTGACCAGTAGAGAGATTTATGGTCAATTAAGCAATATTACATATCATTTCACATTCTGTTTTAAAATAGCCTTTTCTCATGGAGTTGTTTAACGGATGATATTTTGTTAGAACAAAGTTTTGTATGTCCAGATTTTAGCTGCTTGAAAATAAAAATTGAAACAGCCAACCAAAAAATAAATGGAGGCATGAAACCATCGTCTGTGGCCTGCTGTTAAGTCTAGAAATATCTTATTCTGTCAGTGTGATTTCATAGCAGCATGAAAAATGTCAAAAGTGAGGATGACAAATCAGTCTAGTGAGGAAAAATGACTCTTGGACAAGAGATGTCATTTGTCATGATTGCCATTTGACTGCACTTTCCCCTCTTTTCTCTTTTATATGAATGTAATTTTGCCATTATTTTTAAATTATCTTAACTGCACAATGGCTTGATCATGAAAATTGTATTTCCTTTCAAAGAGTTTTGTAAAATACTAGGAGTTTCAAAATTGATATTTTATTTCTGTTATTTTTGTGTATTTCAATGAATTTTTCAAAAATTTTAATGCTTCATTTATCAAATATTATTATTTTTCAGACCAAGTGGTCATTTTTCCCAAGATATAGATAACACCATAGCTTAAAAAAATTTTCTTTCAAAACTGACACAGCTGAGTGCAGCTCTCTGAGCCACTGCATAATACGGATGGTAATTAAGCCACAGCTTCAAGGTTGCATGGACACAAGACAATTCAGCCTAATGAAGTATCGATCGGCTGCAGTCGAGGTAAAACAAGTTGACATTCATTTAGAGGTAGCAATGCGAATATACCACAATGCCACCAAAGAAATAAAGGGAACAAACAATGAGGCTGAATTTTAATCTTGCAAACACAATTAAGAATCTTATTTATAGCGTGGCTGCTATCACTTAAACTAAAGCTAATTGCATGCTTACTGCCCTGACATAAGATACCCAAACCAGCAGAAATTATATATCCTTTGCATAATGGCAAAAAAGAAAAAGAAAAAAGTGCAGGAAGTTTAGTGCTTCAGTTAGAGACAACACTAGTACCTTAGAAAACTGTACTGATGAAAGTGTTGGCAATCAGGTTTCCCACATAGTTGTTTTGGTGTTTGGTTTTAGTTCTGTATGTTTCTGAATATCTGCTAATTCTACTTTTTCTTGAATATTTTTGCCTTAGAGGTTATCAATTGACTACATAAATCTGAAAATAAAAAGTTACTATTTTTCATATGCCAAATTTCATATTTCACACTAATATTCAATAGAATATTATTTATTTAAATGTAAATTAAATATAATATAATTTACATCAAACATTTATTGAACTGGCTTTACTTTTCCAGAAGCAAATTTAGTGGCTACTGTGTTAACAACCACATAAAAGACTAGTGTTTCTCAACATTAAATCTCCCTTTCAAATATGTACTAAATTTAATTAAACAAGAAGACCTCTCTCATGGTACATTTTTCAGCTGTCACTAATATAAAAAATTGCAAAGATTTATTGTATCTATTATTTTTGATCCACCAGATTTTTATGATATGAGTATAAACTGTATTCAGAGAATAATGCCATTATATTTATAAAATAAAATATTTGGCCATTTTATAACAATTAATAATGATTTGCCATTTAATATATAAATTTTAAAGATCTGATTAAACATTAGGAAATATTATATTAAGCACTTAACTGTAGTGATGAAATATCCTTAGAAATAACATGCTTTCTACTTAACAATCTATTGGCATATAACAGGCATTTAAAATTCTATCATAGATATATTATTGTTTTAATATTTTCTTTTAAATTTTATGTTTACTTTGATTTAAACAAATCAGAATCAGAAATACGCTGCTCAATACTCTCAAGAACATTACACAAAAGTACTTCCTAATTTAGTGTCTGAAAAGTTCATCTTGTGACAAACGGCGTCTTTGACTTACCATGTTAGCAGAGGCAACTTACTTCACTGAAGAAGCCAGCTTTATCTTTTTCAAGAAGACACACTTATTACAAATTCTGCCTAGAGAAGCCATTTAATCAAAGCCTTCACATAGGATTTAGAATTCAAAATGTATTGTTGTTAAGCAATGGATTCAAAGTTAAGGCATTCTACAGATTTCATGTGTCATATTTTCTCGTGTAAATTACTCTCAAACTAAGTAGACAGTGATAATGTGTCTAATGACATTACAAACCTCAAGCGGATGGACATTTCCTTTAAAATACTGATAAGCATATGTTAGGATTCACAGAAATTGCCCTACTTGTTATAGGAAAAATGTATTATCCTTGCTATTTATTTTAATTCAATAATAATAATTGTTTAGGGCTCCAATTATGAGATTCATATATTTCAGGTTTATCACATCTGATTTGAATTTTGCTTTTCTCTTCAGCTGTCTCGAAATCAACAAACTTATTTATAATAAAGTATTTTATCACAGAGCTATAATTAATATAGTTTATACTAACAATAGTTGAGCATTATGTAAAAACAATGCTGTGATTTCTATCACTATATGAACTAATTACTACATACAGAGCAAAGAAAACTTAATTTCATAATTAAATGGTTTTCTGTAAACTTCCATCACACTCTCCTGGATTATTGATAATAGGATAAAAAACAAACATTGCAATGACATCGTGTATTTCTATAACTATGAAAACAATACAAATAACAGATGGTTCTCAAGAACATATTTCTAAGTTTGTTGTTAATCTTTTTATTTATCGTATTATGTTACATACAGTCTTTTTTTTGCTTATTAGGTACTCAATAAATACTTGTTAATTTGAATTTTTTATTTAAGGTGTCTAAAAACCAGTTATGTCAACTTAATTATAAACTCAAAAGCTTAAAAGCAACTATAAAAAGTCTTTAAAGTAATTATATTTAGTGTGATGTAATATCATGTTGCATGGTAGTAGTTATTTACCTAATGACTATAGTGATTTACTTAATCTTATTTCTCCTGGAAAATGATATATATATATATATATATTTTTTTTTTTTTGCAATCAGACCCTTGGTCATATTAAATACTATAATGCATAATTCCTGAGATTGATAACACAATAGGAACATGATTAATGGGAACACAAAATAAGAATATGATTTTTATGGCTAGCTGATCAAAAGAAAACAACAGAACAAGTGCTATTGTGTGAATATGTGTGTGTGTGTGTGTTTGTATGTTAACATATAAACTAGACGTTTCAGCACATGGAGATGAAAGCAGATGAAAATATCTAGGTATACGAGTTTGCATTGGCTAACAATATCTATCCTATGTACATTAATTTCACCTTATTCTTTGTCCCACAGCCCTCTTAACCTTATATTAACAACATGTGGTATTGTTAATTCTAGGCTCTATAAAAATGCTAGGGATGAATTTTCATAAATATACAAGGCTCGTACTCTAATGATGGACCAGTACTGATGTGGGGCATTGTATTCTCATAAAATCATTTTATATTAAAAATATAGTTCACATTAATAAATTAATATAAGAGGAAATAATATACTTAGCCACATATGGCTTCTTAATAATTTAGGAGAAATTCACAGCACTTTTTTTGTATAAGTGATACTGTTTACAAATATAGTGTATCAGATTCATTGCTTTTCAATTGTCCATAAATGACAATTCTCATTTTAATAACTTATTTTTGTGTAAATAATTGTTTTGTATGTGTATTCATGGGCTGGCATAAGTTATTCATTTTTTGAAAATTGAGTATTCCTTCTTGTGAGTTTGTTCAAAAGTGTGCTGTGAAAAATTCATCTTTCTTCTTCCTCTTGAGTAAATATTGAGTGAGAAATGGCAACAGTCAAATGATCATGGAAATCAATGAGGTGGGCAAACTCTGAGATAAAAAGAAGACAGAATGGAGAGGAAATTACCTTATGCAATTTTACTTAAGTATTAATGCATCATTTTCTAACTTTTTCAAAAGTACAAACTGGAGATATAAAGGTGTGGAAATGTAAAAAATGCTATATAAATTATTATAATTGTAATCATTTAGGCAGTCTTATCAATACTTTTTTTATTGCTTGGTCTCATTCAACGCTTTCTGTAGAAGTATGAAGATAATCTGATTTCATTATTATGAAAATTGCACATGGCAAAAAAAAAAAAAAAGTATAAAAGGAAGTTCAATGAAAAACTCCCACTTCCCATTCAGGTTCCATGTTCCCTGTCCACATTTCAAAATTTCTTTTGTATTTTTCCAGATAATTTCCATGTACATGGATGCAAAAGTCAATTCTCTTTTAATTTTTTTCCCACAGAAATAAGAATATATGGTTTCCCTGTTTTGTATTATCCTTTTGCTTCACTTAACAATACCATATTTCATCCAATCTAAGACATCATCTATTAAAAGATGCACCATTATTTTAAGTTCCAAGAGAAAAGAAAAATGCTACCAGTTAAACTATAATGTGATGGTTTTTTATCATTTAGAATGTAAACACAGTATATTTGTTCTTTTAGTTTTAATTAGACACATATTTCATAGGCTATTTTGTACATGCATCAAAAAGGAAAATTCAAATAAAAAAGATTGGCTAAGATATCCTACAATTTCATATTTAAAAACCACCCACTTGAAATTACTTTTTAAATTTGTAGTCACAAAAGTCATATTTTTTTCTCACAATATTAGTGTTTGTTCTTTCAAGCCCTTGATTTAGCAATTCTTAAAAGAAGCCATAAAAAACATAGGAACCATCTGGATGTCTTCTTTGAAGAAATGTCTGTTTAGGTCTTCTTCCAATTTTTTACTTGGGTTGTTTGTTTTTCTGATATTGAGCTGTATTACCTGTTTGTATATTTTGGATATTAACCTCTTGTTGGCCACAATGTTTGCAAATATTTTCTCCCATTCTGTAGGTCATCTTTTCATTTGTTGATTGTTTTCTTTACTGTGCAAAATATTTTAAGTTTGATTAGGCTCCATTTGTTTATATTGCTTTTATTTCTTTTGCCTTGCGAAAGTAATCTAAGAAAATATTGCTATGATTTATTCAGGGAATGTTTTGCCCATGTTCTCTTCTAGGAGTTTTATGGTGGCACATCTTATATTTACCTCTTTAAACTATTTGGAGCTTATTTTTGTATATTGTGTGAAGGAGTGTTCTAATTTCATTGGTTTACATGTAGCTGACCAGCTTTCACTTCCCGGCAGTTGACCGTTACTCCACAAGTTTGAGCCTGGTGTTTTGTTGTGCAGGCAATGAAATTGCATCAAAACTCCCCCTGGAAAATAGGATTTTGACATTATCTAAATTTCAGGAATGTTAATATATGCAGAGATGCATCTTAAAATTGATGAAATATGGTACATCTTGTAAATTTGCCCATTTCAGTACACACATTTTAACTTCTTTTACATTTTTGATGGTGGACTAATTGTGCATTTGTAAATTTTGTATAATTGTATAATATTGCATCTGTTTATGTAGGCAGACCCCTACTACCAGATTTTTAGTTTCTCCTAATTCATTTGTTTCTCTTTGTTTTATTTAAATCTTTTTTTTTTTTTTCTGTTTGGTTGATTTTCCTTAACAATGTTGGAAAGAACATCCATATTTATACAACTGTGCACATGTGTCCTGTGAATAAAAATCCTAGAAGTGAAAATAATCAAAGCAAATGTACATATAAATTTTGAAATAATTTTTAAACAAATTCTGTCCATCAAGGATTAATGTTCTGTACATTAGAGTGCCTTGATCTCTATATTCACACTAATATTATGCATTTTCAGCCTTTTAAAATTTAAAGGATCTGAAAGGTGTTCTATGTAAATAATGAGTGGTACCCCTTGGAGTTGTCTAACCCTGCAGTTCTGAGTTAAATTTATTTATGTTTTCTATGTTATGTTACAGGAATTATATGTTGCTCACAGGAGCCTTCAATTGTTTAATACTATTTTTAAAAATCAAGTGCATTTTTAGTACTTCGATGTTTCAGATTTTTTCAAGTGGAAGATAATCTTTATCCTAATGTAGATATGTGGAGAGAAAGCTTTTTCTCTAGTTATTTCTTAGCTTTTTATGAAACACTACAATGACACTTAAGACAAATTTGTGAGAGGATATATTTTTAAAAATCAATCCATAGAATTATAGTACATTAGCTTTGGCACGAACCTGAGAAGTATCTAATTGTCCCCTTTCATCCTGCATGTGAGAAAACTGAGGTGCAGAAAAGTTAAATGACTTTTTCTTTTATGTCAATAAATTGGAGATCCAGGACTTGAATCTATGTCTTTGGGTTTAGAGTTTATGCCACCATAACATTTATATCTCAAAGTCTGAAAAAACTAGATACTCAAATGGCCACAAAATAGAAGGACTTTAGAAAGGTCATGGTTAAATGATTTTTGTTGTTGTTGCTGGGAGAATAAAGCGAAAAATCTTGTGGTGCTAGACTCGTTATTTTGTCCACATTCCAATTACCAATACAATATGATGCTTCTGGAGGACTGCAGCTGTAAAGAGAGTGTGTTCTGTATCATCAGAACCAGTAATAAATTAATAAGATTCAATTATAAACAACATCTTAATTCTAGGTATTAATACATTGCTTGATTCAGAGTTTAAAAAGTATTTCATATCACAAATACTTATCTCTCATACTATACACATATATTTACTTATTTATAAGACCTATCATGTACAAATATGTAATTTATATTTTTATAAGTTTGGTTAATAACAACCTATTATAAACTCTGTTATTTATACTACACATATCTATAGTATTGCAATAAATGGCTGATGAGGCATATTGCAATGAAATGAACATTTATTTCAACAGAGTGTGCCTCATCAGCTATTTATTTCAATACTGTTTATGTCAGCAACATTTTGACTGATAGCCTTTTCTCAAGACTGTTCTTACCTAAATATCTAACACACCAATCCAATTTTAGGTAAGCTATCAATCTTTACTTGTTTGGAGATAGCTTGGAAAAAGCTCTTCTTTTTTGTCCAAGTTTGGTGATCTGGAACCATCTATTTGAAAACTGGTCCATTCTACAAGTTGGAATTTTAATTCAAATTAACAAACTTATCTGAATTGGTAAACTTGCCAGACCACTGAAAGTAGATAGATATATCCTGTAAGTTCCTAAGTTAGAACATAGGTTGAATTTGCTACTTAAGAATTAGAGCTCTCATTCAGGCAGAGTAGAAGGCTGGGAACTGGAAAGAGGTCATTGGAAATAATATAGATGGCTCTGAGTATTCCAAATATGTAAACTCCACTTGCCTATAGAAACAATCTCTCATCCTCTCTTTCTTTCAGAGCATCTCTCAGTTTCTCAGAACATCTCTCTGATGGGATACTCTTGCTTTGACTGACAATACTATAATGACTTTACCTGAAGAAAGGTAAACAAAATAATTCTTTTTTTAAATGTGTGTGAATTATCTTGCTTACTCCATATACCATATCTCATTGTTCCTAGAAATTTAAATAGAGTCAGTTTCCTGCATGTCCGAGCAGGTAAATATACAGTTAAGGTCAGCATAATAAAGATTATATGCCAAAAGAATTTCAATAACTTGATCATTTATGTTGGCAACAATCTAGGGAGTAGGTACACATGAATTCTGAGAATGCTAGATCAGGTAGAAAGAAACATAATTTCAGATCAGGTTGAATTTCTCAATATGGATAATTTTATGCAAGATTCTCAATTTCTTATTAAACTGAGTAGCTGGAAATGGTTCTAACTTTAATTTTGAAAGCTGATTGGAGGGGCATGAAGAACTTTTTCACTCCAGAACGATTATACTTCTTGTAATCACTAACTAGCTTTAGAGAAATATTAAAATAATAATAATAAAAAACAAATTGAAAACATCAGAGAATTACCAAAAACTACAAGAATTACCTACAATAAGTAGAGTGAGAATTTACACAACCAGATCCAAAAGTTGAGGGGGCCAAAAGAGATGAGCCTGGCATTTGAGACTATTTTTCTAATTATGATAACTACCATTTCCAAGAGCAACAATCAAAATTGTAGCTAAACGGTGAAGAATCCTAAGAAGTTTGGAAATTCAGTATCACACATTCAGCTGATCAGATGGCAAAGAAAAAAGTCACTATGAGTTTTAGAAAATATTTTAAATTTAATAATAACAATAATAATAATTCATATTGAAATTTGTGAGATGCAGCTAAACTATGTTTAGAGGAGCCATTATAATCTTAAATGCCTATGTTGGAAGAGAATAAATGCTAAATATAATGATGTGAGCATCTACTACAAGAAAACAGTGTGAGAATAACACATTAAGCTCAAAGAATATATTAAAAAGATAATGAATATGAACCAAAAATAACGAAATAGAAAACAAATCTATAAGAAAGGGCAACAACAAAGCAAAGTTATAAACAACAGGTAAGATTTATTAGACACAGATGACATGACTATGAATTATCAATATCAAAAATTAAAAGTAAATATTATATATCCTCCACCTTTTACAAAAAATAATATTAACAATTATCAAATTTAAATTAAAGAGTTTTAAATGTTATTTTTAAAATTCCACAAAGGAAATCACAGGCCAAGATAACATCATCAAACAAAACCAAACTCAAAGAATATTGTAATACCAATTTGACATAAGCGCTTTAAGAAACTAGAAAAAAAGAACCCTTTCCAACTTATTTTATGACCCCCATGGCTTTGACACCAAAACCTGAAGACGACATTACAACAAAGAAAATTACAGGACAATATCACACATAATCACAGAAACACAATTTTTAAAATCCAGCAATATACAAATAAATGATAATAAATAATTTACTAACTTATTTGAGGGTGTAAATATGAAAAAATAACTTTAAAATTAATTAATATAATTGGCCATATTAACAAAAACAAGAAGAAAAATCAAATAGTCATGTCGACGGAGTTGGTTCTTGGACACGAGTCCACCTTCTCCCCTGGCTGCCAGCCTCCTGAACAAAGCAAGCTTTCCTTTCCAACAACAACAAAAAAGTCATATCAAAGATGCAGAAAATGGGCTTCCCTGGTGGAGCAGTGGTTGAGAGTCCGCCTGCTGATGCAGGGGACGTGGGTTCGTGCCCCGGTCCGGGAAGATCCCACATGCCGTGGAGCGGCTGGGAAGATGCAGAAAACTTATTTGATAATATTCAGTATCACTTTATGTAAGAATTTATAGGAAAAACAGAGAGGAATTTTCTTAGATAAAAAGAATTTAGAACACTCACATCAAGCATTGCATTCAATGATGAAATATTGAGGATTTTTATTTGGGAAAGAAAAAGTAATGCCCTTTCAACATCTCTACTCAGTAGTATAGTAGAAGCTCCAGACAGTACAATAAGGCAAAACAAAAAATAAAAGAACTTCAGATTTCAAAAATAAATAAAATTGTCTTTAGGGGGGCAAGTAATTGAATACCTAAAAAAAAAGCAACTCCAAATTAACTGACAAATGATTTTTTTATTTTTCTTTCCTTTTTTTGCAGTACGCGGGCCTCTCACTGCTGTGGCCTCTCACGCGGCGGAGCACAAGCTCACGGGCCCAGCCGCTTCACGGCACACAGGATCCTCCCAGACCGGGGCACGAACTCGCGTCACCTGCATCAGCAGGCGGACTCTCAACCACTGCGCCACCAGGGAAGCCCCAAAGCCCTACAATTTTATTTTTTACTTGTTTGTTTCTGGTACATATATAATCAGTTGATTTTTGTATATTGACCTTGTATTTAACTTGTTAAATTCATTTGTCAAGGGGCTTCCCTGGTGGCACAGTTGTTGAGAGTCTGCCTGCTGAGGCCCCGGTCCGGGAGGATCCGGCGTACCACGGAGCGGCTGGGATCGTGAGCCATGGCCGTTGAGCCTGCGCGTCTGGAGCCTGTGCTCCGCCGTGTGAGAGGCCACAGCAGTGAGAGGCCCGCGTACCACAAAAAAAGGAAAGAAAAAAAGAAAAAGAAAATTGTAAAAGTAATGGTTTTAGTTGTCTACTGCTGCCATAATAAATTATGACAAATTTAGCAGCTTAAAACAAAACCAGTTGCAAGTTCTGCAACTCAAAATTCAGGGCACAGAATGGCTCAGCTGGTCTATTCTCTGGGTTTCACAGGGTCAAAATCAAGACATCTACATTCTTTTGTGGAGTCTATAGGAATGAATCTACCTCCAAGTTCATTTAGAGTGTTGCAGAATTCAGTACGACTAGGTCCCTGTTTCTTTGATGGCCATTGGGTTCTAGAAAGCATCCACAGTCCTTGCCTCATTGTCCCTTTCCTCATCTTCAAAGCCAGTAAGTGATAGGTCTAGTTCTTGCCATGTTTCAAATCTCTTTGACCTTCCTTTCTGCCTCATCTGGTCTCTGCTTCCTTTTTCTGCCACATCTGTCTGAACTCTGCCAGAGAACTTTCTCTGCTTTTAAAGGCACAAGTGATTAGATTGTGCTCACCTGGATAATCCATGGAAATCTCCCTATTTTAAACTTCATAATCTTAATTACATTTTCATAGTCTCTTTACAGCTGTACCTAGATTAGTGTTTGATTGAATAGGCAGGGGGTGGAATTCTGAGAGGTGGCATCTTTAGAATGGTTGTGTTATGAATTGGGAGACTGGGATTGACATATATACACTAATATGTATAAAATAAATAACTAATAAGAACCTGTTGTATAAAAATTAAATTAAATTTTAAAAATTAGTACATTGAATTGGCTATCATATTCCCTTTCAGCTCTGAAATACCAACTTTGATTTTTTTTTAATGCTGCAGGAATGCTTGATAGTTACAGAAATCATTTTTATAAGGAAAATCCATTTTTTAAAGCAAATGATTTTGCTGTAATTTTACTATTTCATTTTCACATCTCATGTTCTATGCAGCTAAATATACCTACCCTGTTTGGTCCAGCTATTGTAAAACTGGAAGTCACCCGCCAAGAGTTTCTTGGTCCTTTTTATGGAAGCAAAAGTACAACTAAATGCTATTGATGGTGCTACATAAAGTTTTAACAAATTTCTGGGAAGATTTCTGATTTCTTACATTTGAGTTGAGAAAATATACATGTGTATTGAAAGCAGTGTTCACACATAGTTTTCTTAATGATATAATTTAAAATGCATGCATGGGACTTCTCTGGTGGTCCAGTGGTTAAGACTTTGCCTTCCAATGCTGTGGGTGTGGGTTCGATCCCTGGTCGGGGAGTTAGGATCCCACATGCCTCACGGCCAAAAAACTAAAACATAAAACAGAAGTAATATTGGAAGAAATTCAATAAAGACTTTAAAAAAGGTCCACATCAAAATAATATCTTAAAAAAATAAAATAAAATACATGCATGTTCTGGAGGTTTCCAAGTTTTAATAATACACTAAGACTTATAAAACTCAGCAAAGCTCATACTCATGGGACGATTTATTACAGTGAAGAAATGCATATTAAAATCAGCAAGAGGAAAAAGCACGTAGGACAGGGACCAGCAGAAACTAAGCACAGTCCTTCCAGTTGTCCTCTCCCAGTGGAACTGTGGGTGGTGAGGAGGGTGGTAGTCAGGAGGTCAGCTGAACTGGGAAAGCTGAGTTGCCAGGTGTCCTAGTAGCCAATAAAAGCAACAAGCCAAAAATGAAACAGTTAGGCATTCAATTACTATGATACAAGCAAGTCTAAAGCCAGAGAAAGCACTGACTCCCCATATTCCATTTTCCCCCAGGGAACGGGTACTGGTTTAGGGTCAGGTGAATCATTGCAGACATGGGAATCTTCTCAATTCTGAGGGAGTCCTGCACAAAATTTTATGGATTTTGAGATCGGTGGGATGGGGAAAGGGAGGGGTAGAGTGGAGAAAGTACTAGGTACTGAGTAAGAACAACGAAGAGTATATTCCCAATTTCCCTCTCCTCCCCTAGTAAGAAGTCCTTGGCAGATGCACCTGAAGAGGACCTCAGTTGAAGACCTTAGATGGAGAACTGGAAAGCAAGGCACCAGGGTTAGGAATGTAAATATGTGAAAAAGCATGACATGCCAGAAGGACCTGAGTCCTTGACTGCAACCTCCTTCAGAGACAGGCATGCACCAGCTGTGCACCAAGTCTGGCATGAGGAGGGCAACTTTCCCCTGCCAGGTAAAGCCTTTGTGATTACCTACGGTCAGGCCTGAAAAATCACACACAGGTTTTTAACCAGAAGCCAGACTCCTCACTTACTTTTCCTAGCAATATACAGGGAATATTGCCCACTAAAGCCTTAAGACGGAGATTTTATTGGGGGTTGGTCACGTTGACAGATCTCACGTTTCATATTGGCTAATCCTAGTCTGTAGTCCCTCCAGAGGTCAAGATGATACTATAAGACCTAAGAGCCCCAACAAAAATCACTTTAGCATGGACTGACATGGCCCAAGTTTCCCACTTAAACAGATACCCTTATCAAGCAGGACATTCCAAGGGCTTTGAGGTAACCTCCCCAGAGCTGGGGGCAAAGGCTAGAACTTTCTATTGCACTAGGTATTATATAAAAGGTAAAGATAAAATTTAATAATGAGCTACATTCAAATAAATATGTGATAGGGCATAAGAGATAGAAGGAAAGTAAAAATAAGAGTATATAACTATAGCCTCCTTTCTTGACTTCATCTGTGCTGCTACCATATATTTTTTTTAACATCTTTATTGGAGTATAATTGCTTTACAATGGTGTGTTAGTTTCTGCTTTATAACAAAGTGAATCAGTTATACATATACATATGTCCCCATATCTCTTCCCTCTTGTGTCTCCCTCCCTCCCACCCTCCCTATCCCACCCCTCCAGGCGGTCACAAAGCACCGAGCTGATCTCCATGTACTATGCGGCTGCTTCCCACCAGCTATCTATGTTTGGTAGTTATGTTTGGTAGTGTATATATGTCCATGCCTCTCTCTCGCTTTGTCACAGCTTACCCTTCCCCCTCCCCATATCCTCAAGTCCATTCTCTAGTAGGTCTGTGTCTTTATTCCTGTCTTACCCCTAGGTTCTTCGTGACATTTTTTTTTCTTAAATTCTATATGTATGTGTTAGCATACGGTATTTGTCTCTCTCTTTCTGACTTACTTCACTCTGTATGACAGACTCTAGGTCTATCCACCTCATTACAAATAGCTCAATTTCGTTTCTTTTTATGGCTGAGTAATATTCCATTGTATATATGTGCCACATCTTCTTTATCCATTCATCTGATGATGGACACTTAGGTTGTTTCCATCTCCGGGCTATTGTAAATAGAGCTGCAATGAACATTTTGGTACATGACTCTTTTTGAATTATGGTTTTCTCAGGGTATATGCTCAGTAGTGGGATTGCTGGGTCATATTGTAATTCTATTTGTAGTTTTTTAAGGAACCTCCACTGCTACCATATTGTTGTTACTTTATTTTGAAGGGGAGCAGCATTTGCCACACTAAAATGTGTCTCTTTAGCATAAGAATTATTTTAGGCTGTTTATTTTTAAGAAACAGTAGATACAGCAAAGCTCGGAAAACTAAGTAGAAGTTTTCCTTTTATAAGATACAGTTACATTTATAAGAGAAATCTCCGTTTGTAAGGGGGTATCTCTCTCTCTCTCTACCAGGAAGAGATGGCTGGCTAAATCTCTAGAAATTTATCAGTGGAGAAGGCAAGGACCTAAATCTGCATAACAAACTTACCTTTGTTCATTGTGCTTTTCCTGATAGCCTGTCATACTGGCTCCCTCGACCCCCCCAAATCTTCTTTTGTATTTAGTTGGAGATGGTATTTAAGGTGGCAGTTTGGGCCGTTTGGGGAGTTACTCAGTTTTCCTGTCATCTCCCGTGTATACCGGAGGTATACACATTATTATTAAATTTCTGTTTATTTTTCTCCTGTTAACCTGTAATTTATTACCAGAGTAGGGGGGCGCATAGGGTTGCTGCAGCCAAGAGCATAGAATGGTAGAGGGTAAATTATTTTTTCTACCTTACAGTTTCCATCACGGTTTTGTCAATTACCTCTGCTTCATTCAGCATCTATTTTTTTTTCTATCTGCAGTGGTCTATAGTTCTCTTTTGTAAATGTAGGTAATATTCGATCTTACAAAAAACTCTCAAAAGTTCAAAATGATTGTAGACTATGATTTTTAATAAACTCTGTTTAATTGGTGATAACGAGATAACAAAGAAGGTCCATAAGGGATATCCCATGTGCCCTTTGGATTGGAGAAAACAGTGTATTCTAAGGTGTCACAAAGTCCTATGTTGTCTCTGAGACTCTAAAAGAGCACAGCTGCAGGAGCACAGGTGCTGGTCTTGTTAACTCTGCTTAGAGAGAGACGGTTTCCTATTTGTCTTTAGTGTCTTACAATGGAAAAAAACTGATTCAGGGAAGTAAATGACTTGCCAAACTTCACACATTGGTAGAGCTAGGATTCCACTGAAGGTCTGCAGCCTCTGCGTTAGGAAGGCCATTGGTTTATTATTATTATTACTTTTCCTCTTCATATGTTTAATTTGAACTAGTGTCAGTTGGATAAATATGCTGGTCTAGGCATGTTTTGTCCCTGGCTCTGTGTCCCCTGAAGAATGAATGAAAACTGTGTGCAATTTCTTGAAGTGAGACCTGTGTGTTCCACCCTGAGGGGGTCTTATAACCACAGTAGCTATATGGACAGAGGGTTCTCAAGGAACTCTTCCTTTATAATATTTTATCCTCTTTCCCCTTAAAATGGAAGAGAAAGCAACATCAAAGAGAAAGAAGCTAAAATCTAAAGAACAGAGATTCCTGTGTTCATAGCAGATGGATCAGTTCAACTTAAATGATGAGCATTTTAAATCAATTCGTAAATCTTGTAAAATGAATCTCTAAAACCATTTGATTAAATTGACCCTGCATACTATCTGGCACATAGATTCAACTAAAATATGTTTGTTGAATGTAAGTGAATCATCCAGTTAACTTAGCCAACATATTTAAATGTTTGCATTCTGAGGCATGGTCTTTATCACCACATGGAATGGTAATCTACAAACCTGGAATGGCTCACACTTGTAAGAATAATACAAACTCAAATAATGTAACAAAGTATCATTATCTTTTTGTAATTTATGAAAGTATTATTTTTAAGTAATCAAAATGTTTCTATAACCCTATAACATGTTGTCTTTTGTTTCTAGAAGAAATCAGATTTACCATTATAGGGAAGAAAAAAAAGGATATGGTGTGGCAAAACCATGATAAATGTATTCTATTCCATTTGCATTTAACAGATGAACTGATTGTCATTAGCATTAGGTTAAAATATTTATTGCACTTATTCAAGATAAATTGCATCAATATAATTTATTATTTAAGAACAAATGGGAATAATCTGTATCAGTGAAGATAACATCATGCTTCATACTATTTTTGACAATGCCAGGTTTAAGGAAGTATTAAACTACTTGGTTTATAATTTATAAAATACAAAAATGTAACTGTAAATATTTTAACATCTTTAGGAAAGAAGAACTAAAATGTGTGACAACCATCCCAAGGGGAGGAGGGTGCATGCCTCAAAGACATTTCAAGAGAAAACTCTGCCTGGGAAGCCTTCTAGAGAGGATTGAATTAATCGGACTATTTCCCTGTGGGTCCTTTGATAGTTGTGTTGTAAATGAGGAAAGTCATTTACATCTAAACAGATTCTTCAATAAATAACTTCCACCACTGAGTAATATAGCTTAGTTTTTTCAGCCTAACTTCTGTGACTAAGCGCTTAGTTCTTAAGAACTTAAAATGAAACAATGTTTAGCGTCAAAATACTTAAATGTGTAAGCTTCCCATTTTCTCAGTTTCACTGGATTTATTCTACCATTGGCGAAATCTGCATTAATAATAGTATTCAATTGTACTGTCATCATGAAAGATGCTACTGAGATTTTCACTGACATCTTTTCTGTGACTGTTTTGTCATCATCCTAGATAGTGCTTTCCCATCATCTTGACATCATAGCATAGCTTCCCCAGAACTGTGGTGATATTGTTTTGCATTGTTTTAACATCTCAATCTGGTCTGTGTAGATTTGTATTGACCTCATTTTGCCATCAATTTGACATTGTAATTTGGTCTCCATGGAAACACCGAAACCATTTTGTCGTTATAATTTGTCATTATAATGTGGTGTCCATGAGCTTATCAAAATTGTTTTCATATAGCAATTTGACATCACAACACAATCTCTATAGGCTGTCCCTCAGAACGTTATGACGATGGTAAATTGCATTCAAATGAGTGGGGATAGAATTGTGATAAGCATGGGAAAAAATATTCATTGTGTGTGTTCAGAAGATATTTTTCAATCTTAAGTATGTGCATAACTTAAGGGTTTTTTTTTTTTTTTTCATTTTAAAATCAAGAAATACTATGGGGGTAGGTGGCTTTTTGTGATATGTATTAAATTTTATGCAGTTTAAATCTCTAAACTCATAAAAAAAAAACTCCCTCATTTTCTCAGAGCAAATTTTCTTCTGGTGACAACAACCAGAATGTGTGCAGCTATCTTTGTTAATTTCTTTCAGTTCTCTACAAAGAGTTACTGACATTAAAATCTTTGCTCTGACATAGTAATAAATAAAGAACACTCTCTAAAGTAATTTCTCAATTTTCCTTCCTAAATGTCTTACTAGTTTTGAGAGTTTTAAACTACAGTTTAATTATTCCCTAAAAATAGACTGGCATTATCTTCTATGATAAGATATCTTCTTTTCAGTGTTCTTTGGTAACCAATACTTATGCAAGCTACTCATATTATATTAGAGAGAAATGGGGCATTTATTGGAACAGAGAACAAAAACACAGAAAGAGAATGGGTGGAGTTGGCCTTAAGGGTGCTAATAACCAAGGAATTGAATGTTCTCAGGCTCTATCTAGTTCTCACATCACTTATCTCTGTAATTTCATGGTCTCTTATTCGAGTCCAAGTAAATGTGGAAGGAGGAAAAGAAGTGGCTGCTGACAGTATTGGTCTTGAATCCATAGGCTCTATGACCAGAGAAGAAGGAAATAAAAAAGTCTTCCTCAATCACCTGTGTCTGAAATAACTCAGTGAAGAAACCTCTGATACAGTCTTTTCTACTTGATAATTTCTAGAATAATCACTGTGAATTGGGATACACGATCAGACAGACCTCATTTGGGTGACCTGTCACTCCCATAAGTAAGGTTATAGGACCAATATGCAGAACATCCATCAGAACTGAACAATATGAAAAAGCATATTTCTGCATAAGAAAATAGGTAGAAATAAGGACAAATTTTCAAGACAGCATTACATTCTACTGTTTCACATGCTGCTCTGAACTTTTTCCTAGTGTTTTCTACTCCATCTTTAATGTGATCAATTGGTCATGATCTATGATTCCGTTGTTAATACATTTCAATGCACCTCATTATAATCTTTTTCAGTTATCAATAACTTAGATCTAGTTCTCAGTGGTATTCTAACCAACTCTTATGTTTCACATTCTAGACATGAACTTATTAGGATGACCACCATCTACTCAAAGATAAACTTCATTTGGGGAAGAAGCTGATGCTCTCTGGATCTGAAATCTTTTGGACTATTTTATTTCTCATTTTTGTTTGAATTATGAATTTTAATATGGAACAGTATAATTAAACCTTACAACTGATATTAAACCATCCTAGAATAATTTTAAATACTTTCTTATTTTATCCCACAACATTCTTATAGAGAATGTTTCACAACATTCATTTTATATATGAGTAGGTTAATGTCCAGGGAGGTTAAGTAGTTTGTTCAAAGGCTCACAACGAGCTTCTTAGTGTCTAGGTCTCCTGATTCTTAGTACAACATTCTTTGCATTATATGGCACTGCAATTGTTGAATTATTAAAATTCATCTTTAGTCTTGCATTCATCTGTATTTCCACAAATCTCTTAAGATACTCCATTTCAAGCTTATATTGTTTCAAAAAAAAGATCTTAAGTATGACTTAAATCATACACTTACCTTATTAACACACTTCAAAGTTCAATTTTTTTTCTTAACAAAAGCAAACCCCAAATGAGTAGGTTCTAGTCAAAGGTATCAAATGTAAAAGAATAGAATTTCATGAAGATGGCAGAGGAATAAGACTACTCACTACATTCTGACTGTTGAATCTAAGCCCTAAAGTCAACTGTTGCTACAGAAATGACTTTAGGGTTCAAGCAGGCAATATAAATAAGAGAAGTGTACCAGGGCTGCTCGAAAACAGGATCTCAGTAATATTTGTTAGACAGTGATACAACTTGAATATTAGACACATAAGAATGTTTCTTGAAGCATGCAGTCTCTTTATTCATTTCCCTCTTTAGTATCAAGAGAACAACAATAAAGCACAGTACTGAATAGCAAGTAAAACTTGGCTTCAGTGTTAGGCAAACACTAGGGAATAGCAGATATTATGGGGAATAGGTAATATATATATATTCAAAAGCCACTCAGGTCCAACTGATTGTTTCCATGTGAGAATGCAAAATCGCTGTGGCCAGATAAGTCAGATTTTTCAAGGGAAGTGATAAATTCATATATTCATGTAAAATCTTTAGATCTTTAAATTTTGGCAACAAATTTAAAATTATCAAAAATGTTGTTCAGGCCCCTGGGAGATCCAGATGTCCTAGGGCTGAATTAGAAACACATATAAAGAAAGCTAAAACCTTGAGGTAACATGAAAATTCTGAAAAGGAGTGTATTTTAAAGATTGCTGTGAGAACTCTGTCAGTCAGAAGGTTCATGGAGTTCAGAGTAAGGGCTGAACCAACCTATCATCAATTAAGTAAAGGTGTACTTTTCCTTGCTTAGGCTGACAATTCTCTAATTTAAAAACAATGGCTGGGGAACTAATTAAAACACTCACAGCTCAAATTGCTAAGTAAACGAGTAGATTGTTTGCTAGGAGACTTTAGTTTTCAAAGTGACAGAGCCTGAGCTTTAAGTAAGAATCCAGGCTCAAATAAGGACATACCATGAAATTATCACTCCTAACGGTAACCATTTGCCCAGAGGAACATGTAGGAAAATTCACCATCCTAAAATGTGTCTCTTTGGCCATAAGGATTAATTTAGGTTGATTATTTTTAAGAAATAGAAGTCTCAGGAGGCTTTCCTTTTTACTTCTCTCTTAACTACCCAAAAGAATTTATATAGAGGGCCTGTTCCCAGAATAGAGGTATCATCAGAGATACGTGCAAAACATATGGGCTAGGTGTGGTGAGGTAAGCTCAAAAGTGCCTAGAAATCAGTCCACTCTGTTTCATCATCTCTACATGGCCCAGCAAACATTTGTTTAGCAAACATTTGCTTTTCCATCTCCATGTGGGTTGCCTTCCTCCTTTTTTAAGCCTCGAAACATTACCCCCAATATCCCTTTATTTTTTAGCTGAAGATGGTATTTAAGGTGAGGGTTTCAACCATTTTGGTGAGTTTTCCTCAGCTTTCCTGGGTCTCTCCCATGTATACATGGTACTAAACTTCTTTAAAAATTTGTATCCTGTTAATCTGTCTCATGTCAATTTAATTCTTAGACAAGCCAGAAGAACTTAGAAGGGTAAAGGAAAATTTCTTCTTACCCCAAAAAGTGCCCCATGATGACTGAGGTAAATGTACTATACTTCAATCAAACAGAGGAAATGGCTACCTCAATGCTATTCCAGAAACCCAAAGTACATTTTATGCCTCCTCTTTACCTCTTCTATCTTCTAGTACAGGGAGCTTTTAACAACATCCTTCTCCAACAGGAGAAAATTATTACAAACTGTAATAACCTAAAATCACTAATTAAAGCTTCTTAGTTGAGATAATCTCAGAATAGTGGTCGAGACTTTGAGATTCAATGCCTCCTTTCCTTTTCTTTTAATAAATTTATTTATTTATTTTTAATTAATTAATTCATTCATTTAATTTTGGCTGCATTGGATCTTCGTTGCTGCACACGGGCTTTCTCTAGTTGCGGCGAGCAGGGGGCTACTCTTCTTTGTGGTGTGCGGGCTTCTCATTGCAGTGGTTTCTCTTGTTGTGGAGCACAGGCTTGGTGCGTGGGCTTCAGTAGTTGTGGCATGTGGGCTAAGTAGTTGTGGCTCGTGGTCTTTACATTACAGGCTCAGTAGTTGTGGCACACGGGCTTAGTTGCTCCACGGCATGTGGGATCTTCCTGGGCCAGGACTCGAACATGTGTCCCCTGCATTGGCAGGCAGATTCTTAACCACTGAGCCACCAGGGAAGTCCCAGTGTCTCCTTTCTATAAACAAATATTTTTAACATCTGTCATAAAATAAAATTCATAGGCGATGTCACATATCTTCAAAATAACATTTAAAAATAAACAATGCAACGTCCTAATTGAAACATAAAGCAAATAATTTAAAATATACAATAGAATAATATATGTTAAAATATGTTAAATGTTGGCTAACTTAAAAGGCTAAAGCAACCCTCAAAATTTCCAAAATGACCCACAGGGCAGTACTACAGATGATAAGAACCAATTTCATTGATCTGAATCTGAGGTATACACAATCTGCCTAATAAGTGTTTTCCACAGAATACTGTGAGTTCCTTAGAACAACTGTCCAATGAGATGCTTAGAATAGGTTAAGGATTGCACATTCTAATTTATTTTAGAGATGCTGCCATTTCACATTACTATATTTGATAGTCTGAGACGTCCTGCAAATATAAAACTCTTTTAATTCTGTTTGTCTTAGGTCTCCTCAAATTTATTTGATCATAGAAAATCTTTTTGTAACTGAGCAGGACTCTGTGGGGCCTTCCTGAGAAAGACCCTTCCCCCATATCCTCTGCTGTAGTGTCTCTCTGAAGTACCTAGGTAATAGTATCTCATGCATATTTCCTGAGTTTTTCAGATGCTAAAAACTACCAGCAAGGGACTTCCCTGTTGGTGCAGTGGTTAAGAATCCACCTGCCAATGCAGGAGACACGGACTCGAGCCCTGGTTGGGGAAGATCCCACATGCTGCAGAGCAACTAAGCCTGTGTGCCACAACTACTGAGCCTGTGCTCTAGAGCCCATAAGCCACAATTGCTGAAGCCCAAGTGCCACAACTACTGAAGCCGTGTGCCTAGAGCCAGTGCTCCACAACAAGAGAAGCCACCGCAATGAGAAACCCACGCACCGCAATGAAGAGTAGCCCCCGCTCGCCGCAACTAGAGGAAGCCCGTGTGCAGCAGTGAAGACCCAATGCAGCCAAAAATAAATTAATTAATTAAAAAAAAAAAGAAAGAAAAGTTGTGTGTGGTTTAAAAATAAAAAACACCACCAAAAGGAAAAAATTAACTACTTGAGGATCATGAACATGTAACTTCCAAACCTTCTGGTGCCTTAAGAGATTGATCACCGTCAACCAATCAGAGAATTGTGCACAAGCTGATCACATACCCTGGGACGCCCCTCCCTCACCTGGATAAGGTGCTTTGCTGAAACCCTGAGGGAAATTTGGGGTTTTTTTGGATATGAACCACCTATTCTCCTTGCTCAGTCCTGCAATAAACTTTTCTCTGTCCCAAACTCCGCCATTTCAGTTTGTTTGGCTTTATTGTGTGTCAGGTATATGAACTTGGGTTCAGTAATATTTTTCCCAATAAACTTAATTATGTATTTCTCCTGTTTTGCTTCTCAATATGGAATATTCAGGATAACAGTTTTTGGGAGTTCCCTGTTGGTCCAGTGGTTAAGACTCTATGCTTTCACTGTGCAGGGTGCGGGTTCAATCCCTGGTCAGGGAAGTAAGATCCCACAAGCAGTGTGGTGCAGCCAAACTAAAAAAAAAAAAAAAAAAAAAAAAAGGATAACAGTTTTCTAAGGGAAAGGAAACATGGTTTGTGCATTATTAAAGTGGATTATGAATAGATGCCTACTTTACGCAGTTACAGGATTGTGAATCACCTAAGAGACTATGCTTTAAATTTCTGGGTACCCTTTTTAATCCTCATCTTTTCTGGATGGATTATAATGATTCAATTAATAATTCATGGTATCTCTAATTATGTATCTGTCCTGCTTATAAGTTATTATTTTTCATATACTACTTATATATTTAAGCAGTGCTTTGCTAAACACAGGCCCTGTGTCAGATGGGTGGAGAATAGTCAGATGAGTATGATAAATTTCTTACCCACAAATAACTTATTTTCTTCAAAATATTGCAAGATCTTTTGGGATTTTCCAGAGTATTTATCAAATATTAGACACAGTGAATCATTACTGATTCATTGATTTTTATATTCAGAAAAGTTATTTGGGAATGTATAACATAGAGGCATAATTGAATTTAAAAAGATATGTTCTACTTGAAGGAAGTGATCATTTTAATATCGCTGTCATTACTACCAACATTATCATCATTTTCATCTTCAGTGTTTCTCTGTAAATGGCACCACACAAGGCGTCATACAAAATTTTTCATAAACAGCCATTTTCTTAGAGCAAAAGCCACAGGTGAAAAAATGGTTCCTCTTCATCTTTGTTATCATCATCATCTCCTTCATCATAAAACAGAACAGTGAATTGGTATTTTTTAGCCCTGGCAGTTCTAATTTTTTTATAAACATATGTAGGTAAGAAGGCAGAATTATCAGCATCATCAATGTCTAACATTCAATAAATACTTCCTATATTTCAGCCACTGTGCTTTCTTTTGTGAATTATGTCAAGTAACCATCACAACAGCTCTGTGAGCTAGCAGTAAAGACAAAGAAATCAGGGCAGAGTAATGTTAAATAATTTCCTCAAGATCATGTGTTAGGGTCAAGGCTTGATCACAGGGCTTTTGACTCCAGAGCCCAAGCTCTTAAGTTGAGAAAGAGTAAATTAAAGAGGTAGGGTCACTGTCTCCCCAACTTTCACACATGAACTCCTAAAACTGTGTAGCTGCAATAGGACTTAGTTATACAAACTCTGAATTGTTTCAAGAAGCAATTCTCAAACATAGTGACTTGACTTTGCTCTGCAGGTCTAAGACTCAGTTCCTTAGGGGGAAATGTGTTTATATCTGCTTTTGTAAAGAGAAACATTTACATCTAGATTTTTCCCAGCATCTCTATAGTAGTTTCTACCTCTCAGCCAGCTTAATTTCTTAACCTGGTTTGGAGGCTGAAGTAAAGAAGGTAAACCTAAGTATTCTGATCTTTTTTCAGTCTATTTTCACATCTGCCCTGATCTTACCTTCAAATGGACAAAGACTGATTTGTAGTATGGTTACTTTTAAACATCAAAATTTACATTTACAAGAAAAACTCAGAACAGACATGAAGAAAGCAGGTATTTATTGATTAATAAATTCAACCTTGAAAGAGGAAATGAACTGGAGTTGTTTTGCTATGAACTTATTTATGAAAATTAACAACAGCAACAGAAATTTAACAGCAAGACCTTCAAGGTCATCCACCATCTGAACAGTCTCGTACGAGGGACTATTTCACAAAGAGAAGTATTTTCATCACTGTCAAAAAACAGCTACCACAACTACTAAAGGAAAAAAAAAAGGAACAAAATTTTAAAAGATATTGGGTAAAGGTAGATAAACAATTGCCCATTAACTGATCTTTAGATTACTCTGCAATACCTAATTTCACTTACAAGTAAAATTTTAATATCCCATATACATCCCCATTCTTCATTGTCACTTTTATATGAGCTTTTACTGTCTTGTAGATAAAAATGAGTGCAACAAAAACAAACTCCCCTGGGTACATGTATTCATACATGATTATTACAACTTCAAGTGTTTAATTCACATACAGGATGATATGCTTTAGCAGTTAGCATCTATACGTTTATATCATTTTTCTAGAATCTACATACAAATTGTCACAATGTGCACACTCACAGGACATGTAGCATTTTAGGAAATTATTTGGACTAAAAAAGCACCTGTATTTCTGGCTTTAAATTATATACACTATTTCTCCCACCATCCCCACATACTCGCATTTTCCCATGTGATGTTAAAATGAGACTGTTCCACATTAAATTTCATCTGTAGCATTCCCAGTCACGGCTATATTCTATTAAGATTTCCCTGTAGCTTTATCCCGACTCTGCTCTGTCTACTGTTTTCAAAGCAAGGTATGGTCAGGTTTATTCCTGTTTCAAGGTCATTTATACAGAAGCTAAATGAGATCTGCCCTAGTACAGAACTCAGGGGAACTATATATGTTACCTTTCTTTTTCTACTGTCTTCTATTCACAGTTGTGGGGAAGTGTGTGTGCGTGTGTGTGTGTGTGTGTGTGTGTATGTTTTACTATCACTTTTGAACTTTGTTCTCAAACACAATTTGCTCAGTCTATTGATACACTTTATGGACATGAAGAAATAGCTATTATAGGAAAACAGCATTCTTGTATTCATTATAAAGGGAACAAATGTATCTACAGTAATACATGTTAAAAATCAAGTTTGGGAAGAACTTATTGAAAATCATAAGAATAGAAACAGATAGTAAAGCTGTGACTGTATGAACATCTTTACATGCAGTTTCAAGTTTTAAAGAGTCATCCAAAATTTACCACCTTCTTTTAATTTTTTTTTTTTTTTGTAGAATTCAGCCCTCCACTTTGAAGGTTTCATATACATATGATTTACTAACTTTTGAATGGAACATTTTATGTATCTGTCAGGAGTATTTTTAATTATATGTATTGTTTTTATAAAAGTAATGGTGTTAAGCTTTGTAATATCTCAATAGATTTATTTTAAGGACACTAGAAACTATTATCATGTTTAGCCTTAAAAATACTGTGCTGTGAGATTAATCATTTCAAATTTGTTATATTTTAGTGGTTGAATTGTAAATCAAGAATGTCAATTTTTATGCACTCTTCTTAATGTTAGAATATTTAATAGAAAGCACTTTTTAACGTTAGAAAATTATAGCATTATGTATCACTTATTTCTGGGATCTCCACCAGGCAACCATAAATAATTCTGAGAATTTGGTTTTTACTATAGGTATTTGTTCCCTGGAATGTTGCTATAAACAAAAGACATTATAGAGATTTTTTTTCTATAGTGTTTGTGTAGGGAGTCAAACATGGAGTGTCTTCCCTTAGAAATATCTGCTTTGCCTGTTCATATTCACACATTTGAAAGACACACTCACTCCTGCATGTAAAAGACCACACAGAGAGGCCCTTAGAGAACGGAGAGAAGAAAAAGGGCCCAGTTGAACTCAACCTTCCAGTGGCCTTTGCCAAAACATGGCCATCTTGGTCCCTTAGTCCAGTCATCAACTGAATATCCTCAAGTGATTCAAATTGATGCTACATGAAATAGAACACTCTCCCAGCCTAGCTCTGTCAAATCATTAATGGCCCAGATTATGAACATATTAAAATGATTGATATTGTTTTAAGCCACTAAACTGTGGGCTGGTTTCTTAAGCATCAATAGATAACTGGAAAACTACCTTTCAGACTGTATTAAAATACTGATTATATAAAATATAGTTTCTGTATATTTACAAATAATCTTTTCCTTAAAGAAATCTATTATTTATTCAATAAAAACAAAAGAGCATTTTAGCTCCTTTTTCTGTGTTCTCATAAGATTTTGTATATCTTCCATCACAGAGTTTTGTTCTGTTTTTTTTTTTTTAAACATTGTATTTCAGTTATGGGTTTATGTGCCTTGTTTATTTCTCAGAAAACAGCCAAAAAACACAAAATACATGTATAAAACAATAGTTTTGAAGACACTAAACATTAAACAGTAAGGATCATTGAAAGACAGGAGAAAAATGAAGTAACTCCAGGATTTCCCCTCCACAAGTTGAGGAGTTGAGAGTCAGATCAAGCATCTGGCATTCACAGGAGAAAGTACTGGAGAGGAGAGAGAGGTACAAAGAGGGAGAGAATTCTGTATATCCACAGAAGGTCCAGCTGGAGTATTCAGCTGAGTAATGATCATATGAGAGAGTTAACTGAGGCCAGGGGAAAAAAAAAAAACTTGAAAGGATTAAAGGTAATAGGGTGCAGCCCTCCCATAGGTCTGAATAGTAACTTGCTTATCAACCAGACTAGAAAGGGGTACTGGGTAGAATTCACAGAAATGTCTTGCTTAATAGTAGGGAATAACTAGCCCTCAACTAAGTACTTCTCCATTACCACATCTTAAAAGCAAGACGTGAAATGGTCAAACCATTTCTACATTACTTAACCACATCTGAGAACAAAACTCAAGAACCCTTATAGAAATACAAAACTATCCAGCATCCAACTAGGTAAAATTCACAAAGTCTGAGACATCCAATATTTTTTTTTTTTTTTTTTTTGCTTGCAAAGAAACAAGAAAATACAACTGTAATGAGAAAAAGCCATCAATCAAAATGAACCTTAAATTGACACAGATGTTAGAATTAGCAGAGGATATTAAAATAATTATAACGAATCCCACATGCTCAAAATATGAAGTAGAGATATGCAACTTCTATATTTTTAAAAAGACTTAAACTTCTTGACATGAAAACTACAACATGGGAGATAAAAATACACTGGATAGAATTGACAGAAGATTAGATAGAAGAAATTACACTTTCATGATTAATTTGCTTCACATATCTACGGCCAAATAGTTGGGGGAAAAACTTAATAGAACATGTGTTTAGAGTTAATAGGAAAGAGTAAGGAAGAGAAATAATATTTTTCTGTAGTTGCACAGTAACCTAGGCAGCTTGCACACAACTTATTTTATTCTTACAATATAATAATCCTCACAACAATAACAATCTCATTTGATTCTCATAGTAACATTATCCTTATTTTCAAAATGAGAAAAATGAAGCTCAGAGAATTTCAGGAACTTGTGGAATATTACAGTGCTTGAGATGGTAAAAGCCAACGTTTGATTTCGTGTCTGTCTGTGGCTTTCATACCAGACTTCCTTTGGTTTATTTCTTTGACCTCCTGAACATCAATTTCCTGGAACAGAATGATGGTTCTATTTTCCACCATCCTATCCACATTACAATCGGTGGGAAAGAGGAAAATGGGAAGAGGAGACACTTACCTTCCTGTGTAGGGCATTCCCACCAACACTGCACAAGTGTTCCCTTTCCTCCACATCTTCACCAACATGTTAATGTTATTTCTTTTTTTTTTTTATAATAACTATTCTAACAGGTGTGAGGTGATAGCTCATTGTGGTTTTAATTTTCATTTCCCTGCTAATTAGTAATATTGAGAATCTTTTCATGTACCTGTGGGCCATTTGTATTTCTTCTTTAGAAAAAATGTCTATTCAGTTTCTGCCAAATGTTAAATTGGATCGTTTGGGTTTTTATTGCTATTGAGCTGTGTGAGTTTTTTAATATATTTTTAATATTACCTCGTTAACAGATATATGATTTGCATTTTCTCCCATTCAGTAGGTTGCCTTTTCATTTTGTTGATGGTTTTCTCTGTTGTACAGAAACTTTCTAGCTTGATACAGTTCCACTTACTCATATTTTCTTCTGTTGCCCTGGCTTTTGATGTCAAAATGATCAAATACTTTACTTTCATTTTTTCTTGTCCCCTGTCTTTTTTTTTGGATTATTAAAATAATTATGCACTGATCCTTGTATTATTTATATTTACCCATGTAATATTACTTTCTGGTTTTCTTCATTTTTTTCTTGCTTTCTCATGTTTTCATCTGCTCACATTCTTTCAGTTTTAATGAAAAACTTAAGTGATTTCTTTGTTTTTACTGTTTTCATTTGTTTGTCTTAATGTGGGCCTGCCAGCAATATCTTCTCTCAGTTTTTATTTATCTGAAACTATCTTTATTTCAATATCATTTTAGAAGAATACATGTTTCTGAATATAGAAATCTAGATTGACATTTATTTACTTCAGTAGTTTACATTTGACTCTCTCTGGCTTCCATATTTTCTGTGAAGGATCAGATGAAATGAAAATGATATGTCCCAGGGAACTTCAAGATGGTGGAGAAGGGCTTCCCTGGTGGCACAGTGGTTGAGAGTCCGCCTGCCGATGCAGGGGACATGGGTTCATGCCCCGGTCCAGGAAGATCCCACATACCGCAGAGTGGCTGGGCCCGTGAGCCATGGCTGCTGAGCCTGCGCGTCCGGAGCCTGTGCTCCACAATAGGAGAGACCATGACAGTGAGAGACTTGCATACCGCAAAAAAAAGAAAAAAAAATGATGGTGGAGAAGTAAGAGGTGGAGATCACCTTCCTTCCCACAAATACATTGAAAATACAACTACGTGTGGAACAACTCCTTCAGAACATCTACTGAACACTGGTAGAAGACCTCAGACTTCCCAAAAGGCAAGAAACTCCATGTACCTGGGTAGGGCAAAAGAAAAAAGAAAAACAGAGACAAAAGAGTAAGGATGGGACCTGCACCTCTGAGAGGGAGCTGTGAAGGAGGAAAAGTTTCCTCACACTAAGAAGCCCCTTCACCTGAGGGGAAGGGGGGTGGGGGAGAGAAGCTTCGGAGCCACGGAGGAAAGTGTAGCAATAGGGGTGCACAGGGAAAAGTGGAGAGATTCCCGCACAGAGGATTGGTGCTGACCAGCACTCAGCAGCCCGAGAGGCCTGTCTGTTCACCCACCAGGACTGGTCTGGGAGCTGAGGCTCCGGCTTCGGTCAGATACCAGGGAGAGAACTGGGGTTGGCTGTGTGAACACAGCCAGAAGGAGGCTAGTGCACCACAGCTAACATAGAGGGAGTCTGGGAAAAAGTCTAGAACCAGCTAAGAGGCAAGAGACCATTGTTTTGGGGTGTGTGAGGAGAGGAGATTCAGAGCACCGCATAAACGAGCTCCAGAGACAGGCATGAGCCACAGCTATCAGTGCGGACACCAGAGACAGGCATGAAAAGCTAGGGCTGCCGCTGCAGCCACCAAGAAGCCTGTGTGCAAGCACAGGTCACTATCCATACCTCCCCTCCCAGGGGCCTGTGCAGTCCACCACTGCCAGGGGACAGTGATCCAGGGACAATTTCCCTGGGAGAATACAAGTTGTGCCTCAGGCTGTTGCAATGTCATGCTGGCCTCTGCCACCTCACTCCTCATTCTGTACCCCTCCCTCCCACCAGCCTGAGTGAGCCAGAGCCCCCTAATCAGCTGCTCCTTTAACCCCGTCATGTCAGGGCAGGGAACAGACATGCTCAGGTGACCTACACATAGAGGAGGGGCCAAACCCAAAGCTGAACTCCGGGAGCTGTGCAAACAAAGAAGAGAAAGGGAAATTTCTCTGTGCAGCCTCAGGAGCAGCAGATGAAATCTCTACAATCAACTTAATGTAGGCTGCATCTGTAGAATACCTGAACAGAAAAAGAACCATCCCAAAATTGAGGCGATGGATTTTGGGAGCAACTGTAGACTTGGGGTTTGTTTTCTGCATCTAATTTCTTTCTGGTTTTATGTTTATCTTAGTTTAATATTTAGAGCTTATTATCATTGGTAGATTTGTTTAATGATTTGGTTGCTCTCTTCCTTTTTAAAAAAAAAAATTTTTTTTCTTTTTCTCTTTTTGTGAGTGTGTATGTGTATGCTTCCTTGTGTGGTTTTGCCTGAATACATTTGCTTTTACCATTTGTCCTGGGTTCTGCCTGTCTGTGTTTCTGTGTGTTTGTTTATTTTTTATTTTATTATAGTTTTAAGTGCTTGTTATCATTGCTGGGTTTGTTTATTGGTTTGGTTGCTCTCTTCTTTCATTTTTATATTACTTTTTAATTTTTTAATTTTAATAATTTTTTCAAATTTTATTTTTAAAACTTTATATTTTTTATTTATTTATATTTTTTATTTATTTATATTTTTTCTTTCTTTCTTTTTTTATCTCCCTTTTCTTCTGAGCCAGGTGGCTGACAGGGTCTTTGTGCTCTGGCCAGGTGTCAGGACTGAGACTCTTAGGTGGGAGAGCCAACTACAGGACACTGGTCCACCAGAGACCTCCTGACCCCTCATAATATCAAATGGCAGAAGCACCCCCGGAGATCTCCATCTCAACACTAAGACATAGCTCCACTCAAAGACCAGCAAGCTACCGTGCTGGACAGCCCATGCCAAACAACTAGCAAGACAGGAACACAACCTCACCCATTAGAGAAAGGCTGCCAAAAATCATAATAAGTTCAGGGGCACCCCAAATCACACCACCAGACGTGGTCCTGCCCACCAGAAAGACAAGATCCAGCCTCATCCACCAGAACACAGTCACCAGTGCCCTCCACCAGGAAGCCTACACAACCCACTGAACCCACCTTACCCACTGGGGGCAGAGACACCAAAAACAATGGGAACTACAAACATGTAGCCTGGAAAAGGAGACCTCAAGCACAGTAAGTTAAGCAGAATAAGAAGACAGAGAAATACACAGCAGATGAAGGAGCAAAGAAAAAACCCACCAGACCAAACAAATGAAGATAAAATAAGCAGTCTACCTGAAAAAGAACTCAGAGGAATGATAGTGAAGATGATCCAGAATCTTGGAAATAGAATGTAGAAAATATAAGAAACAAGAAACTAGAAGAATTAAAGGGCAAACAAAAAATGATGGACTACGCAATAAATGAAATTAAAAATTCTCTAGAGGGAATCAATAGCAGAATAACTGAGGCAGAAGACTGGATAAGTGATCTGGAAGATAAAATAAATAAATACTGCAGAGCATCATAAAGAAAAAAGAATGAAAAGAATTCAGGACAGTCTCAGAGACCCCTGGGTCAACTTTAAATGCACCAACATTTGAATTACAGAGGTCCCAAAAGAAGAAGAGAAAAAGAAGGAGACTGAGAAAATGTTGAACAGATTATAGTTGAAAACTTCCCTAATATGGGAAAGAAAATAGTCACTCAAGTCCAGGAAATGCAGAGTCCCACACAGGATAAATTCAAGGAGAAACATGCCAAGACACATATTAATCAAACTATCAAAAATTAAATACAAAGAAAAAATATTAAAAGCTGCAAGGGAAAAGCAACAAATCACATACAAGGGAATCTCCATAAAGTTAACAGCTGATTTCTCAGCAGAAACTTTGCAAGACAGAAGGGTGTGGCAGGACATATTTAAAGTGATGAAAGGGAAAAACTTAAAACCAAGATTACTCTACCCAGCAAGGATCTCAGATTCGACAGAGAAATTAAAACGCTTACAGACAAGCAAAAGTGAAGACAATTCAGCACACCAAACCAGCTTTACAACAAATGCTAAAAGAAATTCTCTAAGCAGGAAACACAAGAGAAGGAAAAGCCCTAAATTAACAAACCCAAAACAAATAAGAAAACCCTAATAGGAACATGCATATCGATAATTACCTTAAATGCAAATGGATTAAGTGCTCTAACTAAAAGCCATAAACTCGCTGAATGGATACAAAAACAAGACCAACGTATATGCTGTCTACAAGAGACCCACTTCAGACCAAGGGACACATACAGACTGAAAGTGAGTGCATGGAAAAAGATATTCCATGCAAATGGAAATCAAAAGAAAGCTGGAGTAGCAATTCTCATATCAGACAAAATAGACTTTAAAATAAAGACTATTACAAGAAACAAAGAAGGACACTATATGATGATCAAGGGATCAATCCAAGAAGAAGGTATAACAATTGTAAATATTTATGCACCCAACATAGGGGCACCTCAGTACATGAAGCAAATGCTAACACACATAAAAGGGGAAATCGACAGTAACACAATCATAGTAGGGAACTTTAGCACCCCACTTTCACGAATGGACAGATCATCCCAAATTAAAATAAATAAGGAAACACAGCTTTAAATGATGCATTAAACAAGATGGACTTAATTGTTATTTATAGGACATTCCATCCAAAAAAAATCCAAAATACACTTTCTTCTCAAGTACTCATAGAACTTTTGCAGGACAGATCATATCTTGCATCACAAATCAAGCCTTGGTAAATTTAAGAAAATTGAAATTGTATCAAGTATCTTTTCTTACCACAACTCTATGAGACTAGATATCAATTACAGGACAAAATCTGTAAAAACTACAAACACATGGAGGCTAAACAATACATGACTAAATAATCAAAAGATCACTGAAGAAATCAAAGAGGAAATCAAAAAATACCTAGAAACAAATGAAAATTAAAACACAACAACCCAAATGTTATGGGATACAGCAAAAGCAGTTTTAAGAGGGAAGTTTATAGCAATACAGTCCTATCTCAAGAAACAAGAAACAGCACAAATAAACAACCTTACCTTACACCTAAAGCAATAAGAGAAAGAAGGACTAAAAATCCCCAAAGATAGCAGAAGGAAAGACATCATAAATATCAGATCAGAAATAAATGAAAAAGAAATGAAGGAAAGGATAGCAAAGATCAATAAAACTAAAAGCTGGTTCTTTGAAAAGATAAACAAAATTGATAATACATTAGCCAGACTCATCAAGAAAAAAGGGCAAAGACTCAAATCAATAGAATTAGAAATGAAAAAGCAGAAGTAGCAACTGACACTGCAGAAATACAAAGGATCATGTGAGATTACTACAAGAAAATCTATGCCAATAATATGGACAACATGGAAGAAATGGACAAATCCGTAGAAGAGCACAACCTTCCAACATTGAAGCAGGAAGAAATAGAAAATATAAACAGACAAATTCCAAGTACTGAAATTGAAACTGTGATTAAAGATCTTCCAACAAACAAAAGCCTAGGACAAAATGGCCTCACAGGAAAATTCTATCAAATATTTAGAGAAGAGCTAAGACTTATCCTTCTCAAACTCTTCCAAAATAAAGCAGAGGGAGGAACACTCCTAAACTAATTCGACGAAGCCACCATCACCCTGCTACCAAAACCAGACAAAGATGTCACAAAAGAAGAAAACTACAGGCCAATATCATTGATGAACATAGATGCAAAAACCCTCAACAAAATACTAGCAAACAGAATCTAACAGAAAAATAAAAGCATCATGCACCATGATCAATTGGGGTTTATTCCAGTAAAAAAGGGATTCTTCAATATATACAAATCAATCCATATGATAAACCATATTAACAAATTGAAGGAGAGAAACCATATGATCATCTCAAGAGATGCAGAAAAAGCTTTTGTCAAAATTCAACACCGATTTATGATAAAAGCCCTCCAGAAATAACGCATAGAGGCAGATTACCTCAACATAATAAAGGCCATAAATGACAAGCCCACAGCCAACATCGTTCTCAATGGTGAAACACTGAAACCATTTCCACTAAGATCAGGAATAAGACAAGGTTCCCCATTCATACCACTATTTTCAACATAGTTTTGGAAGTTTTAACCATAGCAATCAGAGAAGAAAAAGAAATAAAAGGAATCCAAAATGGAAAAGAAGAAGTAAAACTGTCACTGCTTGCAGATGACCTGGTACTATACATAGAGAATCCTAAAGATGCTACCAGAAAACTATTAGAGCTAATCAATGAATTTG
This sequence comes from Pseudorca crassidens, assembly GCF_039906515.1. Taxonomy (NCBI): domain Eukaryota; kingdom Metazoa; phylum Chordata; class Mammalia; order Artiodactyla; family Delphinidae; genus Pseudorca; species Pseudorca crassidens. The sequence continues at coordinate 66,001,519 of NC_090312.1, forward strand.
GTAAAGTAACAGGATACAAAATTAATGCACAGAAATCTCTTGCATTCCTAAACACTAATAATAAAAAATCTGAAAGAGAATTTAAGAAAACACTCCCAGTTACCATGGCAACAAAAGGAATAAAATATCTAGGAATAAACCTATCTAAGGAGACAAAAGACCTGTATGCAGAAAACTACAAGACACTGATGAAAGAAATTAAAGATGATTCAAATAGATAGAGAGGTATACCATGTTCTTGGATTGGAAGAATCAACATTGTGAAAATGGTTATACTACCCAAAGCAATCTACAGATTCAATGCAATCCCTATCAAACTACCAATGGCATTTTTCACAGAACTAGAATAAAAAATTTCACAATTTGTAGGGAAACACAAAAGATCCTGAATAACAAAAGCACTCTTGAGAAAGAAAAATGGAGCTGGAGAAATCAGTCTCCCTTACTTCATACTATACTACAAGGCCACAGTATTGAAGACAGTATGTTACCTGCACAAAAACAGAGATATAGATTAATGGAACAGGATAGAAAACCCAGAGATAAACCCACACACATATGGTCACCTTATCTTTGATAAAGGAGGCAAGAATATACAATGGAGAAAAGACAGCTTCTTCAATAAGTGGTGCTGGAAAACCTGGACAGCTACATGTAAGAGAATAAAATTAGAACACTTCCTCACACCATACACAAAAATAAACTCAAACTGGATTAAAGACCTAAATGTAAGGACAGATACTATAAAACTCTTAGAGGAAAACATAAGCAGACATATCATAACTCTATGACATAAATCACAGCAATTTCGTTCTTGACCCTCTTCTTAGAGAAATGGAAATAAAAACAAAAATAAACAAATGGGACCTAATGAAACTTAAAAGCTTTTGCACAGCCAAGGAAACTTTAAACAAGCCAAAAAGACTGTTATGCTTTAATGTCTATTTTACACCCTTGTTTATCAGTTCAATTTTCCTGTTTTTATAAAATGTCTCACAACAGTAAGTTTAGTGACAGATATTTTGTATTAAAATAAAATGTTCATTGGCTGGAAGTAATTTAGCTCCCACCAGAAAGAGTAGGCCCAGAAACTTAATCAATATGTGGACTGAACTGGATCAAATCTGGGCTCCAGTTTTGGTTTATTGCAGATGACTTCCAGTTTGCCCTATTCCTAGGACATGTCCTTCCATGTCTTTCAGTGAACATCTAGTATATTACCTTCTCAATCCCGAGAGACTAAGAGAAATGCACTTTAGTTTTCAGAAATTTTTGATTCAGTACTTTGGCTTGCTTTCTAACTCACACTTCTTCAGAACTTAGGATTTCTTTAAGACAGCAGTATGTATGATGTTCCTTGAGTCCTCAATTATTATTATTTTTTCTCCCAGCTGTGTATAATCACTAAAACCTCTTCTGGTTTCTCCTCAATATTGGTCCTCTATCTAAACGTGTCAAAGAATCTTAGTTTTTGTGTAGCTTGAATTAGCAGATTTCCCCAGGGACAGCTGAAGATCCTTAGTTTACTCTGAGAGTGTCTCTGTTCTCTTGCTCTCCAGAATTGTACTCCTTTTGTCCTTTGTGCCTCCACAACTCTCTGGCAACCATAATATAAGGTGGTTGTCATATACCACTTTTTCTTATTTTTATTTATGACAGGATTGCCATGCCATGGATAACACATTTTACTTAATAGTTAAAGCTTTTTCTTGTTTTAAAATTACCAAATATTCAGTGTCTCCATAGCTGTAATGTTAATCTTAAAGTAACTCAATAATAATGAGAAAGAAAAGAACACTCAAATGTTAAAATTTTTTTAGCTAAATAGTACTACACATAAAATTTTCCCTGTCTCAAATTATAAAGTTTGTATGCCCACTGGTTTGGGCAAAATAATCAGTTTCAAGCAGCACTATCTCTATCCTCCAGGTCTAACATAAATGTTAATACCATTTCTGCTTACTGCCTTAAGACTTAGTTGTCTTTTTGGAAGAATCTTGTGTTCAGCAGAACTAATAACACTTTCATTTAGTTTGCAAATTATCTCCACTATAAAACAGCTGAACTTCTGTGAGTCAATATTCAGCATGTCTGTTTGCAGCTACAGAGCCTCCAAGACTCAATCCATATAATCTGTCTCCTAATTTATCTCCTTTGTACATAAAGTGCACCCATTTCACAATCAAATGTTTTGATCTACTCATCTTCTCTTTTATCTTTCCACTAAAGCAGAGGAATGAAGAATAAAGCATTTCCATCATTGTGCATCTAAAAAATCCCAAGTAAGTCAAGCTGTGTGTGAGATGGGTTTTGAAAAAAAATTAAATTTTACTCAAAAAATATCTTGTAGTACAACATCCTATATACCTGGAAGATTCAAGATCAACTCTAAGCCCAATATAAAGCTGGAGGATAGTGAAAATAAACAAAGAATAAAAATGATTTAAATATTTCTTCCCCAAACAAGTATGAAACCAAGGTGAATGTTGCACAGCATAAGGTAGGGAGAAATGAATCGTATATTCAATTTCCTAAGAATAAGATAAAATGACATTTAAAGTATTTTAAAATGGCACATTGTGCATTGACTTTGAAGATATTATTCCAAAGTTCTAATAATAGAGCATAATCCATTTCATTTAGACTTCAGTTAAATGTGTTTTTGATGTAATAATACATTAACATAATATTCTAATATTTTAGATTATGACTTCAGGTCATGACTAATTAATCTATGAGGTTTTATTAGACTTTTAAAACCTAGAAATAGTTGGTAAAAAGAAAAATGATGTTTTAATGACTATTTTAGAGCAGTTTAGTCTTTAAAAAGAAATCTGGCTCTAAAAGTTCAAAATTAAAATTAAAGTATGATTTAATGTTCAACTTCTTTCATTTGCTTGGACTGAGAATTGATAGGGACAGCTAAATAAGTGGGTGCAAAGAGGTTCATTTATACAGTACCACATTTTTATACTGACAATTTTTCTTTATTTTGGAAGTCATGAAAAGGTGAAGGATATTTTAATTTTTCTGGATGATAGAATATTGACAACTCTACCTAGAAAGATTTTTGCATATTTCCTATACTAAATGAATATTGATAATACTGAGCTATATGAATTAAAATTCATTAACAGGGGTAACAAGTTTTTCTAGAATCAGTTAATTTGATGAAAAATATGAGTATATTTGAAGGCAAAGTACTCATCTGCAATTTTTCAAAATGAATGACTACAATGAATAGACCTAGATACAGTGTATTCTCCCTTGAGAATAAAAACATATACCACAGACTGTGCAAAAAGATACCAGATGTCAGGTTCCTTTAGCTGACCCCTTAATAGAAATGAGCCATCAAAAATTGCAAGGAAGGATCATTTGTGGCTTTCCAGAATAATGTCAAAATCTTGATTGGAATTTATTCACTTATTCATTCTTTCAAAAATCAAGTGGTAATTCATGAAATTTTCCAGCTTGGATTCTTACACTAACCCAATTTTTACTGATTAGTATTAAATTAAGTCAAGACAGACTTTAAAAACTATTTTGAATTATGTACCTACTAATGTGACAACTTAGAGGTCGACAAACTAGAGCCTAACAGTAAAACCCAGCCTCCCTACTTTTCTATACCTCATAATCTAAGAATGGTTTTTACATTTTAAATGGCTGAAGAAAATTTTTAGAAGAATTAGATTTTTTGACATATGAAAATTAGATTAATATCAAAATCCAAAGTCTGTCTCTAAAATTTATTGGAACAGAGTTAAATCAGAAATTGTGAAGAGTCTGAGAATTTACACTAATTATTGGTTACATGTTAAAGTGATAATACTATTTTGGATCTATTGAGTTAAATAAAATAGATTATGAAAATTAATTTCATCTCTGTCTTTTAATAGGGCTATTTGAAAATTTAAAATTATATGTGTGGCACATATTTTTATTGGACAGTGTTGTTTTGATGAATGGTCTCACTAATGATCTACCAGAGAGGCAAGAGTTCCATGTCTCTTTTAATAGGATTAACTGATCAATACAACAGAATAATTTTCATATCTTATAAGAGATTGGAGTTACTTATACCAACAGTAACAGAGAGTATGACAAAATGATAAATGATGATATCAGGAAAATGAGGTCCATCAATTTGAAACCCCCAGTCCCCAATTTCCCAATTTCATTTTCCTTAAGAATTAACAACATTGCAAGATTCGATGGTTTTGGAAAAGATATTCATCTTTAGACAAGTAGAGCCCTTAAATAGTTCACATCTGGCAATCACCCAAAATCTCCATTATATTGTTACTATTTTCTAAGCTGCAGAGCACCTTTTTTCACAGAAAATTTTACTTCAAAATTCAAATCTTAATAGAAACAGAATTATTCTGGTTAAATTTGTGTTGTGCATCTTAAATCCCTGTTTACCCATCCCAGCCTTACAATAGCATGAGAGAACCATGTGGCTTGGCTTGAAGATAAAAATGTGAAGACACAGTGAAGCCAGAGTATGAGTATGCTGAAGTCCTTCCAGTAGTGTTTTACTGTACTAAAATCAATGGCTATATTTTTAATCTGAAACCCAAAATTTAGTACTGAATATTTTTGAGATTAATTCTCAAATACATATTAATGTGTGACCTTGAAAATAAATATTATGATTTATGATTCTCCATAAATAAAAATGTACTTCCTAACCTTAAATCCATGCAAAACTTTTAGTTAATTTGAACCATGTGAAACTGCCAACTAAGAAAATAGTAAACAGTTCAATACGATAGATTGAAAAGATATTGATAATAGGTATAACAGCTACTTTTGTTGAATTTCTACAAACAGTATCTCTTCCATTCTTTGAAAATTATACCCCAGATTAAAACCAACATCAGAGATACTTAGTAGAAAAATAACTATATGTCAGGAAAGCTGGTTCTAAATTGTCTGAAAAAATCCTTCAATTATGCAGAAGAAAGGATCAAGTTGGTTAGTTGATAATCTTCTGAGGAGCAGCTGATAGGTTTCGTTGAGGATTTTCAATCTTGGATCAACTTTTTGCTACAGCCAGATTATATAGCCTAAGGAATTAGCTATTGAGGAAAGGGAATTTAAAGTCAACTTCTCCTGTCACATTTTGAAATCAAATCTCAAATTACCAACTGACTTATTGATACCCACCTTTATTGCTGCAGCTTTCTATGTCAAAACAATTACAAGGGGTTTCAGACTGTAGCAGATTTATATATATATATATATATATATATATATATATATATATATATATATATACTGTTATATACATAGGCCAAACTATCTCTTCAACAGTTAGGAGGAATATTGTTTTAATATTATTTGCAAGCCCAATAAACAAGCACATGTGTTTGAAAAAGACTGTAATTCTTACTTTGGACTCTACAATCAATTTCTCACACCCTGGTAGTTCCAATTGTTACAGGATGAAATTCCTAGTGAGAAAATTAAAACAGTTCTCATCTATTTCTCCGTTCTTCATGGAGATAATATTGTGAGAATATATAGGAGTATTGGAGTTTAGTGATAAGAAACTTGGGATATTAATTAATCCAACATCTATTGAGCACATCTTAATTGGACAGGATATTGGGAATAAAGAGATTATTTAAATCCTAGTCTGTTTCCTATGAGAATTCACTTTTCAGTTGGGAAGGAAAGCCAGTGAATAGTACTTAGGTGATAGTTTAAGTCATGGGTATGTTTTTTTTAGTTACCATCCAAATTCTTATGAAATTAGAAAAACACCCTTCTTTGTTCTTCAATGGAGATCATAAATGTTTTCTTTTCTGTTTGCCCTTTGTATAAGAAGCTGATTGCAGCTTAGAATGCAAGGATGTGGGGTAAATTATTTCAGTAGTAATATAGATGATACAGTACTAGGATGAGTTTGGTTTTTTAGGTTTTTTTTTTTTTTTTTTTGGACTGCGCCAGCAACATCCTAGCTCCCCAACCAGTGATCGAACTCGTGGCCCCTGCAGTGGAAGGGTGGAGCCCTAACCACTGGACCACCAGGGAGTTCCCTGGGATGAGTTTTAAGAGACAGGCTGCTGCAATGTACTCTAATGTTCTTCAGCTACACGTTTTTGTATGGTTATGACTGTCTTTTGTTTTGATGATTATATAGCCAGAAGGTAAATCATCCTAATTAAGAATCGAAAAACCTAGTACTGGGAAAAATATTATATGTTTTCTACCCAATCTATAAAATCCTCTATTTTTAAATACCCATATAAGAGTGGTGGTGGGAATAGTAAAATACAAACAACAGTATGTTTGGGAGAAATAAAAGTGAGAGAAAGCATTTTTATTTTATGAATTTTGCAGGTCAATGATCTAGTTTATTGATAAAGATTTAGAAAACTACTGATGGCAACAAAAATGCCATTAACACCTTGATCTGAAGACAAGTGAGCTTGTGCTTGGATAGTTTCTTTATTCCACGTGTACCAAGACCTCTGGAATGCCAAATTCTGAGTGCTCACGATTTTACAACAAATGAATAAATGTTTCTGCCCTAGTTATTTCTTAGCGTCTTCATCTGAAGTAGCTAGATTATCTTTGTTGAAATTGAACAGCTTTATCACCCCGTTCCATTTAATAGTTTTAAGCAAAAGGGGACAAAACAATTTTGGGGAAAATTAATCTTTCACTACAGTCATAAATGGAACAAAAACAAGCCATTTTAAGGCTGCTGGCATTCAAAGTTAAATCTTGTCAGAAACCCAAACAAACTGACTTTTTTTATATTTAGAAATCCTTCTGAAGAATTGAATCTGACCTTCTTCTGATCCACTTCCTATCATGTTGAAATTCATAATTGCCAAGTGTCTTCTGTATTTGGGGACCAGTACAAAAAAAGTTTACTATGAAAAATTCTGGGAATATAAGAGAGTAAAAATGTTGTAGAGTCTTTGATCTCACAAGCAAAATGATATAACTTAATGTGCAGAGTTGAAAGTTGAAATTTTAAAGTTGTTTCTATTTTGAGACAGACCCTGAGATAATTCGAATATTAGAAAATACTTTACAAAGTCTCTATGGTCATTGATTTTAACCAGAAGAATAGATAAAATTTTTAAAAATATAAAACTATACACCTGCTGGATAATGGGTATAAATTTTGTATTGTAAGTCAGTCAGCTTTCTAAGGTTTATGGACATTTCCTTATTGCTTTCAGAAGATAATATCAGTTGTTTATTGGATTATTGGCAATTTAGGATTTGAAACATTTTACTTTAAAAGTTAAATAAACCAATTATCTCTGGTTAGTTTACTTTTACTCTAGTGGCCCTAGATATGGATGAGATGCTATTTTAATGTTTTACAGTTTTGATGCCAGTTTATATGTCACCTTCTTAAGATCGTCCTTAACTCCCCTTATACAGAAGTTATTGCTACTTTAATTCCACAAATCCTTGTTAAAATGTTGCTGTGTGGCACCTTCCCAAGAACCAAGGATATAAACATGAGAAACTCATAGTTGTCTACCCTCCCACAGGAAAGTACTTGTATTTTCTTTTAGCACTCAAATTATTCCGTCTGTGTTTCCCATTAGTTTCTAATGAAAGTCTCCTGTTTTATTCATCTGATTCTCTCCAGGACCCAGGTGAATGCCCACCTCATAGATATATTTGATGAATGGAATTGCTGAAGTATATCCTTTTTTGTAAAAATTTAATATCTTTTGCCTAATAAAGAGGATCAATTTCTATTTTTCATGACTAAAATGGTTTTCTAACATGAGAGATTTAATGTAATCAGTATAGGAGAGAAGAGTACAAAGGAAAAATAGAGGATTTGTAAATTCCATTGTAAAGTAAACCATGGCTGTCTCTTCACCTTATATCCCCACACCTTGACATGGAATCTGGCTCAAAGTGGATTCTAACAATGTTTTTATTGATAAATTGATTAAGAAAGTGGGACAATTATGGGTGGAGTCGGTACTCCATCCACTACTTGGTGTATGATTTGGCTTCTATTGTTTAATCTCTGTCTCTGTTTCACTCTCTGGAAAATAGATTTACTTAATATTCACAACAAGATTGGGTGTGAAGATTACCTGTGGGAAATGCTTACAACAATGCTTTGTAAACAGTAAGTCACTAAACAATTACATTGATATTAATTATAATCTTAAAATATAAAAACACACCATTTTTTTTTGTATTGCCTGGATAAAGAGAAAAACCAAACGAAACAAATGATCCTGATTTCTTTGGCACATATTTTAATGATGTGATAGGATATTTAGAATTTCTTTCCTGCCATTTCTTCTGCACTGCTATTGGTTTTGTTGAATCTCTGCCGTTCAAATTACAGTTTTGAATACTGATAAATTTACCTAGTAATTCATATGGTAATTAACATTTTTGTTCATAAGAATTTCCACTTTTAATTCAGCCTAGAGATAGTAAACCTGAAAATATTTCTGGTATATTTTTCTTAACCAGAGAAACTATCATAGTAGGAGCTTCAATAGTTTTAAAGATATAAATGTTTAAGTTTTATCTTATACATCGAATTACATGTTTTCATGTACCTGAGCCCCCTTTGCTAAATAGAGCCATGAATATTCATAGAGATAATTATAAATTTAACATCACAAAAGTTTCCAATATTTAATTCTATTCATTTTCACCGTCATAAGTATGAGGAAGCCTTCAACATTTACCAAATAAAATTTGTTATCAAAAATATCAATTATTTTTGAGTGCCTAATAAGTCTTATAACTTGAGTAATAATAAGAAAATTATAAAGGTCTCATTTTTGTGTGCATTGTCGATTTGTAGTAAAAGTGAGACTAGTGAAAAGGCAGCAGACTTTCTAATGCCCACAGGGATCTTTCCCTATATGAAGACACCTTAAAACTTTCTGATACTTTAAGGGAATAGAAATATTTTTTTTAATGATTATTCATGGATTACTAACAAAATAAAACAACTTTATCTGCTTGTATTCTAGCAAATGTGTTTTGCTCTTCTAGATGTTAGTGAAAAACATTAGGTTAGTATACAAAAATAAGAAAATTATAATATAATAATAAAAAATTTGGCAAGTTAGTTAATTAATAGGTGACATTTTGGAAAGTACAACAAGAATTCAAATGCATATGCTCTATTATATATATATATATACAATGAGGTTTATTATTTGGCAATAAACAGGAAAGAATTATTGGTACAGGTTATAACATGGGTGAAACTTTAAAATATTATGCAAAGTGAAAGAAATCCGTCATGAAAGACCTTATATTGCATGATTCTATTTATATGGAAAGTCAAAAATAGACAAATCTATAGAGACAGAAATTAGATTAGTTATTGCTCATGCCAGAAACTCCCTATATCTTCATCATGGTAGTAATTCCGTGACTGTATGTTTGTCAAAACTTAAAAAAACTTAATACTACAAAAGGTAAATTTTATACTATGTAAATTATCCTTAGTAAACCTGAGTATTTTTGTTTTTTTTTTTTAACATCTTTATTGGAGTATAATTGCTTTACAATGCTGTGTTAGTTTCTTCTTTATAACAAAGTGAATCAGTTATACGTATACATATTTTCCCATGTCTCTTCCCTCTTGGGTCTCCCTCCCTCCCACCCTCCTTATCCCACCCCTCTAGGTGGTCACAAACCACCGAGCTGATCTCTCTGTGCTATGTGGCTGCTTCCCACTAGCTATCTACTTTACGTTTGGTAATGTATATATGACCATGTCACTCTCTCACTTTGTCCCAGATTATCCTTCGCCCTCCCCATATCCTCAAGTCCATTCTCTAGTACGTCTGTGTCTTTATTCCTGTCTTACCCCTAGGTTCTTCATGACCTTTTTTTTTTTTTCTTAGATTCCATATATATGTGTTAGCATACGGTATTTGCTTTTCTCTTTCTGACTTACTTCACTCTGTGTGACATACTCTAGGTCCATCCAACTCACTACAAATAACTCAATTTCGTTTCTTTTTATGGCTGAGTAATATTCCATTGTATATATATGCCACATCTTCTTTATCCATTCATCTGTTGATGGACACTTAGGTTGCTTCCATGTCCTGGCTATTGTAAATAGAGCTGCAATGAACATTTTGGTATATGACTCTTTTTGAATTATGATTTTCTCAGGGTACATGACCAGTAGTGGGATTGCTGGGTCGTATGGTAGTTCTATGTGTAGTTTTTTAAAGAACCTCCATACTGTTCTCCATAGAGGCTGCATCAATTTACATTCCCACCAACAGTGCAAGAGTGTTCCCTTTTCTCCACACCTTCTCCAGTATTTACTGTTTCTAGATTTTTTGATGATGGCCATTCTGACTGGTGTGAGGTGATACGTCATTGTAGTTTTGATTTGCATTTCCCTAATGATTAATGATGTTGAGCATTCTTTCATGTATTTGTTGGCAATCTGTATGTCTTCTTTGGAGAAATGTCTATTTAGGCCTTCTGCCCATTTTTGGATTGGGTTGTTTTTTTGTTTTGTTTTGTTTTTATTGAGCTGCACGAGCTGCTTGTAAATTTTGGAGATTAATCCTTTGTCAGTTGCTTCGTTTGCAAATATTTTCTCCCATTCTGAGGGCTGTCTTCTGTCTTGTTTATGGTTCCCTTTGCTGTGCAAAAGCTTTTACGTTTCATTAGGTCCCATTTGTTTATTTTTGTTTTTATTTCCATTACTCTAGGAGGTGGGTCAAAAAGGATTTGCTGTGATTTATGTCACAGAGTGTTCTGCCTAAGTTTTCCTCTAAGAGTTTGATAGTGTCTGGCCTTACATTTAGGTCTTTAATCCATTTTGAGTTTATTTTTGTGTATAGTTTTAGGGAGCATTCCAATTTCGTACTTTTACATGTACCCGTCCAGTTTTCCCAGCACCACTTATTGAAGAGGATATCTTTTCTCCACTGTATATTCCTGTCTCCTTTATCAAAGATAAGGTGACCATATGTGTGTGGGTTTATCTCTGGGCTTTCTATCCTGTTCCATTGATCTATATTTCTGTTCTGGTGCCAGTACCATACTGTCTTGATTACTGTAGCTTTGTAGTATAGTCTTAAGTCAGGGACCCTGATTCTTCCAGCACCAGTTTTCGTTCTCAACATTGCTTTGACTATTTGGGGTCTTTTGTGTTTCCATACAAATTGTGAAATTTTTTATTCTAGTTCTGTGAAAAATGCCAGAGGTAGTTTGATAGGGATTGCATTGAATCTGGAGATTGCTTTGGGTAGTAGAGTCATTTTCACAATGTTCATTCTTCCAATCCAAGAACATGGTATGTCTCTCCATCTATTTGTATCATCTTTAATTTATTTCATCCGTGTCTTATAATTTTCTGCATACAGGTCTTTAGTCTCCTTAGGTAGGTTTATTCCTAGATATTTTATTCTTTATATTGCAGTGGTAAATGGGAGTGTTTTCTTAATTTCACTTTCAGATTTTTCATCATTAGTGTATAGGAATGCAAGAGATTTCTGTGCATTGATTTTGTATCCTGCTATTTTACCAAATTCATTGATTAGCTCTAGTATTTTTCTGGTAGCATCTTTAGGATTCTCTACGTATAGTATCATGTCATCTGCAAACAGTGACAGCTTTACTTCTTCTTTTCCGATTTGGATTCCTTTTATTTCTTTTTCTTCTCTGATTGCTGTGGCTAAAAATTCCAAAACTATGTTGAATAATGGTGTTGAGAGTGGGTAACCTTGCCTTGTTCCTGATCATAGTGGAAATGGTTTCAGTTTTTCACCATTGAGGATGATGTTGGCTGTGGGTTTGTCATATATGCCCTTTATTATGTTGAGGAAAGTTCCCTCTATGCTTAGTTTCTGCAGAGTTTTTTATCATAAATGGGTGTTGAATTTTGTCAAAAGGTTTCTCTGCATCTATTGAGATGATCATATAGTTTTAATCCTTCAATTTGTTAATATGGTGTATCGCATTGATTGATTTGCATATATTGAAGAATCCTTGCATTCCTGGAATAAAACCCACTTGATCCTGGTGTATGATCCTTTTAATGTGCTGTTGGATACTGTTTGCTAGTATTTTGTTCAGGATTTTTGCACCTATGTTCATCAGTGATATTGGCCTGTAGTTTTCTTTCTTTGTGACATCTTTGTCTGGTTTTGGTATCAGGGTGATGGTGGCCTTGTAGAATGCGTTTGGGAGTGTTCCTCCCTCTGCTTTATTTTGGAAGAGTTTGAGAAGGATAGGTGTTAGCTCTTCTATAATGTTTGATAGAATTCTCCTGTGAAGCCATCTGGTCCTGGGCTTTTTTTGTTGGAAGATTTTTAATCACAGTTTCAATTTCAGTGCTTGTGAATGGTTTGTTCATATTTTCTATTTCTTCCTGGTTCAACCTTGGAAGGCTGTGCTCTTCTAAGTGTTTGTCCATTTCTTCCAGGTTGTGCATTTTATTGGCATAGAGTTGCTTGTAGTAATCTCTCATGATCCTTTGTATTTCTGCAGTGTCAGTTGTTACTTTTCCTTTTTCATTTCTAATCTATTGATTTGAGTCTTCTCCCTTTTTTTCTTGATGAGTCTGGTTAATGGTTTATCAATTCTGTTTATCTTTTCAAAGAACCAGCTTTTAGTTTTATTGATCTTTGCTATCATCCTTCATTTATTTTTCATTTATTTCTGATCTGATATTTATGATTTCTGTCCTTCTGCTAACTTTGTTTTTTTTGTTGTTGTTGTTCTTCTTTCTCTAATTGCTTTAGGTGCAATGTTACGTTGTTTATTTGAGATGTTTCCTGTGTTTTAAGGTAGGATTGTATTGCTATAAACTTCCCTCTTAAAACTGCTTTTGCTGAATCCCATAGGTTTTAGGTTGTCGTGTCTCCATTGTCATTTGTTTCTAGGTATTTTTTGATTTCCTCTTTGATTTCTTCAGTGATCACTTCGTTATTAAATAGTGTATTGTTTATCCTCCATGTGTTTGTATTTTTTACAGATCTTTTCCTGTTATTGATATCTAGTCTCATACCATTGTGGTTGGAAAAGATACTTGATATGATTTCAATTTTCTTAAATTTACCAAGGTTTGATTTGTGACCCAAGATATGATCTATCCTGGAGAATATTCCATGAGCTTTTGAGAAAAATGTGTGTTCTGTTGTTTTGGGATGGAATGTCCTAGAAGTATCAATTAAGTCCATCTTGTTTAATGTTTCATTTAAAGCTTGTGTTTCGTTACTTATTTACATTTTGGATGATCTGTCCATTGGTGAAAGTGGGGTGTTAAAGTCCCCTACTATGATTGTGTTACTGTCGATCTCCCCTTTTATGGCTGTTAGTATTTGCCTTATGTATTGAGGTGCTCCTATGTTGGGTGAATAAATATTTACAATTGTTATATCTTCTTCTTGGATCGATCCCTTGATCATTATGTAGTGTCCTACTTTGTCTCTTGTAATCATCTTTATTTTAAAGTCTATTTTGTCTGATATGAGAATTGCTACTCCAGCTTTCTTTTGTTTTCCATTTGTATGGAATATCTTTTTCCATGCCCTCACTTTCAGTCTGTATGTGTCCCTAGGTCTCAAGTGGGTCTCTGGTAGACAGCATATATACGGGTCTTGTTTTTGTATCCATTCAGCCAATCTGTGTCTTTTGGTGGGAGCATTTAATCCATTTACATTTAAGGTAATTATCGATATGTATGTTCCTATTTCCATTTTCTTAATTGTTTTGGGTTTGTTATTGTAGGTTTTTTCTTTCTCTTGTGTTTCGTGCCTAGAGAAGTTCCTTTAGCATTTGTTGTAAAGCTGTTTTGGTGGTCCTGAACTCTCTCAGTTTTTGCTTGTCTGTAAAGGTTTTAATTTCTCCATCAAATCTGAATGAGATCCTTGCTGGGTAGAGCAATCTTGGTTGTAGGTTTTTCTCCTTCATCATTTTAAATATGTCCTGCCACTCCCTTCTAGCTTGCAGAGTTTCTGCTGAAAGATCAGCTGTTAACCTTATGGGGATTCCCTTGGTTGTTATTTGTTGTTTTTCCCTTGCTGCTTTTAATATGTTTTCTTTGTTTTTAATTTTTGATATTTTGATTAATATGTGTGTTGGCATGTTTCTCCTTGGATTTATCCTGTATGGGACTGTCTGTGCTTCCTGGACTTGGTTAAATATTTCCTTTCCCATATTAGGGAAGTTTTCAACTATAATCTGTTCAAATATTTTCTCAGTCCCTTTCTTTTTCTCTTCTTCTTCTGGGACCCCTATAATTCGAATGTTGGTGCATTTAATGTCGTCCCAGATGTCTCTGAGACTGTCCTCGGTTCTTTCCATTCTCTTTTCTTTATTCTGCTGTGCAGTAGTTATTTCCACTATTTTATCTTCCAGGTCACTTATCCATTATTCTGCTTCAGTTATTCTGCTATTGATCCCTTTTAGAGTGTTTTTAATTTCATTTATTGGGTTGTTCATCATTGCTTGTTTCATCTTTAGTTCTTCTAGGTCCTTGTTAAATGTTTCTTGCCTTTTCTCTGTTCTATTTCCAATATTTTGGATCATCTTTACTATCATTATTCTGAATTATTTTTCAGGTAGACTGCCTATTTCCTCCTCATTTGTTAAGTCCAGTGGGTTTTTACCTTGGTCCTTCATCTGCTGTATGTTTCTCTGTCTTCTCATTTTGCTTCACTTCCTGTGTTTTGGGTCTCCTTTTTGCAGGCTGCAGGTTCGTAGTACCTGTTGTTTTTGGTGTCTGCCCCAGTGGCTAAAGTTGGTTCAGTGATTGTGTAGGCTTCTGGGTAGAGGGGACTAGTGCCTGTGTTCTGGTGGATGAGGCTGGATCTTGTCTCTCTGGTGGGCAGGTCCATGTCTGGTGGTGTGTTTCGGGGTATCTGTGGACTTACTATGATTTTAGGCAGCCTCTCTGCTAATGGATGGGGCTGTGTTCCTGTCTTGCTAGCTGTTTGGCATAGGGTGTCCAGCACTGTAACTTGCTGGTCGTTGAATGAAGCTGGGCCTTGGTGTTGAGATGGAGATCTCTGGGACATTTTTGCCGTTTGATATTACGTGGAGCTGGGAGGTCTCTTGTGGACCAGTGTCCTGAAGTTGGCTCTCCCACCTCAGAGGCACAGCACTGACTCCTGGCTGGAGCATTAAGAGCCTTTCACTCACACGGCTCAGAATAAAAGGGAGAAAAAATAGAAAGAAAGAAAGAAAGAAAGAAAGAAAGAAAGAAAGAAAGAAAGAAAGAAAGAAAGAAAGAAAGAAAGAAAGAAAGAAAGAAAGAAAGAAAGAAAGAAAGAAAGAAAGAAAGAAAGAAAGAAAGAAAGAAAGAAAGAAAGAGAAAGAAAGAAAGGAGATAAAATAAAATAAGATAAAGTTAATAAAATAAAAAATAATTATTAAGAAAAAAAATTTAAAAAGAAAAACAAAAATGGATGGACAGAACCCTAGGACAAATGGTGAAAGCACAGCTATACAGACAAAATCTCACACAGAAGCATACACATACACACTCACAAAAAGAGGAAAAGTGGAAAAAAATAATATATCTTGCTCCCAAAGTCCACCTCCTCGATTTGGGATGATTCGTGGTCTATTCAGGTATTCCACAGTGCAGGGTACATCAAGGTGATTGTGGAGTTTTGATCAGCTGCTCCTGAGGCTTCTGGGAGAGTTTCCCCTTTCTCTTCTTTGTTCGCACAGCTCTCAGGGTTCAGCTTTGGATTTGGCCCTGCCTCTACGTGTAGGTCGCCTGAGGGCGTCTGTTCTTTGCTCAGACAGGACGGGGTTAAAGGAGCAGCTGATTCGGGGTCTCTGGCTCACTCAGGCCGGGGGGAGGGAGGGGTGCGGATGCGGGGTGAGCCTGCGGCGGCAGAGGCCGGCATGACGTTGCACGAGCCTGAGGCGCGCCGTGCGTTCTCCCGGAGGAGTTGACCCTGGATCCCGGGACCGTGGCAGTGGCGGGCTGCACAGGCTCCCCGGAAGGCGGGTGTGGATAGTGACCTGTGCTCTCACACAGGCTTCTTGGTGGCGGCAGCAGCAGCCTTAGCGTCTCATGCCCATCTCTGGGGTCCGCGCTGATAGCCGCAGCTCGCGCCTGTCTCTGGAGCTCCTTTAAGCAGTGCTCTGAATCCCCTCTCCTCGCACACCAGGAAACAAAGAGGCAAGAAAACGTCTCTTCCGCAGGTCCAGACTTTTCCCCAGACTCTCGCCCGGCTAGCTGTGGTGCACTAACCCCTGCAGGATGTGATCACGCCGCCAACCCCAGTCCTCTCCCGGCGCTCTGACCGAAGCCCAAGCCTCAGCTCCCAGCCCCGCCCGCCCCGGCGGGTGAGCAGACAAGCCTCTCGGGCTGGTGAATGCCGGTCGGCACCGATCCTCTGTGCAGGAATCTCTCCGCTTTGCCCTCTGCACCCTTGTTGCTGCGCTCTCCTCCATGGCTCCGAAGCTCCCCCCCACTCCCCCACCCCCGTCTCCACCCGCGAAGGGGCTTCTAGTGTATGGAAACCTTTCCTCCTTCACAGCTCCCTCCCACTGGTGGAGGTCCCGTCCCTATTCTGTTGTCTCTGTTTATTCTTTTTTCTTTTGCCCTACCTACCCAGGTACGTGGGGAGTTTCTTGCCTTTTGGGAGGTCTGAGGTCTTCTGCCAGCCTTCAGTGGGTGTTCTGTAGGAGTTGTTCCACGTGTAGATGTATTTCTGGTGTATATGTGGGGAGGAAGGTGATCTCCGCGTCTTACTCTTCCGCCATCTTCTCAAATCTCCCATATGCTCTATTTTATGTTTTGAATATGTATTTATTTTATTGGCACAAATCTTAACAGTCCTAGTGTATTTTGAATAAATTGTACATGGGCTCCCGCCTTACTGATATTTATCAAATAACTTATTTAAATCATGGGTAAGGAGAAAAAATAAAATGTTATTATATTTATTAAAAGTCTAATAAGTTAAATTCTTCAGCACCTTTTTTCACATAAACTTATAATTAGTACACATGCTAATAAAACTCATGAATACATTATTCGGATTGGACTGTTCTTTCACCTTATCTCAACCCTTTCTTTTTTTACAACCTATTCCCAATACCAAATATTA
The DNA here is from genome assembly GCF_039906515.1 of Pseudorca crassidens. Lineage (NCBI taxonomy): Eukaryota > Metazoa > Chordata > Mammalia > Artiodactyla > Delphinidae > Pseudorca > Pseudorca crassidens. The sequence goes on from NC_090312.1 coordinate 66,018,597, forward strand.
ATTTAAATACAGTGTGACCATGGTGAATTATTTTTGCCCACCTATGGGAGAAAAATAAACAGTGTGTGCAAACTTTAAAAAGTAAATAAATAAATAAACCCCAACTTTATAGCTACTGTTATTTGAATCTGCCATTGAACTCTTTAGAGAACTTGAAATTAATTAGATTTGCTTATGACTCAGTTATGAACTTCAGAGGCTTAGCTAATATATACTTCTCTCCAAAAATTTATTTTACTTAAACTCGTACCTCATCCTAATTTAAAAAAGCCTCTTTCTTGCCTTCTTTCTTAGAGGGCATGTAAAAGTTATCTGCTCAATTGACATTACCAGCATTAGAGGAAAGTGAAGCATAGCAGTCAGACTATCAAAAAGTACCCGTCTTTACTCATTCTTATAAGGTATAAAAAAAAAAAAAAGAATGGTACTGCAAGGATAGATAAGGCAAAATGGGACTGAGACATCTGGAACCAGAAATGATAGATAATAAAAGATAATAAACATGTAATCTTCCTTTACTTCATTGCAACTTTCTTTTCCAAAGTATCTGTTGCGGTGCCCATGTCTTGGAATAAGGTTATGAACAGTATTCAATGGTCAAATGAAAAAAAAATGTTGTATAACATCCCTGTGAAAATGAATAAAGGAAAACCTCATTCAAAATGGAGTTGGGAAATCCTGAAAGGGGAGTACTCATGCATGTACTACTCCTCCCAGTTGCTTTATATACCCCAGCAGGAGGAAAGATTTTCTCCTTTCTCAGCAACAACCCAGCTGCTTTTCTGGAATAAACTTGATTTTGCTGGCTAAACTGCTTACATTTTTGTTTTAAAGATGGACAATCCCCTTGTTATAGTTTCATAATATATACCCACATTATGAAGACCCTGAGAAGTAGTGTAGTCAAGAAATATATTTTTCTTTGTTTAGGTAGGGGATCCCCAAATTTATTTAAAACTAGAATATATCTCCTTCCAACTCACCCACTAAACTATGCACCTAACACAACTCTGTAAGACACCAGACTAGAAAAACTGATTTTCCTCTGAACTTGGCTCACACCTCTCATACTTTACACCGCTGCGTTGGGTGTTGCATCACTGCTAGTTTCTAGCAGGCCCCAGGACTTGAATGTACACTTCCTAAAAGAAAAACTGTTCACAGAGAATCAGTATTGAATACATGAAAAAGAGGCTCAGCTCAAAGCAGAAAAGTTTTCAAGTTGGAAATCCTTGCCAACTGTAAGATATAAATTGACTACCATTGCCAGAACATTCTAAGTGTAAAATTAGAAAATAAAAATGATGCTTCTAAAAATAAAAGTATATAAAAATCACAAACTTACAAGTCAGAATTTAAGTAACAGTTTTATAGATTTTTATTTGAATTACCCTATTTTAAAACTAATATTGACTTTCTACTTAAATATTGGTATTTTTAATTGTTGATTTTGTTATTGTTTTTGAAAATAACTCAGCCAAGTCTTACCGAGCTCTGATGACAAAGCTCTTTCAGAGGACAAGATAAGCACCTCTTGAATGGCAGCATACAGAAAATGAACATTGGCCTGGACGTTAAGAGATGTGGATTCCAGTCTTGCTTTGCTATTGAAAACTTAAGTGACCTAAGGTAAATCAGTTAACTTTCTCTGGCATTTAATATCCTCACTTGAAAAGTGAAAATGCTGAATAACCAGAGTTGTTGCTTTTATCTGTAATATCTTATGATTCCAAATGTAAAAAAATCATATTCCAAAGCATATTTTAAGTAATACATGGAACTTCCACACTAGGAATGTAAATTGTCAAAGTGTGAAATTCCAATGTGGCTTGAATTTATAACTAACAAAAATTAGCATGTGTTAAAAATGTTTTACAGCTTATGCAAAAATTTTTCAAACCTCACATCAACTCCTACAACAGCCCTGTATTTGTGATACTACCATCCCCATTTTATGGACAAGGAAACAATAGTGCAAACAAGTTATATTTCTTGTTTGTTGGTCACAGAGGGAGAAAACTCTGAGCTAAAGCTCAGATTTAAGCATCTTATTCCAAAGCCAATGGCTTTTCCACACTGCTAAAGGAGTTTTTCATTAGTGCATGCAATTATTCAGTTGTGTCAAATAGCACTGTGATAATTGTTTCTTGCTTACCTTTCTAATTATTTTTAAATGGAAGCAGTTGCATTTAGCAGGAAACGTGTTAATCTCTCTCTTTTCCAAAGAGTAAACTGTACCTTAAAAGCCTTCCTGAGGTTTCTTGCTCAAGGTGGAGGCTTTTTTTTTTTTTTTAATATATCTTTATTGGAGTATAACTGCTTCACAATACTGTGCTAGCCTCTGTCGCACAACAAAGTGAACCAGCCATAGGCATACATACATCCCCTTATCCCCTCCCTCTTGATCCTCCCTCCCACTCTCCCTACCCCACCTCTCTAGGTCTTTGTAAAGCATTGAGCTGATCTCCCTGTGCTATGCTGCTGCTTCCCACTAGCTATTTTACATTTGGTAGTGTATATATGTCTATGCTACTCTCACTTTGCCTCAGCTTCCCCCTCCCCCGCCATGTCCTCAAGTCCATTCTCTATGTTTAGGTTTTTATTCCTGCTCTTCCAGTAGGTTCATCAGCACCATCTTCTTTTTTTTTAGATTCCATATATATGCGTTAGCATACGGTATTTGTTTTTCTCTTTCTGACTTGCTTCACTCTGTATGACAGACTCTAGGTCCATCCACCTCACTACAAATAACTCAATTTTACTTCCTTTTATGGCTGAGCAATATTCCATTGTGTATATGTGCCACATCTTTATCCTTTCATCTGTCCATGGATGCTTCTTTTGTTCTCCACAACTGATACAATCTTGATCTACCAAATTCCACTGCTGTAAATGTGTTAAGCACACTGCAAGGCTAGAAGAGTGCTAAATTATTATCTTTGGATTGCTGTCATAGTATTAGTACTTATCTAATTATAATTATATTGCAAAATAAACCGTTTTTCTTTATAGTAGGCTTTTTTATGTGGTAAAAAAATTCACTCAGCGCTGTGTCTTGTTTGAGTATAAACTGTTAAGATTATCTACAAAATGTAATTGAGAAACCTATGACTTTTACCAGCTACTAAGAATTCAGTGATACACAATCAGTGCACATCTACTATGAATGTCAACCCAGTACACTCAGTTCTTCACTTGAGTTCTCCTTGGGTACCAAGAGAGTGCGTTTAAACAGCCACTAATGAGTACCGATGCATCCCCTGAGACTGGATTTGTGCATACATACAGGACAAAATAACCATTATATAAATACTTCAGTTACTGGAAGCACTTCAGTATTATTTAATCCACAGTTTCAATACATTAATTACATGGCACCCCCATGAAGTATGCAAGTGCTTTTATTTCCACAGGCAAACCAATGTAATTAAGCTAATTCTAAGTAAATTAAATGGAATGAGGTTGCAAGTGGAAGTCAACAAAACATTTGCCAAGATTGGAATTAAGGATATTTGATACCCATTTTTAAGCTCAAAATGTGGTTTCATAGACTCTGCAGCGTCCCATGAATATTATTCAGTTAGAAGACAATCAGAGGACATAATCTGTTTTATAGGATCATCAACCTCATCTTTACAGAAGACTATTGTGTAGTAGCATCAATATACTGAATAGATGAACAGAATACTACTTGTATTTCAGAGAATTTATTTGGGGATTTATCCAAATATGTTTGTGAACATATGGGTGTAGGATTAAGTAAAAAGGAGTCTTGCTTTTAAAGATAAGGAATTAAGCCTCTATTAAAATGAAAGAAAGATTATTTCACAATAATTTTTTACAAAAATGTTCCTGAATAATTTCCTTATATAAAATTATTTTCATGTTATCATCGTAATCCTGTTAAAAGAGCAAATTTGAAAGCCATCTGGCTATTGGTGGTGAGCATTTTAGAGCAGAGTATTTGCATAATATATATAAATGTATTTTGTTTATACTGACTCTATTATGAAATGAAAGACTACTGTAGGGTGTGAAATTTAAACACTTTCATAGCATTATTTAGCATCTATAATTTCACCCAGTTATCAAGTCTTCTTACGTTTGTTCAAAAAAACAAATGGAATGATGAGAAGGAGCTAAAGATGCAGACACACTACATATAAAGAATAAGCTGAAGTGAAGCGCAAACACAAAATCCATGTTGGCATTTAGTTTGGAGAAATGAGTGCATGAAATATTCTCAATTAAGTACACCTGAACTTGGAAGCCTCGAAAGAAACAGGTATGAACTCGGCTGTAACGAAGATTCAGAACAGCATATTTTAATCCTTTCAAAACAAGTACATAGGGACATCCCTGGTGGTCCAGTGAGTAAGACTCTGTGCTCCCAATGCAGGGGGCCTGGGTTTGATCCCTGGTCGGGGAACTAGATCCCATATGCATGCAACTAAGCATCTGCATGCTGCAACTAAAGATCCCACGTGACGTAACTAAGACCCAGCACAGCATAAATAAATTAATTAATTAAATATTAAAAAAAGAAAAACAAGTACATACAAGTCTTTGAAAAGAGTATATTTTGGTTACAAATGCACACAGGGAATAATGATCTCAAAAATATTATCAATCAAAAAAAAGTCTTTCTATATTTCCAGTTATTTTGTTCTGTTCTAAGTAATATTTCCACTGCTTCTACCAGTACTCAAGTGAGTTAAATGTTATTGTCAAGAAATACGAGCTCAATTTCTACCCTTAGAGACTCAAATGCTTTGTTCAAAAGAGCTAGTGATTTCTATATGGTACCAGACAACTCTGAACGGCTCTGCTAAAGATTCTGAACCCATGCTGAGAACAAATGCCAAAAATCTCAAAGTTGACACAAGCAGAAGATGCAGAAGTAGTAAAACAAACAAGCTCAATTTTTTCAAACTCTCATCCAAATAAGAGTGAGGGCAGTGACTTCTCAATCAGATCTCAGTCTTGGCAAAGGAGTCATTGGTTTCTTAGACTAAGCAGAAAGAAGAAAACAGGGTAAAAAAAAAAAAATCATACTCATTAGGCTGTCAGGATATTTGTGGTGAAAAGATAGTTGCTTGAAAAGAAGTAATAGATTGTGATGATGAACATCTTTCTAAGCACCGCTCAAATTGTCTCTGATCCTAGCACATTATTTTACCTGTCTTAGGCCACAGGGACGTGCTGTAAAAGCAGACTCTATTTCTCCAAGGAATGGAATTGCTTTTTAATTATTTCTGGCTCGACAGAAGCACAAGTCATAGCAGCTAATTTTTTTATTTGATCAAGTGGCTTAAAAAATGGTGATTAAAATAAAACGATCTTCCAAACATATAGGTAAAAATACATAGTTATTCCAGAATTAAAACAGTATAAAGATAAACACTTTCCCTTCCTCTTACCCCTCCACATCTTCCCCGCCGTGTTTTACTTTTGATCAAAATGGCTAAAGAGCAGACGTTTAAAAAAAAGAAAAAAAAAGACTCTCAAATATATAGCTAAAAATATAAAGATATCCAGGATTTCGATAAAAGAGGAAAAAGATAAACTCCCTCTGCAACACTCTATAAACTTCTTTTCCCATGTAGTTTACATTGATTCAAAATGGCTAAAGAACAGATGAATTAAAAACAAACAATAAAAGATACAAAGGTATTCCAGGATTTAAATGAAAAAGTGTAAAGATAAACCCTCTTACGCTTCTCCCAACACCCTATTTCTCTCCATGGACTTTCTGTGTTCATATCCATGACGTTTTGAATTAATTCTTTCCCCTGAGGGATGGATTACCTTATCTAGTCTGGGCATTTCAGTAGCTGACAATGAACCCACAAATTAATCTGAATATAGAAACTAATTACAATAAAACCTGCTCAGTGTTCTCACTTAAAACATTTCCTCTCTCTAAATGTTAATCTTTAAAAGACCAAGGCAATTGGAACAGAGGCAATGTTTCCCATTTAAGGAACTTTATTCTTCCTATAACGACATGTGTTATTTCCAGTGAAAGAGTCAGTGAAGTGACGTTATGCTTGAAGGTTATCGGTGCACTGTTTGGGTAATTGTACCCACATGGTCTAAAAGGTCAAAATGGCTAAAAGTTTTAAAGAGAATTTGAGGAAAAATGTAGAGAGAAAGTGGTTGACATAATAGCAGGAAAAGTCATTAAATTGAAAAGAAGTAATTGAAGTCACCTATCCCCCTGGGTGTCTCTTCACATTTTCCTGTGTGTATATAGTTGATAATCCATTAGGAGTGCATATAAATATTTTGAGAGAAATACATACATATCTCCTCAAAATAGCATGAAAAATTACTGAATTCTTAGAATGACATTGATTTTTCAAAAGACGCCAAACATTGTTACCAAACTTTTTATAGCATTAGAAAAATATTCTCTATGCATATTATGACCCTCACGTTTTTATTTCCAAGACCTTGTAATGCTTAGATAGTCATGGCCTAAGGAATATCAAACTGTCAGCAGTAAAAAGTGATTTGCTTTTTTCCTGCAGAATCCCAGAATATAAAATTTACAGGAAATTCACAGTAGCCTTCTCCAATCCTCTCATTACGTAGATAAAAAAATAATTGAACGTACAATGGATGAATTTTTCTATCCAAAGATCCTATAACTGGGACCTAACTTCTTTGTCTCCAAACCCATTCTTCTTCCCACCATGCCTCAGGATCTCACATAGTCTGATATACACACTAGCAGTGCAGATAATTACATCCAGGGGGGAGTGGATTTGTCTTTACTCCCATGGAATGCTTGGCCTGAAGGTGGGTACAGGTGTAGGCCCTGCTTCAGCTCTAAGCCTGGCAAGGAAAAAAATAGGGAGGAAATGCCTAGAGACTCCAACCCAGCTACTGATAAACTGCTCTCCTAAACCTGAGGGCAAAATAGAAATCACTATTTTAATTACTTTTAGCAGTTGCAGGAGATTGTGTGCATTAAAGCTCTGTTACATCATGTGCCTCTTTGTTAGTGGTAGATAAAAGCAGCTCAGATTTTTGTTTTTCAATTCACAAATACTATCTAGAAAATTTAATAACTAAAACAATGTTCTGAAATCGGCCTTCTGTTGCCACTACTCAAGGACAGCTCTTGCTTTCAAGTCCTCTGTTTCCACGACCTCTTTTAAGGTGTAAAAGTATTTGACTTCTGTATAACATTTGACATTGTTAAATAATAAGAATCTTGATATTTTGCTTCACTACTTTATTCCTTTCTTCGTATTTTGGAAACGCCTTTAAAGTAACAAATCTCTAGGCTGCACTATAGATTTTTTTTCCGGTTTTAAGGTATTATTAGTCACTTATACCTGAGAGTGAATGAGTTTATCAGATCTCTCCTGAGAACAGGTGTTCAGACAAAGCCTTGCTCCTGTCCTCAAGGAGGAACCCCTTGATGGAGCATGTGTCCAGACTCTCCTTTCTCCTACTGCACTTTTTTTTTTTTTTTTTTTTTTTTTCAGTACGCGGGCCTCTCACTGCTGTGGCCTCTGCCGTTGCGGAGCACAGGCTCCAGATGCGCAGGCTCAGCGGCCATGGCTCACGGGCCCAGCCGCTCCGCGGCATGTGGGATCTTCCCAGACCGGGGCACGAACCCGTGTCCCCTGCATCACCAGATGGACTCTCAACCACTGCGCCACCAGGGAAGCCCCCCTACTGCACTTTTGACAGCTCAAGTCTCTTCTCTCACTCCTTCGTCTGCATCTCCCATTGGAAAGAATCCGAGCTCTGCCCTCAGAATAATTCTCTTCCCACCTTGTGATCATTCTTGGCATTGTTGTATATTTCCATGGTTTCAGCAAGGACCTGTGTTGATTATTTCTAGGCATCCGTTATTGTTTCTGATTTTAGACTCCTGAATCTATGACTTCAACACTTACCATTGTTTGATCTTACTTCCAAGTGTCCATTCAGACTTTGGAAACCTCTCTCTACTCTGGTGATTCCTCAGTCTTTCAAATTCACATCCCAAATAACATTTGATATGTTTCCTCTGAGGCTTGTTCATCTTCCTGAATTTCCTTCCATATTAAATTGTTTTATCCTCCAACGGTTATCTAAACCAGGTAATTCAGTCATTCTTGGCTAAACCTACTTCCTTAACCTTTTACATGCAATTGGTCCTTTAGTCCTGCCAAGAAACCTATCTCTGGAATCTATGTATATTTCTATATACTTCTAAATATAAGATTCTTAGGGGGAAATAAAACTCTCAGAAAGAATATATGCAGGGGAGGCAGCTTCCTTGTCAGAGAAATGGTGGAAATAATAATACAAAATATATAGACAAATCCTTGACACACTTAAATAATTTAATAGCCATAATTAATTTTGACAATGCTAGAATCAATTTTTATGCATTACTGGAATTAGTATTTATAAGCTAACATTGCATAAGTCTGGTCTGCTCTGGTTAATGCTCTCCATTAGCTGAATATTCACTTATGTGGCTCATAGATTTTAGTATGGGTTGATGTTGTTTATATTACTAATGTGGTATATACATAAATAGGTGTTGAGTACATCAACTTAGACCTTAACTACCTAAAGGAGAAAGAAGTATTGAAAATTAAATCTATATTCTTGTTTTAGTTTGTCTAGTCTATGAATACCACATTTTACTTAAAAATTCTTCTTTCACGAAAAATAACTCTCATTCTTTGACTCATTCTGAAAGGACAAAGACAAAAGCCAAAATGATACTGTAGATAATTTTTATTGGAAAATTTCATCCAAGATTTAAGCTTGAAAAAGTTTAAAATCTCAATAAAGACTGGAATTCAAACTTCTAAACGTTTCACTAAATATTAAGCCCTTAAGGTTTCTCACTCTCATCTCAGAGCTCCCTCATAATGGCCCGAATAACTCATGTCAGAGAGGGTGGGTTGAGAGGCTTGTCATGGTTCTGCAGCGTCACTCTTCAATTTACTCACACGCTCACAGTACAGTAAGGAATAAAGTCTTGCAGGTGACCACATTTGACCCAGAAAGCCAGTTCAAGAGACAAGTTTTTAAGAGAAAAATGTTTCTGGTTACAGATCTCTAGTCATAGATACTATATATTAAGTACAATTATCCCGTGCCAAAATTTAAATAACTGTGAGTCTTAACCTAGTACATGCCAGCTTCTAGTAATGCTAAAATTGAAATTTAAAGTATAATTATATTAGTCATTTAGAGATATATATCCATTAAAATATGCATTTTAGAACATATTGCTTGATGTTTAACCACCTTCATCAAAAGTCTCCAGAAATATTTCAAATCCCTATTTCTTCTCAAAGCTCCTCCTCCAACCCTTATTTAGTTAGGACAGCATTATATCACTCTCTTTGTACCTCAAGTAATATAGTTTTGGTTGAACTTTGCCATATTTTATTAATATACCATACATCTAGTTTTGACCTTTCACTGTGACTTTCAGCTTATGAAAGAACTTAAGGCAGCAATCGGATTGAGAACTTCAGAGGAGTTATTTTCCAGATCTCCCTTTGCTATTTGGAGGTCATTTGGAGGCATTCTATCTAATCACAGGTATAACAATGCATGCTGTTAGGACAGTGATATTAAGAAGGAATGGAGAGAAATATTTTTTCAAAAAGGAAGTAGAATACTATAAAGATTTGAAGGTTCTCTAACTAAAGCAACTACCCTCATAGACTGTAGGAATGGCTTAACAAGCAAACGTTGACCTGAGGTGTCTGATTTCAGATGTTAACCCAATGTGATTCTGAATTCTGGAGTACACCAAAGAGGATCAATCCTTCTCATTTTCCTGTGAAGAAATAAGAAAGAGGCTTTTTTGTGTTTGAACAACCTTGCTCATTAGGGAAGAGTAAATGAAATCCACAGATATGAAATGATTTCACTCAGTGTTCCCTGTGTTTCCTCATGTGGATCTTTGGTCAACTGTTGTCACATGTAGGTCATCAGGATACCATTTAGAATGAAAAAAATGTAATGCATCTTACAGGGTTAATTATCAACTAAGCAAGATGTCAATTAGAAGATCATGTCTTAAAAACTACAAGATAAACACATTTTAGTTACTATTTCTGTTATTTTCTACACGGTCTTATTTATGTAAATAAAGGAAAAAGATGGCCAATATCATTTTACTCATGTAATATGGTCAAGAACTTAAAATGGGACAAGTCATAGAGAGGATGAATTCTCTTACTGAAACGACAAACAAAAATCAGAGTTATGAGTATTGATTTCTACTAGATTATTCTAAGCTAAAGAGAGAAATCTTTAACATTTTTTTTTTTTTTTTTTTTTTTTTGCTATTAGTATTTTAGGATTGAGAATTTCCAAGCACCCGTAAGCATTTTGGGGGAAATTTCTTTAAAAAAAATCTCCAAAAAGTTTCCCCCCAAAATGTTTCACTTTCATCCTTTTCTATTTTTCATTTTTCCAAATGCAAAACCCCAAGTGTTGGGCTGCACCCCGAAGGCCTACAAGCCCTGTGCTTACCCAGCTTCAAGACCAAAGAAGGAGCCCGGAAACAATGACAGAGACATCAACAGTTAAATGGATGGGGGAGTTTACACGTCTGAAGCAAGGTCCTGGAGCAACACCCTACTGTGTGCAGTGGACAGCAAGCAGGACATGGTGGCGGTCTTCACCTTGGGGGGAGAGGGTAAGGGGAGATTACTAGTTATAGGGGAATTGACATCAGGTGGGCTTATTAGCTACCAGGGAAACCAGTAGAGGGGCATGCCCCTCACCACCCCTTTGATAAGAACAGTCACTAGCTGGGGCTTGGGGCAAGTAGTAGGAAGGTCAGTCATGTGCTTAAGGTATAGGTAAAGCAGGCACTCATCGGTAAGGGGATGTACAGAGAGCAAGAGAACAGCCATCTTAAGTGGTCTGACCATACACCAAGATAAATGATAAGATTTAGATAATGAATATTGTTATTTCCTTAGATTAAATCTAAGAATTAGAATTTTTGAGTCCAAATATAAGGAAAATTTGGACTTTTACTATATATTATGATATATGCATACTCCAGCAGCATGTTTTTCTTATATTCTTGCCTTTGCAACAAACAAAATTTCTTACTTTGTTTTCTTTATTTTTACCCATTTACTAATTGAAAGTGGTTTCTCATTGACACAAGTCAGGAACTCTGGTAGCATGGGTCCTATCTTGTCTGTGACTTTTTTTGAATAAAATTTTATTGCAATACAGACAGACCCATCAATTTGTGTCTTATCCCTGGCTGCTTTCCTGCTACAATGGCAGAGTTGAGTGTTAGGACAGAGACTTTATGGTACACAAAGCCTAACCTCTTTACTATCAAGACCTTTACAGAAACATGATTTGGTAACCCCTCATGTAAATAAAAGTTTGTTTTATTTTCTGAAAGTAGAATGACTTCATCTATTTTCACTTATTCCGTTGTTCATTTATAAAAACTGTATATTAAGGCATTTATTTGCCTTTTAAAAGGCAAATAGGGCTTCCCTGGTGGCACAGTGGTTGAGAGTCCGCCTGCCGATGCAGGGGACACGGGTTCGTGCCCCGGTCCGGGAGGATCCCACATGCCGCGGAGCGGCTGTGCCCGTGAGCCATGGCTGCTGAGCCTGCGCATCCGGAGCCTGTGCTCTGCAACGGGGGAGGCCACAACAGTGAGAGGCCCGCGTACCGCAAAACAAAACAAAGAAAAGGCAAATAAGTTATTATTGATGAAGATTTTGTCATGTATGAGTTTTAAGACAATATGTATGCTCAATCTACCATTGATTTATTAAATTTGTCATATTAATTTCTGGATATTTTCCCTTTGGCACCATCAGTTTGACTCTATGTACTTACTATAATGTATGTTTTCATTATAAGGAGGTAATTGCGATACATTTTACTATTTGCATCTATATTTAGAAATTTTCTTGGGTTTTCATTTATTTTTTTAAATAATAATTTTATGTATTAAAGTTTGCCCATTCTAAAACTTCTTCAATTTTTTTTTCTAATTCATTAATTGCAGAGATTAACTTTAGGGAAAATAACTCCTAATTTTTCAAGTTTTCAGGTCTTTGTGAGAATTATTTAAGGCAATGCATTAAATGTACCTGTCAAGTCGCTGATACATAGTAGGTTCTGAATAAATATTAGTCATTACATATGAGATATATATACTTATATATCATCATGATAGATGTTAATTAAATTAAGGCAATATAGTCAGATTAATCTGATTAATCTGTCTTTTTCCATATTTGTTAACTGTGACTTTGGGCAAATGACTAGTACTCTCTAAGTCTTAGTTGTTTTCATCTAGAAAGTAGGGAAAATAAATACCTACCATGTGAGTCATTATGAAGACTAAATACAATAATGCTATTTTTAACATCATGAAGTGTTATAAATTATGCAAATATTCTTTATACTTCTGACTGCATATACTTTGTTATACTTAATATTTTTGTACTTAACCATTTTATCTTATTTTTTGATTAGTTTTAACCTTACCAGAAGTCTAGAAATTAACAAAAGATTTGTATAAGGAACACTTATTCAAGAAAACTGGCTATATCATGGTAAGGACAGTGAGCTTAGTGGTATTTTAACTTGCCCTATTCCCATCACCCTAACCCAAATTTTTAGTAACCTTGAAAACCAATGGCCTTACGAGCCACTGGAGAGAACACAATAACTTGGAGCTCACCCCAACACTGCATTTCTGGAAAACCACCACTGTTTGACCTGTCTGGTAGCTCACTGAAAACCTCCATTTTCAGGACTCATTTTATTTTATTGAACTCAGATCTCTATCTGTGAGAATAGCCATTTCTGTATATAATTTGTTCAAAAAAATCAGAGAAAACTGTTTAACAGCACAATTGCCTGAGGCAGTGATACAAGTTAAGATTAACAAGAGGCTAACCAAAAAACTTACAATGAAAAACGGGAATAAAATGTCCAAGGTGGGCTTTGAAAAAGTCAAGAATATTTCTGGGAATCTAGAAGGCCACATGCATATGTTCAAGCATCGAACAAGATTCTGAGTTTCCCTTTGATTGGAGAAACTTAACTCATGTGTCTCACTTTCAGTAAAACTACCTTGACTGCTTTAGGGTAAGCCAATCAGAGCCCACATTTTTAGCTAGGTTTAAAGGTAATCCAGACATATACAATGGAAAGGGTGTGGTTTGGATGCCTATTTAAATCACTAATAAGTTGCCAGCCATGAAAATAAAAAATGATCCCATAGAATAATTCACACAGAGAACTTAGAAGTCTATGTATGGACTTCAAACAATTTTAAAAAGTACAAGATCTAAGGATGTAAAGTAAGATGAGTATAAATTTAGTTTTATCTTTCAGTTCCTCCCTCTGAATATTTTACACAAAATAAATTATCTTCTGTATTTCCCTTTTTCAAAATTTATCTAGCAGCTTAAATTTGCTCTATGAGACACTAACACTTGATTACACTTTATATGCTTCTGGTTTGCTTCATACACGTAAGGCTTCCTGTTCATCGGCTCAAAAAAAAATTTTTCTCTGGAGGACAAAATCTATACCTGGCAAGTGTGCTTCACAGCACAGCAAACATTGGCCACTTCCTGAAGCTTAATAAATACTTGTTGCTTTGAGCTATGGCACCCAGCTAAAGGAAATACATAGGTTTACAGAGTAAGAGAAAGGTAGATTCCCCACTAGATTTTCACACTCTTTTTCTCTTTTTATATGTAACAATGCAAATTTTGCAAAATTACGAAGTCACCTAGTTTGCTCTTAGTGACAGTGTTCTATATTTTTCAAAATTTATTTCAAGAGTTCTTAAAATCAGTGACTGGAAGATGTGAGAATAAAGAATATACCCTAATTCCTATTTTGTGTATCTAAAACCATTTGAAGTGAGGCAATGCTTAAATATCTGTGTGTGTACATACATACATATACATTACACACACATTACTATATGCTAGATATGCTACCATATGGTCTTTTATTTTCATTTTTAGAAACATGTCTAAATCATGAATCTAATAAGTAGCAGAGTCTAAACTAGAACACAGACTTACTCTACTGTATGATCACGTATGTGTCATTTTGCTCACTCCCACCTCCAGGACCCATGAGTCCTACTCATTTATTTGCCAGATAAGGAACATGAGGACCGCAGGTCACATCAGGCGTGATCTTACACCTAGGTTTCCTTACACGTAACTCATATATCTTTGGATTTGTCCAAACCTCTTCACAAATATTTTTGAGTTATGTAATGTTTTAGAATCTTTTTAGCTAAAATTAGCCTATGACTTAATCAAGGCCTAACAGTATAATGATTACATAAACTTTGGAGATGATTTTTTGTAAACTCAAAGTGAAAATTATTTTGCAAAAAGAATGCAGGATAAAAGGCAATGGAAACCGTCAAAGGTTTGGCACATTTTATTGCATTCTATAATTTTGTTGTGGGACAAACATTTACCATTTTAAGGACTATAATAAAATGCATGTACTTTGGTTAAATATGTCACGCTATCAAATGCAGACTCCACTTAAGCTTTTTTACTCCAGAAGAAACATCCATGCCCTATAGTATTTTCAATAGAATTATCAACTATAGTTTGTTCTCACCCCAAATATGTGAGTCTTTTCAAGTTAATGGATAAATTTGCTCATCTCTTTCTTTATTATAAGGCAAAGATAAATAAGTCTTTTTCACTCAATCTGCTGAGGTAACTTGTGCCCATGCCGAAAGGTGATCTGTTCTAATCAACTTCACGAAGTCTGATGGAATTACACTGAACATATCTCATACCTGACACAACTACAGAATGATACAGTTCAGGACAAACATTGGTGACCTGAATAATACATGACAGACAGATGACCGGGTGAGAAAAGTAATTTTTCACCTACACCACTTGAGTTTCTTTATTAAAGGCTGAGACGTGTTTGATGGAAAGAAGGCTGCTTTGCCAGCTAAAAGCTGGTGTGTTTTATTAATAGCTCGGTCAGTATTCCCCAGCCATTTTACTATTTGAAACATGTTATTTTGGCAGTAAAATACAATAGACATCTACTCTGCCTGAAAACTCGACATTTCAAAGACATTTCATAAGAATGTGAAATTTCTGGTAATCAGATATTACTACTTAATATACTTATATGGTCAGGAATATTAAGTTTACTGAATAGAAATATCAAATTTTAAATTGGGGGATAGATTATTTGTGAGTTGATGGTTCACAGTTGCTTATGTTTACATTTTGCAACACAATTTATACAAAGAAAATGCATGAGAAAAAGTGGAGTCTATCATTGATAATAATCTTATACATTTCTCATGCGTTATTTTAAGCAAAAGGAAATTTAATTACTTTAGAGGGGATTCTTTGACAAATACCCTGGCATTATTACTAAATTGTACAATTTAAAAGAAAGATATGATTTAGTGAAATGCTGAATCTTATTACTAAAAAATGCAGTTTTATCACTTTAAAGAAGGTAAATAAAACCGTTTAATTCCAAAAACTGGTCTTGTTAGACATATTTAAATGAAGAAATATGTCATTTACAGCTACAATATTTATCTCGCAGCATGTAGTAAATATACATAGTCTTTTTAAATAGCTTTTTTGCTCAAATTGATGAATGGTATGTCTCCCTTGTAATTATTAATTTGTACAGTTATCTATAAAATACTTATTATGTTCTAAGCCTTCTTTTAGGATCTGAGACACAGCAACCAATAAAGGATTAAAATGTGCTTCAGTGGGATATACATTTTAGTGGGAGAAGACAAATAATAATCAAACAAGTAAATTTTATATTGTGCCAGTTGGAGATAAATCCTATGAAGAATAATAAAGCAGAGGAGGATTGAGGTTGTAACAACAGAGAATAAGGCGGTCAGGGAAGGTCTTAGAGATAAGACCATACTTAAACATGAAAACTAAACTAATCATGAGATACATGTAGAAAGAACATTTTAGACATAGATAACAGCAAACAAGTAGGCTCTGTGACATATGTCGTTGGAGTTGGGGCGGAGTTGGTAGGAGATGAGGTCAAAGAGGTATGGGAAATGGTAGGAATTGGGGAAGAAAAGTAAACTAGATCATAGAGACCCATCTAGACCACGTTAAGGATTTTTGCTTTAATTCTGTCTAATGTGGAAAGCCACTGTAGGATCTAGAGCAATGAGAGACATGGTCTGACTCTGTTCTAACACATTTAGGATGCTACATTCAGAATGCACAGCAGTGGGTGAAAGATGAAGGTGGTAGACCAATTAGAAAATTATTTCAGTAATCCAGATGAGCAATGGCAGTGCTTGGAACTGAGTGGTGAAAAAAGAGGTGTATAACGTGCTTAGATTTTGGATACATTTAAAAGGTTAAACCATTAAGATTTGTTGATGGTTTAAATACGGCGAATGTGAGTCAGAGAACTCAAAGATGAGTTCTAGGCTTTAGTCCTAAACACCTGGATGGATGGAGTTACTAAATTGAAGAAAGCTAAGGGAGGAGCAGGTTTAGGGAAGATAGAAAATCAGGAATTAGACTGTTGTATTGTTTTCCTAGGACTGCTGTGACAAAGTAACACAAACTGGGTGGCTTAAACCAAAGAAGTTTATTTTCTCACAGCTCTGGAGGCTACAAGTCTGAAATGAAGGTGTCAGCTGGGCCATGCCCTCTCCAAAGCCTCTGTGGACTTCTTCTTTACCTCCTCCAGCTTCAAGTATTCCTTGTTTGTGGAAGCATAAGCCCAATCTCCGTCTCCTGGCACATGACATTCTCCCTGTAACTCTGTGACTTCATATGGTCATCTTCTTATAAGGAAACCAGTCATATTGCATTAGGGGCCCACCCTATCTCTAACTTAACTAATTTTATCTGCAACAAACTTATTTCCAAATAAGGTGACATTCTGAGGCTTGCAAATATATTCCATCTTTTGTATTTTTTAATCACCATTTTAAAAAATGTGTATGTAGTCTCATATAGTATATACATAAATACTTTGGGACTTCCCTGGTGGCACAGTGGTTAAGAATCCACCTGCCAATGCAGGGGACACGGGTTTGATCCCTGGTCCGGGAAGATCCCACATGCTGGGGAGCAAGTAAGCCTGTGAGCCACAACTACTGGAGCCCACGTGCCACAACTACGGAAGCCCGTGCGCCTAGAGCCCGTGCTCCACAACAAAAAAAGCCACCTCAACAAGAAGCCCACGCACCACAACAAAGAGTAGCCCCCGCTCACCGCAACTAGAGAAAGCCCACTCACAGCAATGAAGACCCAACACAGCCAAAAATAAATAAATTTATTAAAAAATAATAATAAATAAGTACTTTAATGAACAACTCTTTACACAAATATTTTTTCTGGTATTTGGGAGTTATGGCAAAGATATAGCAAAAGAGAAAAAAAATTATGCAAAAATTTATGAATATTTTTGCAGGTTTGCCAAAAAATTATGGGCCGATTCATAGAAACTTTTGCAAAGGGTTTGAATTCCACTTTTATCATATTCATGCCTGCATAAAATTTTGTGATTGGGGATTACAACTCAGTATTTATAGTAAAATTGCATTTTGTAGTTTTACATATTAGTACAACTAAGCTTTTTTTTTTTTTTTTTTAGCCATGCCATGCAGCTTGCAGGATCTTAGTTCCCAAACCAGGGACTGAATCCAGGGCCATGGCAGTGAGAGCACCGAGTCCTAACCACTGGACTGCCAGGGAACTCCCAGCAGTTTTAGAGTACTTTTTATATTTGTGGTTTCTCCATCCACATCTTTAATGATATGTATTTGTCTTAACTATATACAATTGTGGTATTATTTTTTGCACAATTTGCTGGATTGCACTGTCAAAACATTACATTTTCACTCAAGTTAATAATCACAGTAAATTACACATTCCTCTTCATGTTTTTTCTTTTACAAAAACTTGAAATACATTTCTTCCCACCTAGATTTTAAGTAATCTATTTTTATTCAAAAATTATATAAATTAGTAAATTGGTGGTAATTTCTCAATTAATTCCAGATATCACATTAATATTCTAAAGCATCTTTTAGATCCATGTCTATGTAGTTGTACCTATCGATGGTTGTAAAAGGCATTGTCATGAAATGAATAATTTATATAAAATAAGTTAACTAACTCAAATGGCCAATTTATAACCAATTCAATCTCTTCCATTGAAGTTTTCTTTATTGAAAAATACCTTAGTATTTTTGTATACATTCTATACACACCTCAGAAGGCAGTATCATCTATATTTCCCATATTTAGAATTTTACTTTAATTGATTAGAACCTTCTTTATTTTTAACTTATAACTATGTATTAAAATATTATAATACTTCCAGTTTCCTGTCAGTTTTTTTCTAGAACTTAATATTTTGTTTTTATTGTTATTTTTGACACCTAAATGTTTAGTACTTGTAACAAAGAAAGCTAGTGTTCACTAATACCACTAATATCAGTTTCTTTCCTTTTCTCCCTAAGACAGTGCTTAGCTGTACTTATCCTGTCTTGCTTTTGGTGAGGCCATATGATGAGGCTCTGGCCAATGGAATATGTAAGGAAATTATTAATGCCATTTAGGACTGATCTCTAAACTTCCTCTTGCAATTCTTCACAGTTTCTCTTCACTTATGCATTGTTCATATTCTGAAATTTCTGTGGAGAATAGCAAGGCTCTAGAAAATAATAGACCAACTAAATTGGAGAGTATTTCCTAGAATGGAATAAAGAACTCCCAGAACCTGCACTGAAGTGCAACATTAAAGACATTTATTGCATTAAACCATTTAAATGGTTTGTTATAGGAGGTGAATTATCATGTATAATATAGGACACTCCTTTTCTCACTGCAATTGAATATTTTAGGAAGATAAAAAAGATTCCCTTTGTTCTGTTTAATGCCTTATATTTTAAGTTTTCTATTATTTCTGCACTATCTAATAATTTATTTGCTTTCAACCACTTGCTACAAAAAACATTTGAAACAATTAATATTGTTATTTTTGCTCTTTTAGGAAGAAAATCTGACTCATGAAATTTTTCTCTTCCTTTCATTTTTAATTTCTTTAGGTCTCTAATATGTTTCCTTTAAAAGTTACTTATTTCTACATGGATACTTACAAAAGTTTTTTTTTCTTTATTTTTGGAATCCTAGTCATTATTTTTCAAGAACAATCTGTGTAGATTTCCTTTCAGTAATTTTTCCCAGATAATAATGAGCCTTTGGGTAAATGGCCTTAATAGTTTAAAAATTAATACATTTTTATTATTTCTTCTTTTGTATTTGTTTTTTCCTTCTTTGAGAAGAGTCATTATTTGTAGGTTAGACTTCCATAATTATCCTCTATCTATGTGATTTTCTTCTTTATAATTTTCTGTGCTCTGTGAATACTTATTGTTTGTCTTTTCTACAGATGATTCACTGTTTTATAGTTAAGTGTACAATATATTGGTATTTTACTTATTTTACTTAATTGCACCTTCTTTTCACATTCTATGTTGTTCTTTTAAATAGTCCTCTCTTGCTTAATACATACATTTTACTGCTTGATTTATTTAAAAATTAAAGTGCATTTCTTCTTTAATTTTTTTTCATGAATAACTTTGTATCAGAGGAGACTCTCCATTGAGTCCTGATGATATTCTTTTCCTTTCCATTTATCCATGCATGAAAGGAAAACTCTTAAGGTTTAGATTGGAGAAACAACAGGACTGGGGATTGACTTCAGATTGTTCACAAGTCTATCATACTCTGCTCAAGATGTGTTAGAATATGTCTCTGTGAAATGTGAAACTGGAGGAGAGGTTGAGAGAAGTTTGCAGAGAAAAAGCTGACCTGCACAATGCTTATCAAATTAACAACTTACATCAGCTCTTTCAAAGTCCTTCATGATATGTAATTCCATTTCAGTCTCCCAGGTAATTGAAAGTGGTATATTTAGTCCAACCAGAAGGAATATTTCCTTTCTCTAAGGTAGTGTTAAACATAGCAAGAAAAAAAAGAGGAGAGTGGACACATTTTCACTGTTGGCGAGTTTCTCAAAACTTCATTATAAAAGGGCAAAAGAAAAGTGCATATAGAAACTTCATAATTTAGTACTGATTTAGAATCTCTCTATTCCATAACTAAAAATCACTTCCCTATTTGACTTAGCTCCACTGTTAGTTCTTTGTAACTGGAGACATCTCAGACTTAGCTGGGATTCATTCACATATGTGTGGTGAACTGGTGGTCAGATTCATTTTTCAGAGTTAATTTACATGAGGATGTTTGGACAAATAAAGGAGGAGCAGTGAGCATGTGTAACCTGCGGGACAATATGGCATTGTAAGATCAACCAGGGATGGCAGTACAGGTTCTCCTGGTCTGTGCTGGGGAATCTAATGGTTGAGCCTTATCAAGAGAGAGACTTCAGGCAGAATTTAAGAAGAGATTTTAGGAAATCAGGGAAAATAAGCAGTGATGTTTTCAATCTTAAATGAAAAGTGCAAATCAGAGCAGGAAGAGGAATAATCTCTTCACTACTGTGGGAAGTATGTTACAAGAGTCTTGTGAGAATTATCTTCCATTGTCTCCTTCTTGGCCTTTGTGCTGTTATCATACATTTTATTTCTCAATAGGTTGAAAATCCCAAACTTCATTATTATTATGATTATTGGTTTTAAATGGCAGATTATCTTTTAAAAATATTTAAAAAGAAGCCTTTTATATTTACTCATATATATACCATTCCAATGCTCTTCATTTCTTTGTTTAGGTCCATAGGGTATCTTTTATGTCTTGAAATATCACACTCAATTTCTTCTCTACTTTCCTGAACATATGGAGTATGTTTATAATTGTTTTATCTCTCTTTCTACTAATTATATAACCTTTAATCATTTTTCACTCTGTTGTTAGCAATTCAAATTTTCTTTATTGTGGGTTGTATTTCTCTGTTTCTTTACATCTCTGGTAATTTTTGATTGGGTGCCAGGCACTTTTAATCTTGTATTATTGAGTGCTGGATATTTTTGTATTTCTATAAATATTCTTGAACCCTGTACTGAGATGCAGTTAAATTGCTTGAAATAATTGATCCATTTTTGCTTTGCTTTTAAGTTTTGATGTGCATGACCAGATCAGTCTTTAGTCTAAGACTAACTTTGTTCCACTACTGAGGCAATATCTTTCTGCACACTCTACCTGATGTCCTGTGAATTACTAGGTTTTCTACTTTGGCTGGTGACAATATAAATTCCCTGCCTTTAAAGAATTATGGGAATTCTTTCGTTTGCTGCTTTTGTTGTTTATTTGTTTCCCAGCCTTGGGTAGTTTTCTCACATGTATGCACTCACTCGTACTCAGCTGAAGGCTTGAGGGTGATCCCCTACTGATCTCTCAAGTTCTTTCTATGTGCAATCCTCTCCTCTAAGATCATCTGTCCTGGCAATTCTAGGTGCTATGGCCTCCCTGGACTCCCAGCTCTATCTCCTTAAGAAAATGGCTGAACTCCATCTTGGTGTCCCTCCAACACTGTGTCCTGGAATTTCTCTCTAGGAAGTAAGCTGGGACAACTTGGGGGCTTGTCTCAATTGCTAATCCTGTTTCCGTGGTCATTGTCCTTTTTGTCCAGTTTTTAATGTCTGCAAGCCATTGTTTTAGATATTTTGTCTGGTTTCCAATTGTTTCAGGCAGGAAGGTATTTCTGGTCTCTATTACTCTATGTTACCTAGAAGCAGAATTCTCTCTCTCTCCCCCCCATATATATATTTTCCCTTATTAATGTGAAAAGTTGTCTTTACCATATTCCGTTGTTTAATTTCTGGACTGTTTTGTCTATGGATTGCAGTGCCAGAATTACATGAATTTTGTGAATATCATGATATCTATTTGTTAGGCTTTATATCGTTTGCAATCATGTGATTGTTTTTCTTTTTTATAATTTTATAGTTTATTCTTCCACATAAATTTTACAGTCTTTGCCAGAGACCTTTAGAAATTGTTTGTTTTTCCATTAATCTTACATTTAGTATATAGATTGATTTTGAGACACTTGACATCTTTATGCTATTTTTCTTCCTTTTTCATAATATTGTGTTTCTTCCAAAAATAGGGCATATCTTTATTATACTCTATTATGTCTTTCTAGACTTACCTCTCAATAGAAAGGTGCAGTTTTCTTCACATAGTTCCTCAACATTTATGATGAGGTTTTACATATTTTATTTATTGCTATTTTTAATTGTTTATTTTATTCAATGATATATTTTAATTAGTCAGAATTTGTATATAGAAAGGTTTTGTTTTTGACACTTAAAATTTTAAATGACTGCATGATCTATTATCTAGTGGTTTCTAATGGTTTCTTTGTTGATTCCCTTGGATTTATAAATTATGGTAATTTTAAGTTCTCCTTTGTAGAATATAAAACTTATACTTTATTCTCATGTCCACTACATTAAGTAGCCCTTCAAAATGATATTAAAATATATCATAGATAGTATGATAATGTATGAAAAAATCTTTTTTCTGATTTTCTTGGAAATTCTGCTATTTCACCATTACACATGATGCTGAAATTTGTTTTCTGATATATATTTGGTTATTTTCATATTAAGAAGATATTCACCCATTCCTATATATTTAGGAGAAAAAGAGATCTTACTAGAGGCCTAACTATTTTTCAAAGCTACAATATCAACTAGAAAAAGCAGTAGGTAAGGAATAAATATATTTTACATTATTTTTGGCTATAAATCTTTTTGCACAATGAAATTTACACTGAAGCTATATATAAAAAAAAAAAAAGTAAAAGTTTATTTGCTTTACAGAGAGGGAAAAAAACCAGACACGCTTAACCAAGCTTTAAGGCTCCATCTCTCACTTGTTTTGCTGTCTCTGGGACATATTGGTACACTTTGGGGCCTCTCTATGCACACTGGAACCTGACAGTGATGATCAAACCTAACTATGCCCAAGCATCTCTGGAGAATGTCTTTGTAATGCAGAGTCCCAAGACTGACTTCCCTGAGATTCTGCTTCTGCAACTCTGGGGAAGAGAATGAAACTACATGTTTAAAATGTTCTCCAGGGAATATTGTGATTGTGCTTCATCTGAGTCATTGCTCTGGGCCATATGAGGTCTATACTGTATTATATGCTAAGCCTTGTTGAATTATGCTATCCTGTGAACATTAAGAATGTTGACATATGGAATTCCCTGGCAGTCCAGTGGTTAAGACTCGTTGCTTTCAGTGCCATGGGCCCGGGTTTGATCCCTGGTCGGGGAACTAAGATCCCACACACAAAAAAAAATATTGACATAAATATGAGCGTACCATCCTAATGCTTTGAATGCAAACTATATAAAAAGTGAAATAAAATCATCTATATAGAGGTGATCTACTATGCAATTTCTTTTTCTTACCATATGAAGATAAAATTGATGTATAATTTGGTCCGTGCTAATTTTTGGCCAGGGTCTCTGGGAAAGCTTTGGAAAATTACTCTGAAAGAATTTAGATTGTTTTGTAGATCTTGACTCAATGTGTTCTAGAGAATTATGATCCATTGTAGGTAAGAACATATATCTTTTATTAAAGAGAGAACCAACAGTAATGACACTATAATTCAAATGCATTGTAATGCTAAAAGTGTTCATGTTGCCCAACTTTTTGCCCAGACTGTATATATGAATGACCAATTTATTTTGCCACAGGGAACAAAGGAACATCTTTTACTTTACTATGGGCTGTAAGAAGCCCTGTAACTAAGTCGCATAAGATGTTGCTGGAAACTAATGTAATTAAGAGTCATTGGTGGAACTTTTCTTTCTACGTATCCTTACAAGATAGAAAGGAAATGGAAGGAACACATCTATTGAAAGTTTTATTTAAAATAATAAAAATGCAGTTTGAAATACATGGAAAGACTCAAATAATTTACTCACAGTCACTCAACAAGAAAGAGAGGCCAGAACAAAGAAGATTGGATTAAAAATATATCAAAATGAAAAATCAGTAAATCTTTTCAATTTCCAGTGGTTGAACACGCTAGAGCTTGTCAAAAGCTTTATTTTTATAAGAACTTCTATACACTAATGCCTTTTTTCCATATTTCAACACGTTTTTGTTGCTGAAAATTATAGTAATATCCAAATTCAGCTATTCCACTGTTAATGGCATCAAGAATTGGCATGATGAAATCCAGGTTCTCTTTTTCTCTTGCAAGATGTGGTAACTAAATTTCCTGCTGCAT
The DNA here is from genome assembly GCF_039906515.1 of Pseudorca crassidens. Classification (NCBI taxonomy): domain Eukaryota; kingdom Metazoa; phylum Chordata; class Mammalia; order Artiodactyla; family Delphinidae; genus Pseudorca; species Pseudorca crassidens. The sequence continues at coordinate 66,042,875 of NC_090312.1, forward strand.
ACAGAAGCTTACTTTTCTTATTTTGTATGACAAATATATTTTCTAGTAAATGTGGATTCTTCTTATGTAGATGTTTTACTCAGCCAATCAACAAATACTTAGTGAGTGTCTAAAATATGCCTGATATGAGTCTAGGACTTTTCTTCTAGGAGCTCTTATTGAAGAGGATCACACATGTTTGTCTGTTGTACTTTGTATCTCATGAGAGGACATATTAACTGTATAGATACAATAGATGTAGAAAAGAGAGGCACAAACCTCACATATTTATTACTAGTTTCTTAGCTCCTTTGTATCTTTATATATGTTTTCACAGAAGATATTTTCCAAGTAAAGTTATTAAGCTAACTTAAATAATCCAAAATTAATTTTCAAAATATATTGTGGATGAGTGCTTTAGTTTTCAGATAGTTATACATTTTGTAAAATGAAAACTAGACACCATTTCCATAGTCATCCAAAAAGGAGAGATGGATTTTAGGTTAAGTCTATCTGGTAGTTTAGGAGTTTAGGAAAGTTCAGGAGCTTTCAAGCAACAAACCAAAGTAAGGGATGTTAAAATAGCAAAGCTTTGATCATAAGAACACCTTGAATTTTCAACGGTAATAACACATAAACTCTACCTATTTAGAGAAAATATTTATTGAGAGACATGGTAAAATTCAGCAAGCCCAAAGAAATAAAGCAGTTTGGGTGACAGTCCTCATTACTGCCTTGATTCATTGATTTATGACTCAATTATTTTGCATGATACATGTTTTTAAAAAAGTCTTTATATTTAAATGACTTACTCTGTACATCAAAACAGATCAGGACTCAGCATTCTGTTAAAACAACAATCGTATGGAATACACCTGCTTTAACCATCACTTTATTTAAAGTCTTGGAGGAAGTACTTCACAGTTTCTAAATTATCACATATTCCAATATGATGCCTGTTTTGATTTCAGTGTGTTACCTAAGGTTTGGTATTAAATTTAGAAAGTAAAATATTTGCACTTAGAGGACTAAAATTCTCAGCTGGCTAAGTGTCCACCTATACATATCCTGTGACAAATATATTTGAGACAATATTTTGCAACCTTTTATGTCTGGCTTTCTTATTCTGGCATTTTCCTGCAATTCACAACCCTGACCTTAAATTGTGTGAATGTAGACATCGAGCATACATTAGTTATTTAGCACAAAACTGATGACATAGCAGAGTCAAGCCCATTAGAAAGAAAAATGTTTGCTGAAGAGAGATGCAGATTTAAGTGATATTGTAAATTGTTCCTAGTTACAGCAAAGTTGTGTGTTTTTATTTTATCTGTGGCATTTAGTTTCAACCAAAATAAGGAAAAGTGATATACAAAAGTAAATAATTGATAATAACAACAACATTATCTACGAGCCTTAAAATTGTTGACGGCAAAATAGCTCAAATGATTCTTAATGCCTTTCAGGCACATCTGAATCAAATAAGGTAATTATTCTTTAAAACGCTTACACAAAGTCTGATTTGCATGCTAGTAATTGCTATGCCTTGTGGCCTCTAGCAATTGACACAGCAATGATTTTAATTATTGTAATTTCATCAGTATAAATACTTCAAAGTTATGCAAATACTCTCATAATCCACATAGACAGCTCGGAGTATTTGATTTACTAGTCTTCTAAGTTTCTTTGTCTATGCAGTTTACTCTCAGATGTGACTCTGCATTGCAATTGAAGCCTTTCACTCACATCAAAGCTCTAAATCATAACAAGATGAGCTAATTTTACAAAGACTGACACTTCAAACATTAAGTTGCAAATACAATTATAAGATGAAATATAAAAAGGACTTTGCTTGGATATCATGAATCGCAGATACCTGCAGCTAATCATGTCTAATGTTTTCTCTGACATGAGAAAGATACAACTCGAACAAATGCCTTTGAATGAAGAACAGAAAAGATCCTCCCTGTTACCTGATTAATTTAAATGCTACAATAGGAAAATATTACTGTTATGCAATAAATTATCATCAGTATTACAGTCACTCAGACCGTCAGCCAGTAGAGGGTACTGAACTACAAATAAGGCTTCCATGATAATAAATCGACCCACAGTTAGTAAATCTTAGACCCTGACTCTTGAATTCCCAGGGAGTGGAAACTCTTACAGTTGAATATACCTATCAGTTGGGAAGCTGTGTTTTCTCAGAAATGCTATTATTGTGGAAACTTACCCTATTATAGTCTTGGCTAAAATGAAAGATATCTTGCAGAAACAAAGCACATAAGGTAATGTTTAAGAATATTTTAAAACCCACCAGCACTCTTACTTTATATATACACATTTTTAAAAACTTATTGGTAAATATGATTTTAAATGTTTCAGAGTTGAAGACTTTTTATTCTTATACTAAAACATATATATGCAGCTTTTTGGCACTAATTGTTACTTTTTACAATGTATTCACATCATCAGAAATGCATTAGTTTGCAAGTAGAAGAGAAAGAGCGAAAGGTGATGGCAAGATAAATTTTCAACAGAGTATAGTGAAAAGTGAAGCGAAAGCACCCTCAGCTATTTGCCATAGATGGACAAGGGAAAACTTTATTCTCCTCAAGAAACTCCTCGGTGTCAGATTCTCTACTGTCAGTTAAGTCGTCTTCCCACCAGCTTGAGTGGAAAGAGAAGGTGACACTTATTTGTTCCTCTTAGAAAATTCTGCTTCGTGAATTGATATGTTAGACAAAATATGACTCCCAATCCATCATGCCCTTTTGTAATCTCCTCTCCTTGACCGTGGGTAAAATTGTGACTTACCTGTAGGCAAGAGAATATGGTAAAAGTGGTAGGGCATGTGCTGTCTTGATTAGGTTACGTTATATGGCAAAGGTTTGGGGATAGTCACTTTGTAATTGTGTTACATTACATACAACTCTGTCTTAGCAGATCAGAGTAAGAAGTCCTCCTGCCAGCCCTGAAGAAGTGAGCTGCCATGTAGTGAGAGGGCCTGAGAAAGGGCAGCATGGCAAAGGAATGGAGGTAGCCTGGAGGGGCTAAGAGTAATCCTCTGCTGACAGTCAGCAAGAGAACGGGGATCTCAGTCCTACAACTGGAAGGAACTTAACTTTGCCAACAACCACATCAAGTTGCAAATGTGGACAAAGAATGTCACCTGCCATTTCAGTAAACAAAGGATGTAGCAGCCATCAAGCCCTCAGCCACTGCAGCTGTCCTCTGTGATGCACTCTGGGTGGAATTCAGGATGGAGAAAAACAGGAGTTTAGGATTGACATATATACACTGGTATATTTGAAATAAAATTCCTTTCCATGAAAAAGATAAACAAATAAACATGTTAAAAAATAAATTTCTTACAGCTGAAATAATAATAATAAACAGGAATAACTTCAGTGAGCCCAGACTTTTGCATCTTCCCATACACAGGAACACTTAAATCATTAACTTGAGATGTCTGATTCGTGTGATTAGCAGTAATCTTTTGATGTCCGAATACATGTTAATTTTTTTCAGCAAAAACTCCTATATATCCTGGCTCTTCCCTTACCTCTTTGGAACAGTCCCTCAGAACTATCTGAGAGGCTGCATCCTGGGCTTAAGTCCTCAGTAAGTCCACTGAATAAAACATAATTCTCAACGTTTAGGTTGTGCATTTTTCTTCAGGTGGCGCAAGACAAACGCAGGTCTAGAAGGAAAAACAACCCAGCTGACACTTTGATTGCAGTGTGGCGATCTATGGAGATCCTGAGGCGAGGACCCAGATTAGTCCTGCTGCTTAGCCTGCTGATCCACAGAAACTGTGAGAAAATGAATTCATATCGTTTTACACTACTAAGTTTATGGTAATTTTTCCATAGCAATAGAAACAAATACAATTGATATCATTGAAATGTGACAGGTTGGATTTTGAGCAATGTATGTGTGTACATGTATGTGTTTGTGTGAGATATTCTGATCATTTTGTATCTATCTCAATCTGCATCTGGCCTCAGTGGTCACTTGGAGGTACATCACTGTACATGAGTCCAAGTCACTGATGTGATCACAGATTCCCTGATGCAAAAATAAGTATTAGAGAAGTGGATTTAGAGAGAACGTTACCTGGAAGTTCTGCTGGTGATATACTGTAACTTATTTTTCTCTTTTTTTCCTTTTTAACTGAGTAACAGTTGTAAACTAGGTTTCCTAACTATAAAGCAAAATGGTACTAAAGAATTTATCTAGAAATTATGTTGTTTAGTGCAGAAAAAAAAACATACACACTCAGACAGATGTAGAGCAAGTTAAAATGCAAGACTTGTGAGAATTCCCTGGTGGTCCAGAGCAGTTAGGACTCCCTGCTTTCAGTGCTGAGGGCCCGGTTCAATCCCTGGCTGGGGAACTAAGATCCTGCAAGACATATGACACAGTCGAACAAAAAAGCAAGAGCAGCGCTTTTAGTACCTGAGATAATAACTTTGGACATGTTATTAAAACTCTCTGACACCGTCTTCCTCGTCCATAAATTAGGATTAATTAGACTTGGATTATAGGTCTGCTGTAAGAATGAGAGATAATGTAAGTATGGTGGCTGGCAAATTATAGCTGTTATGATAATGGTGACAGAAAATACGAATGATTTTTTTTTTTATTCAAAGTCATTAAGGCAGGTACATACTATACACACTTATATCAATGGTTTTAAATTTTGGTGGAAAAAAGCAATGAATTATGAATAAATATAGTGGACCTAAGTATTCCAGTTTCAATTCTTTTCTTGCCATGTGACCTTGAGAGTGTCCAAAAACTTCTGGAAGCCCTTATCTTATCTATAAATAGGAGGAACAATATCTACTTTACTTACTTCACAGAGTTTATGTGAATCTCAAAGAAGATGATATATGTGAAACTTTATTACAATTCTATATGAATACAATACATTAGAATTATTTTATAGAAGTACATATTTATATATATTGAGAAATCAAACAAGTATTTCATGAGAATTTAGCAGTAAATTTATTAAAGCAATGTCTTGGTTCAGTTGTCTATTTACATGAACATAAATTTTGCTTTCAAAAATATCTAAGGAAAAAACTCAAAAATTTGACACTTGATAAAAAGAGATGTCAATATCATATGTTTCAACCTCACAAGTTGCAACTCATACCTAGAAAAATATTGCAAATTCATCTTGAACAAGGTGCAGAAAAAATAAAGACTTTAAAGGCAACAGGAACACCAGAAAACAGAGAGCAGCGTGAATAGTTAAATACATTCCATGCAACTAACAATGAAACACAGAAAGATAACATCACTAAGCCACCTTGCACGGTTGTCAAGTGACAGGAGTGACATAACAATGGAATCACATGTAAGAAATTGAAAGCACTAAAAATGCAGAATTAATTTTGTACTACCTCCTAGCAAGGTTATGATTTCTCCAAGGTCTTCTCAGGCAAGCTTTCATTTACTGGACACACATCAAACCTCTACTCGTTAGCATTGGAAATATATCTGCCACAGAAAATTCTAGCTACCCACACGAATCACTTCCAAGCCTAGAATCTTTCTTTTGCCATGTATTTTATGTTATATAAACATTTATGTTCTTTACAAATATACTACCTACCTCCTTTAACCCACCTTGTCTGTATCTTCTGAAAAATAGTCGTTTCTTATTTGGAAGAAGGGAGATTGGATCACAGCCAGGAAGAAGTGGCAAGGAAGGAAAGAAAAAAAATAGATATTAGAGGAACTAAAGGCAGGGACACAGATAATAGAAAATGAGAGACAAAAATAGAAGGGGAAATAGAGAATGAAGAAAATGGTCAAAGACGAAAAATGCCTAGAAAAGCATGGCAGAGTTGATGGAGAGTTGACAAACAAAGCAGCTATGGGAATATTAAATTAGCTAATTTAAGAAGAAGAACCAGATCTTGAGATTTCATAAATAAGATAAAAAGAATTAATATAGAGACAAAGGGGCAAGATATCAATCTTAGAATAATAAAATCTCTGCACTGGCAATGTATTTGGAAAGGACCAATGCTCAAATAATATATGAGAGATTGGTGTCTACTGTACAGCTGAAAGGGTAGATTAAGAAGAGAATATTTTTTTCCTGTCTAGAAAAGAAACAAGTACTGGTTTCTAAATAATCATCAAGCAACCATGACATCGCGTTGGCAAATGGCGCTTGAAAAGTTAGAACACAAGAAGTTAAATGCCCTTTTTTGGGTCCCTCTGGATATCAAATTACATGTAAATTTAATAACACTCTTTCAGCTCCTAATAATAATAAGACCTGACGTTTGCATAGAGCTTCATACTTAAAAAAACAAAGATGAAAGGAAGGAACCAATATTTAATATTTACTGTACTTTAAACATTGTACATATTCTACCTGGATATCCCTTGTTTATGATATAAGAAAACTAGTTCAGATGGTAGAATAATGTCCCCAAAGTCACATAGACTGCAACAAAATGGAGCCAGAAATTGAACTTGGACATCTATTTTACTCTTTCATGTCAGAGAAGGAAGATGGGAGGGGAAATAGTAGAAATAAGGGAGGGAGAATAAAACAGTAATAAAGTAATTTGCAGCTTTTAGTGCCAATCGCTGGGCAGCAGCTATGCTCATTACCATACATCACTTCTGGGAATTTGACCAAGAATTAATTTTATATTTACAAGGAGGAGGAAATTCAGATTCAAAAAAGTAAAGCAAGTTGTCCAAGTTTGTGCATTTAGTAAGGGGACTACATCCACTTTGACTCTGGAAACAGGACTCAATTTTCATAAATGCTGCGTCACGTAGTTGAAGGAGAAACAAGAGTTTATATAGCAGATCTGCCACATCCTAGTTGGGTGACTAAGGGTACATCACCTATCTTCTCTGTCTTAGCTGCTCTCTTATCTATGTTGGATGACACATGCCTCACTTACAAGGTATTGCAAGAATTGCATTTACTATAAAGTATCTTGAACATAGACATTCACAGTAAGGAGTTGCTATACTCAGATGGATGTTAACTAGACTAGAATATGCTCAATTGACAACCAGAGTATGTGAGATCAACTATGTGTTAGAAGACTTATTTTGACCTATTTGGTGTTGCCAATAAATAGGAATAACAAAATGAGTCAAGTGCTCTAACTAAAAGAGAAATTTAAAAAATATCATCATCATCATCATGGTTAATTGAAAAATACTTTATTAACTATACATTATGTTGTAAATTTTAGTTGATATTATCAGGGAGATCAGATTTCCTCTTGTACTCAATGAAGACAATAAATAGAGATATTTCAGATATATTATGACCATTTTAAAAGAGTGAAAATAAAAGCATAGAAAAACCAATAAGAGACTAGTAGGGAGAAAATTATATAACCACATTAATCAATGTAAAGTAAGCATAGTAATGCAATTTCTATACTAACACTGCTTTGGAGAGATGGAAACATTAGCCATTTTAGTTGGTAAACAATCCCAGAGTTTTTTTGGGTTTTTTGTTTGTTTGTTTGTTTTGATGTATAAAATTCTTATATAAAGTTTATTCATATATTCATTCCTGAAATTCTGCCTTAACTTTTCTTCAAAAATATAAAAATACCCTGAGATTTGCTTTGGAAATGTTTTTTAAAAATATATTTTAATAGAAAAAAAGGCTGCATCTTAATATCCTTCCAGAATGAGAAAGATAATTATGTAAGATACTTTCTGGCTTCATTTGAGCCAGATAAAATTAAATGAAAAACTTAAGTTTTCCTACTGATCAGAGCCCATAATTTTCTCAAGTATATTAATGAATTCACTTTAATTCCTATGGTGACTGTTCCAAAAGGCAACAACAAACCCTAAATAATGATTGGCAGCGAGACCTCTATGTTTAGGTTTCCATACTGTTGTGGGCGAGATCAGGGACCTTTAATGAAGGCTGACCATGACACATCTAAAGATAAGAGTTGTTTGGCATCGTAGTTTGACATCTCTCACAACCTTTCACAACCTAGTTCTTCCGCAGTTTGAAAGGTAAGTTCTGATATATGGAGACATGTCAGGTAAATGTGTCAAATCAGAATATAATCATGATTTGTGTATGTTTACAACCTTTGCCCTTTGCAACTCTTCAAAATGCAAAAAAAAAAAAAAATCAAATATAATGTTGTAGCAATTGAAGTGCTTTGCATATTATCATATGCAGATCATAATAGAAATGAATTTGCATTTTTATAATCTGCCTTTAGAATGACTATTTATAGCCATGTCTGAAAAACTTAAATAAAGCATATTAAAACAATAAAATTTGCAAATTTTGCATCAGTAATTGATTTGCACCATGGCATTAAACAATACTGGCAGACAATCAGAAGCCATTAGCATCCATTGACTTGTTAATCAGTTAAACCTACTTGATGCATTGTTGTTGAGTAGACAAGGTACCTTTATAGTGCTTAAGCAAAACACACTTTTAAAAAATGTATAACCTCGTTCAAAAATTAAATATAGAACCTAGCAAAAATCATGTAAGAGGAACTTGTGACAATTAAATGTACATATATTTGTAATTAAACTATCTGGTAAAGACTAAATTATTGATCATAATACTTCATTTTTTAAAATTGAAGATTAAGAGCTAGCAATGAATGTTTGCTAAATAATATGTCATCTAATCCACATAACAAACTTCAAAGAGAGGTGATATTTATATTTCCATTTAACAAATAATAAAATTGAGGAACGGAATGTGTAAATAGCATGCCTAAATTCACTCAGCTAGTAAGTGCAAGAGCTAATCAACTAACTCAGGTAGTCTGACTCCAAGCTTTTAACCCCTATGCTGTGCTGCAGGAAGGTACAGAATGCAAATCATAGTGCAGTAATTCAGCTTCACCGGTGGTGCTCCAAGAAAAACTGGGAAAAGGAGGTAAACTTATGCTAGATACCAAATTAGGAACCATTCCAATGGTGTGTTTGATTTTCATTCTGGTAAATTTTAGTGTCACATTATTAAAACTTATCCTTAACCAGAGTTTTTAGGGGTTTTTTCCTAGGCAAAGGAGAATTTCTTCAATTATTTAATTTTTCATATCTCATATATTTTCTGACCCCCAAAGTGATTTTAGAATGTTACTAATTTGAATCAATGTTTCCTTGCTTATCTGAATCTTATTTTCTAATATATAAAATAAATTATTTTATTAACCTCACAGTTTTGAGGAATAAACTAATGATACACAGAAAAAGGTAGGTAATATATAGTGATAATATGTAATATATAGTGATAAATTTGTTGAATGTGCATATTACACAGTTTTGTTTTATGATATTAAATACCCGTAATTTAGAAACAAACTAAATAGTATCCTATCCAGAGTACAGCTCTGCATCATGTTCTTGCCAATAGTTTATGGAATATTAGGGGCAAATGAAATGCCACTAATTGTCATATTACTTTCCATAGTTGAGAACTTGAGTAATTTCCTCACAAAAGAAGAGTGAAAGTCCAAAGGTTCTGAAATCCTTAGATAAAGCATAGATTCTTTGTCAAAAATAATAAGGCAGCTCCTTATTATTATTAGTGCTGGAAGAGTCTTAAAAATGTACTGAAGTCTATTGCATTTTACTTGCTTGAGAAACCAAACTTGACCTTACTCTGTGCAGTACAGATTTCCAAATGATTGTGTTCTGAAAAACATTCCTTGCCATTATACTCATATTGTATATGCAATAGTAGTTCAATATTTTTTAAAAACTAATATTAACATTTTAATATCAACTGTTGAGAAGGAAATACTGTGTAAAACATAGATCATTCCCTTTTGACACCAACTTTCTTCGTGTATATCATGAACAGTTTTGCTACTTCTGAAAACTAGAATTTAATAGCTGAGAAAATGTTTGTTTACCAAAAACACACACACATAAAGCAAATAGAAAGCATATGTGTATTCTTTACAACAGCATGTGTGTATTTCTAATAAACAATCCTCTATTTTGTAGCTTTCTGTTCATTGAGAGCTCTAGTCATCCAACATTCTGAGGCAGTGAATGTCTCCAAAGATGAGTAATGAGATCAAATACCTTTCCCATCTAGATCACAGCCTTTTTGCCTGGTCCATGTCACAAGTGACTAGGAGTCATCGTTACCAGTTGATGGGTGTTTAACTGTCAATGAGAAATGTGTCCTGGCATCGGTCCAATTCCTAACAGCTCAGTGTTCAATGTAACAGAAATCACTATAGTGTGCTCGCTTCTTTATCTACAAAGCATATTGCTCTATGGATTCAGACAAGACAAAAAGCCCAGTCAGCCCTGAGGAAGTCTATACAGAATGGAGATAAAGAACACTTCCCCAAAATTATATACCCTCAAAACCTCCCTCATTAAAATAATAAATTTAGAAGAAGAAGAGGAGGAAGAAGAAGAAAAAGCAGCAGCAGCTATTCATGGAACAAATGCTTTATTAGATACCTAGCATGTGTTAGGTGATGTGGACACCTAGATGATAGAATACTGCTGCTTCCGTTTCAAAGACTATGGAGAGTGGCAGAGAATTAAATAAACGATTTTGCTTATGGGAGATAAATTCTGTAGAAGAGAGATGACAAAGGCCCTATGAGAGCACAGAGAGGAAAGTTCTCCTCTTCATCTAAAGATACTAAAAAAGGCAATCTTGAAGAGGTGATCTTTAACCTGATTCTGGAAGATACTGTAAAATAAGAATGGGTCAGAGAGCATCCAGAAAGAAGGTTGCACAAAAATCTGAAATTTATTAGAGGCAAAAGAGAATTCCAAAGAATATAGAGATAGAAAAGGTTGAGAGTAGCTACTACCTTTTAGACTGAGGAAAGAATTTAAGGAAGAAAGAAACATAGAGGAGGGTTTCCTCCAAGACTGAGTCACTCTTCAAAGGAGAGGGAGTGGCTGCTGCCCATGAGATGGGAGAGAAGGTGGCTAGGATCCCACGGGACAGAGCTGACTAGCAGGAAACCACCTTCTGGAGTGCCAGCCAGGCCTGCTGGAGAAGGAACACACCACTGGGACACACCTGTGGCAACCTTGCCATAGAAGCCTGGAAGTAGCCTGCAAAAATAACACTCAGAACCAGAAACAAACCTGCGCCTGATAATGACCTTGCAGTGTCCCTCCAGCACCCTCTGTTCATAATGCCTCACAGTGTAGCAGCTGACCAGTGAGAAATGTTTACAGGGTTCAAGGCCAGTATCACGAAGCAGTTCGAAGAAAAGTGGATTTGACTCTAAAGGGCAATCAATTAATAACCGGCAAAGCAGTCATTGGGAAATGAGGCTGTAAAAGGCAAATAGGGGACCTCATTATCAAGGTCTTTATAAATCATGCCAGGTGTCATGGGCAGGATCCTGTGCATCTGGGAGCAAAGAAAAGTTCCTGTGCAAAACAATCATGAAGGGTGCTTATTAAAAATATGGATTCTAGGTGGCATCCTTGGGAATTTTACTCTGTTAGGAGGCAAGAGTGACAGTTTTTAGCCTCCATCTCTGGGGATTCTGATACAGCTACTCTTTCTTAGACCCCTCTAATAAGAAAGAGTGGGGTAGATTATGAAGAACTCTTGAAAGGTTTGAAGCAGAGGAATGCCATCCATGTATCTGTGTTTCAGGAAGAGTTTCCAACTGGAGATAGATGGTAATTTACAAGTATTAAAGGTACAACTGTTTGATTTTTCACTTTGTAAGGATACCTTTTATGGATATGAAGTTATTCTGACTTGATAGGCAGATAATTTGGTGGGTATATAATCAGTTTAAAAAACTATTAGACTTAAAATAACAGAAAACTAACTAAAATGCCACAACGGTCTCAAACAACACAAATATCAAACAACACCTTTGTTCCAGTCTGGCTTTTTGGCACCATTAGTAATATCAAGGCTATCTAACAATGCACAGTATTTTGTGCAAAGTGGATACTCCATCAATGTTACTGAGTGGTTGTCTTGCAGGCATTTCTAACTGACAGACATATTACTGCAAACTAAAGCAGTAAGACTTCTTTTCATTTAGCCGGATAGGATAACTGGGACTCAGCCGTGAGCAGTGTAAAGTACAAAATAATTTTCAAGATATTTGATAAGTCTCTATTTTGTTTCTAGGGAATTGGACATGTTTTCATTTGAATGAGTAGGAAAGTTCCTACACATTTTCATTTTAGAGTCTGCATACAAAAGTAGATTTTCTGACTATATTGTTTGTATGCCAAAATCACTAAAATTTGTAACCATATAAGAAAAAAATAGATAAAACTTACGATGTACAGTTCAAACTCAAGATCAAATATTGATTACAAAGAATCAATAAATCCTACATAAAACACTTAGACTAGTGCCTGACACAAAGTAGGTGAACAGTATATTTAATCCCATGGAGTCAAGGAGGAGTAATAATGACTCTCATCTTGAAAATTTAGGAGTTTCAAGTTGCTATGGAAATGGCATAAACTTTGGATTCACACAGTCCCTATCAAGTTTTTTTAGCTGACCATGAGCCATTTTACTTAACTTTCTGCACCTCACGTTTTTTTATACATATGTGCATACATACATGTTTATAACTGAGAACCTGTTATGTTAATATGGGTCAGACACTGTGGCAATCAGTGTATTTAATTTCACTTAATTATCTCATTTATTCTTTGAAATAAATCTTTAGCATACAGGTGAGGAAAGTAAGCCTCAGCCAAGTGAACTAAAATGTTTACTGTCACAGGACTCATAAATGTGAGCACTGAGGCTCAAATCCAACCATGCGTTCACCGTTGGGGATTTGGGGCAACATCACTAAATTCACTCCGCTCCGGCCCCTGCCCATGGGTCTACCAGGGGAGTATAGGCAGACGTATGAAAAGCAGAAAAGACTCACATTTCAGCTTTGATTTCACAAAGTACAGGCAACCTTGTTAAAAGTGTTTGTATGTACTGAATTACTTGATAAGTCCTGGCAAATACAAATCTATTTTTCATTGAATTTATTCTTTATCTAAAAAATAAATATGTCAAGAATGTATATAAACATATACATATATGCATATATATTATTGTATGTGTATATTTGTGTGTATGTATATCTCTCCTATATATCAGCTATCTAAAATATGCCCTACGTGCACACACAGAGAATATAAATGTGTAATAGTTATACTTCTCTCCTTTCTAAAACCGTGAACTCCTGGTAGGGACCGCATCTCATCTCTGGAATATAACACCTGGAAATGAACTCAAAATATCTGTTCTCAAAAATATCTGTTGAATTAAGTATTTGAAAAGAGCCAAGTACACAATGCATTTTTCTTACCTTCTAAATAAATCAACAAAATTGTGCTTAACAAGTACTAATTTTAGTTGTATAATTCATGTTGGTCTAAAACAGGTAATATCTTGATTACAGAAAAACTGTTGACAAGACTTCCCATGAGATTTTATTTGAGATTAAGTAGTGAGCTGGTTCTTAATACTATTAGGTAGAATTGAAGCTAGTTGATCGTTCATACAAAACCAGTTTTTGTTTGTTTGTTTTTTTGCGGTACGCGGGCCTCTCACTGTTGTGATCTCTCCCATTGCAGAGTACAGGCTCCGGACGCGCAGGCTCAGCGGCCATGGCTCACGGGCCCAGCTGCTCCGCAGCATGTGGGATCCTCCCGGACCCGGGCATGAACCCGTGTCCCCTGCATGGGCAGGTGGACTCTCAACCACTGCGCCACCAGGGAAGCCCCAAAACCATTTTTAATTAATGGCTTTGTGTCAGCATAAATCAATATTTCTGTACCTTGCTAAAGGGTTTTTACGTGTTCAACACATCTAAAACATTTTTGCACCATTTTAGTATAGCAAATGATAAAGAAAAAAATTAAAACACCTAAAAATCTCATCAATGCTAAAGGTAAGATTTCTCTAGTTTTTTTTTTTTTTTCTTCTATGAATATGTTCTAAATAACGAAAATAATATTCTACAAACAATTCTGTATCCTGAATTTGTAGTTTTGGTGTACTTACAGGAAATATTTGTCAAGTATAACATTTTTGTTTAATAATGTATATGTCAGCTTCAACATGAAATGATATTTGGACTTTAGAGTTTCAGGAAAAATCAGGCTCAACAACTTATTTGACACAACAGTTTCTAGACAGAACATCTTGCAAAGAACAAGTCTGAATTGCATGCCAGGTTTGAATGAATCCAAAATGCTTTGCTTTGCTTATATATGTGAAGCAACAGGGAATAGGAGGGAACATCTTCTGTGAAACGGTGTATTCTGTGCTGGATCTGTTCCCCCATGTTTTGAAGTATTTCAGTGTTTAACCTTTATTTTACCCTAAAGGTGTATTCCTGGCTTATTGCTTATCTTATTTTGCTTAGGTATACTTTTGTACCATACTATCTATCCAAAATAATAATGAATTTTTTTTCTCTCATGTGAACCATATAATATGTCATACTACTCTGTAGTATTGAAATATCACTTATAGACTGTTTATTTAGTGAGACGGAGGCTGGAAAAGTCATTATGCCAGAAAAATAATTGGTCTCCAAAAATTGAATGAGACATTTCAAGAGACTTTCTGGTGAAAATCATCTATTAAACAATTATTACATGAAGTTCTTAATTAAAATTATCTAATATTTTTATGATTTTGCATTATTAGAAACCTTGGACTTACTAACTTTTCAATTATGCTTTTATGAAGTTATATTATCAAGAAAGCTTGTTAACTTTTAAGTATTTAGACATATGATTCTTGGCTTCCTTTTTGTACTCTTGCCTTTGAATCCAAAATGTTTGACATGGTGGTGAGAAAAACTCATTTTTCTCTGAAACTTTTTTCTTTTATTTCTTCTTTTTATATTCTTTACTGGATCAAATATACTTTATCTGGAATGTTGTGCTTTCTTTTAAAGTTTTTCTTATGAAATTTTGAAATTTCCCTTTAATCCATTCTTGCAACATGTAAAGAATTCACAAAAATAAATTTTACATGAAAAAATCATGTCCTAAATGGAATTATCTCATTAAAAATTAAATAATGTCCATAAAATTGCTTTTTGTGTTTCTGAATGCAAATATAAAAAACAATACTAAAAAGATTAGGATAATTATATAATCAAATCTGTATTTCCTTATATTATTATTATATTATATTATATTATATTATATTATATTATATTATATTATAAAAAACATCTGTTGTCTAAGCTATATATAATATTTCAGGGTGGAGTTAAGATGGCGGACTAGGAGGATGCAGAATATGCGTCTCCGCACAACTAGGGCACCTACCAGGCACCAGTGGGGGACCACGGACACCTAAGAGGAGGGGAGGAACCCCTAGCGACTGGGTAGGATGTGGGGTGTGGGGGGGGAGTGAAGGGGGACGAGAAGTGGAGGCTGGATGAGACTGGTGCCCCTGAGAGGTGGCTGGGGGAGGTGCAAGTAGGGAAGGGCTGGGGGAGGTGCAATGGAAGGAATCCCATGTCCAAAGGGGGAAATTGGGGGACCATTGGGAGAGCAGAGGATCAAAAGGGAGCATGGCCAGGCTTCCCCCACCCACTTGGGCCCCTGGGAGCCTGCTGAGATCCCGAGCCTGACCCACTGCCCACTGAGGCCCCCTCCAGCCATGGGTCCTGAGTGAGTGGGAGGGAGGGAAGGGGGAGCAAAAGTAAAGGTTGGACCTATGGACCGGCACCCCTGAGGGGTTGCTGGGGGAAGGGAGTTCCTACACCCAGCGGGACCCACCCACGGTTAGGGGTCCAGCGGGGACAGGGGAGACCCTGTGGGAGATGGTGGGGGTGGCATGGAGGAACAGAAGGGAACACGGCCAGAGCTTTCCCTGTCCACTTAGGCACCGGGGAGCCTGTTGGGCTCCTGGACCTAATCTTCTTCCCTCGGAGCCACCCTCCTGCCGTGCAGGACCCTAGCCCCACCCCTACACTCCCACCCAGAGCCTCACCTCTACACTCGGAGACCCCCTCTGAGACCTCGTCCAACACACTGGGCTTAAACCCCACCCACACATCCTCACCAGGGCCTTACCTCCAAACTTCAGAGCTCCACACTCCAGATGCCCCCCTTTGGACGTGCTGCCTCTCCCCGCAGGTCTTAAGCAGAGGTCCCGCCCCACGCTTGAATATCGTGCCACCTATGTCCTGCCCCCAAAGCCTTTTCCAGCTCTGTGGATCCTGAGACTAGGCTCCGTCTCATGCTCAAAAGTCACCCCCAGCCCACCTAGGTCCTGCCTCATGCTAAACCCCATCCCTGCCTAAGTTCCACCCCAGCCTACACTCTGCCCCCATACCAAGGCTTTTTTTTTTCTTTTTTCCTCTTTTAGACTGGGATTCTGTTTTACCTTGTTGATTCATTGTTGTTGATTCATTTATATTTGTATTTTTCCTAATTAATCTTTATTTTTCTAATTTTTAGTTTATTCTTTATACTTTGTTATTGTTCTCTCCTTTTGGCTTGTGCCCCCCACACACACACCACCTTTTCTTTTTTTCCTTTTTTCTGTTGTGGTTTCATTTTACCTTGTTCCAGTTATTTCAATTATATTTTTATTTTTCGTAATATATTTTTTATCTTTCTAATTTTATTTTGTTTTTTATTCTTTGATATTGTACTGCTCTTTTTCTCTGATCACTTTTTTTTTTCTTTTTTTTAGCCACACCATGCAGTGTGCGGGATCTTGGTTCCCAGGCTGGAAGTCAGGTCTGAACTCCTGTGGTGCGACCTCCAAGTCCAAACCACTGGACAAAGAACCACAGACCCCAGGGAATATTCATCAGAGTGAGGCCTCCCAGAGGTCCTCAACTCAGCACCAAGACCAGGCCCTATCCAACTGCCTGCAAACTCCAGTGCTGGATGACTCAGGCCAAACAACCAGTAAGACAGGAATACAGCCCCACCCCTCAAAAAAAAAAAAAATGAAACAACAAAATAATATGTTAAGATGAAGGAGCAAGGTAAAAACCTACAAGACCAAATAAATGAAGATGAAATAGGCAACCTACCTGAAAAAGAATTCAGAGTAATGATAGTAAAGATGATCCAAAATCTCAGAAACTGAATGGAGAAAATACAAGAAACATTTAAGAAGGATCTAGAAGAACTAAGGATCAAAAAAACAGTGATGAGCAACACAATAACTGAAATAAAAGATACTCTAGAAGGAATCAATAGCAGAATAACTGAAGCAGAAGAAAGGATAAGTGATCTGGAAGATAAAATAGTAGAAATAACTACTGCAGAGCAGAATAAAGAAAAAAAAAAAGAAAAAAAAGAATTGAGAATAGTCTCAGAACCTATGGGTCAACATTAAATGCACCAATATTCGAATTATAGGGGTCCCAGAAGGAGAAGAGAAAAAGAAAGGGTCTGAGAAAATATTGGAAGAGGTTATAGTCAAAAACTTCCCTAACATGGGAAGGAAAATAGCCACCCAAGTCCAGGAAGTGCAGAGAGTCCCATACAGAATAAACCCAAGGAGAAACACACCGAGACACATAGTAATCAAATTGGCAAAAGTTAAAAACAAAGAAAAATTATTGAAAGCACCAAGGGAAAAATGAAAAATAACATACAAGGGAATCTCCATAAGGTTAACAGCTGATCTTTCGCCAGAAACTCTACAAGCCAGAAGGGGGTGGCAGGACATATTTAAAGTGAAGAAAGGGAAAATACTACAACCAAGATTACTCTACCCAGCAAGGATCTCATTCAGATAAGACAGAGAAACTAAGACCTTTACAGACAAGCAAAAGTTAAGAGAATTCAGCACCACCAAACAAGCTTTACAACAAATGCTAAAGGAACTTCTCTAGGCAGGAAAAACAAGAGACGGAAAAGACCTACAAAAACAAACCCCAAACAATTAAGAAAATGAAAATAGGAACATACATATTGATAACTACTTTAAATGTAAATGGATTAAATGCTCTAACCAAAAGACACAGACTGGCTGAATGGAAACAAAAACAAGACCCGTACATATGCTGTCTACAAGAGACGCATTTCAGACCTAGGGACACATACAGACTGAAAGTGAGGGCATGGAAAAAGATATTCCATGCAAATGGAAATCAAAAGAAAGCTGGAGTAGCAATTCTCATTCAGACAAAATAGACTTTAAAATAAACTCTATTACAAGAGACAAAGAGGGACCATACATAATGATCAAGGGATCAATCCAAGAAGAAGATATAACAATTGTAAATATTTATGCACCCAATGCAGGAACACCTCAATATATAAGGCAAATGCTAACAGCCATAAAAGGGGAAATTAACAGTAACACAATCATAGTAGGTGACATTAACACCCTACTTGCACCAATGGACAGATCATCCAAAATGAAAATAAATAAGGAAACACTAGCTTTAAATGATGCATTAGACAACATGTACTTATTTGATATTTATAGGACCTTCCATCCCAAAACAACAGAATACAGTTTCTTCTCAAGTGCTCATGGAATATTCTCCAGGATAGATCATATCTTGGGTCACAAACCAAGCCTTGGTAAATTTAAGAAAATTGAAATTGTATCAAGTGTCTTTTCCAACCACAACACTATGAGACAAGATATCAGTTACAGGAAAAAAATCTGTAAAAAATACAAACACATGGAGGCTAAACAATACACTACTATATAACTAAGAGATCACTGAAGAAATCAAAGAGGAAATAAAAAATACCTAGAAACAAAGGATAATGAAAACACGACTACCCAAAACCTATGGGGTATAGCAAAAGCAGTTCTAAGAGGGAAGTTTATAGCAACACAATCCTACCTCAAGAAACAAGAAACATCCCAAATAAACAACCTAAACTTACACCTAAAGCAATTAGAGAAAGAATAACAAAAAACCCCCAAAGTTAGCAGAAGGAAAGAATTCATAAATATCAGATCAGAAATAAATGGAAAAGAAATGAAGGAAACAATAGCAAAAATCAATAAAACTAAAAGGTGGTTCTTTGAGAAGATAAACAAAATTGATAAACAATTAACCAAACTCATCAAGAAAAAAATGGAGAAGACTCAAATCAACAGAATTAGAAATGAAAAAGGAGAAATAACAACAGAAACTGCAGAAATACAAAGGATCATGAGAGATGACTCCAAACCACTATATGCCAATAAAATGAATAACCTGGAAGAAATGGACAAATTCTTAGAAAAGCACAACCTTCCGAGATTGAAAGAGGAAGAAATAGAAAATTAAACAGATGAATCACAAGCACTGAAATTGAAACTGTGATTTAAAATCTTCCAACAGGGCGTCCCTGGTGGCGCAGTGGTTGAGAATCTGCCTGCTAATGCAGGGGACACGGGTTCGAGCCCTGGTCTGGGAGGATCCCACATGCCACGGAGCAACTGGGCCCGTGAGCCACAACCACTGAGCCTGAGCGTCTGGAGCCTGTGCTCCGCAACAAGAGAGGCCACAACAGTGAGAGGCCCGCGCACCGCGATGAAGAGTGGCCCCCACTTGCCACAACTAGAGAAAGCCCTCGCACAGAAATGAAGACCAAACACAGCCAAAATTAATTAATTAATTAATTAATAAACTCCTACCTCCAACATCTAAAAAAAAAAAAACCTTAAAAAAATAAAATAAAATCTTCCAACAAACAAAAGCCCAGGACCAGAGAGCTTCACAGGAGAATTTTATCAAACATTTAGAGAAGAGCTAACACCTATCCTTCCCAAACTCTTCCAAAATACAGCAGAAGGAAGAACACTCCCAAACTCATTCTACAAGGCCACCATCACCCTGATACCAAAAGCAGACAAATATGTCACAAAAAAAGAAAACTACAGGCCAATATCACTGATGAACATAGATGCAAAAGTCTGCATCTATGCAGACTTTAGTACAAGACTTTAGTATTTTCTAGTACAAAATACTAGAAAAAAGAATCCAACAGCACATTAAAAGGATCATACACCATGATCAAGTGCGGTTTATCCCAGGAATGCTAGGATTCTTCAACATACACAAATCAATCAATGTGATACACCATATTGACAAAGTGAAGAATTAAAACCATATGATCATCTCAATAGATGCAGAAAAAGCTTTTTATAAAACTCAGCACCCATTTATGAAAAACTCTGCAGAAATTAGGAATAGAGGGAACCTACCTCAACATAATAAAGACCATATCAGACAAACCCACAGCCAACATTGTTCTCAATGGTGAAACACTGAATCCGTTTCCTCTAAGATCAGGAACAAGACAAAGTTGCTCACTCTCACCACTATTATTCAACATGGTTTTGGAGGTTTTAGCCAGAGCAATCAGAGAAGAAAAGGAAATAAAAGGAATCCAAATCAGAAAAGAAGAAGTAAAACTGTCACTGTTTGCAGATGACCGGATACTATACATAGAGAATCCTAAAGATGCTACCAGAAAACTACTGGAGCTAATCAATGAATTTGGTAAAGTAGTAGGATATAAACTTAATGCAAAGAAAACTCTTGCATTCCTATACACTAATGATGAAAAATCTGAAAGAGAAATTAAGGAAACACTCCCATTTACCAAACAAAAAGAATAAAATACCTAGGAATAAACCTACCTAAGGAGACAAAAGACCTGTATGCAGAAAACTATAAGACACTGATGAAAGCAATTAAAGATGATACAAACAGATGGAGAGATATACCATGTTCTTGGATTGGAATAATCAACATTGTGAAAATGACTATACTACCCAAAACAATCTACAGATTCAATACAATCCCTATCAAAGTACCAATGGCACTTTCACAGAACTAAAACAAACAATTTCACAATTTGTTGGGAAACACAAAAGACCCCAAGTAGCCAAAGCAATCTTGAGAAAGAAAAACGGACTTGGAGGAATCTGGCTCTCCAACTTCAAACTATAGTATAAAGCTGCAGTAATGAAGACAGTATGGTACTGGCACAAAAACAGAAATATAGGTCAATGGTACAGGATAGAAAGCCCAGAGATACACCAATGCAAATATGGTCACCTAATTTATAACAAGGGAGACAAGAACATACAATGGAGAAAAGACAGCCTCTTCAATAAATGGTGCTGGGAAAACTGGACACCTACATGTAAAAGAATGAAATTAGAACAATCCCTAACACCATACACAAAAATAAACTCAAAATGGATTAAAGACCTAAATGTAAGGCCAGACACTATAAAACTCTTAGAGGAAAACATAAACAGAACACTCTATGACATAGATCACAGCAAGATCCTTTTTGACCCACCTCCTAGAGAAAGAGAAATTAAAACAAACATAAACAAATGGGACCCAATGAAACTTAAAAGCTTTGCCCAGCAAAGGAAACCATAAACAAGGCATAAAGACAACCCTCAGAATGGGAGAAAATATTTGCAAATGAAGCAACTGACAAAGGATTAATCTCCAAAATATACAAGCAGCTCATGCAGCCCAATATCAAAAAGACAAACAACCCAATCCATAAACGGGCAGACCTAAGCAGACATTTCTCTGAAGAAGATATACAGATTGCCAACAAACACATGAAAGGTTTCTCAACATCACTAATCATTAGAGAAACGGAAATCAAAACTACAATGAGGTATCACCTCACACCAGTCAGAATGGCCATCATCAAAAAATCTACAAACAATAAATGCTGCAGTAGATGTGGAGAAAAGGGAACCCTCTTGCACTGTTAGTGGGAAGGTAAGTTGATACACCCACTATGGCGAACAGTATGGGGGTTCCTTAAAAACAGAAAATAGAACTACCATATGACCCAGTAATCCCACTACTGGGCATATACCCTGAGAAAACCATAATTCAAAAAGAGTCATGTACCACAATGTTAACTGTAGCACTATTTACAATAGCCAGGACATGGAAGCAACCTATGTGTCAATCGACAGATGAATGGTAAAGAAGATGTGGCACATATATACAATGGAATTATTACTCAGCCATAAAAAGAAACGAAATTAAGTTATTTGTAGTGAGCTTGTTGTATCTAGAGACTGTCATACAGAGCGAAGTAAGTCAGGAAGAGAAAAACAAATACCGTATGCTAGCACATATATATGGAATCTAAAAAACATGGTTCTGGAGAGCCTAGCGGCAGGACAGGAATAAAGATGCAGATGGACTTGAGGACACTGGGATGGGGAAGGGTAAGCTGGGACGAAGAGAGAGAGTGGCATGGACTTATATATACTACCAAATGTAAAATAGATAGCTAGTGGGAAGCAGCTGCATTGCACAGGGAAATCAGCTTTGTTCTTTGTGGCCACCTAGAGGGGTGGGATAGGGAGGGCGGGAGGGAGAGGCAAGAGAGAGCGGACATGGGGTTATATGTATGTATATAGCTTATTCACTTTGTTATACAGCAGAAACTAACACAACATTGTAAAGCAACTATACTCCAATAAAGTTGTTAAAATTCTAAGTAAAGTTATTTAGCTATTTCCCACTTATTTACTTTAATTTTCTTAATAATGTTTTTGTATATAAATTTTTTGTTGTTTTTTAAAATAATTTTACTCTTATAATGACATTATGCATTCATACTTCTACTGACTTTATATTGACAGTTTATCAGATTTCTGATCCATATGTTCTGAAGGTGAATATTCAGTCACTCAGGTATAAACAATCACTCTAAATTACATACTATGCAACTTGTTTATATTTTTTATTGATATAGTGCTTAGCTGAGAACTGAGGTCAGATTATCCTTAGAAATTATCAACATTGTATTTCTGACAACCTCCAACCATTTGATCTTATCTTTTCACAAACTTCAAAAATGTATTCATACCAGGAAAATGAAACTGAAATGAACTTTTAGTGGTGTAGCTCAGTGGAGAGGGCCTTACCTCTGAAGGCCAATTTTTGTTCTGCCTCTCGCCCTAGAATCCTGACAATGAGAAAGTCACACTATTTGATTTTCTTGTTTTGTAAAGGAACATTGTCTTGTAAAGCTTCTAAAAGTCTTTCTAACTATAAGGCTTATGAGGATAGATGTTCTGTTTGTATTTTATCTGCAGTGCCCAGCATAGTGCCTGACACATTGTAGGTGCTCAATAAATCTGTGTTGATTGGCTACATATCATATTACATACATTTAAAGCATCAGATAGATGGCCTTAAAACAAGGTAGTTTAAGTATTGACTAACCCAGTAGAAGAGGAAGCCAAAAGAGTTGTTAGAATCATTCTAAAATTTTGCATTAGCAATTCTGGAAATATATTGTTTATTATTGGTAATTTTATAAATCAGATGTGAATTCTGTGGCTTTCAGATCACAAATTATTTCATTAATTGTCTGTATTTCGTTATTCTTTTATACTATTTTTCAGTTTTCTACAAAAAAATTGCATTCTGACTAAATTTTTAAATTGAAATTGATATTTATATTATACAGAAGCAAAACAAACAAAAAAGTTATTACCTTCCCCTCCCCTCCTCCAAAATCTCTCTACTCCAGCTTTATTTTTCTGAATAACAGCCTAAATTTTGCATTTTGAGTTTCAAATGGAGAGCTGGCTTCAAGGATTTGTTTTAGCTGTTTAAAATCAATGATCCGCAATCACTTCACATTGGCTCAACTCAGCTCAGAAGTTCAATATTTGCATGACTTCTAAACTGACAATCACGACCAGAGGTATATATGCAACATTATGGAATTATTCAGACATTCAAAAATGTAAAGCACTTTGAAGAAGAAAGGCTGAAAACTCTTCTGGAAACATGAACCCCTTGAAGCACTTCAGTAATTTTCAATTGCTTTGCAATGTGCAAGCAAAGAAGCTCGATCACTTTCACACTGATGCACTTAAGCTCTCTGATAATTTTATACCCTAGCAGCCATTTTCTGAACACCATCATTTCCCCCACTGAAGTGGTTTTTAAAATATGTGAAGTGTTTCAATAATTTTAAATTATCTTCTACCGCAAAAGCTCAAACCCTAAATAAAATTTAACAGCTAAATAAAATTTAAAGTAGTCCACTATTTTTTTAAAAACCTATGTATTGGGCTTCCCTGGTGGCGCAGTGGTTAAGAATCTGCCTGCCAATGCAGGGGACACGGGTTCGAGCCCTGGCCCGGGAAGATCCCACGTGCCACGGAGCAACTAAGCCCGTGTGCCACAACTACTGAGCCTGTGCTCTAGAGTCCGCAAGCTACAACTACTGAGCCTGTGTGCCACAGCTACTGAAGCCTGTGCGCCTAGAGCCCGTGCTCCACAACAAGAGAAGCCACGACAATAAGAAGCCCGCTCACCGCAACAAAGAGTAGCCCCGATCACTGCAACTAGAGAAAGGCCACGCACAGCAACGAAGACCCAACACAGCCAAAAATAAATAAATAAATTTATAAAAAAACAAAAAACTATGTATTGTGATTTCAGTTGTTTTGTAAATGACTTCAGTTTGTATTGGATAGACTAACTGCAATGCAATTCACGATACATGTAATAAAACCAATTGTATCAAAAGTCAATTAAAAATGCAAATGTTAGAAAATGAACCATCTTTCTGGTCTCAACTCTTGAATAAAATATGTGCACAAAACACATTTCAATGCTTTGATTTTTAAAATATCAACCAAAAATTGTTTACAAAAAAAATTAAATTCTGCAAACTAGTGTGTGAAATAGCAGAAAACAGTTCAATCATGCTCACTGGAAATTAAAATGACCATATTTTAGTAATATAAAGAGATATAAATATAACGTGCATACCCTATGTAGAAAGTGGCAAATATGTGGTTAGGCATACTGATAGTTTCCAAATTGAGGAAACTTTAGATCCTTTGGAACAATATCTAGAAGGAGTATTTTAAACCAAATAATTCGTAACTGCAGAAAACAATAAATTATTTGATATCTTAAGGTTTTTTTACTATTAATATTCCTTTGATGTATACTTAAAAATATCCATTTTCCCCTAATATTTACAAGTAATATTTTGGTGCTAGAAGAAACGTTGCACTCCATCCAGTGTGCTTCAACCTTTCCATTTTATAGAGGAGACCGTGAGTCTTGCAGAGCTGAAGTGACTTGTAAGGCAGAGTCTTGACCATAAGCAGGGTCTCTGACCATTTTTTTTTGATGACTGGCATTATAGATGCACCTTGTATCAGTCTGTCCTCTTAGCAGAGTTTCTTTGTTGTATGTCACTGTGAATGAGAAGAGAAAAAACATTCACAGGCACTTGGATGAGAAGCTTTTTTTGGTAAAGAATGTATTTAGGGAGTACTGTGTACTTTAAATTATTTAACCAACTACAGTTTATTACAAAAGGATGAAATGTAAAGACATTGCAAAATATCATTTTGAGATATACAGAATTATGATACAAATTTTAAAATTAATGGAATTTGGGGAATAATATTAATAATATATCTGGGTTTGATACCAGAAGGGATTTGGTGATTGGAAATTTGAAGAAATAAAAATATTGTTTAAAACTGTTTAACAGGTACTGATTAAATTAACATTGTAATTATACTGTCATTGTGACTTCCAGTACCTCTCTAATTTTATTTTTAGCCTTCCAAGGAAAGCTGCTTGCAGAGTCAAATTATGATCATGGTAAAATATTAATAAAGGTGAGAATTACAACATTCATTTTTCCACATGATTGACTAAAAGGTGAATTAGGGTACTACTGCTTCCTACAGCTGTTATCCTTTACAAATCAGTTTTTGTAAGCAAAGCCCACTGGATCATTACCTATATAAGAGGTCATTTTAATTATTGAGAATTTTACTCTCAAGCCTCCAAAACCCTACTATCTAAAATTTTATTACATAAAAGCAATATGTACTTCTCTTTTGGGTACAGTAAAAGGCAAAACAGAGTAAGTGGTACAGATCATAACACGTTGGCAGCACATGAACCTCTGTGCTTATAGGGAAGGCTCAAGAGACTATTATGATGATGACGTATTGGAGAAAGTCAAACTCCCAGTCTCACCGGGCACAGATATCAGGCAACTTTTGGGCACCCTAAGCAATGTATACTACAACAGAAGCAATATGTACTAAATAAATATAAGGAAGTCTAGACAAAGCTGTCTACTCTTGCCACATCCAGATTGCCTGTAACTCTCTTAGAGTCAGCCTGTGAGTCATTCTTCTAGGGAAGAGTTCCCATTAATGCAACTGGTCCAATCCAGAAGCGGAAATAGAGCCTACAGTCTCAGATATATGCTATTGTAGTCCCCAGTGATCTTTGGATACACATTCTGGGAGACACTCAAGAGTTTTATTGTACCCCGAATAGATTACACAGTTTGCCTTTAAAAAAATTTTTCCTTTCTATTATTTTCTTGACTGGGAAAATAACTTTATTTTGTTTGTGGCAGTGGATGAGGGTTCAGTCTCAGAACTTCTGGGACTGATTCTTGGTGCTAACAGCCTTAGTGATCTTGAGTGCATTGAAGTGCACCATCTTGCTCAGGGGCTGGCACAAGCCCACTGTGACAATGTCATCAATCTGGACATCCTTGAAGCTGGGGGAAATGTCACAGATATGTTCTTGTGACGCTTCTCGAAGCAATTCTACTTTCGGACGTAGTGGAGGCAGTCTTGGTGGATGACATTGGTCTGCTGCATCTTCATCTTGGTCACCACACCAGACATGATCCACCCTTAGACGGAAACATTACCAGTAAAAGGGCACTTCTTGTCAATGTATTTGGATAGAAGGGATGACCAGGTAGGTAGATTGAAGATGACTAAATGGTTAGGTAGATAATAGGTACAGTTATATACAAATGAATTTAAAAATTAAATTTTACCTGAATTTATCTGAGAAAAATAAATTTAACTAACACTAAATTCCTCTTCCTCCCTGAAATTCAAATAGGAACTCTTATCATTGTTAACTACTCTAGAGATTATTTTCAAATGTCTCTTATTTCCTTTAAGTTTAAGATAAAATGGTTATGAAAACTATTAAGTTTAGAGTCATTATTTTTAAAGTTAAATGTTTTAATTTTAGGTCCTACTGACCACCTGCTATGAAAGATGAGATGTGAGGAGGTTAGCACAATTATTTGACAATCTATTAGTCCTCCTTCCACCTTTTCCTTTATCTCAACTCATTTAATACATCCAATTTATAACATTTTCAATTTCTTCTGAAGTTGGTTTTGCCTTGGTCTATTTAAAGATCCTTTCAAAAAAAGTTTTCTTCTGCTGTATTTATAAATATTTTTCAATTTTCTCTAATCTCCCAAACATCTAATTATGTCTACCTATATTTAACTTTTCCATCTCTTTTATATACATATATTTTCTAAAATTATTTAAAATTTTCTATTTGTTTCATTTTGAGTAATTATCTCAGTTCTTTTCTTGATGCTTCTTTTATGTTTTCAGGATTGTCCATAGTTTTTTTTTTTTTTTTCACTTAACATATAACTTTCATCTTTGCAGTATTTTAATTTTTCTTCAATTCTTTTGCTAAGCTCTATAAAATCTCTTTTCAACTTACTTATTGTCTTATGACATCATCTTTCAATCCATGTATCCTGTTTGTTTGCTTGTTTTTCTTTTTTAAAGGGAGATCATTATTTACACCTTTTTTTTTTTTTTAGTTTTATTTATTTATTTATTTTTTAGCTGGGCTGTGCAGTTTATGGGATCTCAGTTCCCTAACCAGGGATTGAACCCAGGCCAAAGCAGTGAAAGTGCCAAATCCTAACCACTAGACCACCAGGGAACTCTCAACATCACTTCTTTAAAACAATGAAGAACTTTTGTTTTCAGAACTCTTGACCCATTTCCTTGGGTGATTCTTCTTGTGTTCAACTTATCTTCCTTCTCTGCTTTAAGCTTGTGTTTCTTTGATTTTACATTCTGTTTATAAGTATATTACTGCTATGTTAATAATTCTTATTGTGGTAAACAGAATGGTCACCCATAAATGACCATCCCCTATGCTCTGAAACCTGTAAATGTGTTACATTACATGGTAAAAGGAACTTTGCAGATGTAAGGTTACTGACATTAAAATAGGGATGTTATTATGAATTATGCATGTGAACCCAATGTAACCACATAAGTCCTTAAAAGCAGAGAACTTTCTTCAGCTGAGTCAGAGAGATGCAGCAGAAGTCTGAGAGATTTGAAATGTGAGAGGATCTCCATCTGCTATTGCTACAGTGGGGCAGATGGAAAGCATGAGAAAGAATACAGGCAACTTCCAGAAGTAAAGACAAGACCCTGGCTTACAGCTGGCAAGGAAACAAGGATGACAGTCCTACAAATGCAAGGAACTGAATTCAGCCAAAAACCTAAATTAACTTGGAAGTAGATTTGTCCAATTATATACATTACAGAATGTATCTCTGCCAAAATCTTGATTTCAACCTTGTGAGACCCTATTCAGAGAGCCTACCAAACACACCCAGAATTCTGACATATAGAAATTATGAGATAATTTTTTTGTTGTTGTTCTAGCAATACTTGGCTTCTAAGTTTATGGTCATTTATTATGACAGCGATGGAAAGCTAATATACTTATATATAGTTTTTCTGAAGAAGAGTACTGAGATGAACAGCTTACAGCTTCTAGCCATTTCGTTTTTCTTGAACTTTCATTACGCATGCAATTTCATTTTACCCTGACAGATGTACCTCCCCTCCATTCTGTCACGTAAGTGTTTATGATAGCAAAGACTCTTCATCTTGCCATGGATCACTACCTTCCTATTTCCTCATTTTTAGCCAAAAGAGTAGGTTGTAGACAGAAATAATATAAGGTTAACTTGTTTCCAATATTATCTTTATCTTCCTTTACTTTCTTCAAAGTTAAACTGGTTCTCTACAGAGATATTTGCTTTTTCTGAAATGCCAGACCTCTAGACACTATCTTCTCTTAAGAGATCCTTGAGAAAGCCTTTCAAATTCAGAGAAATCTATAAACTGCAGGAATTCTAAGAAGGCTATAGCCTTCTACAGCAACCAAGACCAGACTTCACAGATGCCTTCCTAATTACACCTTCTGGCATTTTCTTGTTTTATTGTGATATAGGTTTTCTTTTGTCTAATATTTACTCTTTTTTCCTTCCCTTTTTAGGAGTAGTGATGAAAGGTAAAAGTACCTTCACTTTATAAACTTTAACCAGAGAACGTATGCATTTTCATTTAGTGGTTCAATATGGGAAATGAAAAAGAGAAGCCCTAGTGCAAGAAGGAAGAATAAGGTGGAGAAAACAATATGAAAAATAGGAAGTACAAATCAAAAAGAATCAAAATTTAGTTTAATTTCTCTTATATTTTAGACTGAAATTTTCCCAAATTGAGAGATTTTCTTCCAGAGGTTAGCTCCAATAAAAATGATTATGACACACATACACAAATGTAAAAATAGTGAAAAATGCTACCAGAATCTGAGAAAAAGCATGAGCTAAACAACCTTTTTGCTTGAAGAGATTAGAATTCTAATATTACTGCCAGACAATTTTTTTTAAGTTGTAATAAAATTGAATAAAACTTGATCACCTTCTAAGTATCAGGATACTATTTTCTGGTTTGAGGTATGTCAAGGAACAAAACACAGTGTCTGCTCCATGAGGGTAATGGTTCAGAGCTGTGAGGGAGAAAACAAACAGATAAACAAATGCATGTCAATTGATGATAAAGAAGAGAGGGAGAGATCCTATTTCATAGAATGTGTTCAGAGAGGTCCTATCTAACAAGGTTGCATTTAACAGACCTAAAGGAAGGAATAATACCAAGCAGGCAGAAGAACAAATGAAAGTCCTGAGATGATAGTGTCCTTCATGTGTTTAAGGACACGAGGAGTTCTATGTGGTTGAAACATTGGGGAGTGACAGGCAAACACATGCTGGAGATGAACCCAGAAATGTAGTGAATAGCCGTATCATCAGATCCTTGTAGACAATTGTCAGGACTTTGTGTTTTACACTAGTGTGAGATGGGAAGCCATTGGAGGGTTTTAGGAAAAGGAATGCTGTGATTTGATTTAAGTTTTCAGGATCCTTTTGGCTCCTCTGTGGAGAGCAGACAGGAAGCGGGCAGAGGCAGAAGCAGGAAACTGATTGAAGATGGTCAGCCCAGGTAGGAGGAGATGGTGGCTTGTATTTGGGTTGTCACAGTGATAAATGGGGCAGATTCTGGATATATCTTCAAGGTAAAACCAACACGATTAGGGTTGTGGTATGTAAGGAAAAGAAAGACATCACAAATTATTCCAAGATATTTGATGGCCATGTGGAGATGTCAAATCTTTCTATTCCCTAAAGGATGATGTGCATACTCTTTAGTGTGACATTTAAGACTGCTCTGAATGTCACACTCCTAGGTCCTTTTCATCTTTATCACATATAAGAGCTTTATTATGCTCTGCAGAGTGCTTGATGAGAGGTGATCTGTAAAGGCTGAATGAATGAAGAATTAATTTAATAACTATTGACTGTGCTAGAGAAATATTTTGTATACACACACATATATATGAATACATGTAATATTATATACTATACATTGAGAGATTTTCTTATTATAGCAGTATGAAATTTTATAGCATTTGAGACAATTCATACACATGCATCACACAAAAAAGAAAATGTTGTGTGATGTGGCATAATTCAAATCCTGCCCAAAGCATGCCACACAGAAATAATGATGACAATATTCAATCCAGTAATACAAAATCAATAGATGTCATTGAATTGCCATCTGAAGGAAATTTAGAATGCCATTTTGTTGACTATTAATTAAATTGACATGTTAAATTAAAACTAAAAATTTTTATTTTGCTGAAAGAATTATTGATAATCCTCTTTTCTTGTAAAACACTGATTGAAGTTAAGATAATGGCGACATTAGCAAATAATCCCATTAGATATATTTTTAACAATGGGGTTTGACTTTTCTTTAAAAAAAAATGATTGTATAAATTCCATAAGTAAAGCATTTTCAAATTGTCTTTTATCTCTTATTGATCACAACTTTGGCATTCAAAGTCTAATTATACTAAAAACTGCACATGTCTCTTGTGTACTGGAAAATCATTATCCGAAATTAATCAGTTCTTCAAACATACTATTCCTAATTATCATGTTGTTATTGAGATAGTATGCAATTTAAAATATATATGAGATAGTATGCATTTCAAATACCTTATTTGTATAAATCACTGTATTAATATGAAGGTAAATGCATTTTATATATATATATATATAAATTTTTTTTTTTTTTTGCTGTACGCAGGCCTCTCACTGTTGTGGCCTCTCCCATTGTGGAGCACAGGCACTGGACGTGCAGGCTCAGTTGCCATGGCTCACGGGCCCAGCCGCTCCGTGGCATGTGGGATCTTCTCGGACCGGGGCACGAACCCGTGTCCCCTGCATCGGCAGGCGAACTCTCAACCACTGCGCCACCAGGGAAGCCCCATAATATATATTTTTATCTCTTGTACCACAACTATAAAAGACAAGCCAAACACCACTCACTGTTTCTGACTAAACATTACATTTCAAGAATTAATAATAATTTTAAAAAGATAATAGCAGCTAACATTCTTGAATATTTAGTATGTGCCAGTAACTATTTTAAGTATTCCTTTTTTTTTAACAATATTTATGTAGCACTTACTAGGTTCAAGCTCTATTGCAAGCCCTTTGCAATTATTACTTCACTTCATCCTTGCAATCTTATGAAACGGAACTATTATCATAACCTCTATAGAAATGAAGGGAAATAAGTACAAGAGACCAGAACTGTCTGTAATCCCGCTGTACATCAACGCATATTACATCAGTATTGTAATGTGGTAACAGAATTCTAAGATGATCCCCGAGATTCCTGCCCTTAGCTATGGGCAGGACTTGTGAATGTGGTGGGATTTCACTGCCATGATTCGGTTATGTTATGATGCTAAAGGTGAAGGAATTTCAGGGATGTAGTTAAGGTCTCTAATCCAGTTGCCTTTAAGTTCGTCAGAAAGGAGATTTTCCTGAGTGAGCCTGACCTAATCACGTGAGCCCTTTAAAACAGAGTTCAACCCTTGCCTGAGTGAAGATTTCAAGTAACTGAGATGCTCACCTCTTGGCTTTGAACAAGCAAACTGCTGTGTTGTAGAGAAGAACATGTGGCAAGAAAATGTGGGTGGCCTCTAGGGGCCAACAGCCCTTGTCCTACAGTTGCTAAGAACTGCATTCTACCAACAACAGTAACTTGAAAGAGGACCCCCAAGCCTCAAATGAGAACTGCAGCCTTGGCTAAACACCTAGATTTCAGCCCAATTAGACCCGGAATGGAGAAGTTAGCCAAACCATCTGTGGTCTCTGCACCCATGGAAACTGGGATAATAAACGTATGTTGTTTTGAGCCACAAATTTATTATTCATCAAAGGAAAACTAATATATGTAGTGAACCCAGGTCTTGGATTTGCCTAGTTATTAACTTATCATCCTTATGTGCATACTGGTTTGTTTCTTCCACACAATATTTTTACCAGTGACAGTGAAGTGTAGGTTTGCCTAAATATCTCAGTGACAGAACTGGCTGCACCAAGATACTGCTCTAAAATATGTTTATACTATTTAGATCATTCAAGAAACTAAATGAATCCAGCAGTGTTCCTTAACTTTTATGACTTTATAAAGAATACAACATACTAAATTGAGAATAGCTAAATATAGAGAATGGAATAGACTATGTAGAGTTTATAGATCACTTAAGCCAAATTCCAAATATAATAAACTACAAATAATATGCAACAGATCTCTTTTTTCCACAACACCATCTTGCCTCACAGGGAAGTTGATGAGTCTGCTCAGTCTCTCATACAAGGTCTTTTTTTTTTTTTTGGCTGCGTTGGGTCTTCGTTGCTGCGCACAGGCTTTCTCTAGTTGCAGCGAGCAGGGTGTACTCTTTGTTGTGGTGTATGAGCTTCTCATTGTGGTGGCTTCTCTTGTTGTGGAGCACGGGCTCTAGGCACACAGGCTTCAGTAGTTGCAGCACGCAGGCTCAGTAGTTGTGCACAGGCCTTGTTGCTTCGTGGCATGTGGGATCTTCCCGGACCAGGACTTGAACCTGTGTCCCCTGCACTGGCAGGCAGATTCTTAACCACAGTGCTACTAGGGAAGTCCCTCATACAAGGTCTTTCCAGCTCTTTTTTACCATTTATTATTCATTTTTATTAATTTTATTCTGTGCCTTACATTATTCTTATTCTATGATATCTGCTGATACCAGAGTTTTTAAATACTAAGCACAAAATTATGTTTTTACTTTTTATTTAATTTTTAGTCTCTCTGTCTACACTAGCACAAAATCCACACTGAGTACAAGAGTCCTTGACAACATTTCTCTAGTTCCCTGTTTATTCCAACTACCTATGTGCAGGCCCATGTAACCTGAAGCACAAGAACTTTGTTCTCCTTTACTGTTTTCTCTCGGAAATGTTAGAGCAAAATACCAAAGAATATGTTGACTTGGTCCACTGCTTTTCATTCTGCTTTGTTTCACCTTTCATTTTGTTGTATACGCAGGAGGGACTTTTGTTTAGTACCTGAAACATTTTTATGCATTTTCATATATTTTCAATATATTAAGGATTTAACCTCATTTCTACTTGCAGTCATCAAAAGTTTTACCATTAATGTTATCCACCAATCCTATTTCTTACCAAATGGACCTCTCGGCTAAACCTAGAAAGGAAAAGTTTCTGTACTGGTGTGGGATCTTTGAATCCATCTAGTAATTAGCTATGCTTTGACTGGCATAGCTCTGCTACTATTATCTTCAAATATCATTTAACTAAATATTTTATTATTATCAGGTTGTGTATGTGTGTGTCTGATTTGCCCAAACAGATTGCTGGGCATTTAACAGTTCATCGGTGAGAATTCCTTTTCTTTGAAACAAGGTGAAGATGTGTAACCATTTCTCTCTTCTTCCCTCCATATTTACACGTTTCATAATAATTACTGCTACACTAGAGAGACATTTAAAGTTTAATGCCTAATTGCAAGTATTGATGGTTGATTCGTGTTTATGTCTAGGATTCTGTGTAAGGACACTCCTTACTTTTCTATGTCCCTGATTCTTCACATGAGAATTTAAAGAGCTTTCTTCCCCTATTTTGACCTCTAACGCAGTGAGACTATAAAGATAAGAGCTATGTTTTCCTTCAAGATCTCTGAAGAGAAAAACACTCCACGGGGTCCTTTATGATACCCTCCAGCGTCTTTCAGTTGTTACAGGCAGGGACTAGGCTGAGTACAAAGCAAGGCTGAATCAAGAGTTCCTTGGCAGCCTGGGTCTTTTTTAAGACAGGAAGGGGAAGATGCTAGCAAGACGGTCTATTCTCATCTAAGGCTTCTGCTTCTATCCTGAGAATACCATAATACTAGTGCTAAAAGCCAAGAAATCCCAGAAATCAAAGGTGATAAAAATGTCTGTTCTATTAAGTGAATGGGACAAAATTCTGAGCACACTGAGATTATTTTCTGTGCTCAACTTAATGTGACTAATTACTAAAGAGTCTGTGTTAATGAAATAGAAAACTCATTTATCCCATTAGGTATAAAAATGGGAAATTTGGTACTTTAGGAATGTGTTTCCTGAACATAGTTTACCTCCCTTACAAAGATAATGCAGTAATTTATACTATCAACACACATCAAATGGCTATATTAATTCACTGTCACCCTTTAATATAAAGTCATAATATCATAGTAAGTATTACACAAAAATTTATAAAATATTATGATAGGCCTATTAATGACTTCACCACGACTTAAAAGAAAGCTGAACTCCTTGCATTATTAAATAAAACACACTATATTGCCAGTTTGAAGTCTTTATAGTTAATTGAATAGAAACATTTAAGGATTTAACATAATTAAAGGAATACTTAATAATCGACTCTGACCATCATCATAGCTCACACTGTTTACTACCTCTGAATTCTGACTAACCATTTTATATTCATTTCTTAATGTCATCTTTACAAAGATCATACGACAATGACTACCATCAATACCATTTTACATATGAAGAAACTGAGGCTGGGAAATTAGTAGATTAACCAAGACTACACACTTCAAAATTAGGGGTGGGGCAAGGTCTGAACTCCTAAGTCCCCACGTGCTTACCCACCATATTGCAGTCATAAGGATAGATTTTTTTTTTTTTTTTTTTGCGTTATGCGGGCCTCTCACTGTTGTGGCCTCTCCCGTTGTGGAGCACAGGCTCCGGACGCGCAGGCCCAGCGGCCATGGCTCACGGGCCCAGCCGCTCCGCGGCATGCGGGATCTTCCCAGACCGGGGCACGAACCCGTGTCCCCTGCATTGGCAGGCGGACTCTCAACCACTGCGCCACCAGGGAAGCCCCATAAGGATAGATTTTTATGTAGGCAAGAGAATTATAAACATTTGTATTTTACATGGCATCCAAAGAAAATTATTCCTTAATTTAATATTTGGATTGAATTTTTAATATTTTATAACCATTTGCAATAAAAACAGTGCAATTTGTATTGGCTACAAAGATAATTAAGAATAACGCTCTATATTAAACTTACATTATAAGTCTAGGTGCTAGATCACCTAATTAAAAGACTCCAAGGGTCCATATAAAAACACAATAATTATCTAAAATATCAGTCAATTAGGAAATATTGGGGAATTTTTTGGAAGGAGGCAGTTGCATCTATTATTTATGAGTTTTATGTTTACAGAATAGAACCACTATCTAAATAATATTCATATTTATTTTGTCAAATGAATTACTATAATTAAATTTGTCATCTTTGACCATATTTTTCTAACTTCATTTTGTTGAATTGCCATAGTGGGAAACAAATTGTAGCAGTTAACATATGATGGTTCATTTTGCATATTTTTCTTATATAGTAATGAAAATGAAATTGAGAAGTCAGCTATACTCACCGTCATACTTTTAAATGGTACAGCAGTAACCTCAATATGTAGGTCCCTTCCCAGAATTGTGGTTTTGGGTACAGAGAATAGTGAGAAGAAAACACTTCCATGGCTAACATGAAAAAAAGAAAGTATTTTAACAGATTTAAGTTTCTGTTAATTTTCATGATCATTGCTACATGTTTAATCCCAGAAATGTACAATTCTCATTTAAATATCACTTCCCATCAATCACTAGTGCTTTCCTTCCTGGGTCATTGAAAACATAATAATTCATTGTGTCATTTGAAGGTGTGCTATCCTACTTTCCCTAGTTAATTTCAAGAGAAGGATCAGATGTTCCATTGCTTTTTGTAATTGATTTGACGATAGATCTTTACTAGAGCCCCATGACATGATCTGAGGGCATTACAGGCAGCAAAGGCTCAAGGTCATTACTGAAATGAAAATTCCACAAATCAATTAGTTCTCTTAACATAATTTTCTGTTTCTGTTGATTGTTGACTGTTCTAAGTCAATCAAGACAGAACTGGATAATTTAGAATTTCAAGTATGGAAAATATTATTTTAAAAAATCACTTCAGAGCTAGATACCTTATCTTTATAGTCCATACATAACATATGGTATTTTAGCCTGTATTTCAGATTCTGTTGATTTCCTTACCCACTTTCAAAGAAAGTAAACAAATGTTTGGAATAATATTTCTTATATTTTATAATAATCTTCACTCTTTTCATTTTAAATAGTCCTAATATAGTAAGGTTCCTATATTTTGAACATATTTCCCTGCGTGAATTAATTTCACTTCATAACCTTATAAACAATATTAGGGAAAACTAGTGAAATAATCAGATATTTTATCAGCCACAAACAAAATCAGTCTATATACTTAAAAAAACTGTAAGAAGTTACTAGCAATGATAAATTTAAATGCTATTTGTCTTGTTGATTTAGTAAAAAGGACTGACATGTAGAGAAATTAGCAAATGCATTTATTTATTCTGGAAATGATAGAACTAGAGAGGATTCCAGGGATAAATTGGTCTAGTTTTTGATTTTCAAGCAGATAATCCAAAGCATATATAGAAGATAAATAGATGATAGATAGATAGATGATAGACAGATACACTCAATAAAATAAATTTGTATTACTTTTTATAGCTCTTCTCTCCAGTATTGACCCTGTCATGGGTGATCTTTCTTATATTCATCCAAAACTTCTCTGTCAATTTTTAAAAAAAATAAAACATGCAGAATAATGGCATACTTTTGATAGAGCCTCTTTATTTGCTGAAGATAAACCAATTTTTATTCTTCTATCTTACAGACAGAACCATCTTAATTACTTTCTCTTGTCTTCATGAGATACATTTTCCATCTCTTAAAGTATTATTTTTATGCCTTTGTTTGTAATCTTTCCTAATTTTCCCAGTGTTCTTTTGAAAGACAAACATCTAACCATCATTGCTCTTTTTTCATTTGTGGTTACTGCTTTCTGTTTAAGACCTTATTGACAAAAATGTTATACAAGTTTATGGAACCAGTGTTCTTGGTATTATGTCTTTCACAACAATGATAATAATATCATCTATTTTATACCATTTTAATCTTCAATTTTTAATCTCATCATATTTTCATTATTTCCTAATTATGACAACCTTAGAAGATATTGTGGGCAAACT
Source organism: Pseudorca crassidens (assembly GCF_039906515.1). NCBI lineage: Eukaryota > Metazoa > Chordata > Mammalia > Artiodactyla > Delphinidae > Pseudorca > Pseudorca crassidens. The sequence continues at coordinate 66,080,482 of NC_090312.1, forward strand.
ATTAATCTGTTTTACACCTGAAGAAATGGATGTTAAGTGAAGTTTAACCATATCAAAGCTAATGATACATATCTGACTATAATTATAGTTTTTGGAATTTTTCCTTAGAAGGTTTTGTTAAATTGATCATATATCTGCATATTAAAGTAAACACATAATTGAGAAGATGACCCTTTAATCACTGGAATATTTCAAAGTTATATGCACTCAGAGTCCTTAATTCTCAGAATCAGAAATATTAATGTTTAGTGTAAGCTTAAATATTCACGTTGCTGTTATCAGCAATAGTTAGCCTCCATTGTCTACTTCTGTAAATTCTTGTACTATTAGTATCTATTTGCTTTATTTCACTATATATCTGTAAACATAGAATCCAGGTCTTTTTTGCTCTTTCTTCACATAAATATGTATATATACACAGAACTTACATAACATATATGTATATATGAACAAATACATGTATAAACACGTGTACCCTTATACAAAAATATATAAGCAGGTACATATACACTTATATGTGTATCCAGGTAAAGACAGAGAACCCTGTCTGAGATTTCCACTAGGAGAAGAGATGAAAATGTTAGTGTTCGCTAAGTCTTTAAATGATTTTAGTAGAGCTTAATTTGTACCTGGCTTAATAAAACCCAATACGTTACAAATATTAGTTCATTTTTTCCACAATCGCTCTATGAGAGAGACAGTCTTGTCCACACTTTGGATATCAGAAAACTGAGGCTCTCAGACAAAAAGCAAAATCATTCCAGAAATCACGACCACTAGTACAGAAACTCAATTGATTCCAAAGGTAACTAGCTCTAAGACAAATGGTCTTAACCAATAGCTGCTTTGTTATTCATATGTCCATATGTACCTGATTATTTTTCCAGAATGAAACACATTGATCATTTTTGTGTGAAAAGACTACTGTACACTCATTTGCAGTTACAAAACTCCAAGAATTTTCATCTGTAATAATGGTTTTGCAAACAACCGTATGTTTTAGTTTCCAGACACTTCCTCAAGGATAAGAATTAGTTATTTTAATATATAAAAGCCAAGGTCAAGATACATTAATGACTGGAATAGTTTTTATTGCACTAACAAGGTCAGATAATATTTTCAATGGCACTGTCTTTCTTATGAACAAATATTTCTCAAGGTTTTAGCACCACACAGGATAGATTTTTAATAAAACATTGATCTTTGGCTGATACTTTTAATAGCATATTTCAAATCCTCTGTTTTCTCTCTATTTTTCCACATTCATAGCCTTAATTCAAGACCTCTCTCATTTTGATTCTTTATTTCAGAAATCCTTGATTCTAATACATTTGTACACCAAGCCACTTCCAGTGCTTCTACTGGCAGGAGTTAGAAGCGATTTTGACAATATACGTTTACACTTTTCCTCATTTCATGCTTCAGGTTGGAAATGTTCTCCTTGTCCAGTTGAACAAATAACTTTGATAGCACCAATCAATGATTGCCTCTCTCCCCCATGCCACACAGTGCTTCTTGTGGTATCACATTAAATGTCTGAGAGGCTCTTCTTTCCAATATTTCAAATACTTCTTTTTTCTCATGCAATATTCATCTCCATACTCTTCAATTGTAAGACTTTACATCTGGCATGCTCTCTTTTCTGGTGCTAGTTCTCCTTCTTATCTACAGTGCAGTAGTTCAATCTTTTCCCTTTAATTTCTGTAAATACTATATATATTATATAAAATAATATTAATACATGTATAATGCATGTATGTATTATATATAATAAATATAAAACTGTATATATAACACATATGTATGCATATTATATATACTTAGATATCTAAAACAAATATATTTTAAATCAATAGGAGAACAAAGCATATGTGTTTCCCATAACATTTGTCTTAGGTATTAAACTTCATGGATAGGATAAAGTAATGTTAACAACCAAAATGGTTAGAACACAAAATCTCTGTTGTTTAATAAAATAGACATTTTTTTTTTCTTCCTAATATAAGAGAGAGTCCAATGCTGGTCTTGCCAAAGAGGTGGCAATCACTTAAAACTCTTTTTTGTCTGGTGTTTCTACCTGTAACAAGTTACTTCAAAAGTCATCAGTGTTCTCCATTCCAGCTTACCAGAATGGCCAAAGAGTCTAGAAGATCCAGCATGAGAAATTGTTCTAAAGAAGCAGGGAAGTGGCACCCATCACTTCTGCTTGCTTTCTATTGGTTAGAAATCAGTCACACTGACAACTAATCACAAGAGAAGCTGGAAAATGTATTTTATTTATGTAGTTTAATTTCTTCTCCAGGAAGCGAGAGACAGAATTGGTAAATAGCTAGTCAGTTCCTGCCAGAGAAAGTCTAATGACTTAAATTGCTCTGTATAGAACTTATATCTTTAACTGCTAGATAGAAAACTCTTCAGAATAGGAGAACAGGAGAAGTTCTCTGAAGTTCTGAATAAGGTGTTAGAAGTTTGCTGAGAAGATAGGAAATACAAAGCACAGTGAAACATCCTAGTGCAACTTTATATTGTAGCTTGTTAAATGCCATTCGAGTCCTTTTATAGGAACCCCCTTCCCTTTTCAATTTAACGTCAGTTGCGTCAGTTGTGAATTGCCATAATAATGAATTACCAGTCTGAAAGCAGAGGACTGGACGAAATGATCACTGTGTACATTTCTAATCTTAAAGCCTACACTTAATTGGAATAAAGATTAAATCTATGAGGCAAAAGAAATCTACCTCCATATTTCAGGAGAGTATACTTCGGAAAAAAATTGTTCTTCAAGTTCTCTTTTCCCTCTAACATTAATGTCAGTTATTGAGATTTTTTTTTCTACTAAGAAAGTAAAAATTATTTTCAATCCTATCTAAAGGTTTCCATAAATATACAATATATTTATTGTAAAAATACTGTGTTTAAAACATTGCCTCTAGACTTAAGTGAGGAGAGGAAAATACATTTCCACAGCAAATACAGAATGGGTGTTTTCAGTTTTAATAGTGATTAAAAGTGGACATGAATTCCAGGTGCCAAATGTGTAGTGGTACACTGGCTTGGGCTAGGATGACTCAATGAGAGGAGGAGAAAGGGAAGAAAGTGTGGAAACTAGCACATAAAGAACTTTTCTTATGTAACAAATGCTTTACATTGTACATTTTATAAACACAGAAACAGGTTTGAAGCCGTCAAAATATTTGTGCAAGGACACAGAGCTAAAAAGTAGTTCACCCTGAATTTGAAATGATGTCTGATTCCTAAGCCCATATTTTTTCTATTTAACAGAATGTGAGGATATTAGCATCTTACCATCCTGTCTTTTAGTAAAATATTTCTGTTCTTTTTATTATAACCTATATATTTTGTAGGCATACTCTTTATCCCCTTCTGGTATCATACTTTTTACATCCCAAATGTCTAGCAGAGTATTATGTAGAGATTATGATCACAAATTCTTTTTTTTTAAGATTAATTACATGATCTGTCATGGAAAAAGATAAAAGAACTAAATTGCCATTCATATAATTTCCTATTAGAGATATGTCACTTTGTTCCTAACCCATAATAACCTTTATTTGGAGTTCCTCTTGTATGTACAGATCAAACTGAACAAGCTAAACACAATAAATGCATAAATCAGAGCATAAGAACTTATCAGACTAAATCTTAGAAATATATTCTCTTCAACAGAGGAAATAATGTCTAGTTTTTAAACATCAGTCAGCATTGGGACCTTTGTTAGCTCTTAAGGTAACGCAATTCCAGACATTTTAACGTTTTAAAATATGCTGTAATGGCATTTTTCCAACTTAAATGTATTGTTTTTAAATAGAAGCCATTTCCCTCCATTATCAATATACATTATAAACTGTTGAGCACAAACTAAAATATGGCATTTGTAATTTTAAGTGAAACTATCTTTACATAATTATTTGGTTGGCCATACAACGTGCGGAATACAAGTCTTTCCAAATACATAAATATTCATGATCTGTTTATTCTACTTAAAATGTAATCTGAATGCATGTTGCTGTTCTTTGTGTTGTTCTTTAAAAATACATGTGTTTTGATATATGTATTTGAATTTTAAAAAGACAAAAGAAAATTGTATTCTAAAATAAGTAACTATTCTGAATATTGGGGGTTTTTTTGTATATGCTGTACAGAAAACTATAATGGCCAGACCTGACGGTACTATTACATCTCATGATATATTCCATATTGAAATCATTTTCCAAGCTTCTACTATACAAATTTTAATGGAACTATCTAAAAGAGTAAGAGTTTAGAAAATGCAAAAGTAAATTATGAGGGATTAATGTAAATATAATTAAAATCAAGCTCCAAGATACAAACTAATAAACATTCTTAAATTTGGAAGTAATATTAGAAGTCATCTAGTCCTACCATCTGTCCAGTGCATCAATTCTCCCAGTGGCATGGGGCCAGTAATCACAGATCCCAGCTCCAGTGATGGGATGAGAAACAGTAATCCCAGGCTTAAGCAATTTCTAGCTACTGGAAAAGCACTGGTTTATGAGGATTGTTGGGGTTTTTTGTTTATTTGTTTCTTCTTTTTGGTTTTGTTTTTTATGCTCTAAGTTTCAGAACATTACTCCTTCAACTGAACCAACCTCTTTCTTATTGGAATTTTCATTTATAGGTTAGAAGTATTTGGCCTTTAGCCCCACCAAAAATACTGAAGATTTCTTTTGCATAATAAAGCCTCCAATGTGATGTAGTCTCATCATCTATATTTTTTCTTTAAGTCTTTTAAAAAATCTATTTTTATATGAATGTGAAATATTGATAGCTTTCAAATTCTTATTATTATATAAACTCCTTTTGAGGAAAACAATTTCATCAATGCCCGCACATTAGCAGCAGTTCTCAGATAGAACACTCTATTTCAACTAAGAGTCCTAAAAGCAAGTAAGAAATATTAATTTCCCTTGTTTTAGACCATGCACTACTGTTATGCCTGCTTAAGCTCATTCAGTTTTTTGTCAGCTATATTATACAAACAAATACTGGAGCTTCTATTCAAGTAAATTTCACTAGACATTTTTAGTTCTTGGTCATTTAAGCAGATCTGCTCATCTTGGCTAGGCTTTCTTACATATGTTACAGATAGCTGTGTTTAGGCTGGTCTTGGCTGTCCTCAACTGAAACAGTTAAGCTCTGTTCCATGCGATCACTCATCCTCCAGTAGTTTATCTCAGACTTGCTCTTACAACTGGAGCAAAGATCATAAGAAGAAAACAGGATACTTCAAAATGACAAAACATTTCATCTGCCTCGTTCTATTGATTAAATTGAGTCACAATGCAGATCAGCCTCAGAGTGGAAAATAAACTCTTAATGGAAGGCTAGTCAGTCAGTGCAAAGGGTGTGAAAATAGGAAGGAGATTAATTGGCGCAATTTTTACAAAAAATCTACAGTACCCATTACGTTAGGTTTTTTTTTTTTGCTGTGTAACAAATTGCTGTAAATTGAGTGGCTTAAAACATCATCCATTTATTATCTCAGTTTCTGTTGGTCAGAAGGCTGGGCACATCTTACCTAGGTTCTGTGTTCAGACTCTCACACATCTAAAATCAAGGTGTTGGATGGGATGCATTCTCAACTGAAGAATTGATTAGGGAAGGATGTGCATACAAACTCCTTTGGATTGTAGACATAATTCATTTTCTTGTGACCATATAATTTATAGCAGCTTGTTTTTTCAAGGATATCAGGTGAGAGAGTCTCTGATACTTTGAATCTTTGACTTCAGGGATGTTCTAGTGGGTTTTTAAAGGACTCACCTGATTAGACCAGGACCACCCAGAATAATCTCCCTTTTAATTAATTAAAAATCAACTAATTAGGGACTGTAATTTCATCTGCAGAATCCCTCACTTTTGCTGTATAATGCTACACAATCATGGGAGTGATATCCCATCACTTTTGTTGCATTCCATAAAAGTGGGTCATAGATCCTGCCCATCCTCAAGAGGAAGGAATTATATGGGGTATGTGTCATTTGATGTCCTCTTAAAATTGTGCCTACCACACCACAGAGAATTATATATAGTTCTACTAATGAGTCATACTGTCTAATGCTTTACTCTACTTCCTCTTCTTTAAATATTTAGAAAATAACTTGTTCTCTGGCTGATCTAGAAAATACATAGTTGACTTTAAAGCATGTGAGAAGTAGTTCAGAAATCTCATTGAATGGTTCTTTCAGTAGACTGGAATGAAATTCTTCTGAGCATGGAGTGGTGAATACTTTAGAATAGCAAATTCTCTCATACTTCTGACATATCTAGGGCTTCAAGTTCTTTCCATTAATATTTGTTTACCTTTTAAAAATCTCTGGAACATTCTCCTTGGCAGAGTAGACAGAAAAAAAATTTGTGAGTTCAAAATGTCTACTGTTTTTTTTTTCCTTTGTCTCCAGCTGAATACTGAGATATAATTGACATATAACTACTGTTTGTGTGTGTGTGTGTGTGTGTGTTTGTAATCCAGGAAGATTATTCTGTTGTTCCCAAACTTGTGTCTGTGTCTTCCTTGTATGTCTTCATTCTCTAAATTACCAGTGAATTCCTTTTTATTGTTCTTTGTGGTGGTCCTCTGGTATTTTTAAAAAATCATATAACTCTTTAATATTTGTCTTTAATTTCATGCCCACTAGTCTATGTTGTGAACACACATTCAAAAATCTAAGCTGAAGATAAAAATCTGCTAAGAAGAAACATTTATTATTTTAGCTATTCTCTAATCAAATTGAACTTTTCAAGTTCATTTGAAACTCTAAATGTGAGGACCTACCAAACTGTTGATATATCTTCTTGCCTAACATACCAGTTATGGGACAGTATCTATCTTTCCTTGACATTCTTAAAAATTATCCTACGATACTATAGAATACTCCTTTAACTCAGCAGTAATATTTGTCTGGCTATAAAGTCTGAAATGGTATTTATTTTTCCATGTTATCAATCACTTCTATTTCATAGACCAGTTACTTCTGACTAACACTAGATGCATAATAGCAATTCTCATATTTGAGCTCTTTACATTTTAAAATTTTACAAAAAGTAGAAACTGTTCTTTTACATTAATGAAATATTCAGCAGACATACCAATTGTTGAAGCTCCTATCTCTGCTATATCTTAGCTCTGTATCACTTTGGCAATTTAGATTTTAAAAAAATGTCCTTTATTTTGCCCACCTGGCTGGGAAATCTATAGCTTAAATGCACTTAGTAATCAAATGAATAGTTAAGAGAAAGGTAGCAAAAGTTAAAAATTCAAATTACTAGTTATTTACATTATTTGTGATTCAAGTTAAAAATGCAAATCAGTAATCACAGATCAAATGAAATTCCTACATGTTATATCTAATCAGTAACAAGTTGTCAGTAACTACATATTTCTATGGGATTTGATCTAGTCTTCTTCCTTGAATCCAATCAGAGCTTTTAAGGTATTAGGCTGATTTGTATTGTTAAGTATATTGGTTTATTTTTTTACTTGTTTATTTAGTTCTAATGTATATTCTAACCTCCAACACAAGTGGTAGACATGTTAAATATTTTTTTAATTTATTTATTCCTTCATGCATGCATGTATTATTCTACAAATATAGACTGCTGTCATATGCTATGCCATATTTGAGGTTACCAGGGTTATAAAAATAAATGAATCATAACAATAAAAATATCCTTGCCCACATGGAACTTCCATGGTGAAGAAGATAAACAGAAAATAAGCAAAATAGATACATAAATTTTGTATTAAGATAGGCATTGATAAGCATGATAAAAAATAAAATAGAAAAGAGAGCTGGGTAGGACCACAGTGTTGGGGAATGTTTGCAAGTTTTAGTAAGAAAAGTCACTGTATTAGTTTACCTATGGTAGTATAAAATATTACCACAAGCTCGGTAGTATAAGACAACAAAAATTTTACCTCACAGTTTCCATGGGTCAGCATGTTTTAGTAGAATCCTCTGCTCAGGGTTTCACAGGCTGAAATCAAGGTATTGATTGGCCTCCTATACTCCCAGTTGGAAGCTTGATGAGGAAAAGATTCACTTCCAAGTTTCCTCAGGTTTTTGACAGAATTAACTTCCTTGCAGCTGTAGGACTGAAGTTCCATTGTCTTGCTAACTGTTGGCTGAGGACCAATCACAACTCACAGAGACCTCTTTCAGGTCCTTGTTGCATGGTCCCCTCCACAGTCCTTCTCACAGTTCCAATCTCTCTGACTCAGGAAGGGCCAAGTCCCTTTTAATTTAAGGCTCATCTGATTAGGTCAGGCCCACCTGGGTAATCTTCCTTTTGATTGGCTCAAAACTAACTGATTAATAACTTAATCACAGGAGTGATATCCCATCATATTTACACTCAAACGCAGAAGATTATACAGGATGTGCACATCAGGGAAAGGGAGAAATTTGGGGGCAATCTTGAAAGAGATTTATTTATTCACTTATTTATTTATTAAAATATTTAACTCCTTTTATTGGAGAGTATTACCCTTAGTTCACAGCAGACTGAGGATACAAAGTAGAGGAGAAAGACAGACAGAGAGATGATAATGACTGCTAGGCCTTACATGAGATATGTGACGGACACATGGATGCTGTGAGAGCCATATGAAGGGATCTAAGCCAAAGAAGTGAGTTGGGCAAACCTTCCTGATAGAGGAGAACTTTGGGTCTAAAAATAAGAGCAAGTGTTATCTAAGTGAAAAAATTAAAATAAGGGCAGAAATTTATCTATTGGCTTGATAATATGATTCTTCTTTATTCATACAGACGTAGACAGCAATGGTTACCTTGCTTCAGGATTGCTATACATATACCTACATTATAGTGATGAGGTATTTAATAAAAGTCCGGAGGTTGGTCTCATGCTTCTATTTTATTTCTGTTAATTTATCCTTCTCAGGACAAGTTGATAGTTTTTCCAGCTTGTCTGTATGGCACCTCATCAGTACTATGGATTGTTTTTATGGACTTTGCAAAGGTAATAGCAGGGATTCCGAAACAGTGGAAGGTTAAAAGAGTAGATTTACGGAGGTGTCTTGGAAAAGTAAAATATCAAATACTAGTTTTAAGAAAAATAAGTTTTTCTTAAACAGCTGATTACAATCACTGGTCAGCCAAAATCTACTGGTGAAATTTGAAGATACATCTAGATTATCCTGGCTTTTTATTTACCACCAGGACTTGTGGAGTGTCTCAAAGTGGAAGAGGAACAACCTGGTACCATGTCCATTCCCAGTTTTAATTTATGCTATAAGCATCCTCATAACCCTAATAGGAAACTGGGAAAATCCAACACAAGTCATTATATGGGAAAGATTAATGTCCCCTGTATTAGATTATTTGAATGCCGCTTTTTTATAATCATACGCCTGACACTTGGCAGAGTTTTTGGAGACAGGGAAATCTTGAAAATCACCACTTAGAAGCACCATGCTCATGTCTTTAGAAAGGCTACATTCAAATGTGACTTGTGTTATTTTTATTACATTATAGGGCCCTATTCTTCTGCCTCATACTTAAAATCTTGTAAGTTTTGTCCAGATAATAAATACTTTTCATTACAGATTCAGATTAATGCTTCATAAAAAAACATAAGGCAATCCAAAATATCAACTATGTAGTGTAGGTCAATTCCATGCTGCTGTAAAGTCTATCATTATATTGGAATCCATTTCCCTATACTTAATAGTTCTAGGGGTCAGTAGTAGCAATCAGTCAGATACTAACTTATTTTTTCTCTTTTAAAACGTTGAATATTCTTTTCCATCCCTCACTCCTGCTATGTTCTAAGTCAGCCTCTCTTCACCACTAAAATATTGCCCACATAAAATGATATCTTAGTTCTGTTTAAATTCTCATGAAGATTTTTTTCCTTGCACTGACTCTGTAAAATGATCACACAGAGCAGACATGCCTACTGTTCCAAGGAATCGTTCAGAAAACTAGCAGACTGTAAACTGAATGGACTCATCTCAGAAGGATGAAGGACAGAGCTGGCCTGCTGGGATTTGAAGTGTTGGTTCCAGAGAGTCTAGATATTTCAAACCAGACGCTTACACAACCCATTTCTCTCTGGCCTTATGACTGAATGCACTAATTCATTTACCATTCAAAGTGTCCTTCTATAATTTATGCCACATACTGATGTGTATTTAACTCTCTAAAATGCCTTGAATATAATTTGTTTGAAAGACATTATACACAATAAACCATAATGCATTTTTTAAGAGGCATCTTGGAATAAAAATAAATATAAATTGAAAAAAAATGCTTATTAATAAGCATTTTTATGGCACTTCATGTTTACAGATGGTTTTACAGTCATTTTTTATTAGTTTAATGTGCCAAGTCTCTTTGGGCTCAAAGTGCTACTTAAGTACATCTCCGGACTTTATCCCCCTGGGGTCTAGACTTGTGGGGTCACATGTTGTAAAGACAGTCTTTCTGGAAAAGTTGTATCCTAAAGCTATTAAAAAAATTTTAATGTGATGAATGAGAGTACATCCAAGACACAGTTTTCACTGAAATGCCTGGTTCTGAGGAAATAAGAAGAATAAATATGTATGGCTAGTAATAGCTTTAGATGCTAAGCTCTGTCTTATGTTAACACAAGGGTCGTGGTAGCCCTCCTGGCTTCTTGCCCATATTTGTAGGACTAGCTCTTACAGAATAGCATCCATGGGATCTATGAAGAATTTCCTGTGGTCCAAGTATGAAAGCACACCTAAACAGCCACGCATTTTTTTCCATATCAGGGCTACTCTTGGAAATTGCCTCTGTTCCACAAGTGTTCCAGATTCCAGACTGATGGCCTATATTTTCTGGCCTTATGGTCCAACTAATGTCACTCCTCCTTCTGAAGACTGTCAATTGCCAGTAAATTCTGCAGCAAAAAAAAATGTTTATGGTTTCAGGAAAGTTTATTAAGTAGAACCCGAGGGCATATGGTAACACAGGAGTGCAGGGTAAATAATAATGTCTCAATCAGATATGTATATGCCAAGATTTCAATATTTGCATATCATCTATATTCTGATATTCATTGCTGACAATATTGTTGATATATTTGACATTATTTCAATGGTAAATCTGAGAAGTTTTCAAATATATTTTGGTTGAGGAAACTTTTCTTGGAAATTTTCAAAGAAAGTCAATATCATCAAGTAATATACACTGACATGTGATCTTAATTTGTTCAATTTATCTTTTTATATTCTTACAATCACATTTTAAAATTTAATCAAGAATAAACATATTGATTCCGTGATGAGTGAAAAAAATAAAACCTTCAAAAATTATTTAAGTTTCAGGATTGCATTTTACTTTTGTAATTTTTTTTTTTGAGGATCAAATTGTACCTGATTATCTCTCTGTAAACCTTGAAACTATACATAAAGTGTAAAAAAATAATATCTGGTGTTAGCTGTATGGAAATAAGCAAACAAAGGCAGACAAATTGAGGGATGGAAGTTTGGGGAACCTTCGTAAAGAAACCTTTAATAAAAAAACTGACTCTCCTGCCCCTAGTTTCATCAGAACCTGTTTTTTTTTTTTTTGTTTGTTTGTTTGTTTTTTTTTTTTTTAGATTCCATATATATGTGTTAGCATAAAGACACAGATGTAGAGAATGGACTTGAGGTCATGGGGAGGGGGAAGGGTAAGCTGGGATGAAGTGAGAGAGTGGCATGGACATATATACACTACCAAATGTAAAATAGATAGCTAGTAAGAAGCAGCCTCATAGCACAGGGAGATCAGCTTGGTGCTTTGTGACCACCTACAGGGGTGGGATAGGGAGGGTGGGAGGGAGATGCAAGATGAAGGGATATGGGGATATATGTATAGCTGATTCACTTGTTATACAGCAGAAACTAACACACCATTGTAAAGCAATTATACTCTAATAAAGATGTTAAAAAAAATAAAGGTGATCCTGAAAAATAAAATCTACATTCTTTAATATATTGAACTCTAATAAATAAATCTTTTTTATCTTAAATTTGGCTAGTTGTGTGATCCTGAATATTTGTTACATACTATTTAGACTATTACAGCTATGGCAAGAAATGGAAAGAATTAGTGTTAACTGAGGAAAGAGGCTCTCTTTATACGCTGCTCAATGTAGTTCATCCTTGCAACCCTGATACAAGGTAGGTAGAAATCATCCCCATGTTCTAGACAACCTGAGATCAGGACAGTTAAAGTGTATCCTTACAAGTGGGTAGTGGAGTCAGTGAAGTGGGACTTAGCTTTGTCTGATTCCAAATCTGTGATCTTTCTGCAATGGCTGCTGCCTTCCTTAATTTGGAGTTTTTCTCAGGCTGCAAGATCTCCTAAATTCCATCATTTTTAGAGAGGCTACTCAAAAGCATTAATACAAATATTGTGTATATATATAGAGAGAGAGAGAGCGAGAGAACTAATTCCAGGCGCTTCAGAACAAAAGATGCTGATTCCTTTAATCTGGGAAGGAATCCATAAATATGTGTTTTAATAAGCAAGTGCTTTAAAAAATACACTACATTTAATTTAAATGTAACTTAAAATTTACATTAAAAGGAGCATCTAATGCAGGTGGAGGGATAACTTTCAGAAGTCTTGAGAGTCTTATTTTTCCATTTTTTTCTGTAGTAATTGGTACATGTTTTGGTTATTATAGCTGTGTAACAAATTGTTCAAAAGCACAGTGGCTTAAAACAAAGGCAAAAACCTATTACTTGTCATGATGTCCATGAGTCAGCAATTCAGGAGAGGTTCAGCTGGGTGGTTCTAGTTGGAGGATGCCCATGCAGTCACTGTCAAATGATGACTGTGATTGGGGTCCTCATGTCTTTCCTCACATGACACAAGGCACAAATCGATGGAGCTCATCCTGCAACTCTCTCTATCTTTGTTGTTTCTTCACATGATCTTTCTAAGATGGCATCTGTAGGGTGGCCAGATTTTCATGGCATTCAAGTTTCCAAAGGTTTATGTCTGAAGAAACAGAGCAGGCCAAAAGCTGAATCATTTTTATGAAAAATCCTAGAAATCTCTAGCTTCATGGTATCACTTCTTTTCACTGGACCAGTCACAAGTCTCTGCCCAGATTCCAGGGGAGGAAGCATAGACCTCATCACTCAAGTGTCATTGACAAACCTAGTTACTATGATATGTAGGCAATAATAAAATTATTGAATTATTTTATCTAAGGTGTTATATTTTGGGTTACAAATAAGTTGAGATGAATGAATGAACAGCAGCTTTTTAATAGGTTATTAAAGCAAAGTAAAGCTACATAAGACAAGGACACAAACTTTCTGATTTTATGTCTCATGAAATATAATCATGACTTGTAGCCCTTCCCTACACACTGTTTTTGTTGACAGACCACCTGGATCCATGGAAGACCCAGTATGCCAAAGTTTATGCTCTTCATCAGTGAAATGTAGATATGCTGGAGGCCTGCTTTCAAAGCTTTGCACATACATACTCTATAATTTAAAGATTGATGTTATAAATACCCCCAATGGTACAATTATCATGTCTTCATAAATTAAGGAAATAATCTTGTTCTCAATTCAAAAAGATAATAGGAACATGCCTCGCAACCCTTAAGTACAATATGTGTGCATGATATATTTAGATTTACCAGGCTGAATCCCGAATGATTTAAATAAAGAGTCTATTGAAGAGACAATTTACAGTGGTGTGGGTAGAGTTAAGGGAATTAAGTAAGATGGTGAAGCTCTGCAGAGGAGCAAGAACATGCAGCCATTACTACTCCAAGCCTGAAGATGTAGGAGAGGAAATTATGTCAATGGAACCTGGAGAGCAATGGAGCCATAAGATTAAGGTCACTAGACAGGGGCTGTAGCTGTAAAAGGTGGTAGCCACTTCTTATAACATCAAGGGAGAGAAGGATGGAAATAAGGAAGGAAGGAAGGAAGGAAGGAAAGAAGGAAGGAAGGAAGGAAGGAAGGAAGGAAGGAAGGAATTGAGTCCCTCTCAAGTCTCTCTCCTCCCACCTTCTACTCTCCTGCTGCTGCCTTACATTGGCCAAACCCAGTAAAAATCCAGAGAACAAGAGAGCACAAATGAGAAATTTGTAGATATAAGCCTCCTGGAGCACAGAGTAGGAAAGAGAAGAGCAGTGAATGGTCCCAAAAGACAAATGGAGAATAATCAGCCCTGACCAACTGAGATTCAATAATAGTGCACATATTTTAGATCAACTTTTAATGGCAACTTCCATACTTGCCTGGGAAAGTAATCTAACAAAGATAACAGCCAATGACAAGATGTTTCTCATAGGCTGTAATCCAGCTAAGATTTTTCTTCACCGTTCTTTCTTTTCTTGATAACAATTAGAGGCAAATTTTGTATTATGCTTGAACTAGCCAACACCAAGGGCAATGCAATAATAATTATACGTCTCCTTAGAAACTACAAATAACTTCACCAAAGAAATTGGAAAAATTTGCCTGGGTCCAGTATTATAAAGCTGATTTCCCTTTTTTAATGTAAACTAGACCATATATCAGGCTATAGAATACTGATGGTTTGTGCTGAGATTCTGATATGAGCTATGGAAAGCTATTGCAAGCTGAACTTTATATTTACTGATGCCAGTATCATTCCTGTTGATGTCAGCCTCTATTTTTTTAAAAAGTGAGAGCTGTTTTCTAAAGTTCTGTTTCTATAAAACCCATTATAAAAAAACTTCATATATATGAGGCAAGGGGGGGATGGGTCAAATGGTAAGATGGGATCCTAATTTTTGGTCATGCAAAAGCTAAAATAGCAAATCCATGCAGTTCAATGAGTAGGACCACAAAAATTTAGAGACCAGCACAAGAAAATGTATGTTTTGAAAGCTTATATCAAATTATAAGATAATATCCAAAAGTTTGCAAATTAATAATTATTTTTAATATAATGATGGATCAAAGGATAATTTGGACCAAAACAGATGTAATTATAATCTTTTTATTGACTGTTTCTGAAACATGTGTGCCCTCTGGCTTTGGTGATATCAGTATAGTCTAATCCAGATTTATTTGTGATCTCTTCATAAACTTTGTAGACAAGGCTCATATTTAAAATAGAAAATATAATAAAATCAGAAAGTAAAAAAAACAACAACAAAAATCAAATCTTGCCAAGAATTTATTCTTATCTAATTCTGATGGAAATATAATAACTTAGTTTTTGACTTTGAAAATAGTTTTATCAAATTAGTGGGATTTGTTTTACGAAACATGTAAAATGCAGTTTGATTGTTATATATGATTCTCTTTAATTAAGAATTCTTCAGATCATGATAGCATGGCTGTATATTTTATTTATGTAGATATCCATACATTATTATGTATTTGCATACAGAAAACTGATATATAACTGGCACATACACATACACACACATACCAAATAGGATATAACATTACTGTAGTCTTTACATTGTCCTACTGGTCAACTTAATTTCACTGTGAGTCCTTTAGCAGGATTGATGGCTTGGGTGAGGGAGGAGCATCTATACTCTTCTAGAACAAGTCCTAAGAGGACAGCTATTACAACTTCTAACACTTTATTATTGGTTAATTTGGGGCTTCTTTCACTCAGATGACATAGTTAGAAGGATGTCACTGCGCAAATCAATACCTAGTGCCTTGCCATTGATGTGCCCACTACCTTAAAAAACAGCTGTGTCTACAACCATCTCCTGAGTAGTCAGGATACTAATTATTGATAGCACGCTATACTTGGAAAGTGACTCTCCAAGAAAATTCTGACCTCTTCATGTAAAACTTGGACAGCTTGCTGCACACTCAGCAGGAGCTTCTGTGGATTGTTTTCCTGACAGCCTTGACTTTGTCTTTTTGCTGCCAAGGGTATGCAAAAGATTCCATTCATAGTGAAATTAAAATGCACATGTAATGTACTTTTAAGCAATAAGAATAGATGATGAATTTATTAAAAGTAGATGATGCCTGCAATTTTGATGTTTTCTAATTATAGTTATGTTAATTTTGCCCACAAAAGCTTCTACTTATTTTCTGGGATTGACTTTTATAGAAAAAAAATTTATACATACTTAAGGAGGTATGTGAAAAAATATATATTGTAACTTTCTTAAATTTTTTCTCTAAAGGGCTCTTTAAAGGATCTATCACTCATTTTCCTAATTCATAAGAACTCAATCCATCAAATTCAACAACGTGGTCTAAGACTGATCAGATGATTCTGTTCATAGCTACCTATCTTGCTTAAGACTGTATCTGTGCTTTGTTACATTCTCTTAAGTTTGATGTAAACTAAAATAAATATATTACTATATATTCATGAAATATCAAATTTAAGTTGCATAGGAAGGAATGGGGAGGAAACAAGAAACATAATTAGTTCCATCCCACAGAAATTCTGTGGGAGTCAATTATAAGCTGTTGAAAGGATTGCATCTTTAAAACTCATACAAAAATAGTCAAATGTAGAATAGAAAATGTAAAAGATTATTTAATATCAATTAAATATCAATTAAATTGGGTTTTGATTTGTCTTTCACTTCATCTATTTTTTCAATTTAAAAAAGTATACTATATGATTTCCAAGTGACTATTATGCTAACATTTTATATACTTCCCTTTTAGACAAGGATTCTAACTGTCAAGATTCTCACATTAATATGTGTTAAAAATTGTAATATATGATCTTAATGGCCTATCTATTCTTGGTATGTTTCTGATTGATTTATAAATTATTGTGGTATAATTTACATAAAATTAAATACACAGATATGAATTGTTTAGATGATTTTGGACAATTTTATACACCCATGTGACTGTCACTCAAAACTAGGTATATAACACTTCCACTGGCCCAGAAACTTTCCTTATACTTATTTCCAGTCAATACCCTCACCCTTGAAGGCAATCACTTTCTGATTCCTATCACCACATATTAACTTTGTCTGTTCTTGGACTTCACATAAATAGAATCATAGACTATATAGTAGTTGTGTGCCTACTTTCCTTTGTTAAATATATATTTGAAGCATTCCCAGGGTTTTGTGTATTTTTTTCAACTCTTATTACTGATTAGTATTTCATTATTTGAATAAACTACAATTTGTTAATTTATCCACTTGATGGACATTTGGCTGTTTTCAGGTTTTTGGCTACTATGAATAACAATATTTTAAACATTCTTGTACAAATCATTTTATGGACATTTATTTTTTTGGACCACACCCTCGCCCTCGGCAGTGAAAGCTCGGAGTCCTAACTACTGAACCGCCAGGGAATTCCCTTTTTATGGATATTTTGAGTATCTATGTAGGAGAGAAACTTTCCTTTCACGTGCTTTCTCTCACTCTTTCTCTTTTTTCTGATTCATTTTGATCAAGTTAATCAATTATATTAGTCTTTTCAAAGAACCTACTTTTGGATTTGCTGATTTTCACTATTGTTTTCTGTTTCCTATATTGTTTATTTCCACTTTTATTCTTATTATTTTCTTTTTTCTAACTACTTTTGGGCTTAGTTTGCTCTTCTTTTCCTAACTTTTTTTTTAAAATAAATTTATTTATTTATTTTTGGCTGTGCTGGGTCTTCGTTGCTGCCCACGGGCTTTCTCTGGTTGCCGCAAGCAGGGGCTACTCTTCGTTGTGATGCATGGGCTTCTCATTGTGGTGGCTTCTCTCATTGTGGAGCACGGGCTCCAGGTGCGCAGGCTTCCGTAGCTGTAGCACATGGGCTCAGTAGCTGTAGTACATGGGCTCAGTAGTTGTGGCTGAAGGGCTCTAGAGTGCAGGATCAGTAGTTGTGGAGCATGGGCTTATTTTCTCCACGGCATGTGGGATCTTCCCGAACCAGGGATCGAACCAGTGTCCCCTGAATTGGCAGGCAGATTCTTAACCACTGCGCCACCAGGCAAGTCCTTCCTAATTCTTAACGTGGAAAATTAGGTCATAGATTTTACACTTTTCTTCTTTATTAATGGAGGTATTTAAAGACATACATTTTCTTCAAGTACTGCTATAGCTGAATTTTAACATGTTGTGTTTTATATTATCAATCAGTTAGAAATGTTTTCTATTTCCTTCATAATTTTATCTTTGAATCTTATATGTAACTCTAAGATCCACTTAGAATTATTTTTTGTAAGGTAAGTTTAGAGAATCATTTCTTTATATGTAGATATCCACTTTGTTGAAAAGACTAGTCTTTCCCGCATTAAATTACTTTGGCATATTTGTCGAAACTCAGTTGACTATATAGATGTGAGTCAATTTCTGCACTCTGTTCCATTGATCAATATGTCATCCTTATACCTGTGGTACTACTGATTTTATTACTTTAACTTGAGTAACTTGATACCTTACTGTAACTAGATACCTAGTAATGAAAGTCCTTCATCTTTGTCCTTTTTCAAAATCGTTTTGTCTATTCTAGTTATTTTGCATTTCCATGCATTTGCATTTTCCAATCAGCTTAATTTCTGAAAAGGTTGCTTTTATTCTTTGAATGAGAGAAAATACTGTGTGAAGAAAAGAACTCGAGCATATTTTTCCCTGTCTTATAAAGCTAGAAAAAAATATATTTTATGAATGGATTTTGCTAAAGGGGCAAAGAATACTCCCTCCCTGCAGTTTTGTCTACTTCTTCACACTACATAACTATAATTTCATTTAAATAAATGTAATTTATTTTTTAAACTATTAATGTTTTTAATTAGTTTATTCATATAATCTATAATTTATATGTTATATATAATACATGAAAATTAATGTGATTTTATAAGTCAGGGAACAAATCACAATATTTTTCCATGAAATAAAATGGTAATGACCTTTTCATCTTTACACTTTTCTGTATGTTCTACTTTCTTATAAAGAATTAGGGTTACTAAAGAGGGTTAGGTATATTATGTTGCCCATGCATGAGGATCTTTTTCTGAATTTTCTACTTTCTTCATCCATCTGTCTTTCTACTTACATATCAGCACTAAAATACTTTAATCACATTACATTTTAAACAGTTTTAAATATCTCATAGAGCTAGTAACTCCAACACCGTCAATTCTCTTCTTTTTCAGAATTTCCCTTTCTATTTTCATTTATTTAATTTCAAATATATATATATACATACACATATATACATAAACACAAACACACAGAAGTATGCATGATGTATACATATATTTTTATTGCAATGATATTAAATTTATATATTACATTGGGAAAATTAAATTTAGGTTTATTTCTTTTTTTTTTTTTTTTTTGCGGTATGCGGGCCTCTCACTGTTGTGGCCTCTCCCATTGCAGAGCACAGGCTCCGGATGCACAGGCTCAGCAGTCAATGTCTCACCGGGCTAGCCGCTCCGCGATATGTGGGATCTTCCCAAACCCGTATCCCCTGCATCGGCGGACTCTCAACCACTGCGCCACCAGGGAAGCCTTTCTATTTATTGCCATATTTCTTTATAGTCTTTAACAGAATTTTAAAAGTTTCTTTATATACACACTGAATGGCTCTTGTTATACTTGTTCTAGGCATTTTTACCCTTTCTGTAGTAATTTTAAAAAGAATTCATTCCTTTGAATTTTTTTCTAGCTCATTGTTTCACTAAACAGTAGCTTTCCTTAGAGCAGAAACTGCTCAGTCTTGTTCATGTAGTATTTCCAGATCCTAGCAGAGTACACATTTCCTGTTTTTTTGTATGTGGTCATACTGTATAGATTTTGACTTGATGTTGTATTTGTTTCATAGTTTTATGAAGTGTAGTGTTCCCCTCCACATTTTCTACAACTTTGCCACTGATGTTTGATGATGTAGCAAGGAAAGTAAGATAAAGATATTTGAACATTATTAACAAAACCCCCAAGATGCAGACTTTTAATAAGGGCTTTAATCTTTGCTTAGGATATCAGTATCATGCTATCATTTGAGCAAAGTTTATTGACAACCAAAAATTATTATATACTAGATGTTCATCGTCCTATGAAAGATTGAGTTGCTTCTTTTGAGAAGGAATCAGAGCTGAGTAGACTAAAGGGCAAGGCTAGAATTAACCAACCTGTCCATGAAAGCTAATTCTAATAAAAGCAACAAGTCCTTCCTGAGTACAGTACTCAAAGTACTAAGTCAATTTAAATGTGATTCAAGAGCCATAACAAGCTATTTTGGCCATAGCTTACACTCCTAATTCATCAAGTACTACTCTTAATCATGTTTATCACTAGACTAAATGACAGTATTAACAAGGAAGCAGAGGAGAGTGGGAATTTTGCAAGTCTGCATTCCGAGAAGTTACAAGTAACAAAGTGAGTCTTTGAGTGGAATCTTTTTTCTACCATTTCTACTCATTAAGCTTTAGTATTTAGATTAAGCAGCATTTAAGTATTTCAAGATCATTTAAGTTTATCTCTATTTGAATGAGTAAATTTTGTACTAAAACATGATGTGTAAAATGTCCAATAAAAGCTACTGAGTGTTTGTGGGAAATAAAATTAAAGAACTAACAGCAGAATTTTCCATGTGCTTTTCAAGGGACCCGTGATGGAAATTTCCCAAAATTTTTGGTGAAAAACTCCAGTCAATAAAATGTTTTTGAGATAATTCTGCTAACATATCTAAAGTTATATGTTTATTTATGACATACATTTATTGCCATACAGCATTTATTGCCACCTAAATGTATAGATTTGATATAAAATGTGCTCAAAGAATTTAAAAGTATCATGAATGAGGTAAGAAAGGAATACAAATTTAAAGAATGTTATTTAATTTATTTAAAAATGGGACCAAAAATTGCTGCCAAATTGAAGAGTGTGGCATGTTTTAGATATTTAGATAATGTTTTAGGTATTTACTTTGAAAATATACTCCTCACTATGTTGCAACAAACATAATTATTGCTTTAGGCAAGAGTCATCAATGGCTGCTAAATCTATTGCATGAAAGTTTGATGAGGAACATGATATTTACATAGCCTCAAAATATTTCTCACAGATTGTCCATTAATTACAAAGAAAATGGGTGATTTTATAGTGGAGATATCTGGTGAACAACTATCTAATAAGATTTAATATCACCATATTGGGCAAAGCAACAGTATGTGTCTCCTGATATGATTTACCAAGCAACAGGCATCACTTACGTAGTATTTCTGCCAAAAATGAATAATTTGAACCTAATTATGATGAAATATTGGACAAAACCCAAGTGAAGGGCCATCACAAAATACTGGCTGAACTTTTAAAAGAAAAAGGCTGAGGATCTGTTCCAAAGGAAAAGAGATTAAATGTAATCCACAATCCTACATAAGGGGCAAATTGCCACAAAAGGTATTATTAGGGAAATTGTCATAAACTGAATATGGAGTATATAGTAAATAATATCTTACGCTATATAGTGTTAGATTGTATCAATGTTACAGTTCTTGAATTTGATAATTGCACTCTGGTTATCTGAGAGATTATCCCTGTTCTTAGAAAATGCATGCTGAATATTTAGAGGTAAAGGTGCATGACACCTGCAACTAACTCTCAAGAAAAAAACAAAAAAAAAAACCTGTATATGCATATATAGAGAAGGAGTGGTAAAGCACATCTCACAAAATGGTAAAAACGGTGAATTTGGGTCAAGGTTAAATGGGCTTTTTTGTACTATACTTAAAACTCTTATATAAATTTGATATTATTTAAAAGCAAGTTAAAATACACAATGTTTTTCTATTGGCATCATCCAATAAATATAGTGAACTTCTTCATTAAAGAATATAACTCTATATATTCAAAAGTGTTTTTCTTAATTTCTGCTTCTTTCTCTTTTTTTGGCTGAGCAGCATGTGGACCTTAGTTTCCTGACCAGGGATCGGACCCATACCCCCTGCATTAGAAGAGCAGTCTTAACCACTGGACCTCCAGGGAAGTCCCTCTATTTTTTTATGAACAAATTGTTCAGAACTTTTTGAATCATCACTGCTTAGTACTTAACGTGTGTCATATCAGGATTTCTGACTAGGGGGAGAAGTGTTAGCACTACCATTTACTTCTGGTCTGATTTTACTAACAATATTAAAATAATCTTTAACCTACATTTTTTTGCAAGATTTCTTTGTCCTTTTTGCAAGGTCAATTTAGTTAAAACTAAGTAGTAAAAGCTAATCTCCATTTACCCTGAGATATGCAAAGTTTAATTTATCAAGATGTACACAAACACAGAGGTGCAGACATCACTACCAACCTATTTGACAAAGTTGGCCTGAATTCCAGTGTTACAGCTGTTTGGATCCCCTCATATAGCCATTTCCCTCAATAACATGACCAAACTGGTAGAAGGCGCCACCAAAAAAAAAAATTGTTCTTCCATTGGCTGTATATTTATACAATGATCTCATCACCCTACTCAGCTACTTTTAAGTAACGCTTCCATTATGTTAAAGTTTGAAATCCCCCATCCTTGGGTATTTCTATACTGAGGGAAAAAGCCTTGAATCTGAGATGTGAATACTGAATAAGAGTTAGTCAGGCAAAGGGGGAGGAGTAGGTAGAGCCTCAAGCAGATAACAGAACCACAGGGAATGCCTACATATTGGGATGGGGTGGATGAAAAAAAAAAGAATCAGTTAAGGAGCTATGTAGAGGGTGGATACAGAGCTAGTAGTTTGCATTCTGAAATGCTTTGAAATCTAAAGGAGATCGAATCAAGATCAGGAATGCAAGATCAATCAATCAGGCCAAAGTGTTAAAAAGAGGTCAAGGAGGAGAAAGTTGTGAAGGAAAGGTTATATTGTGTCATGATGAACACATTTACAACTTTTAAGAGATTTATTTTTATTTAGTGTTTGAGCTAAAGCCAGATTACAAATGCTACTTATAGGTAGAAAAGGAGTAAATATAAATTACTCTTTGAAAAATGTTGACGGTTAAAGGAAGTTAAGTTATAACTTGAAGAATTAAAATGTTTGTACGAAGCATCTTTTCTTTTTAGTATGTAAAAGACCTAACCATACTCTAAGCATTGTACAAATAGGTAGAGCAAAGAGAATGCAAAACTGAAACAAGTCTGAGTAATTGATAGACTGAAGAAAAGGAAAAACGGTCTTCAAAATGAGAAGATCCTTGGTTTTTAATTCTACGTGGGGACGCAGCAAGAATACAGTCATCTGCAACCAGAAAGAGAGACCTCACCAGACCCAGAAGTGACCAACATATTGATCTTGAATTTCTCAGCCTCCAGAATTGTGAGAAAAAAATTTCTGTTTTTGATAAGCCACCTAGTTTATGGTGTTTTGTTATAGCAGCCTAAGCTGACTAAGAAACTACCACACAGAGACATGTATTCATAATAACTTGGATGTTCTCATTCAAATACCCCTAGAATGTTTGAATCTCCACCTATTAGAAGAGTTAGACTAAGGTATTATTTTTTACTGTTTTAGGTATAGACTAATAAGACTAACAGATATTTTCAGATTAGCTTAACTAGTTACATCATGGTTCTCAGCTAGTAGAGCACAGTGGTTTTCTGGAGTCCACCTGCCTCTGTTCATACCCAAGTTCTGTCTGTTACTACTTATGTGAACTAAACCTCACAGTTCTTCAGTTTCTCCATTTGTAAAGTTTAAAATACTGATACTGTTTATCTCCTAGGGATATTGTGACAATGACATCAAGTATTCATGTAAACCACTTTAGAAGTATAAACTACTATTATTATTACCAGTTATAGCTACTCTGTTCTCTGACCCAAATCACAACTCTAAATTTTGACACAAATATCAAATTTGTGCTCTTGATTTCAGGGAGTCTAAAGGGGCCAAGATCGTAACTACTGACTAAAAATCATAACAGGAGAAATGAAACAAATGTTTCTTTGAAATAATCATGAGTCCAAAATCAGTTTCCTCCTAAAAGAGGCTTAGAGAGGTTCATTGACTCACCTATGGACATAAAACAAGTAAGTAGTAAAAGGGAAATTAGAATTTTAAGTGACATGACCCCCTAGTTCAGTGTTTTTTAAACAATACTGCCATGTAAATAGCAAGGTATTTCATGTGTGTATTACTTTAGAATTTACAAAATGACCTAACACATGATCTCATGATTTTCACAACAAATCTGTGAAATGAGTGGGCCAGGGTTTCTTGCTAATATATAAATATTTTGAAAGTTCAGAAACGGAGACTCCCAGAACCCACCCATGTTACCAAAGCTAGTAAGTGGCAGATCCAATTAGAACTATACACATGTACACACACACACACACACACACACACACACACACACTACTATGGTTTGAGTGCGTTACCCCAAACTCATATGCCGAAATCCTGGTGGTCCAGGGGTTAAGACTGCGCACTTCCACTGCAGGGGGCATGGGTTCGATCTCTGGTCAGGTAACCAAGTTCTCGCATGCTGCTGGCTTGGTCAAAAAAAAAAAAATCCTAATGCTCAAGGTAATGATATGAGGAGGTAGGGAGGGACATTGGGAGATGATTGGGTCCTGAGAATGGAGCCCTCCTGAATGAGATTAATGTCTCTGCAAAAGAGGCCCTTACCTCTTACCACGTGAGGGTGCAAGGAGAAGTCTGCAACCCAGAAGAAAGTTCTCACCAGACCCTCCTGGCATTCTAATCTCAGACTTCCAGCTTCCAGAATTGTAAGAAATAAATTCCTATTGTTTATAAGCTACACAGTCTATGGTATTTTATTATAGCATCCTGAACAAAGGCACACACACACAAACAGACAAACACAATTAATAAAAAGCCTGTCATATGATTCCAAATACACAGGCTTTTGCATTTACAACATGGCCTTAATTGCTGTACAATGCTTGAGACTCAAGAATTAACTTCTGTAATTAGCAAACATACATGGATCATGAAGAGCTGAATTAAAAAGAAAAAAAGAAAGAAAAGAAAAGAAAAGAGTGCTGAAATGTAGAATTCAATGGAATTTCAAGTAATAACAGCTTAGGCCTGCAAGCTGTCACTTCACATCTGAAACAATGATTCCCACTGTTTTTCTGGTTGACACAATTTATTAAAACCTCTCAACATACACAAAATAAAATTATGATAAGCCCCCAAATCCTACACAGAAAGCCTAACATGAGACATTTAAGTCATAATTTACCTTAGAGAGTCAGGAAAAAGAAACCTGAGAAAAAATGAGAAAAGTTCAAAAAAGTCATTTCAACATTCCAGTAGAGTTAAAGATCATTTTCAAGTATCCCGTTCAGATGTTTTTGTAATTGTGTGGATCCTACAGGGCTACACATTCTACCAGTTCTCAAGTGGCTGTACCCAGAAGGTGGTGAGTGTTTCTAACTGGCTGCTTGCTTGCTTTTATTTTCATTTCCTGTGAGAGAGTGAAATTGCCATTTGGGGACAGTTAAATCTACTTCAAGCATAAGAATCATTTGTCCCATGTGGAGGCAGCTTCGATGAATAGCTTTTCATTTCTTCTTATTCGTCCTGATTTTACAATTGTGATGCTTAGCATGATAGAATTTCATTTTGCTCCCCCTCTGCATCACACAGCTTTCTTTTTACCAGGTCACTTTGGCCAAACTTTGGAGCATCGTGGTTCAGATGGCATCTTGGCAGGGATTGTCATCCGTAGACTGGATGTGTCTCTGCCTAGTGTGCTTCTTGATTATTTGCTTGTTGCTAAATATGTCTTGTAGCTCTCAGGTGGGAAAAAAAAATGTCAATACAGAACTGATATAAGGCAAAGCTTGTGTCTTTTATTTTCTTAGCAAGACAAAATAAAGAAAAAAATTGGATCAATTTCTTGATAGCGATTTCATAGTTTTGTTTCCAGTCAAGAAACGCCTCTTTATCTAATGGCTGAGCATCTGATACAAATTAGGTCTAAGCAATTCATTATGGTACAAATGTATATATTTGGTTTTTCCAGAGCTATGGGTTTTCATTTAGTATTAGCAGTGAAACAAATGCAAACACTCATTGAAAAACTAATAAGGTTAAAAAGATGTACACATACCAGATGAGATAATTCAGAGGGCAGAAATAATGAGTAGAGGTAATTTTCTTTTGAACAGACAACTTTTATTAAGATCACAATTTAAATGACTGTCACAGATATAAATTTGTAAGAATGCATAGCTTGTAACTACAGACCAGAGGCTTTCATCTTTGAAGAGTTGGATTTAACACTTTTAAATCTGAAAAGATTTCCACAAAAGGGGTGACATTTAAAACAATTCTTCAAGGAGAAGCAAATATTCTCCAAAAAGTAACTTTTAGTGGATGGGGAAAGAAAATTTCAAGATATGAAAACAGATTCTACAAAAACGGAAATACAACAAGGCATATTGAATTTTTTAAAAATTGAGAATTTTTCTATTTGTGATGTGGAAAAAGCACTTAAAGACGATGATACTAAAAAATATAGTTGCAATCATATTTTAAGGGTCCAAGTTTAAGATATTAATGAATTTGGAAATTTTTCTGTGATCACTGAGTTAAGATGTTTTTATTTGTTGCTTTGTTTTTAAGCACATGAGTTTGTTCAACACTATAACTTAGAAAATTATCTTTGGATTAGGAGAAATTGTGGTGAACATACCTGTTTGAGTCTACTACAATGATCCATATGACACATGCCAAAGAACTGAATGGAAACAGTGGAAGATATATTGTACACCCATAACATATAATATCGTACATCATCTATGCATCAATTAAAAAAAGAAAAAAAATTAAAAAATTAAAACAAACAAAATAAAACAGTGGAAGCAGAGATGGTTGTGGAGAAAATGTAAGACATTTAGAAGGTAGAGCTGATGAAACTTGGTGACTGACATGAAATGGAATATAAGAAAGTAGAATATCAGAATTAATATAAGAAAGAAATATGTTTCAAGCTTATGAAATTAAAAAAAAAATTACCTTTAACAAGATCTATAGAATACAGGAGGAATAGGATGAACACATTTGGGAGGAAGGCAATTTTCATTTTGGAAATATGGACGTGGAATAATCTTGCTGAAAGCTGGATTGTAAGATTGGAGCACAGTAACAAAGCGGGCTGGAAATACAGACTTGGCAGGCACTGTGCTATAAATGATCGTTTATATGCTAGAATTGTAAGTAATAATTGCCCGGGGAGATTGGACCGAATGGGAAGTGAAGCAGGCATAGGATGGAAATGTGGATGACGGCAGTGTGTACATGGCTATTAGAGAAAAAGCAAGGGAACACTTCAGGCAGCTGGGAAGAAGGAAGAAGCAACTTGCGTCAAGGAGAGAGTGTTCGTAGTTTAGTGCTTTCAGAGGTAAAGTAAGTAAATAAGTCTTCCTTCTTAAAACATTTTTCCCTGAAATATTACTTTCCTTTGATTCTTTTATGATTATGCATTTCTTAACACCCTTCACAGTTTATTTACTTTTATTTCCTTTTGTCAAATTTTTTTCGGGAGTCTCTTTTCTCTTTGCTCTGTTTGGACATACCCCACTGCCACAGCTTTGACTACCATTGTGTATTAACTATTCGTAAATATAAATATTTTTATTCATTCAAAAACCCTTGGGCTTCCCTGGTGGCGCAGTGGTTGAGAGTCCGCCTGCCGATGCAGGGGACACTGGTTCGTGCCCCAGTCCGGGAAGATCCCACATGCCGCGGAGTGGCTGGGCCCGTAAGCCATGGCCGCTGAGCCTGCGCGTCCGGAGCCTGTGCTCCGCAACGGGAGAGGCCACAACAGTGAGAGGCCCGCGTACCGCAAAAACAAACAAACAAACAAACAAACAAAAAAAACTCTTAATGATTACTGCTCCAGAAACTAATCATGAAAAAAATAAAACAATATCATTCCTCCTTCTTTAATAGAGTTTAACATATGGAGAGAGTAATAGGTACATAAACAAATAGATGGCAGTGTGATTAAGTGTGAAATGATCTTATTGGCATTTTTACCTGTCACTCAGGTAGTTGTATGGGAAGGGGATTTGGCAGATGGTCTAGAGGCAATGGCTCCTGGTAGAAATTTGTCTCAGTAATCCTAAAAAGAAATAATTAGGGCCTAGACTAGTAATATCAACATGGAGAAGAGTCAAGCATGACTCACAAGTTTGTGTTTGTATGTGTGTTTTGTGTTGCTGTAGTTCAAGTTGTTGACATCTGGGTTGATAATAATGGCAGTCACTGACATCCATTTCCTTAGAAATTGGAAAAGGTTTGGCTGGAAGAATAGAAATGATGACATCAGTTTTAGAAATGCTGGGTTTGATATATTTTTTTTAGACATCTCTGGGGGGGCAACAAATAGGTAATTGAAAATGTAGGTCTGAGACTCAGGAGATATTTACAGGAAGTCACTCCTGTGGTCACGGATGGGAATCCTTTTGGCAGATCATGAACTGAGGCCAAAAAACTAAAAACTGCTGTATTTGCAAGACTCAGCCACAATTGCAACCTCTCTCCTGAGCTGCAGTCTCAAGAAGACTTTACATATACAGGTACCCACATACCTTTCCAAATAATATCTTAAACTGCTTGTCCTCTTTGAAAATTTATTTCACATATTGTGTTCTATTGTGGCCTATTAACATTGTTTTCATTTTCAGTTATGAATTTCTGAAACCTTGAAAATGTTTTTGCTCTGTCCACTAGGGACTCTCTTAGTTCCTAGATCTTATTGATTCAACGCCTAGAATGTTTTTCTTGTTCATCCGTAGTTTCTATTCTAAGCACGCAAAATTTCTTGTCTGGTCTAGTCTTAGTCTCTCCACCAATATACCTTCCAAGATACTCACACATTTGCCTTTCCAAAATAGAGGGTGAATAGCATTGGATACCTACCTATTCAACACCTTAAAATGATGTCTCTTTACCACCATTTTTGGTGTCTCTTTGTCAAAATAATACAGTCCTGTAGCCTCAAGGTCCAAATCCTGTGTTTTATGTCTCAAATTATCTTCCCAGACATATCTCACAATACATTCCACTAGGAATTATCAACTCTAGTCCACACCAACTGGCTCTCCAATCATCTTCTCCATTCTCCATCTTCTGTGACTTTGCTTGTATTGTTTTCTCAACCTGGTATACTCTTCCTTTGGTTTTTCACTTAGCTAAACATTCCCCATGTTTTCATCCCTGGCTTAAATGTGATTTCAATTAGATCTTACCCAATGCTTTTATCAGAAGTAATTGTTCCTTCTACTTTATTCTCATAGCCCCTCTCTTTTAACACTTATTAAATCTTCATCATAGTATACATAGTTCATTATACTTGTCTGTCCTGCTGGCTAATACCTTTATCTTTTATCATTCCCTTTAGGAACACAACAAATAGAGTAAAGCTACTCAAGAAAAACTAGTTTCATGGTTTAGAGTAACCTGGTTTAATCTTATATCAAGAAATTGAGTTAACTTCCATTACTGTGGTAACAGCTACAGTTAGGGGAAAAACCTTTGAATCCCATGTATTTTCAAGGAGTAACGGGCATCTTTAAAATCGCTTAGCTGCCTCTATATTTAGACAAGCAAAACTATGTTAGACAGAGATCATTTAAGAAATCTAATAACTTGTGTTTTTTGGATCAAATATTTAATATATCTTTGTTCAATGTTCCAGAATATTCTGTGGGTTAAAAGTTAAAAGTTATGACTTAAAAAGATGGTTAAAATTTAGAGGTAGGGAGGCCAGAAGAGTCCTTGGCCCTCAGGAAACCAAATTTCTCTTGAGGTTTATAGCTGACAAGTCATAATAAATTAAGAAGAGCTTTTGCTTATCCCAGATCTCACCTGACACTAGCCTCTGCATCTAAATCCTTGGATGAAGAAGTCTTTGGGGAAATTGGGTTACTTCTACACCAATAATCTCCAATTGCAGGTTGAGTTATTTCCTGTCCTACCATATCTAACCAAAATTTATCCCAGATACATACAATGGTTTGTGGAAGGGTCTCAGTGTCCTAGTTTTAAAGAGAGCTTATATGTAGCTTTTCCAACCCAGGAAATGAAATGTTTTGATGAGGTTCTCTAGATCCCAAGTTCTTAAAGCAAAAGGCTGTTTATTTGGGGGACATGGAACCAACCTTTGTTCTCTTTTGCAGACATCATTCCTGGAATTGGATACTTCATACAATCAGAGCTCACAAGCTTGTTATACCTGAAATAAGGAAGACAAAGGAAATGTTAGACAGTGCTCTTCCCAGGACAAAATGTAAATACCTGGGTACAAGCAACACTAGACCACAGTGGTTCATGGTTCTGGGAGAAATAATAGAAAAATAGTTTGGGGTCTGGATAAGTGTCCCCAGAATAATCATGAGACACAAAATAGAAGTGCCCCATCATCACGAGCTGTCATAGGAGAAGAAAGCGTGTCTCTGATCCCCAACTTGGTGGCCTCCATAGGCCTTCAGATTGTTTTAGTTCCTTGTTCAGACTGAGGGTAGAAATCGAAAATCCTCAGTAATTGGAAAGTTCCTTCCAACTCCTTATTCTAATCCTCTGACTTTAATGTTTATCCAACAAATCCCTTCCTCCTCCTGTTACTTGTCTCACTCAGGACTTTTGGGATTTCTTTGCATTTGGTTCATCCGTACTCACTTGGCACATGTCCCCTGAGCCACATAATATTTTCTTAGTATAGGACCTTCCATATTTGCCTAAAAAATGGTTGTTATAACATGGTTGTTTAATAATCCATTAAATCTATCTAACATGTCTTACAACTAAAACACCTTAAGATTCTAACTAATAATAAGACACAATTTCAGAGCATAAATGATATAAATAATGAGATGCATCAGAAGGGTAAACATCATCAAAGATTTTTCTTTATACCCTTAACTTTCTGATAATTAATGAATCTCAACCCATACATATGCATTTAAAAGTTTCATAGTAGGGAAAGTGAGGAGTGAAAACCCAAGTATCAATTAACTGGTGTATCCAGGATATTATATTTGTGTTTTCATACATTGTCTTTATTTAATACCCCAGAACACTATTAGGTTATTGGTAAAGAAACTGAGACTCGGAGAAGTAGCTTGCCCAGCATCACAAAGCCAGTATTTAAACCCAAATCCATGGCACTCCCTAGCAGTCATCATCCAGTATATTCTGTAATCTAAGAGAACTTAACACAGAAAAATGGATACACAAGTAATGGAGATGCTCAGGAGCCAAACCAACACCTCAAAACAACTACCTCTGAGAATACCTTTCTCTTAAAGCTAACTCCACCCTAAGGTTGGAGGAGAACTGAAACAGCTTAATCAGAGCCTAAGGTCCAGAGTTTCCAATAGAAGATAAGACCACAGTGGAAGAGGTGGACTGGCTGAACCAGGGAACATGAAGGAGATGCAGGTATTGTTACAGACTGCTTGAGGGAAAAGAAGAATAAAAAGGGGAGAAATACTTTTACTTTTCCCTTATTTCCAGTTTTCTTTAAGTGCCTCCCTCTGATTAATTTTACTCAGAAATGAGATCATCAAGGAATCTGGGAAATGTAGTTCTCTGTGATGAAGGTGCAGAAGAGAGCAAGGGCAGGAAATTGATTTGAGACAAAAAGGCAAATGCCAGCACAGATTCCATGACACTACACAGCACACTAACTTGGGAAGTGTTAACAAAGACATACAAGTGAGAGAAAGAATGAAGTATATATTCTGGAGTAAAAAGCAATGCAGTTTGGTTGTTGCATTTGGAACTAGTGGAAAAATTAATCTGGCAAAACAGGCTAAGGCGAAACATAGGGAAATATGATGGCCAGAATAAGTAATTTAATTTTTCTAACATATTTATTGGAGTAAAATTGCTTTACAATGGTGTATTAGTTTCTTCTGTATAACAAAGGGAATCAGCTATACATATACATATATCCCACATCTTCTCCCTCTTGCGTCTCCCTCCCACCCTCCCTATCCCACTCCTGTAGGTGAACACAAAGCACCAAACTGATCTCCCTGTCCCATGCGACTGCTTCCCACTAGCTATCTATTTTACATTTGCTAGTGTATATATGTCCATGCCACACTCTCACTTCATCCCAGCTTACCCTTCCCCCACCCCATGTCCTCAATTCCTTTCTCTAAGTCTGTGTCTTTATTCCTGTACTGCCCCTGGGATCTTCAGCACCTTTTTTTTTTTTTTTTTTTTTAGATTCCATATAGATGTGTTAGCATACGGTATTTGCTTTTCTCTTTCTGACTTACTTCACTTTGTATAACAGTCTCTAGGTTGATACACATCACTACAAATAACACAATTTCATTTCTTTTTATGGCTGAGTAATATGCCATTGTATATATTGTGCCACATCTTCTTTATACATTCATCTGTCGATAGACACTTAGGTTACTTCCATGCCTGGGCTATTGTAAATAGAGTTGCAATGAAGATTGTGGTACATGACTCTTTCTGAAATCTGGTTTTCTCAGGGTATATGCCTAGTAGTGGGATTTCTGGGTCGTATGGCAGTTCTATTTTTAGTTTTTTGAGGAACCTCCAAATGTTCTCCATAGTGGCTGTAGCAATTTACATTCCCACCAACATTGCAAGAGGGTTCCTTTTTCTCCACACTCTCTCCAGCATTTATTGTTTGTAGATTTTTTATGATGGCCATTCTGACTGGTTTGAGGTGATACCTCATTGTAGTTTAGATTTGCATTTCTCCACTGATTAGTGATGTTCAGCATACTTTCATGTGTTTGTTGGCAATCTGTATATCTTCTTGGGAGAAATGTCTATTTCGGTCTTCTGCCCATCTTGGATTGGTTTGTTTGTTGTTTTGATATTGAGCAGCATGAGCTCCTTGTATATTTTGGAGATTAATCCTTTGTCAGTTGCCTCATTTTCAAATATTTTCTCCCATTCAGAGGGTTGTCTTTTTTATGGTTTTCTTTGCTGCACAAAAGCGTTTAGGTTTCATTAGATCCCATTTATTTATCTTTGTTTTTATTTCCATTTCTCTAGGAGGTGGGTCAAAAAGGATCTTGCTGTGATTTATGTCATGGAGTGCGCTGCCTATGTTTTCCTCTAAGAGTTTTATAGTGTCTGGCCTTAGATTTAGGTCTTTAATCCATTTTGAGATTATTTTTGTGTATGGTGTTAGGAAGTGTTCTAATTTCATTCTTTTACATGTAGCTGTTCAGTTTTTCCAGACCATTTATTGAAGAAGCTGCCTTTCTCCATTGTATATTCTTGCCTCCTTTATCAAAGATAAGGTGACCATATGTGTGTGGGTTTATCTCTGGGCTTTCTATTCTGTTCCGTTGATCTATAATTCTGTTTTTGTACCAGTACCATACTGTCTTGAATACTGTAGCTTTGTAGTATAGTCTGAAGTCAGGGAGCCTGATTCCTCCAGCTCATTTTTCTTTCTCAAGATTGCTTTGGCTATTCGGGGTCTTTTGTGTTTCCATACAAATTGTGAAATTTTTTGTTCTAGTTCTGTGAAAGATGCCATTGGGAGTTTGATAAGGATTGCATTGAATCTGTAGATTACTTTGGGTAGTAGAGTCATTTTCACAATGTTGATTTTCCAGTCCAAGAACATGGTATATCTCTCCATCTGTTTGTATCATCTTTAATTTTTTTCATCAGTGTCTTATAGTTTTCTGCATGCAGGTCTTTTGTCTCCTTAGGTAGGTTTATTCTTAGGTATTTTATTCTTTTTGCTGCAATTGTAAATGGGAATGTTTCCTTAATTTCTCTTTCAGATTTTTCATCATTAGTGTATAGGGATGTAAGAGATTTCTGTGCATTAATTTGGTATCCTGCTACTTTACCAAATTCATTGATTAGCTCTAGTAGTTTTCAGGTAGCATCTGTTTGATTCCCAATGTATAGTATCATGTCATCTTCAAACACTGACAGTTTTATTTCTTCTTTTCCATTTCAATTCCTTTTATTTCTTTTTGTTCTCTGATTGCTATAGCTAAAACTTCCACAACTATGTTGAATAATAGTGGTGAGAGTGGGCAACCTTGTCTTTTTCCTTATCTTAGTGGAAATGGTTTCAGTGTTTCACCATTGAGAACGATGTTGGCTGTCGGTTTGTCATATATGGCCTTTATTATGTTCAGGTAAGTCCTGTATATCCCTATTTTCTGGAGGATTTTTTATCATAAATAGGTGTTGAATTTTGTCAAAAGCCTCTTCTGTGTCTATTGAGATGATCATATGGTTTTTATCCTTCAATTTGTTAATCTGGTGTATCACATTGATTGATTTGCATATATTGAAGAATGCTTGCATTCCTGGGATAAACCCCTCTTGATCATGGTGTATGATCCCTTTAATGTGCTTTTGGATTCTGTTTGCTTGTATTTTGTTGTGGATTTTTGCATCTACGTTCATCAGTGATATTGGCCTGTAGTTTTCTTTTTCTGTGACATCTTTGTCTGGCTTTGGTATCAGGGTGATGGTGGCCTGGTAGAATGAGTTTGGGCATGTTCCTCCCTCTGCTATATTTTGGAAGAGGTTGAGAAGGATAGGTTTTAGCTCTTCTCTAAAAGTTTGATAGAATTCACTTGTGAAACCGTCTGGTCCTGGGCTTTTGTTTGTTGTAAGATTTTTAATCACAGTTTCAATTTCAGTGCTTGTGATTGTTCTGTTTACATTTTCTATTTTTCCCCGGTTCAGTCTCAGAACATTGTGCTTTTCTAAGAATTTGTCCATTTCTTCCAGGTTGTCCATTTTGCTGTTGTATAGTTGCTTGTAGTAATCTCTCATGATCCTTTGTATTTCTGCAGTGCCAGCTGTTACTTCTCCTTTTTCGTTTCTAATTCTATGATTTGAGTCTTCTCCATTTTTTTCTTGATGAGTCTGACTAATGGTTTATCAATTTTGTTTATCTTCTCAAAGAACAAACTCTTAGTATTATTGATTTTTGTTATCATTTCCTTCATTTCTTTTTCACTTATTTCTGATCTGATCCTTATGATTTCTTTCCTTCTGGTAACTTTTGGGGTTTTTTGTTCTTCTTTCTCTAATTACTTTAGATGTAAAGTTAGGTTGTCTATTTGAGATGTTTCTTGTTTCTTGAGGTAGGATTTTATTGCTATAAACTTCCCTCTTAAAACTGCTATTACCACATCCCATAGGTTTTGGGTAGTAGTGTCTTCATTTCATTTGTTTCTAGGTATTTTTTGATTTCCTCTTTGATTTTTTCAGTGATCTCTTGGTTATTTAGTAGTGTATTGTTTAGCCTCCATATGTTTGTATTTTGTACAGATTTTTTCCTGTAATTGATATCTAGTCTCATAGCATTGTGGTCAGAAAAGATATTTAATATGATTTCAATTTTCTTATATTTACCATGGCTTGATTAGTGACCCAAGATATGATCTATCCTGGAGAATGTTCCATAAGCACTTGAGAAGAAAGTGTAATCTGCTGTTTTTGGATGGAATGTCCTATAAATATGAACTAAGTCCATCTTGTTTAATGTATAATTTAAAGCTTGTGTTTCGTTATTTATTTTCATTTTGGATGATCTGTCCATTGGTGAAAGTGGGGTGTTAAAGTCCCCTAATATGATTGTGTTACTGTCGATTTCCCCTTCTACTGCAGTTAGTATTTGCCTTATGTACTGAGGTGCACATACGTTGGGTGCATAAATATTTACAATTGTTATATCTTCTTCTTGGATTGATCCCTTGGTCATTATGTAGTGTTTTTCTTTGTCTCTTGTAATAGTCTTTATTTTAAAGTCTATTTTGTCTGAATGAGAATTGCTATTTCAGCTTTCTTTTGATTTCCATTTGCATGGAATATCTTTTTCCATGCCCTCACTTTCAGTCTGTATGTGTCCCTAGATCTGAAATGTGTCTCTTGTAGACAACATATATACGGGTTTTGTTTTTGTAACCATTCAGCCAGTCTATGACCTTTGTTTGGAGCATTTAATCCATTTATATTTAAGGTAGTTATCAATATGTATGTTCCTATTACCATTTTCTTAATTGTTTTGGGTTTGTTATTTTAAGTCTTACCTTCTCTTGTGTTTCTTGCCTGAGAAGTTCGTTTAGCATTTGTTGTAGAGCTGGTTTGGTGTTGCTGAATTCCCTTAGCTTTTGCTTGTGTGTAAAGGTTTTAATTTCTCTTTCGAATCTGAATGACATCCTTGCAGGGTAGAGTAATCTTGGTTGTAGTATTTTCCCTTACTTCACTTTAAATATGTCCTGCCACTCCCTTCTGGTTTGCAGAGTTTCTGCTGAAAGATCAGCTGTTAACCTTATGGGGATTCCCTTGTATGTTAATTGTTCCTTTTCCATTGCTGCTTTTAATATTTTTTTCTTTTACTGAATTTTTGGTAGTTCGATTACTATTTGTCTTGGCATGTTTCTCCTTGATTTGTCCTGTATGGTACTCTCTGTGCTTCCTAGACTTGACTGACTATTTCCTTTCCCATATTAGGGAAGCTTTCAACTGTAATCTCTCCAAATATTTTCTCCATCCCTGTTTTTTTTTTGTTTTTTTTTTTTTTTTTTGCTTCTTCTTCTGGGACCCCTATAATTTGAATGTTGGTGCATTTAATATTGTCCCAGAAGTCTCTGAGACTGTCTTTAATTCTTTTCATTCTTTTCTCTTTATTTAGCTCTGCAATAGTCATTTCCACTATTTTATCTTCCATGTCACTTTTCCATTCTTCTGCCTCAGTTATTCTGCTATTGATTCCTTCTAGAGAATTTTTAATTTCATTTATTGTGTTGTTCATCATAGTTTGTTTGCTCTTTAGTTCTTCTAGGTCCTTGTTAAATGTTTCTTGTATTTTCTCCATTCTATTTCCAAGATTTTGGATCATATTTACTATCATTTCTCTGAATTCTTTTTCAGGTAGACTGCCTATTTCCTCTTCATTTGTTTGGTCTGGTGGGTTTTTACCTTGCTCCTTCATCTGCTGTGTATTGCTCTGTCTTCTCATTTTGCTTCACTTACTGTTTTTTCAGGACTCCCTTTTGCAGGCTGCAAGTTCATAGTTCCTGTTGTTTTTGGTGTCTGCCGCCAGTTGGTAAGGTTGGTTCATTGGGGTGTGTAGGCTTCCTCGTGGAGGGTACTGGTATCTCTGTTCTGGTGGATGAGGCTGGATCTTGTCTTTCTGGTGAGCAGGGCCATATCCAGTGGTGTGTTTTGGGGTGTCTGTGAACTTATTATGATTTTAGGCGGCCTCCCTGCTAATGGGTCGGGTTGTGTTCCTGTCTTGCTAGTTGTTGGGTATAGGGTGTCCAGCACTGGAGCTTGCTGGTCAATGAGTGGAGCTGGGTCTTCGCATTGAGATGGAGATCTCTGGGAGAGTTTTCGCCATTTGATATTACATGAGGCCAGGAGGTCTCTGGTGGACCAATGTCCTGAACTTGGCTCTCCCACCTCAGATGCTCAGACCTGACACCCAGGCAGAGCACCAAGACTGTCAGCCACATGGCTCAGAAGAAAAGGGAGGGAAGAGAAAGAAAGAAAGAAGGAAAGAAGGAAAGAAAGAAAGAAAGAAAGAAAGAAAGAAAGAAAGAAAGAAAGAAAGAAAGAAAGAAAGAAAGATAAAATAAAGTAATTAAAAAAAATAAAAAAGTAATAAGAAAAGAAAGAGAGAAAGAAAGAAGAGAGCAACCAAACAAAAAAGCAAATCCACCAATGATAACAAGCACTAAAAAGTATACTAAAAAAAAAAAAGGACGGCAGAACCCCAGGACAAATGGCAAAGGCAAAGCTATACAGAAAAAGTCACACCAAGAAGCATATAGGGGCTTCCCTGGTGGCGCAGTGGTTGAGAGTCCGCCTGCCGATGCAGGGGACACAGGTTCGTGCCCTGGTCCGGGAGGATCCCATATGCCGCAGAGCGGCTGGGCCTGTGAGCCATGACCGCTGAGCCTGTGCGTCCGGAGCCTGTGCCCCTCAACAGGAGAGGTTCAACAGTGAGAGTCCACATACCGCAAAAAAAAAAAAAAGAAGCATATACATACACATTCACAAAAAGAGTAAAAGGAAAATATATATATATAAATAAAGGAAGAGAGCAACCATAACAATTAACAAATATACCAATGATAATAAGCTGTAAATACTAAACTTAGATCATAAACCCAGAAACAAATTAGATGCAGAAAACAAACCCCAAGTCTACAGTTGCTCCCAAAGTCCACTGCCTTAATTTTGGGATGATTCGTTGTCTATTCAGGTATTCCAGAGATGCAAGGTACATCAGGTTGATTGTGGAGATTTAATCCACTGCTCCTGAGGCCGCTGGGAGAGATTTCCCTTTCTCTTCTTTGTTCTCACAGCTCCTGGGGTTCAGCTTTGGATTTGGCCCCGCCTCTGCATGTAGGTCGCCTGAGGGCGTCTGTTCTTCACTCAGACAGGATGGGGTTAAAGGAGAGACTGATTAGGGGACTCTGGCTCACTCAGGCTGGGGGAAGGGAGGGGTACGGAATGCAGGGTGAGCCTGTGGCGACAGAGGCCAGTGTGACATTGCAACAGCCTGAGGCGTGCCTTGTGTTCTCCTGGGAAGTTGGCCCTGGATCACAGGGCCCTGGCAGTGGCAGGCTGCACAGGCTCCCGGGAGGGGAGGTGTGGATGGTGACCTGTGTTTGCACACAGGCTTCTTGGTCGCTGTAGCAACACCCTTAGTGTTTCATTCCCATCTCTGGAGCTCGTTTAGGTGGTGCTTTGAATCTCCTCTCCTCGCGCACCACGAAACAATGGTCTCTTGCCTCTTCAAGCAGGTCCAGACTTTTCCGGACTCCCTCCCGGCCAGCCGTGGCGCACTAGCCCTCTTCAGGCTGTGTTCACGCAGCCAACCCCAGTCCTCTCCCTGGGACCTGACCTCCTCCGAAGCCTGAGCCTCAGCTCCCAGCCCCCGCCCATCCCAGCGGGTGAGCAGACAAGCCTCTCGGGCTGGTGAGTGCTGGTCGGCACCAATCCTCAGTGCAGGAATCTCTCCACTTTGCCCTCTGCACCCCAGTTGCTGCACTCTCCTCCGTGGCTCCGAAGCTTCACCCCCTGCCCACCTCCCATCTCCACCAGTGAAGGGGTTTCATAGTGTGTGGAAACTTTTCCTCCTTCACAGCTCCCTTCCCGAGATGCCGGACCCATCCCTATCCTTTTGTCTCTGTTTTTTCTTTTGCCCTACACAGGTACATGGGAAGTTTCTTGCCTTTTGGGAAGTCTGAGGTCTTCTGCCAGCATTCAGTAGGTGTTCTGTAGGAGGTGTTCTACATGTAGATGTAGTTTTGATGTATTTATGGGGAGGAATGTGATCACCACATCTTACTCCTCTACCATCTTGAAGGCCCCACCCAGTAATTTAATTTAATAAGAAGACAATTTGGACCATGGACATGATGCAATTGACATGTTATTTGGAGAATATTAATTTGAAAATTGCATGTATACTATTGAGAATACTGGAGAACCTTGCCTGACAAGGAAGTAATTACAATTGTTTAGGCATAAATGATAATAACAATGTGATGAAGAGCTCTAATTTATTGTTCATCTGCTATGTACCAGCTGCTGTTATACATAATTTATACACAAGCATTATTCCAGGTGATTCTCTTAACAATTTCTTCAAGGTAAATATCCTTATCTGACCATAAAGACAAACAGCGAATCAGAGCACTTGAAGTGAGAGTCCCACAGTTGATCCTGCAGTTATTCTCAGAATCAAAGAACTTAAGTGAAATTCCTCTGATCTAAACTACTGATAATGAAATAAAATTATTTTGGATGATGTTGAATCAATGTGGTTATGAACTCAAAGCTTGATACCAAAGTTGGTATATGTTAGTTACCATACCAGATGTCAATTATCTGTGTTATTAACCTTAATTTCTCTAAATATTAATCCTGGAAAACATTTCTTTTATCTGTTGATAGTTTGTTTTTTTTAACTTAGTATAACAAGGATACTATTCTAAATTGCCATAGACTTTGAACTTGTTTGCTTTGTAGGTTGGATTATTCTTTAATTCAAAACTCTTCTGTCATAAATAAAATATTTTATTAGAAATATGTTCATGTTAAAGTAATGTCTTCAAGGCCTATATTAGAAGCTTTCATAAAACCAGAAGAATGTTAGCACAGATGTCAAACATATATTGAGTGTCTAAATTTTATTTCTATGTTGAAATGCTTTATATTGCCTCCACATGCATATTTAATATTTTCTCCAGTTTTTCATTAATTGTTGTTTATTTATCACTCTCAACAACTATTTATAGATAGTCCTTTGAATTTCAACAGTTTGATTGCCACTAAGTGAACACATCTATCAAGGTGAGATATCTGTTCAACATTTGTACTGAAGTGTGTCACTAATTTCAAATCATTTTTATAACACTCCTGAAATTCTTAATAACTTGTGAAGTGATGATAGCTTAAAAAAAAACTATAACATTTAAAATAATCTAAGTATGTAAGGTGAATAATATGAGGCTAATTTTGATATTTTTGTTGAAAGCAATGGTCATTAATATTTGGTCTAGTTTTAGTATTTTTGTCAATGGATCAGTAACCTTAAAGAATCACCAAAGATAGACTAAATCTCCCTAAAATTGCAACTAATATATAGAGATCTGAACTTGGAAGCTGTTTCATCCATAAAAATAATTAGATGCTATTCAATCTGCCCCCACCCTACCTCTCTAAATATCAATTGAAAGTTGGTCTTGAAAACTCATGGCATTTTAATAATACAAACCTGAGACTGAGTCAGAAGTATCGTTAGAATCAAAGTGATTCATTTTTAAATTATCATTGCTTGGTTCAATCTATAATGACCGAGTATTTACATTCTTGTAAGAATTTCCAATATTATACCCATTTTCTTCTCAGAATGTTAATCTAATGGAAAAAATAAGTCATCCCTTCTAAAAGGGTTGGCAGTGCTGTATAGAAAGTAGACAGACATATTATTCTCAATACATTTGACTCATTGTTTCCCACATGACATAAAAGCACACATTATCACCAGCTGAGGATATTCATCCTTATGAAACATAGGCCAAACCACTAAAATCTATTATTATCTTGGTTTGTACCAAAAATCCTGCACTCAGACAGAGACCTATACTTTTCAATTGCTAAATGCTTTGTTCTAACAACCTCTTGTTCAAAATTTTCAGTAGATGACACTTCTATAATTTCTGTCTATACAAGTTATTTCTTCCCTATGACATTGGTGACCTTCCCAAATATTTACCAAGAATTCTAACTACCATTTATACCGGTAAGAACTAAAGTGAAACGTATCTTATAAGGCATATGAGGTCTTAGAACCTTCAGGCCATAGAGCAATAGACTAAATGACCTCTCAAGACCCCCTCCAGTTCTATATTCTATGGGGGCTGATAAACCACAGAGATAGCCAAACAAAGAGGATACAATGAAACTAGTTCTATTATCGCAGCATTTAATGGTTGTCTGTGTAGGAAGTTCAAAGCTGAAAGTTTCAACAAAGATTCCACAAACACAGTGTTTCCTGCACTTACCACTTTTCTGCTTAAAAGACTTTCTTACATTTTTCAAAGGCCAAGAAAATGTGCTTTCTTTGTAATTCCAAAAGTAGTTTAAGTTACAGGAGATATTATTACAGATAAAAAAGTACAACAGTGAAATCAGAGTAATAAAGTTGGATTTTTGGTTAGGCCATCAGAGCAACCAAAGGAATATAAAAAAGGCAAAAGTATGATTTTTAATAGAAAGAAAAGTAAATTTTGAGTAGAGACATTACATGCAAACCAAATGAAAAAGAAAAGGGGGAGAGTTAAGGTACTTTGAGAAAGAGTAAATGAAATATACTGAAAGATGAATTAAAGTGTGTTCAAGGGCTATGCGTATCATCTAAAAATAAATATGGCTTTTGTTAGAATAAAAAGTCAGTGCAGAGAAGGAGAGTCTACAACCAATCAAAGCCAAGAAAGAAGAAAATGTACAGGATAAAATATGAAGTATAGAGAAGGACTGCGATGATGGAATGAAGTTAAAAGTGTAAAAAATATGATAAGAAAATTAAGGGTAGAAAATGAAGGGAAGATTGCACAAGAGTTTGAGATAAATCAGGATCCTTTCAAGTAGAGAAGTAAGAAGGGGTTAGGGCTGGAGATAATGGGACCTCCATGAAATAGAAAGTGTAATTTATTCACTGAAGTGGTAGATATTGCTATCAATTTTAATGACTTCTTTGCATCAGCTTTCAGACTAGAGAATTGAGAAAAGATATTAGCAAGAGACATATATTTGCATATCTCAGGGAAGGAGGATGAAATATCAAGCTAGGGCAATGATTAAGTTATTAAACTATTTAATTTCTGGCAAACTACAGAAAAAATTGAAAATCAACTGGATTTCAGAAAGCAGTATTAATAAATAAGAAGACCTTTATCAGGTACCCTTTAAAACTTTATAGCGTTTAAGGAGCTAAAAAAATAGCCAAGATTTCTAGACTCACTTATTTTTATACCCACAGTCTGAAATAATTTTTAAAAACATAATACTCTGGCAGCTATGTATATACATTTAGACAATCACAGAAAGCTTGATTAGCTTCCTCTGAGAGAATTTTGGTGCAATACACACACAACGCACACATACACACACACACACACACACACACACACACACACACATATACATTAATTTTAACTCCATTTTACTCTGCCATGGGAATGTATAATTTTTCTCCTCCAGGAAGTCTTTTCACCTCAACAGAGTATAAGCACTCATGGAAGTGCTTGGAGGTAGTCATTCATACACCCACCACTGTGTGAATGATGAAAACACGCACAGAGACAAGCGATGGAGTACAGAGCATGCTGCAGCCATCACTGCCTCATGCTGCCTAGCAGCTTGAAGAAACCAAAAGCCTCACATCAAATTACCCCAGCCAGAGCTTCATACTTACCATCTCCTGATAGGGAATACAGATAAAAATCATCCTTTCCCCATCCTTAGCAGGGTACAGCCAAGTGATTCATTCATTAATGGGCATGAAATCAACACAGCATCTGTGTCAACTGAAAGAATTTCTAGTAAGATTTTTGTTAAAATTTTGTATGATTTGATCTCAGAAAATCATCTGTGAAAGATCTCCACCTCTGAAGATCTCATCAAATGCTGAAGTTGGAACTGATTTCAGCACTGATGAGCTTGGACTTCACAGGAGAACACAAGATTGCCTGGGAATTACTGCATTGAATGCTTGCTTCAGTCGTTCCTGATGGGCATCCCAGCTGGAGCTCCACTGCTATGAAGGTCTTTTTTCTCATACAATGTGAATTTCACTTCTTTCAAGGGCACAAGGCCACCAGGCCTGTGTTTATCTAGATAGTAAAGGTTCAAATAATTAAAATAGTAAATCAGTGTGACTCCATGTAATTGATATGCACAGACTCAGGAGAATACAGAATTCTGCCATTAAGTCGACAAACAAACTTAGAAAAATCTCTTGAATATTTCTAATGGCTAATGTCTAATATTTCTAATGTCTAATGTCTTAGCATTTGTGAAATAAAACAGAGTTCGCATTTGGCTGGGACAATCAGGAAATTATTGAGCGTGTAGATGAGATTTAAGGATAGACCAAATTTAGATATGGAGGTGGAAAGCTAGAGAAAATGCCAGGTAGATCAAAGAGCATGAATTAAATCACAGAAATTGGTAAAGCTCTAGATGTTCAGGACAAAGAACTGAACTTAAAGGAAAACTAAAGGAAAGAGGTGATGAGCCTGAAATTTTTGGAGAATAATTTATAGTGGGAATTGTATATCAGGTTATATTCTCTAGAATATATTCAGTCGAAAATTATTGGACATTTCATTTTAAGCAAATAGATATGATGTTCTAACAAAATTAACTTTTGTAGATGTGCAGGATTGGTGAAGCTATTCTAGGGGCTAAATTTGGGTAGTATAATCAAGAAGGGAGAGATTTTGGCTGGGGAATCATTGTGAAGGAAGAAGCCACAGGGCATGGGAAGTGATTAGGTAAAAGACAAAGGAGATACTAGATAAAGGAGTTGAAGATTATCTGGAAGTAGGGTGATGTCATTCATACAAATAAGTCTACTATGAAGAGGAACAGGAGAATAAATAATAGGTCTGACTTTAAAATGCTGAATTGGTGGTGAAGACCAAATACAATAAGGAGAAAGGTAGATTGTTATGCTGTTACACTTTTTTTTTTTTTTTTTGCGGTACGCGGGCCTCTCACTGTTGTGGCCTCTCCCGTTGCGGAGCACAGGCTCCGGACGCGCAGGCTCAGTGGCCATTATTCACGGCCCAGCCGCTCCGCGGTATGTGGGATCTTCCCGGACCGGGGCACGAACCCATGTCCCCTGCATCGGCAGGCGGACTCTCAACCACTGCGTCACCAGGGAAGCCCTGCTGTTACATTATTGACCAAAATTGTCTAACA
Organism: Pseudorca crassidens; assembly: GCF_039906515.1. Taxonomy (NCBI): domain Eukaryota; kingdom Metazoa; phylum Chordata; class Mammalia; order Artiodactyla; family Delphinidae; genus Pseudorca; species Pseudorca crassidens. The sequence goes on from NC_090312.1 coordinate 66,124,902, forward strand.
GCTATTTCTACTCAATACCAACCAAGCTAATGATGATTCTCTAAATTATAAAAATAAACAAACTTTAAAATGTTATTAAATAACATTCTGTCTATTTGAGCTGTCTATTTGAGTTCTTTGAGGAGAAAAACACAAAGTTCAAAAACATTCACAAGAAATACTCTAAAGCTGAAAGGAAAAGAATGTGATATAGTCAGTCATTAGACTAAATCTGATATTCACAAAATTAACATAAACTCAGGACTATTAGGAAGTAATCTAAAAACCCACTACTCCTGACACATACACTCAAGTTCAAATGTAATTGCTTTGGAACAAGATTCTGGAAAAAAATTACTTCCTTCTAAACTCTGACCCAACCTCTCACATGTCTAATTTGTTTTCTGAGTCAAACATCCAAAAATCTTTGAAAGACTCCAGCACTAAGTAGAAAGGTTTCCTATGCATGATTCTGGCTGTAAAAGTGCCTCTATTTGTCAATTTAGGAAGCTGAGTGGACAAAAAATTGTATCAACAGTTTTGTACAGAAATAAAGTCTAAAAAATTACTTTAACAGAATTCAACATTCAGTATGTCTGTAAAGTAAACCTGGCTACCTCTTCTTATTTTACTTTCATGCTAACTCAACTGTTGTCATTTTACAGAAATGATCATCCCCTTCAAAAATGACCATTCACTGATATAGAATTCTTCATTTATTTGGTTTGCGATGGCTTAATTGATACCAACTCTGACAACTTTATTGTTTTATTTTTCTTATTATTTACTCTTACCTCTTGTTACACAGCCTAGTTTTAAAATTATCTCTAAAAATGTTTATTATGAAATATGCATGTGGTTCATCTTTTATGCAGTCTGTCTTCTCTTTTGGGGGGTACCTGAAGAGTAGAAGAAAGAAACAGGAGAACCTTAAAACAAAAGCCTTAGCAATTGAATTACTCACAAATTTGATCAGTGTGTAATACAGGCTGAGTTGTTTAAAGTAGTTTATACATATATTTGGTAGCAAATGTACTGATTTTACTAGAACTGATGAGTTGTTTAAAGTAGTTTATAAAGTGCTTAAGTATATCCATAAGTTGCGAGGGCAATGGGACATTAAAAAAGAGATAGAAGAAGGCAATTTGCCCTCTCCACCCTACTAATATTGATAAAATTGATCACTGACTAATTGATAGCATTTCTGACAGCCTTTAGGGCACTTCAGCAACTGATCTACCTCCTAATTTGCCAGCTGCTACTGCGTGACCTCCATTTATCTGCTATAAACTGTGGCCTTTATAGCATGCTTCCTTACCTTCTATACTGGCCCTCATCTTGATATTATTACATTTATTATACTGTTGGCAATAAATCAAATTTTCCTTCATAATTATTACTTGCACTTCGAAACTACATTTTTTATTTTGAAGACCCTTTTCACCTCAAGAAATATTCATGATCTTCCACATGATAATAGATAGTTGTGATTATTTCTGAGCTAACCAAATGTAAAACCAAAAAATTTGCCACCTATCTTAAATTATTTTAAATCTAGTGTTATTTTATAAATTATAATAGTTTCCACTATATACATTTGAAAATATCCAAAATTTTCATATGATACCACACGCACTAATGACACGCACATTTGTATATATAAAGGCTATTTGTTGAAACTATGGGTTCAAGGATCTTTTTCAACAAATAAAGCTTTTCCCCTCTGGTCCTCAGTAGACAATTTGGGTGCATAAATTAAACCAACAAGGATCTCAGAGGACCTAACATAGTGGATCTCAACCACTATTCTCAGGAAGTAGTTTGGAAATCTATGGAGATACTGAATTGTAACAATGATGAGGGATGATATGCCACTTAGGTGATGGGGGTCTGAGATGTTGGATGCCCTGCAATGTAACAGATAGTCCCACACAATTTTTAAATGTTCTACCAGACATCTATATATGTGAAGAATCTGTTTTAATGTACCTTATCTTAGAAACCAGGTCCATTTTACATATAAATTCAAAGCTTTGGGGGCAGGTTTTTAATATATATTGAAACTTCCAGGAATACATCTACTGTGTAAACCAAAGGAAGGTCGTGTGTACTTTGCCTTACTTGAAATTTTGCTGAGAGTTAATTACCAGTTTGAATAACAGGTGAATATAGGCAAGGTTGCACATGGTATTTGAGCTGTCAGTAACCATGCCTGTATCAATCTTGGTCTGTAATTGTCATATTCATAGTATTTCTACATATAAGTGTTAGCCTCTGTCTTTCATCATAGTCATGACCAAACTTTTGTAAATTAAAAATATACTACTTTGTTAAAGATTATTTTCTTTTATATTTATCTTTTAGAGTTAAGATATTATACAGATTCTTTTTTGTTTAATCATGCGTATTGGTAACTGAAGATATAAATGAATTGTATTTCAGAAGAGTAAGGGTTATTACAAAATATTTATTAAAAAGGAAGTGTTAGGTCTGATCTACACCAAATGACACTGTATTGGATTATATGAAATAATTTTTGTAACTGAAGAAATTTCTCAGGGTTCTCTGATCCAGATAATTTAGATTTGCTCCATCAAAATATAGATGCTCACGGGCTTCCCTGGTGGCGCAGTAGTTGAGAGTCCACCTGCCGATGCAGGGGACGCGGGTTTGTGCCCCGGTCCGGAAAGATCCCACATGCCGCGGAGCGGCTGGGCCCGTGAGCCATGGCCGCTGAGCCTGCGCGTCCGGAGCCTGTGCTCCGCAACGGGAGAGGCCGCGGCAGTGAGAGGCCCGCATACTGCAAAAAAAACATATATATATATATATATATATATATAGAGAGAGAGAGAGAGAGAGAGAGAGAGAGAGAGAGAGAGAGAGAGAAAGAGATGCTCAGAGTCCATCCCATGCCAGATATTCATTTCTCCTTTACCAAATGGAGGTGAGTTGATGTCTGGAGAGGTTAGGGTAAGGGATTCTTTTGTCATGTAAACTCTTGCAATAGCACCCTCAGATAATAGGGTAACTCATTCTTAACTAGTGGAATATGAAGAGAATGGTATTCTGCTTGAAGATAAAAGAAAATGAATCAAATGAGTAACTCATCATGGGACACTGCATTTTCATACAAATGTAATTGTACAGCTATTACATGGTAATACAACTCTGTAGAGCCTTAAATATGTTCTCAAAAAAAAAATATCACAGCCTGGAGTTGCCACTAGAATGATGGGTCTCTAGTTTTGCTGTAGACATAAACTTGAATTGCAGACTCCAGAAATGCATAGGAAATTTGGGTAAAAGTCACAGTTTACTTATTGTGAACCCTAAAAAAGAGAGCAAGAAGAAGCCACCATGAGGTTTTCCTGTGATTGGGATTCACTAGTACAGGTAAGTAACCTGAGCCACTGCTAAGAGCTAATGGCTACCCCCATGTGGAGCATTTGTCAGCCTGAATTTCCATATGCTGGCCTATGACAAGGGAGCATACTCATGGACAGAACCACCTCAAATAGCAGGACCTACCTCTTTCCTCCTGCCTAGGTGGGTCCATCACTAAAACCCAGTCTCAAAGAAGTAAAAAATAAGACTGGCTACCTCACGCCTATGCTTCTTATTGCAAATGTCTTCATTCTAGCCTCTTCCACCTTGGTCAAGTTAGAAAAGTAAGAACAATTTTCCCACTTTGTTATCACCAGTAGTCCTGTGTAAAAGAGAGCCTGATGCATTTAGCTTGTGCCCTGTTGAGCTCTTATAAGTTCCTTTCTATTTATACTGCCTTTACTATGTACGTAATATTTTACTTGTTTCTGGGATCTAATGTTGGGCAAAGCTCAGACCCTGTCCATCATGTTATGGAGTGTTAGACCTAGCCTAGAAGACAAATAAATTAACTCACAAATAAACTGAACTGAAAGTCTGATAAATGCTACAAAGGGAAGGTGCATGGTGTCCTGAGAACACATAAAGAGGATTTGACTTAATTATAAGGACCAGGGAAGAATTCCATATGAAAATGACAATTGAGCTGAACTTGGAGGATGTACAGGAACTAAACAATGCAGTGGATGCTCTAGAACCTTGCCCAGACCACCCCTTCCGGACTAAGGCACTGATTCCCACCAGTGCTGGGAAAGTCAGTGGCTGACAAGTTGCAGCTAAATTGTTCTCCAAATGGAAACGGTTTGGGCTGAAAGACCTGACTGGTATCTCTAGCCATTTCTCATCCATAATATAGAGTTAATAATACTACTCCAATTACCTCAAAAAGTTTGGGGGAGAATTAAATTAAATCACATATATGAAGTACCGAGTACAGGACCATCTACATAAGAGATAGTTTAGAATAATTGTATAGAATATGGACTTGATGACAGACCATTCTGGCTTCAGAGTATAACAATGCTATTTATTCAATGTGTGAGCTCAGGCAAAGGGAAAAATGGTTACAAAATTTTCAACCACATAAATTTGCTGAAGTACTATAACCCAGCACAAAGTAAAAAAGTAAGCCCTTAATTTTCTTATTAATAGTAATTACTACCAAGTATCTTAAATTGTCAAGGATAATTGTTAGTTATATTAATCTTTATATTTTAGTTCCTAGGATAGCATTAGAATTGCATAAATATTTTAAATGAATAAATGATCATTTCCCACCAGTAATTTATTCAACAATACTTATATTCATTAACCATATTTCTGAATTACTTTCTTGTATGGAGCCTGTTGTAGGTAAAGTTTCCCTGGTGTGCCTGGAGAACTGGTGGATATTTACAATTGTCAAAGAAGATTTAAATAGTAATGTAAAATTCCAGTTTCTTTTGAAGGATATAGGCTTCTAAAAGTGGTCAACTCTAAGATTTGAACAACAACAATATGCTTACCCATCCATATCCTATACAATTCTGTAGGCTTTTTTCATATCCCTGTCTGTCTTTATCTCTTTCTCTTGTTTGTATAGTAGTTTTAAAAACTTCTGTGAATTATTAGTTATTAACTTCTCAGAAGTTGCTAGGTGGTGATATATATCTGCTACAGACTGCAGAAGATATGTTCAAAGCCATATCTATTAAAACGTTTTGTGTCATAAATTTGGTGTAAAATATAGCAGTATCAAATCAGAGAGACTCTCTATAGCCTATCTCCCCAAATCTACCATCATTCCTTTATGAAGTTGTCAGCCTGAAGAAAATTGTCAAAAGAATTCAGGTAAGAATCGGCCCTCACTCTCTCCTATAGAGACCCATTTAAAGCAAAGTTCGAATCACTATTTTTCTTTCAGATAAAGCAAATAGACATTTGAGTAAAAAGGCCTTTGAGATTTTTTTTTTGTCATTGTTCATTCTGCACCTGACCTTGATTTTTGTTTTTCTTAATATTTTATTTATTTATTTATTTATTCATTTATTTGGCTGCGGTGAGTCTTAGTTGCAGCACACGGGATCTTCATTGTGGCAGGTGGGCTCTGTAGTTGCAGCATGTGAACTCTTAGTTGCAGCATGTGGGATCTAGTTCCCTGATCAGGGATTGAACCCGGGCCACCTGCACTAGGAGTGCACAGCCTTAGCCACTGGACCACCAGGGAAGTCCCAGGCCTTTGAGGTCTTAAAAACCAAGATGAAGAGGGTACATTGGAAGACAATATGATATAAATGTAAAAATATCAAAAGGAAACACATTATCAAGATTAATCTGCAATTCATTTTTCCCAACACAGCTACAGAGCTCTGAGTCAGCCACACTTAATTTGAGTGAGTTTATTTTCATTTAATTTTACAGATTCAACATTGAGAACAGTAATAGCTCCCCGTCATTATTCAGTCCCTACTACAGTTTGTGACATTAATGTTTTAATGCTGGGAATGGCTGCCCCATCCTGGAGTACTAGATTTTATACTTGGTATACTAGTAATATTTATTTTATCGTAGCAGGTTATGGCTAGGGCAATATTAAAGTTATCACGTAAGTAAAATTCAAACCATAATAAGTCTTTGAAAGAGAAGGATGACTGACAATGTGTCACTTATTTCAAAGTCTAGACTTGAGAGAAAATGATTTCTTGATTCCTTTTAATAACCATGGAAATCTCAACAATATTTCATAGCATTGTATAGCATAACAAACAACCAGAAAAACTGAGTATTCTCAGGTACCATTCTAAATGTTTTACATCCCTACCTTCATTGCTACCATAATAGCAATAATAAGGTTGACATTGCTATTACCATCAGTTTACAGATAAAAAGACCGTGCCTTGGAAAACTTAATAATCCGTCTAATATCATTATTTAAGTGATAAATTAGGATTTGAGCCCAGGTTGTTCAACTTCAGAGTTCTTAACCTTTAAAAATTAATATGGATTTAGCATATAAAATATGGTATAATTGTAGGATATTAAGTTCAAAAGCCCATATGCACAGCATTTGTTGAAAAACTCTATTGAGTCAAATTTTCAACTTCAATTCAGAGAACCACCTGAGAAAAAACATCTTCAGTACATCTTCCCAAACATCTCTCCAGATTTGCTTTTCAAAATCAGATTTCCAAAAAGTTGAGCTACTTCAAAAATTTAACTTAGCAAAATAAATTCCTAAGGAAAAATAGCTATATAAATACTTATACTTGAACATACTTTTGAATATTTCTGACCACTATCTTCTAGAGATATATATTCTCAGCTATTTTCCTCAAAGTTATCTATTATAGCAATTGTACAGAAAATAAATGATAAGCATAGGAAGACTGTTTTCCATGTACTTAAAACACAAGTAATTTTTTCATCCTGTTATACCAAATCTACTCGGTAAGTTAAAACAGGCTCAACTTGATGAAGTATGTAATTTGAAATTCTTAAGTTTGTAATCTGAATGATTACTTTCTCCCATAATCTGCTTAGGGAATTTTTTTCATTTGTAAAGCTAGAACATTTGGCTACCTAAACACAACATCAATAGAATTTTTCACATAATCCATTGTTTATTAATCATTTTCTCCTGATAATCTAAATGATGATTAGTCTCGCCTCAGTGAATTCTTTACTCTTCTTTTTTTTTTTTTTATAAATTTATTTATATTTTTGGCTGCGTTGGGTCTTCATTGCTGCGTGCAGGCTTTCTCTAGTTGAGGCGAGTGGGAGCTACTCTTCGTTGCAGTGCATGGGCTTCTTTCTCATTGCAGTGGCTTCTCTTGTTGCAGAGCACGGGCTCTAGGCACGCGGGCTTCAGTAGTTGTGACATGGTGGGCTCAGTAGTTGTGGCTCACAGGCTCTAGAGCACAGGCTCAGTAGTTGCTTAGTTGCAGGCTTAGTTGCTCCATGGCATGTGGGATCTTCCCTGACCAGGGCTCGAACCTGTGTCCCCTGCATTGGCAGGCGGATTCTTAACCACTGAACCACCAGGGAAGTCCTCTTTACTCTTCTAAAACACATCCAGTTTAACCCTCTTACGTACTCTGATTTGTCATAATTTGAGAAGTGAAAGTGAAGGACATTTCTTTCAAAAACAAATTAAGGCAAAAGAAAATATTTTAAATGTGAAAGAAATTGCAAAACTAATATTTTTAACAAGGACAGATGTCATAGATAACAGAGAAAATGCCTATGTATTTTACAGTCACTAATCCAAAAAATACCCAATAAGTTGAAAACGTGATTCAACAGGGAGATTTCCTTTTAATTTAGATATACAAACTGTTCATTTTCTTACTAAATATGAAACTTTTATGAATTATAATAAATAGTAATAAAAACTACCGAAAGAGTGGGGCAAGCTATTTTTCATGCAAATGAAATTTCAGTAAACATTGGGGTAAACAAAACATCCAAAAAATATATTTTATTACATGTTTTTCAAAAAGTCACCACTGTTATTTGTTAAAAGGGCATAATAGGCAGAATTGGACAACCCTCAGAAAGATATAAATTCAGTCTGGCGAACCATCCTTTTCACTCTGGAGTAGACCACGTTTGCATGTATTGCTAAATCAGCTCTCGACTCCTCCATTCTCAACACCCCTTTTATCTATGTAGACTCATTCATTATACGTTTCACCTCTCCAGACCAGCTCTGTGCTGCTTTCTGTATTTCTTGTCACGCTTGTAACAATCCATCTTTCTCTTCTCTACATCCAGTCTATTTTTACATTCACTTAAAAAAAGGCTCTTCATAAAATCAAATTTTCTATGATTCTTTTCAGGGGCAAGGCCTAACCTCATATATATATATATATATATATATATATATATATATATATATATATATATATATATATATAATTCTGGAAAGACAGAAGTATGAGGAACAAAAGTATAGAATGACAAAATAAAAATAGGCAAATTTTTTAAAAAATATTTAGAAAAATCTCTATTTTGAAACTAATCAGCTGCTTGGCTAATACAATTGTCCATGATCGTTTAATATTATCTCTGAGCCTCTGGGACAAGGACAAAGTCCTTCAGTACAATGTATAAAACATTGGGCTCACCAGGCATTCAGCAAACAGGAATAATGAGGACCTTGACCTTTTGAAGTCCTTTTACCTTTAGTATTCACCAGAATTCACTCCATTGCTATTATTTGCTTGAGTTATTTCACTGAGTTTGGAAAGAGTATATAGAAAGCATTGCATTTTCCATTCTCTAACTGCCATCTCATGCCATGTATTAATAAGCTCTAGAGAGTAAATGAGTATGAACATTAAATTTTATTTCAATTTATTCTTTTTCATTCAATGAAATTATTCAGATAAAAGTTTTGGTGCCGGAAAGAATTCTGAGGTCTTAATTATGCTGGACGCTGGTCGCCTCGATTAATTAGATCATGGTGGCAATGAAGGCCAAATTCTGTGCTGAACAATGGCTTTGCTTTTCCTGAGTTGCTAAGTCTACCCATAACATAGGCAGATGCCTAACATACACCTCCATTAGTCAGCAGGGTAAGTGAGCAACAGAGTGTGAATAGATCTGCAAAATCTATCATCACCATTGAGAAAATTGTTTGTTATGCACGTACTACCAATAGTGAGTGAAAAGCATCTGTTTGGTTAAAAAAGATCTGGGTTGCTAGCTTTCAACTATGGCTTAGCTTAGCAAGAGCAATGCCAATGGCTTTGCTATATAACATATAAATTGTTTAAAATTCTAAGAACCCCTACGTAATAGCAAACGGACATCAATACATAAAAACATTAGGGTCACACTTTCAAGATGAAATGTTTATGCACCTTTAAAGGAAGAAACATTTTTGTTTATTGTGACCAATAGGAATACTCTTCTGCAATTGAGAATAACCAATGGTGAAATGGTCCAATAAAGTTTCATCATTTATGCTGTTGTTGGCTGAATATTTTTAATATTATTTGTTTTACACAGTAACTTTCATTAAAGAAACCCTACCTTTATGATTATGTTATATTGACAACAATAAATATATCTTATGCTGATTATTCTACAGTTTTTTACATTCAGTTTTTTACATACAGTTTTTTTTTATTATTCTACAGATGCAAATAAGACATAATAGTACAAACCCTCGAGGATATTTCGATAGTTTTGTCATCAAGTAAAATCCTCCAAGGGTTGTTTCATTTGTCATTGGGACCCTGGAGCCTAGTTCAATGCCTCACACAGAGACAACTCTTGGAACATGCTTGTGGAATTTCACGGACCCACTGAAGCACCATTGTACACCTACAGGTCAACAGTACATCTATGAACTGCGTGGCTGATACTTCTTTGCAGTCCTAGATCCCCAGAGGTTTTTATCAGTTCACTTGAGAAGCACTGGACTATAGAAAAAGGATGCCATAAGTCAAATTTCTGTGGGAGACAGGCAAGTAACATAAATCAGTAATACAGGGAAGAGTGTGAGATATTAGAGAAGAGTTGAAACTTGCCAACTGGGGAGATCAATCTCTCTAATGCGGGTGCTTCTTAGATGTAGCCAAGCACTGTCATTAAGTCATGAGCATCAACAATTATCAAATAATCTGACTTCTAAGAGAATTTGGAAATCCAGAGTTTTATATGAAATCTCAGATTATTAAAGTTTGGAAACAACTAAAAATATTTAAAAGTTTCTATGAGGGCCAAACAAAACACATCTGCTGGTTGGAGCTAACCCTCACACCATAACTTTATGATCTTTTGTAAACTGCAAAGAAAATAGAGTAAGAGTTGTGAAGATCTCTTTCTAAAGTATAATCTGAATTCCTTTTTTATTGCTTATGTACAGTAAAGATTGAATTGCATTATTTTTAAGGTCCCTTTCTGTTGTAACAACTTACCTCTTTATTATATGCAGAAAGATGTATGAAACATAGACCTATACAATAAGTCTATATAATAAGGATGTTTACCTGTATAGCCCTTGGAACATTCCAGAAATGCACTGTGTAGTCTATCATAGAAAGAGGCAGGAGGAAGTTATGGGCAGAATTGAGAGAAAAGAGTAATTTGGACATCGTTTACACAAGGAGGTTCTGTGGTAAGTATTCACAAAGCATGACTGAAGTCAGTTTGCTGCGGCAGGAGTACATGTATACAGGCAGGGACGGAAAAGGTGAGATTACTTGGAGGGCTGGTGAGAGTCTGTTTTGGTCCTTAGACTTTAGAAAAAGAAGGTCAGAGGATTTATTTTGAAAAAGAGGTTTAGGGAATCGTCAGTGAGGCTCAATAGTATGAGATATATTGTCAACAAAAGACATGGGAGGGAAAAGTTAAGAACAGGATTGTTGCATATGCTAGAGACAGAGGAAGCGTTTTAGTTCTGGGACAAGAAAAGTCTTATTTAGAAGCAATGGCTGCAAATAAATCAGAGGGAGAACAAAACAACAGGAGCTAGCTAAGTGATTTTAAAAGGCTCACTCAAAATTGGCAGGCCTATAAAAATAGCCTGTTTCGGTAGTTTCTTAACTCAGAAGAATTTTTGACAGATCTATAATATTGTTTATTCCCAAACATGATCATTCCTTACACAGACCTGAACTATACTGGATATTTTTCTTATAAATGAAGAATCATAGTCAGAACGTTTAAGAATTAATTAAGGATAACGGAGAACACACAACATACTCCCTTCCTACGGGATAGCTTTCATTCTTTATAATCTTCTTTATCGAATTTTGAATTAAGAATGTGAAAAAAGAGTCCACCGTACAGATAAATATACATGCTGTTTGAGGATTAACAAACAAAAACATACTGGGTAGGTAAGCAGTGCAGTTCCACACCACAGAGGAGGAGATGAATCCGAAGAGGGTAACGTAAGCTTTATTAACTGCTTACATTTATGTTAGGCACTCTACTAAAAGTTTTAACACTGTTATATCTGAAACAACTGACAGAAATTATCTGATATGTATGGTATCACTACATTTTCGAGAAGAGAACATTGAGGATTAGAATACTTAAATAATCTGCCTAAGGTCCCTGACTGGCTGGTCAGAATTTGAATTCAGATTAGGTGGACACCAGAGTCTATACTCAGAATTGCTCCACTGTGTTATTTGCCTCCAACTGGTAAAGAGAAACCATTACTGCAATTCTCAAAATGTTTTATGTTAAAGTGCCTTAGGCTTTTGTGCTTACTCTTCTTTCTTCCTAAAATGCCAGTCCTCCAAATCCTCGAGTAGCTCATTTCTTTTTCTCAACCAGGTGACAATTCATTTGCCCCTTTCTCTAGAGAACTTCTCTATGTGAACTATGTCAAGTGGCTCCCTTATCCCAGTCACTCTTTCCCCTGCACTGTTTTTTTTCACCAGAGCATGTTCACTACCTTACATTAACTTAATCATATCTCATCTCTGGAATCTATCTCCTTCCTCTAGAATGTAAGCTGTATGAGAGCAGTCTTCTCATATATATAGTTGATCCTGTAAATCTAACACTTAAAAATCACACCTTGCTTATAGTAGGTGCTTGATAAATTTGTGCCGGATTCATGAATAAGGAGTGATTGTCTAACTTGATTTTTTGATCATTTTTGAGTAACAACTAAACTGATAATTTTGTGACTTTTTTTTAAAAAAGGACTTCATCTTATCATGTCAGAGCCTCAGTTCTCATGGAAGTAAGTAAATATGACTAAACAAGGTGTGCAATATCCTTGAGGAGCTTCAGTTCCATCCACTGTCATGACTGCTCCCACCAAATGTAACACGACAGTCAGGAACGCTGAGTCCCAGTCCCCCTAGGTCTTACTCACTTTCTCAACTACTCTCATGGCCTTACCTTCCTAATGCTTTTCACGTCACTCTTCCTGAAGTACCCCTACCCATCACTGACTAAAAAACTGCCACTAATTTAAACCAACAGGTTCAGTTTTTCCTTTCCTTTTCCCCAGAATTTTGCTTTCAAGTACAGCCCTTACTTTATAACACTGTAATTGTTATTTTCATTTCTATCTCTACCACCAGATTTTGAGATCTCAAAGGCTAGGAACATAAAATAATTGACTTAAAAATGACTATTTTACTGTGTCATGCCATTCTTAATGACTGGTTCATTTTGTTTACATTTTAGACTGAACTGATCACTAAGAATGGCAAACCAATATTGGTATGAAAAATAAATTTTCAATTTTTTTTATGTCTAATGTGAATTGAAGCACTTTTCTGACTGCTATTCACCCATGATTAAAAAAAAAAAAAAAAGCATGAAGATTGCTACAATCAGGGTGAAGTAAAAAGAGCCAGTAGCAATGTGCAAATAACATTCATGAGGTGGGTTAGTCATGGGATTTCTGGAAGCCTTTGATATATGGCAAACCACAACTCAAGATTAAAACCACAATAGCCCTAAAATATCAACAAAACCTAATGCAGGACAACCATAGTCCTGCATTACGCGTAGGGGTGTGTGTGTGTGTGCACGTGTGTGTGTGTGTGTGTGCATGTGTGTGTATGTGTAGTGTGTACATCAAATCTGTCACTGCTCTAATTTGTCTTTCTATTTAGAAAAGAGTTTCTCTGCTCCCCTAAAGTAACTTTAAGAACGATCTTGTCTGTGGCTAATAATCTTCCTATCACTTGATCTTTAAAGAATTAGAGTGACCCCTACTGCCCAAGTTAAGTGGATAAAGTCATCACTTTTCCTAAGGAAATTTCAAATGCAAATTTTAACTTACTGCTTACGATTTCTAATCAAAGTCAGAATCCTTCATTTCACCTTAAACCCATTATTAAAAGAGAATGAAAGGAGACATTTGATGAAAGTTTTTCTCCAGTAAAAATGTATGCACTTAATTTAGTCTCACAGCATATTCTGCTCTTTCCAGCATGGCAAGCATTTTTTTTTTTTTTTTGTAAAATTATAATAAGCAAAGAAAAGAGGAACTGAGGTGAAATGTCAACTTGGCAGTAAAATAGGCATTTGAACAATTGCAATTGATTTGGAATGTAAAAGAAATGCATAAAGATCTGAATACAGCATTGCCTAAAATCGAGATTTTAGTAATTCTCTATTTTTAAAGACTAAATTAGAAGTACTGGTTTTCTTTCACATTTTTTGATTTTAATGGACATTAAAAGTTAATAGATGGCTTGGCTGTAGATAATAAAGATTTCTGTCATTTGTTGAAGTAATACAAATCAATATAAAAGCTAGAGACGGCAGTCACAGCAAAGACCTCAGTATGGGGCTACCAAGAAAGATGACATCTCAAATTTTCACAGAAAAAGAATTATAAAAGAAGCTGTTCTTTGAACTGCTAAAAATCCATTCTACCTTTTTAGATAATGTGCCTTAACTGATTTTTTTTTTAAAGCCACCTTTGGAGACCTTAAGAATTTTTTGGAGCCCACCTAGGTTTTAGTATTGCATGTATTTTTTTACAAAATGTAATGTACCACCGCATTGACTTGCATTAAAAATTAAAATACTTTGAAATTTTTTAACCATTTCAGCCAAAAAAGCTTCCAAAAGGAAACAAATGGGCTACAAAATACCGCTCTAGGAACCTATGTCTGCATCCATGGTATCAATAAAGTATTGATTAATGTCAAATAAAATTAGTTTTACAAGATCAAAAATGATTTTTACAATTATAGAAGTAACTACATTTTGGATATAATTTTTTCAGAGTTATTTGCATCATAAGATAGTTAAACCCCAAACTCTGTGACGGTTTAACAAATGTGCTATAGAGATAAAAAAAAAAAAAGTATTAGTATAGAAAATTCTTAACACATAATGTAACATCTCAAGCTAACTTTGTAATGAGTAGTGTTGGTTTCTGCATGGGTCCTCCCTAAATAAAAAATCGATTTGATTTGTTCTGTCCATTCATTTTTAGCCTTGATGTTTAGGGATCAATTTGTTTCAGAGGATAGTTCTAAAAAATCCGTGCCGCAATGAATGAGGCTCAAGTAGGATTTGGAGTATTGAGAATATATAGCTTTAAGGAGAAAAACAGGTGACAGAGGTAGGGAGATGCTAAAGGATAGAGATATTAATGCACTCTATATTACTGTTACTAAATGCATTTGTTCAGTATGGTTTATTTGGTTTCTGCTTAAATTATATTGATTGTTGTAAATATGATATTGTACAATTCTTTTACTTCTTACCATCACTAAATAATTTAAGACCTGTCATAAAGAAAAATGCCAACTCCTCAAATTTAAGACAGTTTTGCTTTTATACCAGTACGTAAAATTAAAATAAATTTCCGATTTAACAATATATATTTTAGGTAGAGGAATATTATTAGCAAATATTGCATTATTTCATAAAAGTTATCAAATTCTTATGTTAAAATTTATATCTGTAAAAAGAGGCTCAAGAACAGAAAATTCACACACTTGCTGTTAGCATAAACTTTAGTAAAAAAAAAAAAAAAGAAAAGAAAAAAATCCATAGACAATATACCATCTGTCTCCTAAACCATGTGAAAAGAAAAGCTTTGAAAATTCAGCCGCTGCTAATGTGACATGTTGAAACATTAATCACCCCCTTAGGCCAGTATAATTGTAGCTCCATGTTAATTACCTAACAATTAACAGCAGTAATTTCCAAGGGGCAATCAATGAATTAGCTTGTGATTTTCCCACAGATTTCAGTCCCACACTGCCAATCTGAATGCATTTCAAATTCCTCACTGTGGTTCATCAATGACACTTCTGGTGTATGAAATAAAAATTCATCTGCACCCTTACTAATTAGGCTCAAATATATCCCTATGTGTATTGCAAACTCTATTCACTAGCACAAAATCTCTGCCACAGGCATTCTTCCCCATTTAAAAATTCATTTTCTATTAAATTAGAAGGTCACCTAGCAGGAAAATGTACTAATCAAGATTTTATCACTAACGAATTAAAGGTTTTTAATAAGCAAGTTTAATTAAGTTATCCTAACAAGTGATAACAGCTATTTACAACTTATGGGATATGTGTATGTGCACTAGAGTATTGAGAGTTTGAAATCATATTCCTTGAATTCAGATGCTACATATTCTATACACAGAGGGAAGTTGACTAGGTGCATATATATAAGATTGAAATCTTTTCAAGTATAGCAATTTTTTGCAGGGGATGAGGGACGCTTTCTTGAAAAAAATTAGTTTTCTATATTTTAAATAATGAAGGACAGAGAATATTCAGTTTAACACAATATAATCTTCTTTGCTTGATGCTGTACTTGTATCGGTGTCAATTACTTCTATGTGTTGATAATTTGCCTTATATCCTAAATTTACAAATATTGTATTTGATTATTCTCTCTTGAGATAATGATAAAAATTGTACTTCCAGGCGGTTATATATCATTTTAACAGACTCTCCACAAAGTAAAAGTGAAACATATATATGACATGTAACCATCTGTCTGTTGAATTTACTAACACTTTGTTTTTGCCTTTATTATTGTCATGTACATATACAAAGATTTTTGTTCCCTGAAGAATATCTCCTTTTAAAATAAGTGATAGGGCTTCCCTGGTGGCGCAGTGGTTCAGAATCCGCCTGCCAATGCAGGGGACACGGGTTCGAGCCCTGGTCCAGGAAGATCCCACATGCCGCGGAGCAACTAAGCCCATGCACCACAAGTATTGAGCCTGCTCTCAAGAGCCCGCACGCCGCAACTACTAAAGCCCCCGTGCCACAACTACTGAAGCCCGCACGCCTAGAGCCTGTGCTCTGCAACAAGAGAAGCCACCGCAATGAGAAGCCCTCGCACCGCAACGAAGAGTAGCCCCCGCTCGTCGCAACTAGAGAAAGCCCATGCACAGCAACGAAGACCCAACGCAGCCAAAAATAAATGATAATTTAAAAAAATAAACATAAAAAAATCTTTGAAAAAATAAATAAAATAAAATAAGTGATGAAGAGCGAACAGAAGAAAGATTAACAATATGGCAATGGTAAAGTTCCCACAAGACACCCATAGGTAGTTTTGCAATTCCACCATTGGATTTTTCTTCTTTTAAAAGATTACCCTTTAGATTCATCAACCCATAAGTCAGTTCATTCACTCATAAAGCACACACCACTCTGAATATTATATCTAACATAAATCACAAATAAATATTTCATGTTATTTAATGGTGTCTTGAAATCTAGGTGAAACATGCAGAAAAGTGTAATGTTAACTGTTTTAAAAATGGAGAGGAGGGCTTCCCTGGTGGCGCAGTGGTTGAGAGTCCACCTGCCGATGCAGGGGACACGGGTTCGTGCCCCGGTCTGGGAGGATCCCACATGCCGCGGAGCGGCTGGGCCCGTAAGCCATGGCCGCTGAGCCTGCTCGTCTGGAGCCTGGGCTCCGCAACGGCAGAGGCCACAACAGTGAGAGGCCCGCATACCACAAAAAAAAAAAAAAAAGAAAAGAAATGAATGGATGAAGAAAATATGGAAGATACAATGTATATCAGTGGAATATTATTTATAATAGTCCACCAATGAAATATTATTTATTCCATAAAGATTCGTTCTTAAAAAGGAAAGAAATCCTGCCATTTGCAGCAACATAGAGAAAACTAGAGGACACTACAAAGTGAAATAAACCAGTCAAAGAACAAATACTGCATGATTCCATTAATATGAGGCATTTAAAATAGTCAAACCCATAGAAGCAGAGAATAGAAT
The DNA here is from genome assembly GCF_039906515.1 of Pseudorca crassidens. Taxonomy (NCBI): domain Eukaryota; kingdom Metazoa; phylum Chordata; class Mammalia; order Artiodactyla; family Delphinidae; genus Pseudorca; species Pseudorca crassidens. The sequence goes on from NC_090312.1 coordinate 66,141,965, forward strand.
GGTGGTTGTCAGGGGTAGGGGGTGGGTAAATGTGGAATTGTTTTACCATGGGTATGAATTTTCTGTTACACAAGATGAATAAGTTCTAGAGACCTGCTGTACAACAAAGTACCCATAAGTTAACAATATGGTATTGTACAATTTAAAATATGTTGAGAGGATAGATTTTATGTTGTGTCCTTACCAAAAAAAAAAGCAAAGAAAAGAAAACCAAACATAAAAGAACACAAGGACATTTTTGGACGTGATGGTTATGTTTAGTATTTACTTTGGGGAGCATGCATACATTCAAACTCATCAAAATGTTTACATTAAATGTATGCAATTTTTTGTGCATCAATTATACCTCAAAAAAGTTTAAAAGAAATGGTTGACTAGCAGGTCTGGGGTGTTCAAGCCCTATACATTCTCAAGAAATGTCTGCCCCTTGACCTGCTCCTAGCAGACAACTTCTAAGCCCTTGGAATATGCTACCTCATAACAGTATCCTTGTTTAACCTGGGACTTGATACACATCAGATAGTTTATGATGACAATGTGACTTATGGTGGGAGTCTTGAGCCATGCAGAATCAGCCTGACCTCTGGTGCGACTAGAGACTGAGTACCTAAGATCAACCATGTTGGTGCTCCTTGCCTACCACCAGTAAAATCCCTAGACACTAAGGCTTGGATTAACTTACCAGGTTGGCAGTATTTCATATGTGTTGGTACACATCACTACATGAATCATTAAGTATTATTCATATGACTCCACTGGAAGATGACAATTGAAAGCTTGTGCCTGGTCTCTCCTGGACTCTACCCATATATACCTTTTTCTTTTGCTGATTTTAATCTGTATCATTTCACTTTAGTAAACCATAATCATAAGTATAACAGCTTTTCTGAGTTCTGTGAATCTTTCCAGTGAACAACTGAACCTGAGGTTGGTCTTGGGGACCTTGGACACACAATGTCGTCTGTAAGGTAACACAGCTTCCTGTATTTTTAGGAGTATTATAGTGTACTACAAACTTTTGAAACTTCATATTTTCTCCCTGCTGCCTAAACATCCCTGCAAACAGGCTATGCACACCCTGCCCAAGTGATCAGGTATACCAGCGTGATAGGGATGGCCCCTCCCTACAACAAGTTCTCCTTCCTGCCCTCCCCTGTCCATGACCTAGTAACACACCAGTGAAATCCTCTCATGCCTTTTCTTGTGTACTCCACTACCACCTTCAATTAAGGTATTTGACCATGAGTCCTGGATCTGCTTAGTCGAGCCCTACTCCTTGGTATTCCCCCCCACCCCATGTGGTTACTCCTGACCTGTGGTAACTCTGTTTCTCTAGGACCTGTGAGTAATAAACTTTGTTTTCTGGTGCCTTTCTTGTGTTCTTTCTTGTGGCCACATCTGACTGACCATCCCATAAAAGAACACAGAACGTTTAAGTAGAAGCTCAGAAATGTAATCACAAGTATTTTTATTTGCATTTCGTTGGTGGTAGTTTATTTGCCTTTTTTTTTTTTTTTTTTCTGAAAAGGGGTGTTTTAAGCCCTCACTACAGCTTTTGTTTTCACAAGTAAATAGAAAGGAATTACATTGAAGCAGCTTATTGGCTTTGACTGTTTATCATAATATAACTATTTGCAATTGTTTCAAATCCTAGAGATGTTTCCTCCTCAGCACTCCCCACATAACTATCCAAGTGTAAATATAGCCTCAGGGGAAAAAAAAAGACAATTTAATGAGCGACAACTGAACAAATGGATAACCCTAATTTTTAGCATTCTTGCTTTTCTTTTAAAACCAAATGTGAGCCTACATAAAAATATATAATATATGAATAAAATCTAGGATTTTTGGACTTATAAATGCCAATAGAGGTAATATCACATATTTATTTTATATACAAATTATCCCTCAGTTTAAATGTGTTAGTATTCAACTTTTAAGCCTTCCAAGCTTGTGAACATCATGGTGGTTAACAAAATTTAAAATATATTTAATGCAACAAGGACATTATATATCTTTAAGCTTAGGTTTCTATATACTCCAGTAGCAGTTTTTACTATTGTTGTTGAGATAGACTCCCTGGTTTTCAAAGAATTTATAAATCCAATTATTTTCATCATCAATTTTTAAAATTGTCACTCTTTTGAAATGTACTCCCAAGATGAGCCCATCGTTTTGGGGCCAGCATGCTAAATAAGTCCATATTTAGAAATGTCAAAGATGGATGACATAAAAAAATACATATTTTATGTATTCAAATGTATGTACACATTTTATATCACCTGCAGGGATTTTCCATTACAATCTGATCAAAGATTACTCAATAAAACAACACAAATTCCTAGAGAACTTTCAGTATTGTCTTTGAAGTATAATGTTTTGAGCCATGACAAAAAGTAAAACTAGGTATAAAGAAAAAAACATAGCAACAAAAACAACTTCTTTAAAATGTAAAATGCTAGGAAACGAGAGAGATGTATATATTTAATGGAAAAAAGAATTCCCCAAATAACCATTTTTTTCCTCGATTTGATTTGAACTTAATGATTCACAGAATTTCATTCCACCCAGAAAACTATAGAGTACCTCTCTCACTTGTAAAAATATTGCCAGTTCTGTAAAGTCTGTTCAATTATCTGTCCATTAATTTTTTTTAATCACAGATAAGCTCAAAAGTCTTAGTTTGTCATCTCTTATTTTAACCGAGTGGATATGGAGCAGTTTTTCCTCATGCAAGAGCCATGAAATGGCTTACGTTAAAAAATTGAAGAGTCTTTTACTTTCCCCCCTGTCGCAAGTCCTAGATACACAGCACTCCTTCTGTAACAGAAACTGGACCTTAACAACCCAGGTACTAATCTCTGAAGCAACCAGGGCACGTTTCCCAATGCTCTGGTTGTCTCTTTCAACACCTAGGAAAAAAACATTTTCCTAAGAAGAACTGAGCATATTGAACAGGTAGCAATAGTGATGGGATGTATGTGTCCCTAGGATAGATTCTATTGATAGAAAAATTCTTGAAAGCAGGGGTTACTGACATTGAAGTTTACTATAAACTTCCGAAGTTATAACAATTAAATCATCAGATGGTTGGGGCAGGAGTCATTACAAGAGGGCACAGCAATGCTAAATGAATTTGATTTTCCACTCAAATCAGGAAATCGTATAAGACACTGAAAATTGTTACCTCTCAACAGTAGACTTGAGAACAATCTGACCAAAATGTGATTAAACCAGAGTCTTAGGAAAATATTGTGACCCAAGAATTTTATACCTAAGTAGTTATTTTTATTAATTTTTTATATCTTCTATTTTCTAAAAAATATATATGGAGATATGAATATCTACAGTGGAAAGGTAAAGGCCCCGAGATCCAAAATACAATTTGCATAACCTACTGAAATAAAAGTATTTTATTCTAGTAAAAATATTTGAATATTATAGTAAGACTATTCAAAAAGCTGTCTATTTTCAAATAAGTATGTAAAAATCAATAGCTTTTTTGTGCCAGTAATAACTAATTTGAACATATAATAAAACAGAAAACCCATTCAGAACACCAACAAAAATATGACATAGTTACAAATAAAAATAACAAGAAACACAAAAATTTACATAAAAAGAATTACAGGGCCTTACTGAGGGATATAAAAGAATTGAATAAATAGACAAATTATATCACTGAAGAGTTAGTGTAATATTGTATAGATATAATGTATCGATATTAATCCATATTTTAATGCAAGCACTTAAAATTTTATATATTCCCTTACCTGGTAATACACTTTGAAATTTTTATTCTAAGGTGCTACTTATTACTGTATATAAAGATGCAGGTGCAAATATGCTTATTATAGTGATTTTTATATTAGTAAAATTATCAAAAACAAATTAAATATCTAATAAAACACACTAGTAAATCTATGATAAATCTATGTGTTATTATGAAGCCATTATTATGAACATAAATATAAAAAGAAATAAATAATAGTTTCTTATGTTTGAACATCATGATCTGTCTTACCATGTACTATACAATTCCGTATTTAAAAAGGAAAGGAAGGAACTGGGTAATGACAACATTCTTTTTTAAACTAGAGAAATGTCATTTAGACATTGTTTCTCTCATATAATAGACATTCTTCTATTGAGGAAAAGCACTAGAATAAGTGTTCAAGTCATACAAAAAGATAAATAAATACCAATGATTATCTTTGGGGAAAATTATAAAGTTGTTATTAACCTAAATACAATAATTCCAGTGGATGTGAGTCTGCTCTGCTTATTAGTGCATTCCCATATTTCTTTCTCAGGCTTGGACCTAAAAAGATCACTTTGGGAGAGATGATCAAACTAAACTTGGCATCTCACACTGGAGAGTGCCTGGCATTCTCAATGCATCATTGACTCTAGAGCAGGCAACCAGGGCCCTATCTCTGCCCCACACCTTAGAGAGACCTTCTCTCACCTTCCCTCAACTGTGGCACTGACAGTGCTGCAGCATAACCTGATGAAAAGGACGTAGCCTAACAGATCAGTAAACGTGGGTTCTGCTGTTGACTGTTTGCGTGACTATACATAGGTCACTTTACATTCCTTATATGCAGTTCCTTTATTTTTAAATTAAGATTTTGAGGTACTTCTGAGTTTAAAAATAGTATAACTTTTACAGTAATATTGGCATAGCTGCTGCCGTCTTTACTTCTATAGCTGGTATCAAGGGAAGTTGATAATCAGAGCTTCCTTCCATCCTGTTTCCCTTGAGCTCTGCCAACACCTTGATTCATCTGTGTTTTTTACCTAGTGGAGGGACGCAAATTCTTATTTCCAAAGTTCTAGATCCTCAGTCGTTCATTTAATATTGACTTAACACATTTGCTGTTAATATTCATAAGCAAATAATCAGGTTAAATTATCCTGGCCAACTTAGTAACACTCTTCTCTCCTGGTTTATAGACACAAACAGCCATAAATGGCCGGGGAGCAGCCTCAGCTTCCAGTTTAACGGCACTGGGACTGTGTTCCTTGACGGAAGCTTCCTCCTTTGGAAACAAGGGCCTTCGTACCTACTGATTCCAAGGCTGGGGAAGTATGAAGACTCATGCTGTGAATGGGTTGTTATATATGAGAGTAAAAGGTACTCCTACTCTAATTCCTTGGTTTCCAGCCCTGGGTTTTGTGGCCATGGTGGAAATAACACCATATATATTGGTTTCTAGTATGAGGCATATACCATACCCTATAGGAAAACTCCCACCTCAAATGTACTGTTCAGAATTCTATGTGAACATAGCAGTGTCTTGCAATCATTAAGAAAATACTGACACACTGAAGAGGACAAAGTGAAAAGATAAAAAACAACAATTAAAAAATAGAACCATGTGTGATAGAATCACTGAATTATCTAAACCTGGAGCTGCCCCAATTTATTACATTTTTCTTATGATTTTATGAAATTTTTTGTTGTGATTTTCCCTAATTGTAGAAAAAAGCCACCCCCAAATATTTTCAAAGTTGTATTTCCTCTAATGTTAATCTACCTACTAAGAAATATGATATATGGAGTGGCGTGAGTGTAAAAAGAAAAGATATCATGACCTGAATTTATTTTAACTGGAGATTATCAGTCCTTTTATCAAATTTTTCAAAACCAGTTTCTTCTTTGACATTATGATTAATGTAAATTTTAATACATTCACTTAAGAAACCTTAAAATTACATTTTTAAAAGTTTGATGTGTTACATAAAACTAAAATAGGTTTACTTTATTCTTGTACACACGAAATATAATTTACTTTTTCCATATTCTTTGTAATATATTTTTATATAGTCATTACACATAATGTTCTGACATGTAATGCTATTATCAGAGTTTCTTTCTCTGTTTTAATCAAAATCTCCTGATCTGTGAAAAGTTTAATTTATTAAAACATAATAAATGTACATCCAACTTTAACCCTAATTTATGCAAATTAGATATGTTTTTGACATTCGTAATATCAGGTTTTGCAAATTTCCCTTTTAAAATTTGAAAATATACAAACATCAAAACTTCATTAATCATCTTCTATATAATGTATGTTTTACTTTAAAGAGATAGGTACATGTAATTTTAATGTCAACCTCAGAATCACCAAAAAGTACCCTGGCAATCAGTGGAAAGATTTAATAGGTTTTCTGTCTTGTTCTTAATTTGCTGAAATTACAAAATCAATACATTCAGTTGTAGCTGCAGTTACTCGTTTTACTGCTTTAAGATAAAGTCTACCAGAAAGTAACCTTCACTTTCAATTTGTAGCTCAGAACATCAGGTTGCTCTTGGCCTCTAGTTAAATAGCCTGTTCTCGGCCATCCTGTGTAAGATATTCCAAATGTGTTGTGGTTCCATTTCCAAGGAGATACGTACTAAAAGGAGCTGTGATTAATTCAGAAAAAGCAGAAATTAAGAGTTTTACACTTTCCCTCTTCCCCTTTCTCTTCACAATATACTGATGTCTTTATTTAAAATGTCTTTATTTATTTAGCTTGAGCTCATCTGAATTCTTACTATAATCTTCAACTCTGGATCTTAGATTGGCATCAGATGTCCACAGCACTCTCCACTAAAATAAGAAATAGTCTTATTCTGTCTGAACTCTATATTACCTCTAAGATTCTCGTTACAAGGGCACATTCCTGCCACTTTTAAGATAAGGGAATGCTACCAAGTAAAGTTGGGTTAATACAAAATAGACACGTAAGTACATTTCTAAGATTTTAATTTGGGAAAAATGAGATAGATTAAACAATCACTTTAAGTGTCAAAGACACTGGAAATGACAAAGGGATTTTGAGTATTAAAGTTATAATATCTTTTCATTGTAATAGGTCTCAATACACATGGGCAAAATCGCTATTGAAACTTCAGTTTTCCAATGTTATCACATAGTCTTCCATGTACACACTTTTACACTGTTTTTCATAGAAAGAAGCCCCAGACAACACCTCAATGGCAGTTTTGTGAGAACCTGAGCAGAGAACCCGGATATACCATGCCTGGACTTCTGATTTATGGAACTGTGAAATAATAAGTAGGGATTGTTTTAAGACACTACATTTTAGGCAATTTGTTACATAGTTATAGAAAACTAATACAAATCGTGGTACTAGTTAATTAAAGAAAGTCCATTCTTAATAAGCAGCCATTGGTGATGGTATGGGAACATATACTGAGCTGCACCCAGGAGCATTGTTTCAGCTGAGGATAAAGTAACTGCATGATTTTTTAGAAAAGGTGCTCTGTGCTGAGAACACTATCTAAAGAGGGTGAGAGTTTGGGAAGAGAAGTAGGACAGGACTTGCATTAACACTGGACTTCCACAACTCCCGTGGGAAAAGAAGAAAGAGAAGTACAACCCTTCTAACAAGAGAAATATCCTAAAATTCTCTGCAGGATCTGCCTGCATATCTCATGCTCATATATGCTAAAGTAAAACCAACCAATAGTGCACGTGCAGCCGGGTGCACTCATCTCACAATCAGCTCCTACCTTTTGGCAGTGACCTTTTGGAAAGTAAGGTATACAACTCTAAGAGACCCATGCCTGCTAATTGTATTCAACACCCAAGGATATGAATGGCACACAGACATCTCTAGATAACTGAGGAAATTATTCCTCACTAAAGATAAGGATTTGAATGAGCAACCAAAATACCTGATCCCAGAGCAAACAGAGATTATTCATGGAACAGAGATGAATTCTAATCCATGTCTTCAGAGAAAGTCAAGTAGATATTTTATCCGTAAAGGAATAATGATGAGCTGCCTTGGAAAAGGGTTAAGTAGAGGACAAAAAATACTGTTTCAAAATTTAAGATAAGATTGTCAAAATTATAAAAAATTTTAAAAACCAAATGTATGGCCTTAATCATAAAATGATATCTGACTTAAAACAAAGTTAATAATTTACAAGATAAAGTCAAGGAAATCCTCAGAATATAGAAACAAAAAGCATCAGAGTTGAAAAAAAATGTACATCTCAGAATTTAAGAATTGCAAAAATAGGGACAAATAATCAAATTATGATAGAAGAAAAAAAAATTCCTGAGCCCCATCCAAAACTCTTCAAAACATAAGAAGAAATAAATGTTATAAATTTAAATAGAAGTTAATATTTACTAAATATTAACTGGGTTGAAGTCTTTAGTCCAACTTTTCCAGAAATGAATATAATTAGAGGGCAAAATAAGCATTTGAATTAACAAAATTTTAGGGGAAAATGTTTATACAATCTGAGGAGTACACAGACCTTCTTAAGTAACACCTAAAAGACAGAAACCATAAAAAAGAACATTGATGAATTTTAGTTTATGATATTTTAAATTTCCATACACTGAAAGATAGCATTAAAAGTTTACGACAAATACAGAAAGAGAAAGACAAATACCATATGATATCATTTATATGTGGAATCTAAAATATGACACAAATAAACCTATCTACAAAACAGAAACAAACTCATGGACATAGAGAACAGACTGGTGGTTGCCAAGGGGGAGGAGAGGGATGGAGTGGGAAATTGGGGTTAGCAGATGTAAGCTATTATATATGGAATGGATAAACAACAAGATCTTACTGTATAGCACAGAGAACTATATTCAGCAACCTATGATAAACCATAATGGAAAAGAATATTTACAAAAAGAATACATATATATATATATATATAACTGAATTACTTTGCTGTACAGCAGAAATTAACACATTAAAAATCAACTATACTTCAATAAAAAAAATTAAAAAACAAAACAAAAAGTTTATGACAAATAAATGTATTATATATTGGAAAAATTATTAGTCTCCAGAATTTGTAATGACTTTCTATAAATGAGTAAAGACAAATAACAGTAAAAAATAGAAACTTTACTAAAAACAATATAATGGTCAATAAATATTTTAAAAGCCTATAAATTGCTCCATTAGTTAGCAAGATGGTTATTTAAATAATAGAGTTTTTGTTTAGTTTTATTTTTTCCCAACAGATAGCAAAAACGAAAACTATATAGATATTTATCATATCATGTACTGACATGAGTATGAGGAAAGAGAAATTTCCATATGGAGTTGGTAGAAGCTAAACCGGTAGAACCTCTTGGAAGACCATTGACCCATACCTATCAAAAGCTGAAATGCACAAATCAAGCTGCTCCTTCATTTAACAGCTATTTACTGAGCATCTACTTACTAATTATAGACACTGTTCTAGGCACTGAGGATAGAGCAGTTAATAAAGGATGAAAGGTGTCTGCCTTCATGGAGCTTACGTTCTTATATACACTGCATTGTATATTTTTAAAACTTCATATTTTCCTGGGAATTCCCTGGCGGTCCAGTTGTTAGGACCTGGTGCTCTCACTGCTGAGGCCCTGGGTTCAATCCCTGGTGGGGGAACTAAGATCCCGCAAGCCACATGGTGCAGCCAAAAAAATATATGTATATTATATTTTCCTGTTGCCTCAACATCCCCACAAACAGGCTGTGGACATCACACCCAGGCAACTATGTTCCCCCATGTGGAAAGGATGGTCCTGCCAATTCCCCCTGCTTATCCTCACCTGACTATGACCAAGTAACATGCAAAACACAAATGAAATCCTCTCATGTCCTTTGCTGTGTACTCCTCTGTGACCCTCAACAAAAGCACTTGCCCACAGGTCCTCACTCTCTCTCAGCTTTGCACCTGCATAGCTTTGCACCTGCATAGACACCGGACAGTGTCTCTTATGTGACCCACTGGGTGGCAAGCTGTGCCTCCTTCCTCTAGGACCTGTGAGGAAAAGAATCTCCCACTTTCATGTGCTTCTCCATGGTGTTATTCTGTGTTTACACTAAACTGAGCATCAGAAACCCAACTTTTAAGTAACATAATTATTTCTTACAACACATACACCTTAGCAAAATAATCACAAATGCTCATAAAGTAGCATTTATAAGGATGTCCATTGTAGCCTTATTTATAACAGTGATAACCCAGAATGCACTGAAATGTCCTTCAATATGGGAAGAACTAATCTTATGATTTCTTTATATTAAAGATAATAAGCTTCTGTTAGAATGAGGCAGAGCTATGAAATCTCCAAATTATGCTATCAAGTGAAAAAGACAAGTTGCAGAATAACAAATTAAATGACTGCATGTACTTTTCAACAAATATTCTCATGTATTTCTTTTTCAATCTTTATCTCCCTGTACTTATATGTTTATTATATTATATTTGTATATTCTACCTCCATAGGAAATGACTGAATCTATAGATACTAATTAGTCAATGAGTTAGTAGTGGTTATTCCTGGGGCAATGAGTGGGATCTGGGAAGATGAAAAATAATTTTATATTTTTATTACATAAATTTTATTTTGTTTAAATTCTAAAGGAAAATGTCTACAAATTGTCAGACAAGCAAAGTCAAATAACCAAGGAACACATACTCTCTTCCTCCTAGAGCAATATTCAATGGAGAAAACTGCCAAGACCAGAAGAGTAGCAGATAAGCAGGTCCCCAATTCCCATGTGTCTTATACAACATGTAGAGCTCCATTAAGGATCTCCATCAGACTCCAGGTGAGGCAACCTGACACTCAGGTTGTGTGATTTTTTAGCTGCAGGTGTAGGGAAAAACCATCTCCTTACCTGGTCACTCAAGGGCCAGGATACAAGAGAAATATGCTCTGGCAGAATCTTTAATCCAGCACTAGCCTGGAAGCTAATTAATTGCAATAGGGGTACCACTGGCCCCTCTTTGGCCTGATGAAGGGTTAGGGTTCAAGCCTCGCTGTTGCAGCTAAATGATACTGGTTGCTCTATTTGCCATATCAGCATTCTTGCTTAGGGAAGCAACAGCTTCTTCTCTGGCATGATTAAGGAGCTGTGGTCCTAACCTTGAGGCTAATCAAGTTTGATTGCCTTAAGCATGGGTATGTAGCCAATTTCCATGGACTTTTGTAAAAGATCATATTCGTTTTTGGAAGCTAACCTGCAGGAAATCAGTCTTGGGCAATATTTTTCTTAAGAATTAATATATTTTAAAATGTGAGTTAGAGGTAGTACAATAATTGTTAATATATTAAATGTGTATATAGTAGGGACAATGGTAATCTTGGAGAAGGTGGTAGTGTTTGAGGTAAAAGACTGAGGTCATGGGGGAAAAAATGGATGGTGAGTATATAAAGCTTTCTGAGAAATATGACTTTGAAGGAGGGGTAAGAAGCAGACAATTAACTGCTACAATGTATGAGTGGTTGAGAGCAGGTCCAGAAAGATGATTTAAATTGTGTGTAATGAGGGTGTGGGGAGCCTGTGGGGAACGTCAGTGAGAGTGAAATGAGAAGGAGGCAGAATCATGGAAGAGAGAGCATGATGGGTGAGCGCTGACAGTCCATGAGCGTGAGACTGTAGCGGGAAGGATTGTCCCTGCTTGGGAGAATGAACTCTTTTTCCATTATAGCTAGAGGGAAGGGAGAAAGGATGGTGCACAGGCCAACATTTTTGGAGATTTTTATGATGAAAAGTTGAGGGAGGTCCTATCTGATAGTTTCCAGTTTATCTGAAAAGTTGAAAGGAATCAAACATTTTTTCTAAGAATCAAAGGAAGATTACTCAGTTTGAAAAAAAAAGAAGATATCTGAAACAGTTGTCATGGAGGATAAGAGACGGATTTTTTTTCATCAGTGCTCCACGTGAATACAAGTGACAACAACTTGCATATTGTGTTGTCTCCCCAACAGTGCTAAACAGGCTGGGTGTGGATGTGAAAAAGACAGATATTTGGATTGATTCAGAATAGGGAATTTTCCAGTTTAGTGTGAGGGGAAAACCACGAGCTAATGCTATGCATAGAACCCACTACATATAAAACATTCAATAAATCTTAGCTATTGAAGCAATCAATGGGTTAGAAAAAAGGCTCTCCCAAATGATCTAAAACTCAGGGTGGTGGAAATACAATCTAGAAGGTTAGAAAGTGGGAGATGTGGAATTTGATTTCAGGAGTAGAGTGGTTTCAAATAAGGGCAAAGTAATCTAGGGCAGAGAGTCACTGAAGGTGAGGTTGGATACTCAGTACACTTAGAATTTAACTGAGGCATGTACAGGAGGTCCAGTGGCTTCAGTGTGACTCTTCCCTATTTTTCTAGGTCTTGGGGATTGGTGACAAAATGTAGCAATTTCCAGGGAAATGAAGAGATCCTTGTGGTCTCGGTATTCTAGGATTACCCATAGTTTGAGGGCATTGGATATGGAGAATGCAGGGTCCCATCTTGCATGCTTATGTTTTTTATTTTTATGATCTCTACTCCAAATTTGGTTCCCTTCTCAGAAACAGTTGCTTTCTCAGAACATTTGATCAAGAAGTGACATGCCCTTTTGAATTGTTTCACGCTGGAGTATTACTATTATTTCAATACTCAAAAGCAGCTATTGAACTCTTATTGTGGGCAAGAAGTAATGCTTTGTCCCTGATGAGATACGAATTCCTGGTCTCTGCCCTCAAAAAATGTTCAATCCAGCTAGTGTAATACCCTTATATAATATAAGATATATAATATAATATATACTATAACTAGGATAACATAGTCTAGCTTATATACTATATTTAGAAGTAAAACCAGTTTATTAGTGTCAAAAGTAATTTTAATAATCCACTTTTTCCTGAATTCTCAAGGCATTTTATTTGTACTTCCTTTACTAAATTAATGCATGGTATCATAGTTTTGAGGGGCATACTTCTTAACTACTCTATTATAAAATAAGTTAATCATAGATGGGATCATATATTTTCATATGTATTTATTTAAATTTAATGAAGGTCTAGATAAAAAGTATGGCTCTATGGGATATCAATCTATGTTCGACAGTGAAGTGGAAAAAATAAATCCTTTAAAAGAGTGCTGAGGGCTTCCCTGGTGGCGCAGTGGTTGAGAGTCCGCCTGCCGATGCAGGGGGCACGGGTTCACGCCCCGGTCCGGGAAGATCCCACATGCTGCGGAGCGGCTGGGCCCATGAGCCATGGCCACTGAGCCTGCGCGTCCGGAGCCTGTGCTCCGCAACGGGAGAGGTCACGACAGTGAGAGGCCCGCGTACCGCAAAAAAAGAAAAAAAAAAAAGAGTGCTGAGCCACAATGAGCTGGATTCTTCTGTCAAGAGTTATAGCTGTGTAGACGTGACTTTTGTACCTGGAGGTATAAAAGATTAGAGTCTCTAAACACATAGTCCAGGCAAGCAATAATGTTTCTGATGGACAGCTTTAAAGACTGGAAGTAGTTGTATGGATTGACAAAATTAGTTTTGGACTTGGAGATGACAGTACTAAAAATAGACTGAAGCTATAGTTTGGTTCATTGTGCTACAAAATTCCAGAGGAAAAGCAAGTAGCAATGACAAAGTTTATTTTTTACTGCCACTTTTATTGTAACTTTAATGGAACCCAAGAACTGACTTGCTTAAGATGTAAACCCTGATTACATCATCTAATCTTGACACCACCAAAGCCATTTGTTTCAGTTTAGGCTGAGAAATAGTCAAATTGTTTGTCTACAAAATAAACAAATGCCAACCAATTCAACAACCATCATTCCAGTTTGTTATGACTGGTCTGTTCATGTTTTCAGCACACTCATCTCAGCAGGCTCAGAACCCCAAATCTATATTTAATTTAAACATTGCACCATCACACAGAAATCTTTCAATAAACTCACTGCCATTTAAAGGGAAAGGGAAAAAGTGACTCCTTACCAGAAGTACTTTATTGTCTCAAAAGAAATAATAATTCCAAATATAAAATTTTTTAATTCAAGAAAAAATAATTTTATAAAACATAATCCCTTTTCTTTCATTCTGCATCTTAACAGAGTTAGAAGTTTGCATTTTAACTTAAAATTTTAACTTCATGAAGAAAATGCAAGAAAAATATTACATAAGATTTGAGAACCAAAATTAGACTTAGTTGAGCATTTGAATTTAGATTTTAAACTTTAATCAACAAAGCTTCCCAGTTTTTAAGTGATCATTTTATCTATTGTTCATTTCTGTTTCCGGGTAAGAAAGAGACTACAACTCAGACACTAGAAGAGATTTTAAAGAAAGATCTATTAACAGAGGTGTAATTGGGTTTAAGAGAACAAAGGGGCCAGTCTAGTCCTGAAAAGGGAGGGGGAGAAAACAGAGTTACTGGCACTCAGTGGGAACTGAAGGCATGAGGATGAGCCCTAGGTTATGGGGAGACCCAGTAAGTACCACAAACTGCAGTGCAGAGCAAAAGGAGGAGAGAAAAAACATGCACACTTTTCCCCATCTTCTCTCCCACTCTCCCATATTCTTCTGGTACATCCCATTAGCTGAAACAACCAAAAGTCAATAAGTGAGGGAGACTGGGTGATGCAAAACACATCTCATATCACAGGGAACAAAGTAGAGTCAGAGAGGGACAAGATGGGATCCAGATGTTCTAGGAAGGGAGACGGAGATGACCAGAAAATATCACCCCAGATGAACAGGAGTTTCCATATATCATGAAACAGATGATAGTCATTCAATTGCCGACTCTGCCACTTAGTCCTTTCATAGATTTGTGCAATCCACTTCCCTTCTCTGACCCCTGGTTTTCTTTCATAAAGATATCTGCAAGGGGATTGCATTCTTAAACAAAGAATTTTCAAATTTGCCTAATGTTAGGTTAAGGGTGGGTGAGTTAGCATAAAAAATGAAACTAAATCCTGATCACCAGGGGTTGAAAACTAACATGAAAAAGAAAATAAGAAAGATTAAAAATGGTCTACAGATGGAATTAGTTGAAGGAAGCACAACTTTGTCACTGCCAGACAACAGGGTATCAATGACTCCATCAATTTTGTGAACACACTGATGTAGCAACCCAGGAAAGGAGGGAAAAAAAATTTTTTTTGGTGCAGATTATGTACCAGAGGCATTGTACTCATATTGTTTAAACCCTTTATATTCTTTATTTTTTTGTTTCCTGCTTTCATTTGCAGTTTAATTCACTCATCTATTCACTAGCCATGGAATCAACATCTAGTTTGAACCAGATAATGTACTAGATTCCTAGGACACAAATATGGAAAAGACATTGTCACATGAGGACTTCTTACAGATAGAAACTAACTTACAGTTGCAAGGAAAAGATCTGTATTTGTCAGCAAATTCTCTGCCAGCATTAAGGGGAATGTTAACAGAAAACTCAGGTATTATTATTGACATTTAAACATATTTTTTTCTACTTGCCTGACATGCTTCAATATAAACTATCAAATTAATTTATAGAATGTTTTGAGGCTTAAGTGACAAGTTTTTTTTTATTCTATTACAGTATCTGATCTTACTGACAGCATGGTCCAACTTATTACAGTTTCTGGGATCTAGAAAATCATTTGGAAGATCTCATAATTTCAGAAAAAAATCTAGATTTTTAGCCTAACATAAAATGAATTCAGAGATGTCGATACATTATCTTTAATTATAAACAATATTTTTCAGAAAGCATCTTAAATTTCTCCCCACTATTAAGATTTTAAGAAGTCGCCATCTGACATAATCAAATTAAATCTATACATATAATCAACTATGATTAAGTTGCTGATATGATAAAATTCTATAAATAAATGATTGATCATTGCTCTTTTGACAAGGCACCATGATTTTGTTTGTGTTTTGTTGGTTTTATTTTTTATTGTTGTGTGTCTAGCTTTGTTATTTCAGAAAACATGATGCATTTGTAATGATAAATATTTCCATGAATTTTAATTTACAACTTGAATTCATAATAATAAAACCATATTACTAGAACCTGAAAATGCAAGCAAAAATGTTATAAGCAATTTGATCTTGCTCAAATGAGATGACAAATTGATATCTGGCATTTTCATTGGATCAATAAGCTATGTGCATGGATACAACCAGGCCCAACCAAGACTTTGGCATTGTGTAACTTCAGGGGATACTGTATTGAACAAAATGGCACCCAGGAAGTGTTGATCACTATAGCCCAGAGCCTGCGTCGACTAGCACAAGTCATAAATTATACAGTATTTTCATTTTTATTTATCTATACCACACATTATTCCCCCAGTGAATTGGGGCGCAAGTTTCATTAGTACAGTAAAGGCTATGACCCAAGGTGTTTTATTTGACATCTACAGTACAAGGATTGTTCCTACCTTGTACTTTTAGACCCTGTCTTAAAGAACTAAGCTTATACCTTGAATTCCTTAATTTATACTCTACTAATTAATATAATCCAGAATCATAATACATCACCAACATATGTGATGCCATATGGTGGTGGTGTAACCACCACCACCTTTTTATTTTTATCATTTCAATAATTATTATCATAACTAGCACTAACACCAAAGTTCAGCTTAAACCTCCTGCTTTCATGCCTTGCCCAGTGGATTTACCTCCATTGGGTGTTATGTCCTCTTATCCTATATAAATTTGTCATCACATTGAGTTGTGTGTATTTGCCTGCCAGTGATTAGGTTGATTTCCCCAGTACAGTTCTCTACATGGTTTCAACTTTCTCTGCGCCATAGTTCCCAACTGATCCCATTTAAATTATAAAAGTATTAAGCACCATATCAGATTTAACAGCATTTATAAATGTAAAAAGAGTGAACAATCAGACACTATAACCTAAAAAGAAATAGTCTTCAAATGAACTGGAAATACAATTGTAAAACCAGACATTCACAAACTTTCATTTTGGTCTCTGCTAAGCTCTTTTAAAATATTCCTGGGCTTCCCTGGTGGCGCAGTGGTTCGGGGTCCACCTGCCAATGCAGGGGACACAGGTTCGTGTCCCAGTCTGGGAGGGTCCCGCATGCCACAGAGTGGCTGGGCCTGTGGGCCATGGCCACGTGCCTGCGTGTCCGGAGCCTGTGCTCCACGGCGGGAGAGGCCACAGCAGTGAGAGGCCCGTGTACCGCAAAAAAGACAAAAACAAATAAACAAAAAATAATAAAATATTCCTAATCATAAACCACCTCCCTCCATCACTCTGTGATTCACCTCTACCGGCAGCATGTGCTCAGCTCTCTACATCCTGCTTCTTTGACCCTATTGGATTATGCAACGTCTTTTCAGACACGTCCTGTGTGTCTCCTTACTGCAGGCAGTTCTCCTTACTGTTTGTTAACTTATGTTCCTTCTGATTTTTCCCAGAAATCAAAATTGGGCAATAGTTGTTTAATATTTTATACTCTATAAAGTTGGAAAGTATTTCTGGAGCATACCTTAAGCATTCGGAAGGATGCTAAGCACTAAGAGGCAATGAAAGATGGAAAATGTTAGGTAATAATTTGCCTTCAAGAAGCCCAGAGTCAGGGGGCCTTCAAAATAGCAGAGGAGTAAGATGTGGCAATCACCTTCCTCCCCACAAATACATCAAAAATACATCTACATGAGGAACAACTCCTACAGAACAACTACTGAAGTCTGGCAGAAGATCTCAGATTTCCCAAAGGCAAGAAAATCCCCACCTACCTGAGTAGGGCAGAAGATAACAGAAAAAATAGAGACAAAAGAATAGGGATGGGACCTGCACCTCAGGGAGGGAGCAGTGAAGGAGGAAAGGTTTCCACACACTAGGAAACCCCTTTGCGGTGGAGACTGCAAGTGGAGGAGGGGGGAAGCTTTGGAGCCACGGAGAAAAGCGCAACAACAGGGGTTCAGAGAGCAAAGCGGAGAGATTCCCACACAGAAGATCAGTGCCGACCAGCACTCACCATCTGGAGAGGATTGTCTGCTCACCTGCCAGGACAGATGGGGGCTGGGAGCTGAGGCTTGGGCTTTGGAGGTCAGATCCCAGGGAGAGGACGGGGTTTGGCTGTGTGAACACAGCCTGAAGGGGGCCAATGCACCACAGCTAGCCAGGAGGGAGCCCGGGAAAAAGTATGGAACTGCCTAAGAGGCAAGAGACCATTGTTTCGGGATGGACGAGCAGAGGGGATTCAGAGCATCACTTAAACGGTCTCCAGAGATGGGAGAGAACCACGGCTATCAGTGCAGATAACAGAGATGGGCATGAGATGCTAATGCTGCTGCTGCAGCCACCAAGAAACCTGTGTGCGAGCACAGGTCACTATCCACACCTGCCCTCCTGGGAGCCTGTGCAGTTTGCCACTGCCAGGGTCCCGTGATCCAGAGACAACTTCCCAGGGAGACACACTGCGTGCCTTAGGCTGTTGCAACGTCACGTCAGCCTCTGTCACCTCAGGTTCACCCCGCATTCCGTGCCCCTCCCTCCCCCCAGCCTGAGTGAGCCAGAGCTCCCTAATCAGCTGCCCCTTTAACCCCGTCCTGCCTGGGCAGGGAACAGATGCCCTCAGGTGACCTACACAAAGAGGTGGAGCCAAATCCAAAGCTGAAGCCCAGGAGCTGTGTAAACAAAGAAGAGAAAGGGAAATTTCTCCCAGTACCCTCAGGAACAGCAGATTAAATCTCCACAGTCAACCTGATGTACCCTGCATCTCTGGAATACCTGAATAGACAATGAATAATCCCAAAATTGAGGTGGTGGACTGTGGAGCAACTGTAGACTTGGGGTTTGCTTTCCACATCTAATTTCCTTCTGGTTTTATGTTTATCTTAGTTTAGAATTTAGAGCTTATTACCACTGGTAGATTTGTTTATTGATTTTGTTGCTCCCTTCATTTTTTTTTTTTTTTTGTCTCTCTCTCTCTCTATTTTTTTTCCCTTTTTCACTTTTTGTGAGTTTGTATGTGTATACTTCTTTGTGTGATTTTATCTGTATAGCTTTGCTTTTACCATTTGTCCTAGGGTTCTGTCTGTAGTGTTTTGTTTTGTTTATTAGTATAGTTTTTAGTGCTTGTTATCATTGGTGGATTTATTTTTGGTTTAGTTGCTCTCTTCTCTCTTTCTTTGACACATTAAACAAGATGGACTTACCTGAGATTTATAGGACATTCCACCCAAAAACAACAGAATACACTTTCTTCTCAAGTGCTCATGGAACATTCTCCAGGATAGATCATATCTTGGGTCACAAATCAAGCCTTGGTAAATTTAAGAAAATTGAAATCATATCAAGTATCTTTTCTGACCACAATGCTATGAGACTAGATATCAATTACAGGAAAACAATCTGTAAAAAGTACAAGCATATGGAGGCTAAACTATACACTACTAAGTAACCAAGAGATCACTGAAGAAATCAAAGGGAAATCAAAAAATACCTAGAAACAAATGACATTGAAAACACTACTATCCAAAACCTATGGGATGCAGCAATAACAGTTTTAAGAGGGAAGTGTACAGCAATACAATCCTACCTCAAGAAACAAGAAACATCTCAAATAAACAACCTAATTTTACAACTAAAACAATTAGAGGAAGAAGAACAAAAAAAACCCAAATTTAGTGGAAGGAAAGAAATCATAAAGGTCAGATCAGAAATAAATGAAAAAGAAAGGAAGGAAATGATAGCAAAGATCAATAAAACTAAAAGCTGGTTCTTTGAGAATATAAACAAATTTGATAAACCATTAGCCAAATTCATCAAGAAAAAAAGGGAAAAGACTGAAATCAATAGAATTAGAAATGAAAAGGAGAAGTAAAAACTGACACTGCAGAAATACAAAGGATCATGAGAGATTACTACAAGCAACAATATGCCAATAAAATGGACAAACTGGAAGAAATGGACAAATTCTTAGAAAAGCACAATGTTCTGAGACTGAACCAGGAAAAAATAGAAACTATAAACAGACAAATTCCAAGCACTGAAATTGAAACTGTGATTAAAGATCTTCCAACAAACAAAAGCCTAGGATCAGATGGCCTCACAGGCAGATTCTATCAAATATTTAGAGAAGAGCTAACACCTATCCTTCTCAAACTCTTCCAAAATAGAGCAGAGCAAAGAACACTCCCAAACTCATTCTACGAGGCCACAATTACCCTGACAATGAAACCAGACAAAGATGTCACAAAAAAAGAAACCTACAGGTCAATATCACTGATGAACATAGATGCAAAAATCCTCAACAAAATACTAGCAAACAGAATCCAAAAGCATATTAAAAGGATCATACACCATGATCAAGAGGGGTTTATCCCAGGAAATGCAAGGATTCTTCAATATATGCAAGTCAATCAATGTGATACCCCATATTAACAAATTGAAGAAGATAAACCATATGATCATCTCAGTAGATGCAGAAAAAGCTTTTGACAAAACTCAACATGCATGTATGATAAAAACCTTTCAGAAAGTAGGCATAGAGGGAATTTACCTCAACATAATAAAGGTGATATATGACAAACCCACAACCAACATTGTTCTCAATGGTGAGAAACTGAAAACATTTCCACTAAGATGAGGGACAAGACAAGGTTTCCCACTCTCTCCACTATTATTTAACATAGTTTTGGAAGTTTTAGCCACAACAATCAGGGAACAAAAAGAAATAAAAAGAATCCAAATTGGAAAAGAAGAAGTAAAACTGTCACTGTTTACCTATGACATGATACTATACATAGAGCATCCTAAAGATGCCACCAGAAAACTACTAGAGCTAATCAATGAATTTGGTAATGTAGCAGGATACCAAATTAATGCACAGAAACCTCTTGCATTCCTAGACACTAATGATGAAAAATCTGAAAAAGAAATTAAGGAAACACTCCCATTTACCATTGCAACAAAAAGAATAAAATACCCAGGAATAAACCTACCTAAGGAGATAAAAGACCTGTATGCAGAAAACTATAAGACACTGATGAAAGAAATTAAAGATGATAGAAACAGATGGATAGTTACACCATGTTCTTGGATTGGAAGAATCAACATCGGGAAAATGACTATACTACCCAAAGCAATCTACAGATTCAATGCAATCCCTATCAAACTACCAATGGCATTTTTTACAGAACTAGAACAAAAAATTTCATATTTGTATGGAAACACAAAAGACCCCAAATAGCCAAAGCAAACTTGAGAAAGAAAAATTGAGCTGGAGGAATCAGGTTCCCTGACTTCAGACTCTACTACAAAGCTACAGTAATAAAGACAGTATGGTACTGGCAGAAAAACAGAAATATAGATCAATGGAACATTATAGAAAGCCCAGAGATAAACCCACGCACATATGGTCACCTTACTTTTGATAAAGGAGACAAGTATATACAATGGAGAAAAGACAGCCTCTTCAATAAGTGGTGCTGGAAAACTGGACAGCTACATGTAAAAGAATGAAATTAGAACAATCCCTAACACCATACACAAAAATAAACTCAAAGTGAATTAAAGACCGAAATGTAAGGCCAGACACTATAAAACTCTTAGAGGAAAACATAGACAGAATACTCTATGACATAAATCACAGGGAGATCCTTTTTGACCCACCTCCTAGAGAAATGGAAATAAAAACAAAAATAAACAAATGGGACCTAATGAAACTTCAAAGCTTGTGTACAGTAAAGGAAAACATAAACAAGGCAAAAAGACAACCCTCAGAATGGGAGAAAATATTTGCAAACGAAGCAAGTGACAAGGGATTAATCTTCAAAATATACAAGCAGCTCATGTAGCTCAATATCAAGAAAAACAACAACCCAATCAAAAAATGGGCAGAAGACTTAAACAGACATTTCTCCAAGGAAGATATACAGATTGGCAACAAATACATGAAAGGATGCTCAACACCACTAATCATTAGAGAAATGCAAATCAAAACTACAATGAGGTATCACCTCATATCGGTCTGAATGGCCATCATCCAAAACTCTGTAAGCAATAAATGCTGGAGAGGGTGTGGAGACAAGGGAACCCTCTTGCATTGTTGGTGGGAATGTAAATTGATACAGCCACTCTGGAGAACAGTATGGAGGTTCCTTAAAAAACTAAAAATAAAACTACCATATGATCCAGTAATCCTACTACTGGGCATATACCCCGAGAAAACCATAGTTGAAAAATAGTCATGTACCACAGTTTTGATTCTAGCACTATTTACAATAGCCAGGACATGGAAGCAACCTAACTGTCCATCGACAGATGAATGGGTAAAGAAGATGTGCCACATATTTGCAATGGAATATTACTCAGCCATAAAATGAAATGAAACTGAGTTATTCATAGTGAGCTGGATGGACCTAGAGACTGTCATATAGGGTGAAGTAATTCAGAAAGAGAAAAATACCACATGCTAACACATATATATGGAATCTAAAAAAAAAAAATGGTTCTGAAGAACGTAGGGGCAGGACAGGAATAAAGATGCAGAGGTAGAGAATGGACTTGAAGACACGGGGAGGGGGAAGGGTAAGCTGGAACAAAGTGAGAGAGTGGCATTGACATATATACACTACCAAATGTAAAATAGATAGGTAGGGGGAAGCAGCCACATAGCACAGGGAGATCAGCTCAGTGCTTTGTGACCACCTAGAGGGGTGGGATAGGGAGGATGGGAGGCAGACACAAGAGGGAGGAGATATGGGGATATATGTATACGTATACCTGATTCACTCTGTTATACAGCAGAAACTAACACACCATTGTAAATAATTATACTCAAATAAAGATGTTGGAAAAAAAAAGAAGTCCACAGTCTAGTTAGGGAAAGAAAACATGAAAATTAAATAACAATAAATTTTTAATTTGTAATTCAAGACAATAGATTATCAAAAGGCTGCACAAAGTAATCTCTTCAAAATATTAGGGAATAACTGTTAGGACAGTTTAAAGAAGTACAGCTGATAAGTAGGCTGGGAAGAGAATACTCTAGTGCATGCAATATTACAAGTTCAAGTAATGAGATAGATGAGTAGAGTAAAATTTTTACTAAAGAGAATAATTTAAGAAAGAGGATGGGGAGAGGCCAGAAGGAATGCAGGCGAGAGCATACAGGATCCAAATTATTCAGGACTATAAATAACAAGCCAGATCATCTCACCTTCAACTGAGAAACACTTAGGAACTATGAAATATATTGGAAATGGATAGTAATAAGTTCATTTATCTAGTGATTGTGTAAAGGATGGTTGGGGGAGCAGAAAACTATCATGGGGACAAATCAAGGGGCTATTACAGTAGGTTCTAGTGTGTGATGATAACTTCCAGAATCAACAGAGTGGCAGTGGGAAGAGAAAGAAAAGTTATTTTGGAGCCACTAATATCATTTACTAAGAAAGAAGAAGAAAAAGGGGGAATCAAAGATGATCCTAAGCCTCTTTTGAGTTGAGAAGATGATAGAGCTCTTTAGATGCCAGCTTTGGAAAAACATTTTAGAGGAAAATATGAATACAGTTTTAAAAAAGATATTCACTCATACATATGTATGTAATTTACAAATAAAGTCTGGAGTTTAAGAGAGAAGCAGTGTCTAAAGGTACATTGTTTGTATGGCCAGCAGAGACATGCTATTTGAAAGTACAAGATGATGCATTGTAAACTCAAGGGGGGGGAAGTATAGAGAGGTGCGCCAGCTAGTGTCACAATCAGCGTAGAGTGACACAATGTGTGTTACTTGGTGATCGTGAAGCAAAGTACAAACGAAGAAAACTCTGAACAAATAATTTACCATAGAAATCTGACAAGATCCGGATCTCTACTAGACCACAGACTGCTACCTAAGATCACAGACGATTTCCGATATCACCTACACATTTGCAAATTTAGTGCAATAAGCGTGCATTCTAGATGTGGAAATAGGGGCTTCTAATGAAAACATGATTATCCAATTTAAGTAGACAGTATATACTTGCAGATGTGAGGCAGAAGAACTAATATTGTAACCATAGTTGTAAAGTATGTAGATGAAATATGATATCATTTTCAAAGAAAAGTTATATTTTTATAAATATGTCATAGGATAACAATGGCATTATTATCCCCCAATATGTTAACTTGAACCATATGAAAATCAAAAACCCCAAATAGTGGAATATTGGCAAATTTATATATTCCACTTATAATTTATACTCATATCTTGAACAGGTTTCTAAATTTTAGAATTCAAGTTAAAAAATTATAATAATTCAGTAGAAATTTCATGGTTTTACTTTCTTTGACTTACAAATATTCTTTTTTCTGCTATATTTAACTCTCAAATAAGTCCCTATAATAAATTATACTTGATATATAAGCATAAGAGAAAAGCAGATAATGACCATTCTACTACAGAACCTAAAATTAAATAAAGATCTGGTAATTATTGGACAATTTGGACAAAATACACAATTTAACAAGTAGCAAAAGTGAAAAGATACACCTTGTCCACTTTACATTGCGTCTGCATTGATCCTCTTAACAAGATTCTTACCAAACTCTAGTTTACTTTGTACTCTGTGGAAAAAACGCCAGCTTATTTAAATGTATTGAAATGCTAAACAAAGGATACAAAAATTACTTCTAAAATATTGATCTATTTTTAAAGTATACTGGACAGTTCAGCATTGGCACATCATGAAGCTCAGTACAAAACGGATTTTCTTCTTTCAGGGCAGACACTATCATAATGTACTCGCTAAATGTATGCATTTGATATAAGAAAATTATGGTAATGTGACATTCCTACTACATGATGGAATGTTCTTTTAGATAGTGAAACATATTAATCACACACATGATAGAGTTCTTTTTGGTTCTTGACATTTAGAACCAAATTTTTCAAAGGTTGTCCTCATTATGCATGTATACAGGAAGTATAAACCACACCAGGCATACAAACAAATGCCTCAGCCTTTGCTTCAGTAGAACTTTTCCCAACAGGTGATCACAGTTTTCTAGTTCCTTTAAATACAAAGTCTTTAAAGAAAACTAAATGAAAACATTTCTTGGTAAATTATTTGCACTGGCACAACATTTTGAGATAAGTTTGTGATAAAAGTATTTGGGATGAAAAGAAGGTTAAAGCAATGTTGTCTCCTGCTAAAGTCATGCAAAATAGCATTTACTAGGATTCTGTATGTTGTTTACATACACTCATTAATATACAAGTGCCTTCATATACAGACCTAGCTATTATATGTACACTATGTATGGGTATATATACATATATATCTTTGTGACTCAAGTTAAATGACATACTAAGGAAATTGTTGTAAAAGTTTTTGTGTCACCAATCTGATATTTTTGAGATTGTTATGGATTCTATGAACCCAGTCCCCACAGATAAATCTATATGCACATACATGTAGCATTCTGTGTGTCCTTTCAGGGGTTCAGTACATTTCTGGAGTCTAACCACAGTATTCTGCAGCTGCTGCTTTCAATGTGATGACTTAGCAAACATGTTATCTTTGTAGATTTGTTTTAGATGACACTGTTACTTTTTAAAGGAAAAAGTAGAATTGCCTCATAATGTTGACATATTCATCATTAATATTTATTTGAAATTCCCAAGAGGCAGCTATCATACAATATCACAGACCCAATTTGGAAGTTAGACCGCGTGGATATTTGAATCTCATCTCTCCCAGTATTGGGTTCATTGATAACTCGCTTGACTTCTCTGTCCTTGGTTACTTCATCTTCCAACTATGAATAAAAACAATCATAGAGCATATTAAGCATAGAAAAGTACCTAAAAAGCACTTAAACCTGTTCCTGGCATTTATAAACGTCAATAGTGGAGAGCTATTATTATTTTCAAAGTCTATCTCTTAAGGTATGGATACTGTTGCTGCTCTGTGTCTTCTTCGGCCACCTTCTGAACTATCCTTTTTCATATTGCATTGTGTCCCATTGCTCTAATTTATAGACTATTAAAATTTCCATTTGTAGTGATTGGAAAAAAATAAGAGTTTGTTTGCTTTGTTTTGCCAAGTATCATGCCTCCATGAAATGAACTCATGAAGTGCGTACAACAACGATAGTAAATGGTATTACCATTAGACATATTCGACTGCAAAATGCAGCAAGGTGAATTAGAGGCCAAGGCCTGCTATTATAAATTATTTTCTCTATCCAAAAAGATAGCTATGTTTTATAATAAAAAAGGTAAGAAGCTCTCACCCATATAACTGTGACACTTGAGTGCTCTTTTATCTGTTTCTTGAATTTAAATCATTAGAAATTTTAATAATACCTTATGCCAATGTTTGCTGAAAGCTTGAAATCAGCTACTGAATTTGATAATTGGCTTACTATTATAAGAAATTAGAAAAGGACTATCTTAATAAATTTATCCACTTGAATTTTGTTTTAGATTCTACATGATTTATCAATATGAAATACAAAGGTGCTGAAGCCAAACAATTTGGCTTCAACAATGTATATCTAGGAGCATAGTACAGGACAAATTAATCTATAGACTCATTTTCATTAAAAAAGAATTTTGGTAATTCAGTGGTTTGATAGCACAGCAGAGAGAGGTATGAGAAAGGAGCCAGACTGGAAGATCGGGATACCAAAACAAGTCATTTTTTTTTCTAGGCAAGGGTTTTCATTTTTCTAAATCTCAATTTAGCACCTTCTACTATAAAGTGATATAATTTGACTAGTTTGGATAGCAAAAAGGGTCCAGTGTCAACTCTGATTGATTAGTGATAACTCCCTCAAGTCCTGTGCTGAGACTCATTTTTAGACTCCATTTCTATCCTGCCAAAGAGGGAGAAGGATGCCATGGATGAGGGTGGAAGCAGAGATAGATCATATAGTCTTACGACTGCAGAATTATATAAATAAATACGATTCTTAGTAGCTCTAAAAAAGGTATTAATTGCTTAGGGCCACCATGAAAATTATTTATAATAATACTTTCTGGTGTATCTTTCTAAAAATTTTTTTTTTTCTTGCAGTATGCGGGCCTCTCACTGTTGTGGCCTCTCCCGTTGCGGAGGGCAGGCTCCGGATGCGCATGTCCCCTGCATCGGCAGGCAGACTCTCAACCATTGCGCCACCAGGGAAGCCCTCTAGAAATAAATTTTAATTCATAACTATGGCATTCAACTGAAATGTATTAGATCTGATGAAGGAATAAATACAATTCTCTTTTTAAAGTATAATTTTTTTTTACCAAAAAAATCCAAATTACTCAATATGACTTGGTTTACATCACTTGAAAAACGCTGTATGCTTGGAAAATTGTTAGTTCCGCACAATAGATATCTGAGTCTCCTTAAATAATAAAGCATAAATGAATGTGGGCTGTGAACAGAGTGGAAATGCTACCGATCCAATAGCTTCTTGGGAGCAGAGACCATGTCTTAGTTAACTTTTTGTCCCTCCCTAGGGCCTGAAACATGAATGATATGCTATAAACATGGATCAAATTATACTGTTCAACATATAACTTCAGTTCAAACATTTACTGAGTATTAAATTATTCTACTAGAATTATTCAGTGTTAGTTGCTGGTATAAAATTTTTCTTTTTCTTTAACCGGTTATTCACATGTTGAGATCATTTTTATAGTCAAAAACTCATTTGTGAAATGTCTCATCCATGTTGTGATCTAGTTTCTGGCTGTACAGCACAGAGGAGAGAACTTAATATTACAAGACCACCCTGACTCTAGTACAATTTGTATCCTATCTTAGTTCAGGGCACAGATTGGATTCCCCAGGAAATAGGCTTGGAGATAGAGATTAGTGTGCAAGAGGGTTCTCAGCAAATGTCCAAGGGATCAACCTCTGTGAAAGGGAAAGTAAGAAAGCACTGTTGGGCAGAGTGAGAAGCTGAGCTGTGATATAGTCTGGATGAAGATCTCAACCATTTCTATGAGAAGTTCTGGAGCTAGGGTGACCCTTAAGACTTGTCTCAAGTTGAGGCTAAGGTTTCCTTATGTTTTTCATTAGGGGTGTGTCTCCCCAGAAACCAAATGTGGCCTTGGGCCAGACACTTCTGTTCAGCTCCTTAGGGGGCTGGAAGCTGAGAACTGTTTCCGGCAGCATTTGCGGCACAAAAGGAAGTCTTTCATTTCTGAAGAGGCTTTGCATCATGCATCCCACTGTCTACCCCAGTGCTGTGGTTCTCTCTTAAGACAGTAGAAATTGTCTAAGCGCAAAACAGCATGGTAGTAAAGACCATCAAATCATATGCTTGGCCATCATTTCTGAGAATTCTGGGAGAAGGAATGTCAGCCATTAGTTGATATAACATTAACCAATTTGCAAAGTTTGGCTCAGACTATGGCTTGCGCTGGGCCACATAGCCAGGATGGCAGGAGGCATGGGGGCTGCATCTAACTTTGCAAGCCTTGCCCTAATGACAGGCTGTGTCTGCCCAGAGGAAGGAATTGTCATATTGCAATCCACCCACCATAGGGTCAACACATCCAGCACTTACAGAGGTGCTGTGTGTTTTAGTAAGGTTTCAATCTTTATTGCTATTCTCATTCCCATATAAACACTGTGAGCACATATATAACCTATTTTATTCCTTTGTTTTTCTCTTTCAGATGTAAACAATGACTGTGTTGGCAGTGGTGAAAAAATTCCATCTTTGTATTATCAGCCTAATGGGTGGCATATTGTCAAGGATCACTATTCTTAACATATAGGCACATCACATGATAGCCTTATTTACATCACTACACAAAACAATGCCAGAAGAAACATGGCAGTATAAAATAAATTGTATTAATCAACTTAAGCATTTTGAATTATTGTTTGGTTTTTAGAACATCTGAAAACTTCCAATACTAAATTCCATAGGATTAGAAATTTAAGAGGAACATTTTGCAAGAAAAATATTAAGTGGTTTATTTTTACTTGTATTAAAAAGTCAACATTTTCATGAATCCTACTAAATGTCTACCTATTTAATCATTTATTGTCATAAATTTTAATCTGCATTTCTGCTATTTGACATACTGCAAGCTGTATACATAAAATAATACTAAGCAATAATGATAGCGAAATTCCCTAGAATTTTTAAAGTTTACATCTGTGTTCTCATTTGTTTACATATGTGAAATTATATACAGAGACAACCCATTTCCACTGTTCTTCAATTCAAATCACAGTGTTTAGGTAACAGTGCCACCTATTGCTATAAAATTGAAGTAACCCTATTTGTTATCATTCCTTTGGTATTTGATACTACAATTCTTATTTTTCTAACTGCTTCTGTCTGTTAGCCTAAGTTTTCATTTTTATTTTAAAGTAATAGATAATTTCATGTAATTTAAATATATAATACTTTAAGGAAAACTACATTTAAAGGACAGATTTCTTTTGAAGGTTTAAGTACACAGCAACAATATAAAAATAAATTAAGCTTGAATTTTTTTGTCTGTCTTTGAGAAGCAACAGTATAGTAGTATAGAGCAGAAATTTGTATTTTAATTAAATTTTATATCCTTATCAAGCATAAATAATGGTCTTTGATTTAATCTGTGACAAATATACTAAAATATATTTAAAATAGATCATTGGAAAAAGGAAATAAATTATCTTTGCTGTGCTAAAAATTGTGAATTTATTTTCAAAAAATTGTTCACAGTATTCATTTGTATATATGTAAGAGTATGTAAATTGCAATAGTTTGCACATTTTATTTCACTGTTTCTATTTTGCAATAAGTTCAAAATTCACTGCAAATATACATTCATAGAATTAATATCAATTACCTATTTTCAACATGTATGTTAATACCTTTTTAAATATAACTATATTTTTAACATGTGTAAGAGTAAGATGTTTATTTGCTTAATTAATTCTTAAATACTATGAAAGGTTTATTTAGATATATTGTGAGTTTTTGCTTATTCTTTATTTTATTTTACAAATAACTGTATAAGACTTTGTAAATGATGAGACTGTCTAAATATGTAAAGGGGAGTTATGAATTTCCCAGTAGCAAAATCATCAGTGAAATAAAATAAAAGAAAAGCAGAGTTTTCTTTACCTGCTCAAATGGATTATGATTTAAAGTGGTATTTATAGTTTAAAAATACTTTAGATGAGCAAAAGAATGGTTGATTTTTAATATATGCTTCTCAGTCCTTAGGGAAGATATCATAAATAATGTTTTTCTAAAACCTAATTTTAGAGATTATATGGTTTTCAAAATTACAATTACTGTAGTTTTGTATAATCTTTGTAACTTAAATGTAAAAATTATGTCACTCTTTCAATTATACCTTTTAATTTTTATATTCAGTTGCATAGAAATATTCTGTTGACTGTATATGTTTATATGGAAAACATTATTGAATCACCTCAAACTGTGTCATTTAATTTAAAAGTAAATTTATTAATGCTATATAAATTCTGAATATGCTGAAATATTGAATTAGTTTAATATCACTGACCAATTGCTTATATACCTGGGTATATGTTCAGAAGACACCCAAGTTTAGTAAAAATATGGCCAGTTACATATCTAGGAGAGCAGGGAGTATAGCTCTCTTTTTTTTTTTTCTGATTCTTAAATAATTTATGCTATAGGTAAAAATGTAATATAGTATCTTATAGACCAGGAATTTTGTTCATAATAGTGAGTACAGTTCTTGGCACATAGTAGGTGTTAAACAACTGTTTATTCAAAGTTAAAAGAATGAACACAGTTATCATTTGTTCTAGAAGGATCAAAACACTTTTTTTCTAAATTTCAGCTCCGTTGTATATAATTGCTCTTCTTACTCAACATAATTGATTATTTTAAACACGATTCCATTCATGTATAGATTGTTTTCAGAAATATTTTAATTCAAATGTACAAGACAATATGTATTTTAAGGTCGAGAAAAAAATATTGGAAGAAAGCTCACTATTGTTTCAAAAATCCTTGTTTTATATATTTTTTAAAAACTTTAAAAATTATTGTCAATTAATATCTTTACAAGCTTTTAAAAATTTCTCATCTTCAGAATAATTACTTATTTTTTTTCAATTGGAAAAATAGAAACAAATAACATAAAATAGAAAAGATGGGCTCAGATACCAGTGAGAATATCCTAGACAACTGTTTTGAAATATCTGTCTCCTGTAATATAAAAAGGCAGAAAAGATTTTGCCTATGTAAAACAGTTTATTGTCTATAAGAGTAAAGAACACTGATAACACATATTAAGAACAAAAATAACATGTTGCTCGAGAAAAATAAGCTTACACTAATGTATATACACTGAACTTGATAGTTCTTGGATTCTGATTGATTTGGCTTATATCGTTCTGTTGAAATTAAAACAAGTATTTTGTATAAAGCTCTTCAAAGTGCTGAATTTAAATTTGGGGGTCATGGTCCTTTATATAAGATTATTATTAGGATATAATTCAATCTAGGATAAGAATGGGGAGGGGTGGATAATTAGGTCTAACGTTGAATTATTCGTTTTAGCTTCCCCACATGATTTTCTGAGAATGCAGATCAGGAATGCAAAGGTAAGATGATTATACCCCAACAGCTAACATCATCACTGCTTTTATGTCTTGGTTTTACTAGATCATTGCTTTAAATGAGCATCACAAAACCAACGGAGCTTTAGTCTCTGCCTTACCTTCTCCTCACAATCATTTTCAATTTATTTTTTCTCTTGTATGTCATCATTTTAATGTAAATCTTTCTTTTTCTTTTCAATAAAATGAAATGATTAAGTAATTCTGCCTTTTGCATGATTAAAGATGACAGATAAACCTGGGTGGATATATATGAAGGCTCCTAACAGAATCTGTGCACCTCACATGTCAGATTTCTTCTAGCTTGCTCACTGTTAATGACAGGAAAAATTAGTATGTCTGTGGATAGCCTAAGAAGAATCAGAAGATAAGGAAACTATAACATTTTTTCTTACTAAGTTTAAATCACTTTTCATTTTTCTTGCTGTAATTAATCTCTACTGTAAAGAGTAGAAATTGAATTACATGTAAGTCCTAACCAGAAGACAGGTTTACATAAAACTAAAAAATCAGTAGTTATTTAACAATGGTTTAGTAAGTACACAAGTATAAGCAAATAAAGGATAGAGAGAAAATATTAATGCAAGGACATTTACAGAATCATTGATGATATGAAACATTTTTTATTATAATAGCGCTACTTTAGTCATTTTGTCATTTAAGGGGTAAACAAACAAAATTAATGATATTTACCACTTTATATTTTATAACTCTTTTATCTTTCCTCTTTTCATACTCAGACATATATATATATAAACTATTGCAAAAGAGCACATAATATATTGTCATTGCTTCTAGATATAAGAACTGAAACAATGTTAAGAATTGGGTTTTTGGCCCAGTACTAACTAGCTTCTTGTGATTAATTCAGATTTTTAAAAATTTAATGCTAAAGACCAAGATTATTTTTAACACTTCTAAGGGCACAACATATTTCTCTCAGTCAGTCTTAGTTTTATAAAATAAAAACCACTGGTTTCTAAGCAAGGCCTGTGACAACAGCAAAACGCCACCTGCATCAGCTTTGCTCACCAGGACCACACAACATTTCCTGACCTAAGTTTTGTAGATGTCTGTATCATGGTAGCCCTGATTTTTTTTTTCTTTTGACAGAAGAATTACTATTCTCCGAATTTTTTTTTTTTCTGAGTGTATTCTGGATGGCAAAATTTGGGCCACAAAATGCTAATTTCTAACCTAACACCGTGACAGCAATCACAGCCTTCACAAGGATGGAATAAAGAGAGCAATCTAACATCCAGGGGTATGAGTTTCTCATCAGTGGCTGGCAGACTGCCGTGAAGGCTTACAGTAATCCCATTGGACAGCCCTGTTTGATGAAGCCTGGGAACAGGCAGCCACAATGTAGGGAGTTCACAATTGCAAGCATTTGTCCATAATTTAAAGCTATACGAGAAGTGGAGAGTATTCATCTGAACAACAAGCTGTAATTTAACTGGAGTAACATTTACACAGGTTTTAACCCATTAACTCCTTCTTTCCTCACGCACGCTGACTTCCTTGTTTCAGAAAATAACTCTCCAAAGAAGCGATGTGCAAACACCTAACACAAGCTTATCTGTTAAGCTGTGAAAACCTGCCATAAGAATAAAAGCTTTTTGTTTGGAAACAGGATCAGTGAGTGACATTTCTAAATCTCAACCTTGGCAGTTTTTTGATAGTTTCCTCTTATGCTGTGTTTTAGTACTTGAAATTCATTTTTAGCATATCACAAGCATATCCAGGCTGGTATTTAGCTTTTTTCTTTTTTCATTTTCATGTGTGCTAGGTCTGACCACCTATTACTCCAGCCTAGGATGTTACCAAATATAAATATAGTAACTCAAGTAACTCAATTTTACCATTCACACAGAACTCTGTGTGTGTGTGTTTGTGTGTGTGCTTTCCCCTGCTATTGTACAAAAATATTATAAACTTTTGCAACTTATGCCATATTTGCTTCTCTTATTACTTTAGAAATTGGACGTTATTTCAAGAAAAAGAAACATGTTTTGTTATATCAAAAATACAGAATATTAGTTATTAAGTATACAAAGCACTTCTTTTAAGAATGTTCATGGTTAGATTGTCTAATAGGTCATTTTGAATAAAAGAGTCTGCCATCATCTAAAGCTTAGAACTGGAAAGTTAGTGCTGGTTACGCTTCTTACAAAATTTTTATTCCCTCCTTCCTTTCCTTTGTAGTTTCTCAGGAATGTCTTGACATGTACAAATATGGCCATAAGACTACATTTTTCTTGTTCTCCCAGATTAAAAAAAGACATTTATATGTTATGATATCATTTCAAATTTCCACTCTCCACTCAGTGTTTAAAGAAAATCTAATTTTATCTCTACAGCAAGGGTTACTTCTTCCCACGATTATTTCTTTTTTCATATATATAAGCTTTTGTTTGTTTGTTTTCTGTTTGTTTTTTGTAATTTATTTTTAGCTGTGTTGGGCCTTCGTTGCTGTGTGCAGGCTCTCTCTTGTTGCGGCGAGCGGGGGGTTTTCTTTGTTGCAGGGCGCAGGCTTCTCTTGCAGTGGATTCTTTTGCTGTGGAGCACAGGCTCTAGGAGCGCGGGCTTCAGTAGTTGTGGCGCACAGGCTCAGTAGTTGTGGCTCGCAGGCTTAGTTGCTCTCCGGCATGTGGGATCTTCCCGGACCAGGGTTCGAACCCATGTCCCCTTCATTGGCAGGTGGATTCTTAATCACTGCGCCACCAGGGAAGTCCCTCCACCGTTATTTCTTACCCCCATCTTACTCTTTCCATTTAAAACTACAGGGAAATCCTGATAACTAGTATTATACTCTTTTACACTTTGGTCTTCTGGTCCCAATTTCTTTCTCAATAAATTCTTTGAAGGCTACAGTAATTTTACTTGCTTACTAATCCAGTCATTTTAAGGACAAAAAAAACCTCCCATTTTAAATCCAGGTCATTACCTATTGTGCTGAAGTAGCATAAAGAGAGAGAAGATCAGTAATTCTTTTAAAAATTAAACATATTGCTGAGGCACAGATCACCTTTTCTACTATCTGTTGTTACAATATACAGTCCAATAAGCCAAAAGGTACCCTGACATTGAACCACAGTGGGCCTGATGTGCCTAGGTCTTCCCTATATAAACTAGGATGAAAATGCTGCATTGGAGGTATGAATAGGTTGAATTTGTTTGTTTTTGTTTTTGTTTTTGTTTTGCGGTACGTGGTCCTCTCACTGTTGTGGCCTCTCCCGTTGCGGAGCACAGGCTCCGGACGCGCAGGCTCAGCAGCCATGGCTCACGGGCCCAGCTGCTCCGCGGCACGTGGGATCTTCCCGGACTGGGACACGAACCCGTGTCCCCTGCATCGGCAGATGGACTCTCAACCACTGCGCCACAAGGGAAGCCCCAAAATTTTAATTGGATATCTTATAAGTTAAAATAAAAATCTTTAGATTCCCCTGCCCTATCCCTTTCTTTCTATATAATTTTTCAGGTGAAGAACACATAACTGATAGTTTCTTAAAGAACTTACAAACATGCCACCTGAGTTTGTCAGTCTAGATCTGCTGATTGCGTACTCCTGGTGCAATTTAACATGTTCTTCTGTCCTTTATTTCCTGAAAATTGGCATTGTATCCAGAGGATCAATTAATCTCAAGACCGATTCCATTGATGATGTGTTCTTTCGTCAAGAAGCACAAAATCCCTTTTCCCTTTCTGTGATGTTTGTGGCTGGAATGCAAAGTGTCTGGATCCATTAATTCATTAGGGATTGCAAACTTGTGATATTTCAATTCTATTATTTTTTTTTTACTTGTTAGATGGAACAATTTCATAAGGAGGCTCTATAGGATAGAGTTAATCTACAGCTGGTCTTGGAAAACTCTCTCTTTATCTCCAGGGATGCCCGGATTATCTGGCTTTGACTCTTGACCAAGGTAAGTGCACTGAAATTTATAATGTTTTGTTTAAAATCCAAAACTCCCCTGGTGATCCCCAAACTCCAGAGTCAGTTTGTTTATGAATAGTTTTCTACTGGCATAACTGGTTACACAGCTGGGTGATTATGTAACCAGAAGGGCATAAAAGACCTCCTGGAAGCTTCTGTCTTGAGCTCTTTTAAAGCCAAAATTCAAAATTCATTGCACAGATCAAGCTGAAGTGAATAAGAACCATGGGGAGATTTCATCTGACTATCTCTTGGATCCCCAATGCCTACCTGCACTCCCTTTCTTTTGCTGTATCATCTTCTCTGACTTTAGATAATAGCCTTAAATGAGCATGTTCTGTTGAGTCTTATAAGTCTTTTCAAATATCCAAAACTAAAAAAATACTTCCAGAGACAACTCCCCTCATCTACTATTTTTTATCCAATAGTTTAGTTCATATAGAAAAGCAAGATCATGTTTATTTCTTTCCTCTGATTTAACCAGTTTTCAAGAGAATGAATTGGTTTTCTGTTATCTTCAGCAGGTAACTAATTATGGGTTTGTTTTTTAAATATACTTTTTAAACTTGTTTGTTTAAACATAGCCAACAAGTTTAGATCAATTTCAATGTTTATCCTTTATGAAGTTCAAATTGTCCCATTTCTCCCAATAATCTTTGTCAACTTTCACGCTCTGGTATGTCAAGATGGTCCAGAGTCATCTTTTGCATTCCTACCCACCCCCAACCTGGTATCAGCCATCATTCCAAAAGCACAATCTGTATCCTGGGGGTGCTCATTGCTACTGGGTCACTCATTGTCTCTAGACCTTTTCAGTGAACAGAACTAACTAGTAAATAAATATTTTAAATATTTTATGAGTTTATACTCATATTTTGAGTTGAAATGTGGACTATGGGGTATTTATTTAACCTCTTCTATATATCTTCTCCAGACTGAATCCACAATGAACTTTAATAGATATTTGAGGAGGTTTATATTAAAAGGAGGGAAGTTACAAATATTTGGCTATATAGGAACCACAAAGGTTAGGACAATAATCTGCCGCTTGTCACAGGTGAGCTTCTACCAACCTAAAGCACAGATGAATGAGTGGAGGTATTGTCTCTAGAACCTAGAAGGATTAAGAGTTGTGTAGTCAGTCATCTTGTTAGGAATCATGACCATGATCAAAGGACACAGTCAGTTCAAGAAAAACTTTCAGAGAGGGAGCCAGAAATTAACTCTGATCTCATTCTCTTCCTTCCTCCTGATCTCCTTCTCCTAGCAAAATTCATGTTATGCATATTGTTTTATAATCTGTTTTTTATACTTACTCTGTCAATAACTAGTCTTCAAAAGTAGTACTTCAGTTGCTAAAAGATATTCTATTACATATATATGCCACAAATAATGCACTCAAGTAGTAAATATTTCATCTCTTTTCTGTTAATTTTCTACCATTATAAAAGAGTTTTTATGGAAATTTATGTGACTGTTTGCACAGGTTTCTACCTATATCTTGGGTAAATATGTAGAAGTAGAATTGATATTCCAAGCAACAAGTACATTTTCAGTGCTTTGGGGATATTTTGTAAAAGTGCCCTCTAGAAATATAGTAGCACCTTACACTTCCTACAACAGCTTTTTCATACTCGATTAAAAATGTGGGCTCTGATGTCAGATTTTCTGGCATCAAAACCTGACTCAGCTACTTATTAGTTATGAGGCAAGTTACTTAACCAATCTCAGCATCCTTCTTCTGTAACTAGAGATGGTAGTTAGCTACCTACTTATAGGATTGTCTGTTGGAAAGATTAAACAGGATGCTGAACCTTTGAAACAGTGTCTGACATACAGAAAGCACTCAATAAATGTCAGCTAATAATAGCAGGCATTATAACCCTAAGAATACGTATTTTCCAATTTGATATGTACAAAAGTTATTTATTATTGTTTAACTTGAAATTCTTTAATAATCAGCTTGAATTTTTAAAAATTTCATTATAAATGATTAACCCTTATTCTTTATGAATTGTTTATTTATGCTTTTCACAGATTCCTTTTATTTTGTAGTATTTATTTTAAATATGAAGGAAGGTATCCATATGTTAGATATAGTTTGTATATTATATATGCTTCAAGTTATTCTCAGGTTGCCATTTGAATTTTAATTGTACATTATAAGTAATTGATTCTATAATTTTTTTAATGATTTCTGATTTTGTCATCATGCTTGTAAAGGCCTTCTACCACCCAAAATAACAAAAATATTCTTTATATTCTCCAATTACGTTTATAATTTTGTTTTGTATAGCTCTACATTTAATACTTTTGCAATTTACTTAGATGCAAGTTGTAAAACAGAGAATCTAAATACCATTTTTCCAAGATGACTGAAGTTTACCCTAACAATTTTGTGTGTGTGTAATATATGATCTTATCACTAATTGGAATAGCATTCTTATTTTACGTGAGATTGTGTAAGCATAGATGTAATTTAGAAATTTCTATCATTTCACTCATATGCCTGTAGTTTTCTTACATATGTGAATATATGATAGGGCAAAGTCTCTTTTATAACTCTTAATTTAATAACTTAATTGAATATTTTGTAAAGTAGCATGTTTTTTTTTTTTTTTTTTTTTTTTTTTTTGCGTTATGTGGGCCTCTCACTGTCGCGGCCTCTCTCGTTGCGGAGCACAGGCTCCGGACATGCTGGCTCAGCGGCCATGGCTTATGGGCCTAGCCGCTCTGCGGCATGTGGGGTCTTCCCGGACCAGGGCACGAACCCGTGTCCCCTGCATCAGCAGGTGGACTCTCAACCACTGCGCCACCAGGGAAGCCCAGTAGCATGTTTTAAAGATAAATAGGTCACCCTTTCTCTGCAGAATCACCATGGCAGCTGGGACCCTGTACACACATCCTGAAAACTGCAGGGCCTTCAAGGCCCTCATTGCCACTCACTACAGCAGGGCTCAGGTGCGCGTGCTCTCCGCACCACCCCACTTCCATTTTGGCCAAACCAATGGTACCCGCGAATTTCTCCGTAAATTTCCTGCTGGCAAGGTTCCAGCCTTTGAGGTTGATGATGGATTCTGTGTTCGAGAGCAATGCCATCGCCTACTATGTGAGCAACGAGGAGCTGCGGGGAAGTACTCCTGAAGCAGCAGCCCAGGTGGTGCAGTGGGTGAGCTTTGCTGATAGCGACATAGTTCCCCCAGCCAGTACCTGGGTGTTCCCCTCCTTGGGCATCATGCACCACAACAAGCAGGCCACGGAGATTGCAAAGGAGGAGGTGAGGTGAATTCTGGGGCTGCTGGATGCTCCCTTGAAGACAAGGACTTTTCCGGTGGCCGAACGTGTGATGCTGGCTGACATCACAGTTGTCTGCACCCTGTTGTGGCTTTATAAACAGGTTCTGGGGTTGCATTAAGCAGCCCCAGTTCCGGGCTGTCTTGGGGGAGGTGAAATTCTAAGAAAATGGCCCAATTTGATGCTAAAACGTTTGCAGAGAGCTAGCCTAAGAAGGACACCCCACGGAAAGAGAAAGCTTCTCGAGAAGAGAAACAGAAGCCCCAGGCCGAGCGGAAAGAAGAAGACAGCTGCCCCTGCCCAAGGAGGAGCTGGATGAACGTGCGCAGGCAGCGGCTGCTGAGCCGAAGGCCAAGGACCCCTTTGCTCCCCTGCCCAAGAGCACCTTTGTGTTGGATGAATTTAAGCGCAAGCACTCCAACGAGGACACACTCTCCGTGGCGCTGCCGTACTTTGGGGAGCACTTTGATAAAGATGGCTGATCCCTGTGGTACTCCTAGTACAGCTTCCCTGAAGAGCTCACCCAGAACTTCATGAGCTGCAACCTCATCACTGGAATGTTCCAGCGATTGGACAAACTGGGGAAGAATGCATCTGTCAGTGTCATTCTCTTTGGAACCAACAATAGCAGCTCCATTTCTGGAGTCTGGGTCTTCCGAGGCCAGGAGCTTGCCTTTCCGCTGAGTCCAGATTGGCAGGGGTACTATGAGTCATACACATGCTGGAAACTGGATCCCAGCAGCGAGGAGACTCAGACCGGTTCGAGAATACTCTTCCTGGGATGGGGCCTTCCTGCACGTGGGCAAAGCCTTCAAACAGGGCAAGATCTTCAAGTGAACATCTCTTGCCATCGCCTAGCTGCCCGCACCTGCCCTTCAGGGAGAATGGGCGTCATTAAAGGAAACTGAACATCGAACCCTTTCCTGCCCTGCCTCCTTTGTGGGTGACAGCTTCTTCAAAGGGGGGTAGATATGTTGAAGCAGGGTGTTGTCTATACCTGCAGAACCTCCCTGTGCAGGAAAGAAGTCTTCAGAAGAGCAGAAAGAGAGGCCTCTCCTGAGTTTTTATTTCTGTTTTTTTAATTGCCTTGCCTCTCCTGTGATTACCGTCTTCTAGCCTAGCTGGGAAAGATTGGATGTAGTTAGAAGGTGGTGACACAGGGCTTTGTAACTACCTAATTCCAGACCTTCCTGCATGAAGGGGGAGGATACCTGCTGACTGGGTGAGAGCACAGCATATGCAGAGCGACTTAACACTACTTCCTTACTTCCTGCAGCTGCCCTGTGAAGTGGGGTGGCAGCTGTATCCAAGAGTTATAGTTTCAACACTTCAGACAAATGGCAAGAAGAGGCACAGACTCCTTGGAACAGATGCTGGCTTGTGGGCCCTAACCTGGCTGTGGGTCATCTCTGGGGTATCCCTACTTTCCATCAAGGAAGTGGGGTTCAGAGATTTAAGCAACTTGCCTGTGATCACACATCTTAGGTGGTGGAGACAAGATTATGAACCCAGTGTTTGTCACTGGAGCCTGTACCTTAAAGACGCCCTAGCACTTCCTGCAATGTAGAGCAGTCATAAATGTCATTTAACAACCCTGAAAAAAAAAAAATATATATGTATATATATATAAATAGGTCATAATTCATTTAAGGTTCTGGGAATTTATTGGAAGTCACTAACATTTAATAAATAATAAAAATATAGAAATATTAGACTTCATTATATGTATTTGCAGTAAATATTATTTATAAAATTATTATTGCCTTTGTGTGTGTTTGTGTGTATAAGTGTGTATGTGAATTGAGTCCTAATTCTAAACATGATTCATACTGTAGGTTACAATCAAAAAAGATTGAAAGTCACTGCTGTAATGTAAATCTTTTCAGATAATATTAGAATAATTTTTCAAGTTCCAATCTCCCCACCAAAATTTTTCCGTGATATTTACTAGCTTTATATTAAGCATCACTCGTTTTATTTTCCATTTTAAAAGGTAATTTTGTCCAAAGTAGTTTGCAGGCTTAATCCATTCCCATTACATTTTAGTATTTTTCAATGTGTTAAAGACATCTAATTTGGAACTAATACGGATTTGTCTTCTGTAATTTCTGCTCTGCATCTCTCTGAATTTTATTCACTACTTGGTAACGTAACATTTACTCATACTAAATTTACAGCTTCTCTTTGCATCACGGAAACCTTATTCCATCGGCATGTGTGTGAGAGCTATTTCCCATGCCAAATGGGTGGATAGCATGCCCTACTCTGGACCATTTTAATCCTTGAGTTTAAAAAACAGTCGCGGGCTTCCCTGGTAGCGCAGTGGTTGAGAGTCTGCCTGCTGATGCAGGGGATATGGGTTCGTGCCCCGGTCTGGGAAGATCCCACATGCCGCGGAGTGGCTGAGCCAGTAAGCCATGGCCGCTGAGCCTGTGGGTCCGGAGCCTGCGCTCCGCAACGGGAGACGCCACAACAGTGAGAGGTCCGCGTACCGCAAAAAAAAAAAGCAATAGCCATATCACTGAGATGTACAGGTAGCAATGAAACATTTGTGTACACTAAGAAATTGAAGGAGTAAAGCTTTTACATGTCACCTGGTGTTATATGAGCTTTGATAGGAAAACAGTAATCAGAATATATCATCTTTTATAAACTAAATGAGCATTCATAAATAACTGTCTAAATGTCAGAGGTAGATCAATAATAGACAGATAGCTAGAGATATCTATATCTATCTGTATACATACTGTATATCCTTCTTTATAGTACCCTTACCAGCATCAAGGCTCCATGTAATATGTACCCAGGATTGTGCCTTATTCTATTTAAACCCACCCTGTTAAGGTTTAAATCTTCAGTGTACAAATGATGAAACTGACACTTATAGTTTAAAAACTCACCCAAGGACACAAAGCTGGTATGTGGCAGATCCAAGACTGGAAGTCAGAGTTTCTCACTCTGAAGCACAAAATGCACAGAAAAGCTGTTTTCTGTAGGTTCTACCTATATCAACAGATATATTTTTTCCCTAAGTCCAGAGTCACTTGTGACACGTAATGTTGTCATTGGGTGGACTGGGTCCTGATTCTCTCCCACCCACCCAATTTCATTTTGCAGCACTTACCCCAGGTCTTTTCCCTCTAGACATATCGGCTTCTTTTTTTTTTTCTTTTTCTTGAATTCCCATTTTTCATTTATAGAACTTTTTGAGAGAATACATGAGTCGTCTAATTAAACTTCATATACAGGACAAAGCAAAAAAGTTGAATGTTTTCATTTTTCACTCTGGGGCAAAAAAATAAGCTTTTAGTTAAATCAACTTAAGAAACAGCTTGAATTGCAAGATAATACTGCTCCTATAAGTAATTGCTTATGTGCCTGTCCTATTCATAGTGGAAGAGCTATGATTTATGAGCATTTTTATTTAAAGTATAATCTTGGATTTATTCCAAATAATCGCCATCTTTGAAATGTTGTCAACCTGGGATAGCCACAGGGATGCCAGAATTAAGGTATTATATCAGCTCACCACATGGTCCGCCCATTGGGCTCAAGTACGTTTTTATCCATCTCTCTTTTATCACATATTTCCTTACTTCACATTTATATTTAATCCATTGACTTCCGTGATTTCTTTTATACCAGAGAGCATGTGAAACACAGGGAAAATGAGTAGACATATTCACTTAGCAGGAGTTTTCTTCCTGGCTCTCTTTCTCTCTCTTTCTGGCTAAAACTCCATTAGGCAAAAGTGCTCCTGGTATTAATCTAAGATGATTAGCTGT
Source organism: Pseudorca crassidens (assembly GCF_039906515.1). Lineage (NCBI taxonomy): Eukaryota > Metazoa > Chordata > Mammalia > Artiodactyla > Delphinidae > Pseudorca > Pseudorca crassidens. The sequence goes on from NC_090312.1 coordinate 66,184,337, forward strand.
GAAGTGGAACACAAAGGCTGGCCTGGGGTGGAGACATCTGACAGTGGGAAGATACTTCAGAGCAAAAGAATCAAGAAGAACATGAGTTTAAGAGGCAAACTTCAAACAATATTAGGCACAAGAAATAATGTTAGCTGCAGCTGCAAACCAAATGGAAAAGTATATTCGCCAGTGTAGAGACTGTTCCTGGCCTTTCATTAGCTGTGCATGGGTCCCAGAGATCAACACCAGTATATTGCATTTCAGTTTTTTTTTCTCTCTCTCTCATCCTCCTCTTACTTTTTACTTTTTAAAAATCTTTTATGGGAATATAATTGCTTTACAATGTTGTGTTCGTTTCTCTTGTACAAGGAAGTGAATCAGCTATATGTATACATATATCCCCTCCCTCTTGGACCTCCCTCCCACCCCTCCATCCCACCCATCTAGGTCATCACAGAGCACTGAGCTGAGCTCCCTGTGCTGTACAGCAGGTTCATCACTTGACTTTTTTTCCCTACGTGCCCCCACATCTTATTCCTTTAGCTTGCCTAACTAGCTATTGATGTTGTGTTAGAGGCAGCACTGCTTCCCTTATATACTATGTGCTCCCCTAAATAATCCAGCCTCCCTTGCAATTATATTAGGCCACGAGGCTAGTTCCAGCCAATACTGACTTATCAGAGGTGACCTATTGCACTTCTAGACCAAACGTTTGATAGTGTGGTACCTCTCTCAGGAAAGGGAGACATCACAACATACAGGGAACCCGGATCCCTGAGTCACCTGATGGAAGAGCATCTCTAGTGACTGGCATCAGACTTCCTATGAATAATTATTAGAAGTTGTATACGAAACTGTTGAGATTCAGAGATTAATTTGTTCCTATAGCATAGTCTAATTTATACGTTAAGCTACACTATAAACTAATATATACATTGATATTCACTACTAATGTGCCAATTAAGTGGAAAGAATGCACAGGTCACACATAAGGAGTCTAGGATTTTACTTCTATCCATTTTATATTCCTTCAAGCAATATGTATGAAGTTTCTACAGTATTTTAATCACTGTTTCAGACAGGCTCTGGGAATAGTAAATAAGACAGATCAGATCCCTGTTCTCAGAGAAAGGGTCAGACAAAAATTAAGTAAATGAACAAATTAGGTAATTCAGAGTTTAATAAGCACTGTTAAAGTCAATACTAACATTGTGTGAGACCGGTGACTGGGGGGACTATTTAATTGAATAGTTAAGGAAGACCTCTCCATCTTAGAATTAGGACATGAATGAAATAAAGGTACTAGTTCAAATATTTCAGAGAAAAGAACTTGGGTATAAATATTCTTAATGCATTAAGAAAAAGAAAGAAATCCAGGGTAATGGAAGCATCACAGTGAACCTGAAGAGAGTAGTACTGTATGGGGCAAGAGTGATATGCACCATTTCAGTCCATAGTAAGGATCTGCAATTTTATTCTAAATTCTATGAGAAAATATTGCAGAAATTTAAGTAGGAAAATGTTATAATTGTGTTTGCATTTTCATAAGTTCATTCCAGGCATAGTGAAGAGAACATGCATATTTTTAATGCAGAACTGACTAGACTCACTAATAGATTGGCAAAGTGAAGAAATAAAGAAAGCAATAACAGCTCCTAGAATCTAGACTTGTACAACTGGTACAGAGTGATGTCTTTTGCTAAGATGAAGGAAGCTGGGAGGAGAATTTTCTTTCAGATGGGATTTATGATGTCAATTACACATCCAAGTGGAGGTGTTTAATAGAAAACTAGATATAAAATACTAGAGCACAGTGAAAAAGAGTGAGAAAAATTTGGAAATATTTTTATGCAAATTTCATTTAATGCACTGGATTGGTTAAGACCACTTAGGGAAAGAGCTTAGACAGAGAATAAGAGTCATCTGAGGGTAGAGTCCTGGAATATTCCAGCATTTGCTAATTCAGAGACTTAATTCCTCCCTCTCTTACTCCTCCTCAAAGCAGACGACTCAGTCTCTGAAAGCTTTATCTTGAGGGGACTCCATAAAGGGTGATTATAGTGAAATTTTCAGGTATAGTGATAAGCCACTGAGAGAAATAAAATCAGTAAAAAAGCACTTTTGAAAAATCTATAAATACACAGCTTAGGTAGTTGCTTATTCTATCTGCAGCCCTGACTTAATTATGAAATAGCCACCTAACTCAGAGAATCCTCATTATATGACTCTACAAAGGGAAAGTAAGAGCAAGCTACGTCCTTTAATATATACTGGGAATACAATCATAAATTTGAAATAAATTATCACCCCGCCACAAACCTTGATTGGGTTTCCATGAATAGCCCACTAGTGAAACATTCACTTGGCTAGTCAAGGAAGTGATAAGGGGACCACAGAAATGAGTATTTTTTCCAAGAGTGATCTGACCTAGTTTGTTATAGGTCTTGAGGACATCACTCAAAGTTTCTGTGTGTGTTTTGAAGCAAGTGCTAGGAAATGACCAGCAGCAGAAGTTCCATTTGCCATCTTTGTGGCCTATTTTCACAGGCAAACCACCACCATCATTCACCAAGTAGCACAGGTATAGTTTTTACTGGTAACAAAAGAGACATCAGGGACAGGGGCAAAAGATGTCTCAATGAAATAATGATGTTTAGCTCTTGAAAAACCACTGATGAATTCCAGAATGCCAGCCACAGACTTCTTCTATATAGCACTGTGAACATGGTGACCAGGCAAACTAGAGGAAGATAGTAAATAAAATGCCTGTATCACAGTCTTAGTTAGCAATCATATGAAGGATCTTAATAAGAAAGAGTCATCTGGGGAGGAAAAAAATTATTCACTCAATTGGTTTTGGCAATTTCCTACATATAAATATTAAATCTCTTATGGATACACTTAGTGAAAGTAGACTAACAGAATGGACATTCATTGATTTGATTTCTCATGAGTTATCTAAGGGTCATAGACAAGTATTGCTTACATTGGATGGTGGTGCAAATATACAGTTGTTACTATAAATTTGAGGAGGAATGAAAACAGAAAAGAAGGAAAGTGAAAGCGTGTAAAGGGGAAGGTGATTCTCCACCTTACATGAAACCTCGGCTCTAGTGATTCAGCAGCCCTCAGGTGCATACAGATTAGGATCCTTGTATTCACTGCCCCTTTTCTAAAGCTTCTTCTATCCCAACACGTACATAATTTGCTTAATTATTAACTTTCCATGAGATCTACCATGTTCCTTCTTCATTTTCCAGTTATACGTCTCTCTCCCAGCAGTCTCTGTTCACCTCTGCCTTTCCAGCATGGATTAAGCTGGTTAATAACTGAGTGGGTTTTTAAAAAATTATTGGTGTATAGTTGATTTACAATGTTGTGTTAGTTTCTGCTGTACAGCAAAGTGAATCAGTTATACATATACATATATCCTCTCTTTTTAAGATTCGTTTCCCATATAGGTCATTACAGAGTATTGAGTAGAGTTCCCTGTGCTATACTGTAGGTCCTATTTTATATATAGTAGTGTGTACATGTCAATCCCAATCTCCCAGTTTATCCCTCCCTCCCCCACAAGAATTGGGTATTTTGAGTACATCAAAACATCTGTTATAGGGGAACTTCTGAAAAGCCAAGATAATACCGGGGTTTAGCCTGATAAATATGGTATATTCAGTCAGCTTATCTTGCACTTATATTTACATTTTTGTTTAATTTTGCCTGAACTTTCGTATATCAAGCACTTTCAAATAGTCATCCAATTAAGTTATTAAATATTTATTAAGTACTTAATACCAGGGATCCCCTTATGATACACTGGATACAAAGCAGGGACCAAGACAGACATGTTCTATGCCCTCAGACAGCAGATGGTCTCATATGGAAGCAGGCATTATATTAAAAATTACAATGAAATTTGATAACTTATGTACAGAACAATTTTGGAGCTCGTTACAATTATCATCAGGAGTATCAAACAAATCATGTCCTATTTTAATTTGCAGAAGATCTCTAGGAGAAATGACCCTAAACCCTCCCCTGAATTCTGATTCACACTGGGATATTTCCTGACTTTCAGTTAAATTAGTACGATTGAAATTTTGTCTTCAAAGCAATTTACTGAGGTATTTTCCTGACATACCTAACATGTACATTCTGTGTTTTCCATCCATGTAAATCCTGAATACATAACCTTAGACATGGTAGAAATATCATAGAATAAGGACTGTCCACTAAACCAGACAGTGAAGTGGTTTCAACTGAAATGCTAATCTATGCTTTGTTGAGAAAGATTCTGGAGTCACGTTTGAGATCAGCAAGAAAAACGACCAATGAAAATACCTGTGACATGAGCAAGAAGAGGAGAAACGGCTCCTATTTACCATCTCTGTGCTAGATTGAGCGCACCCTCTTTGATTAGACTGAGAGCTCCTCTATAAGACTGAATTCCCTAAGGGCTGACGGTGTCTTGTTCATTTTGGTACTTATTTAGGGGCCTAATCATTGTAAATGAGAGAGAAATTTTATATAGCCTCCCTCCTTTCACTAAGAATTATCACTAGGAAAATTCTCTGTAATTTAACCTTATTCTACATTTTTGAAAACAATGGAGGAGGATTTGTGGGGAATTTTCTTGGAAAATGACCTATTTATTCTTCATTACATGGTATCAAACTATGCCTTTCTAATTCACATAATGTCTTTCATGTTCATATGCTGATATTTATTGTTTTCTAAATTCATACTCTACCCAGAAAACATGGAAGTGCCACATGCAAAAAATTAAGTTATATCAAATTGACAAGGTATGACACACATACAACTGAAGGGGAGCATTTTTTTCTCTTTTTTTTTTTTTTTTTTTGTGCTATATTTATTCAATTATCCAAGTACTTATAGGATAAAAATCCATAGAATAGAAAAAAAGAATAAAAAATACATTAGTACTCTAATAAACTATGTGCAACTTCTTATATTGGGTTGGTCAAAAAGTTCGGTCAGTTAGTGAACAGGTTGTTCGATGGAGTTCCTCGTGAAAATGAAGAATGAGTCTTTTATTTTTACTTAAACACGAACGAACTTTTTGGCCAATGCAGTAAACCCCCCAAATTCTGAGTTTTCTCCAGTAAAAGTATTTTATTAATATGTACCTATAATAAGTGAATTTTTCACCTGAAGAAAATGGCGACCTGTTGTGATGTGTGTTCTAATAACATTTTCCTTTGTTTCTTAAGGAAAAGGTGTTTTCACAATCCTTTACCAGAGCATTTCTTGGGTCCTTCTCCCCTGGTGCACTGTTTGTGCTGAGCAACTTGTCATTTGACATGCTTATTTGGCATTTTCCTAAGTGCTTATAAAAAGCCTTTCAAACAATCATTCAACCAGATTAAAATTTTAGAAGAGAATGCTATCGGTACTTTTGTCAGGGCTAGGGTGGGCAACATTAAAAGAAAATTGTTAATGCTGTCTATACTACTTAGATTGATTCATGGTGAAAAACGTTTCTTAGTTTATTGTCTCCATCTGAACAGCAAATCTATGTAGAAAATCTGATCAAAGCACACTCTTCAATAATGCATCATGTCTTACTATTGACTTTCTTAAGTTGTGTTGACTTTTACCACACTGGTAATGGTAAGAGAAATCTAACATTAATAAGTGAACTGATATTTAAAATATATATGCTCCACCTGAGTGTTTGGAAAGTCATTTAAATGCTGTCTTAGGTCAAGTATATTGTAGAAAAAAAAAAAATCTCTCCCAATGGCTGATGGCATAAACGTAGCTAAATGTAGACCAGTATTTGTTTCTGTGCATTTTCTTGTCATCTAGTAGAAGCATGCTGCTGTTGTATCAGGGTTGCACTTTAGCTTTTGGGTACCAAGCGGATTGGTCATGAGTGTCTGATCCGTGAGTGGTGAGTTTTCTGACTTCAACACTAGCAAAAGTGTTCCAAGACTGTTGTCTCCTTAGTCGGTATTCTAATGACCTTTCAGCACTGAATTGAGATAAAGCAATGGATGCCACTAATAGAATTTGCTGCAGGGAGGCTCATGGTGAATTGCTGACTTCACCATGAACTCTACTGCTATAGGACACTAAAACAAAGCTATGGTGAAGGAAAGAACAGTGACTGGAACATAGAAAGGAAATATAGTTTTTAAAAAAATTAATCTGAATATTCCGAGACTGTGTAAAACATTATGTGGTTTAACATACAACAGTTTTGTTCCTTATACCTGAAGCCAGGCTGGTGTCTTCTTAGATGAAATAAGCCCTATGGCAATGCACATGTTTTTATGCTGCTTTGCAGTACTGAGGATGGTATTATACATTATAATAAACAAAATGCAGGAATGTCACAGTTGGCTAAATTCCTATCAATTATGAACTTAATTTTTACACACATTTAATACTTATCTCATTTCAGACTTTGCTATACTGAGAAATCTTCTTTTAAAGAAAAATGGTTTATACAGTTCACTTCCTGCCATAATCAAGGTCTTTCTAACCTGATATCTGAAGGTTATGCTTCAGTGAATAATTCAGTAGGTTAGTGAAACTCTGGCAGCAAAGAAAGTGCTAATCTTAGATGGAAGCTGTGAGGGATATTAAGAAACAATTGCAAAAAGTGACATATTTAATAGAGAAAGATTACGCTGTGCTACATCTATTTAATTTGAATTGAATAAATTTTGCCAGTATTTTATGAGATGCAGACTAGAAATTATGTGAAATTTCATAGTGTCACTTTAGGAGAGAGAATAAAGGCCTTAAATATATTTTATTGTGATTTTGAAGACTTCTCTGTCATTGAAGAGAATTTTGAAGACACTGAAAAAGAATTCACTTCAGGACTTTATTCATTTGAATTTTAAAATAAAGGATAGGAGAAGGTGATTTACCAAAAGATAAATAAGGTGCAGAACTAAAAGAAAACCATGTCAAATGAGTCCTTGAAATCGGGGAATTCCTTCTGGGCTGTGACTGAGTGAGGTTGACTTCCTTCTCCATTTTTCAAGGGAAATTTAGTTGATCTGGATGAGACAAGTCTGAAATTATGAATAATTGCAAGTGCAAAAATGATAGGGGGCAGTGTGTGGCCTTAATCACGAAGTAGATCCTCATATGAACCTATCTCTGACATTTATAATTATGTTTCGCAATGTGTACATCTGACATAATTTCTGAAAAAGAAAACATAAATACTTCTAATGCTTAACCTAGCACTGCTTAGTTTAAGAACTTAAAAATGGCATATTTATTAATAAATTCACTTGAACGATATTTATTTTGGGGGGAGTTTGCAAGTATAAATACACCTCAAAATCAGTTTTCTCCACCCAGACTGTGTTCCATGAAAAGTAGGAGTCCACTTCAACAGTCTTGGGAAAAATATGTACTCTATCTTCTTCTTGGCTATTCACAATATTATTTAACATATTAAAATCTAAAATATCCTGCTGGAAAACAAATTAAATTTTTAAAAATATATATTAACCAAAATCACATTATTTAATCTCACATTTCCTGAATTCAACTTCTATAGTCTATCCTCTTCCACATAGTACTTTTCCTGCAAAATATATTTTTGGAAATTGCTCCTTATATCGTTATAATGGGCTGAATGTTTGTGTCCTTCCAAAATTCATATGTTGAAGCCCTAACCCCCAATGTTGTGGTATTAGGAAATGAGATTTGGGGAGGTAATGAGGTAATGAATCCTGAGAGAGGAACCCCCATGATACAATTAGTGCTCTTAGAAGAAGAGGAAGAGACATCAGAGCTCCATTTCTACGTGCACATGCACCCAGGAAAAGTCATGTGAGGACACATGAGAAGTTAGTCTTCTGCAAGCCAGGAAACAGGTCTTTACCAGAACCCAACCTTGGTGCTAGCACCCTAAGCCTGGACTTCCAGCCTCCAGAGCTGTGAGGAAATAAATGTCTCTTGTTTAAGCCACCCACTCTATGGTATGTTGTCATAGCATTCTGAACAGACTAAGACAATCGCTTTATCATTTTTCATTTTATATCACATTTTATCTATCCTTGGATAGATCATATCCTTGGATCACGAAAGTTTCTTCTGTCCTTGACTCTCATAGGGACATGCATCTCAATCTTTTAAAAGGTAGAGGTGTTTTTAACATGGAAAGGACAATGACCTTGCCATCTGTCAGAATACCCAGGTTTAGCTGTTACTTTTCCTGGAGTAATCTCCATACCGAGCATTAGTTTCCTCACCTTAAACAGTATTAGTGACATTACATGGCTAAAGTGATGTAAAGATTAAATAAATCGCCTTATACAAAATTTCAAAACAGCTCCTGTAGTCCATAGACAATTAGTGAGTGATAAGACATTATTATGATCATTATTAAAGAAAATCTAAAAAATAAACCAACTAACTAGACTACTACTAGTATGCGTGTATGTGTTATAATAATACCAGAACAACTTGCCAGCACCATGACATAGGCAGCAGCCTTAGGAAAGAAATCTGCAGGCTTTCTGGTCCTTTTCCTTCTTAGCCCTGAGGCAGATTGAGAGTGAAAACTTTGCCTATTTAGTTACTGTGGCAGATGCTGTCTGTTCCTTTGCTACATCCTGTAGACCTTACTTGTTCGGTGTGCTCCTGCCAGCTTCCAGATGCCAGCCTGCTTCCTGTGAGCTGAGTATACCTGAGAGGGCTTTTTATCTGGCCAGTTGGCCCACGTGAAGTAGGCTGGATGTACAGGGGAAGTCGATATCATTCCCCAACCCCATCCTTCAAGAAATGACCCTTGGGAGTTGGGTATAAATCTCCCAGCTCAATTGCTGGGTGGGATAATTCTGAATGCATTTCTCAGAGTCTCCTTGAGGGATTAAAGTCAATGCCTTACTTTCTTTTGGATGTTTCCTGCATTTTGCGAATAAACTATTTGCACTTGAAGCTTTGTCTCAAAGTCTGCTTCTAGGAGAACCCAACCTAAGAAAACTGAGACTCCTTAGAGTGGGCTGTGATGAACCCACACATACACAGCTTTTTTTTTTTTTAACATCTTTATTGGGGTATAATTGCTTTACAATGGTGTGTTAGCTTCTGCTTTATAACAAAGTGAATCAGTTATACATATACATATGTTCCCATATCTCTTCCCTCTTGCGTCTCCCTCCCTCCCACCCTCCCTATCCCATCCCTCCAGACGGTCACAAAGCACCAAGCCGATATCCCTGTGCCACGCGACTGCTTCCCACTAGCTATCTACCTTACGTTTGTTAGTGTATACACAGCTTTTTGATCAGACCCTGAGTTTCACTATTTCCCCTAAAGTCACTGCAAGGTATTTTCTCCTTTAAGGAGTATTTTGGTGCCACTTTACACTTATACTGTTTCCTTTACACATATACTGTTTAACTGTTTCTTTTTCTAATTATGTTAGTAACATCCAAAGTAATGTTTTTTGTAATTACTTATCCCTTCTCACTATGCCAGAGTTAATAAATGTGGTTAAATTATAGTGTTCAATTGAATTCTAGGAGATAAACAGGTGAACATTGTTTATTAGTTATAAATTTATTTTATGTGAATTAGAAGCAATATAACTATAATATCAAAGTTTAAAAGAAATGCGTCATGTAAGAAGATAATACTTTCGAAATATCTAATTCAAATTAAAGTTGATATAAATAAAAATATTATAATGAAGTCAGTAACACTTCTGACATGGCCAACTGACATGCCAAGAATTATGAAGGTGGTGTTTGACTGACTGAATGAAATTTTTGAATTATTTCCCTAGAGTAATGGTAATGTGTTTAATAAAAAATGTCTGGGAGAATGTCATGATTTAGGTCCTGTTTTATTTGTCTCAAATTTTTATATATTTTTGGAAAGTATATGGTACTCTCAAATGGACTGTTAAATTTATTTTACCAGGTCTGATACACTAATTTAAATTCGTTGTGACTCTCCACTTTAGCAATTGTTCCAAGTTGAATATTGACCCTATTAAGAAAATTAATATTTCCCTAATTATTTGTCTCATTTAATACTTCACACACATTTGCACATACATGCATAGACAGATAGATAGATAGATAGATAGATAGATAAATAGATAGATAGATCGATATAGATACATAGAGTTATAAGTATAGGTACTCATAGCTTCAACCATGATGCTCCTTTGCTGGGTTTCCTTTAATATTCCCACTTTCAAAATGTAGACTTCTATGCTCTTACAGAGTGAGTCAGTTTCTCTAGACTACTGTGGATTTGAAATAAAGGGAATAAATCCCAGGGTAAGTACTACCTAAAGAAGTTTTCTGTTTATTTATTCTATGGTTGTTTAATCCAAAATTCTTGCTCCCCATTTCAAAAAGCATGACTAAAAATAACCTTCATGCCACTGTACTGGAATTGCATTATTTAATAATTATTTTTGGATACTTTTTTCGGTTACATTTAGATTGGTCCCAAAACTTGGGGACAGGAGAAGACAAAGGTCATAGCAACTCTCCGGAATGCCTCTGGATATCAGTGGTCATTCATTCACCCAGTATGGATTAAACATTATGCTAAGATTAACATAAATGAAGACAAAATGGGTCTTGACATACAACAAAATTAAATTATATTTTTTACTTGCCCATCTTCAGAGTGAATGCAGTAAAGTGCCCACATTTATAGTAAATATTAAAATATTTATCTAATATTGACTGAATAGGCTACAGCCTAATTTCAGACTTTACCATCAGTGCAACTTATTTCAAAGAGGAGACTGAAATAATTAAACAAAATCGTCTCCACCTGTACTTCGTTTTTACCTTGTCTTTGAATAATACTTTACACTTTAAAAAATATTGTCCGTAAAAAAATATATATATTGTTTGTATATACTTAATTTTATCCTCATAACAAACAAATCAACTGAGTAGGTTATGGCATTGCACCAGATTCATCAACGAGGTCATAGACAGATGAGAAAATCATGTGACCCTTAAGAATGGCAAACACACTTATTTCTGTCTCCTTCCTAATCCCTTGCACTTTGATTATACTCCTATCTTCTGGTTGTCCATGGACAAGTGGTTCTATAATGAACAAAGTGTGGCTAGGGAAGCAGTCATGCACTTATATACCTCAACCATCCAGTCTTTACCTTAAAGCAACTGTGCCTTCACCTTTGTACCAGGTAAAGCACTGAGCCCACACATTTCCCCAGTCACTGTTATTGATACAAAAACAAATAGAAGAATGACCCATCAGCTTCTGTCCAAAAATTGTGATTCAGTGGCTCTGTTCAGACACCTCCTAGAAAGGACATTTGTCTTTTCAGATACCAGCCTTTCCACTTCTGCCCTAAATCCTGTAATTTCACTTACCTTCTATTTCATTTCGTCTCCATCCATCCATCTCTTCACTTCTGCCTTCAAGCACACCCAGGACATTTACTATTAAAAGAAAAAAAAAGTAAAATTCAACACTGTAGCTTCCAACTAGTATCTATTTTAATTTTCCTCCCATTGTATTTTTTTAAACTTAATTTCCACAGCCTGTCTCTAGATAAACTTTAAACAATATATGTTATAAATAATTGAATATCTGTAAAAGTTGAAATGTATTAAATAGTGAAAAACCACTCTTCCTCCACTAGCAGCCCAGTTCCCTTTCCCAGAGGCAATCACTTTCATCACTGTGTGTTGTTCCAGAAGTAAACATGCTTAAGCATATATGTTCACATACTGTTTGTTTTTACACAATTGATTACATGCACTGTACATTGTTCCATGTGTTGGTTTTTTCACCTGATATTAATATCACTGGGAGGCTGCAGAATATTTGTACACTATGAAAATGCCTAGGCTTATTTTTGTTGTTTCTTTTATTTGTTTGCTTGTTGTAAAAACAAATATCGTATATTAATGCATATATGTGGAATCTAGAAAACTGGTACAGATGAACCTGTTTGCAGGTCAAGAATAGGGACACAGACATAGAGAACGGACATGTGGACACAGGGAAGGAAGGGGAGGGTGGGACGAATTGGGAGATTAGGATTGACATATATACACTACCATGTGTAAAATAGCTGTAGGAATGAGCTATATAGCACAGGGAAGTCAGCTCGGTGCTCTGTGATGACCTAGATGGCTGGGATGGGGGTGGGTGGGAAGGAGGTCCAGAGGGAGGGGATATAGGTATACATACAGCTGATTCACTTTTTTGTACAGCAGAAACTAACACAACATTGTAAAGCAATTATACTCCAATTTAAAAAAAAAAAAAAAGCTACTCAGTAGTCATTGCATGTGAATACCATCATTTATTTACCTGTAACTTAGCATTTAGGTGTCTCAAAGTTTGATATTTCAATAATACTGCAATGAATAGCCTCTACATAAGTCATTTGCGCAAGTATATATGTAAGATACATTTCTAGGAATGAAATTGCTCACTTAAAAACGGAATTAAAAAAAAATCTTCTATCTTTTCTCTCTGAATTACTCTATGCTCTAGTCAAAATAACTCAGTAATCCTCACTGCCCACTTATTTGCCTGCCTTTCTACTGCCTTTCACGTCCATTTTGTGCACTTCTCTTTAAATGTCCTTGCCACTGTTTTCACAAACTCAGGTTATCTTCTTTTCAATTAAAATCTTCTTCCTTCATGAACCATCATCTAATTCTCCATTCCACAAGGGCACACCCCTGTTTCTTAATACCTCCATTAAATCTTGTTTACGATGAACTCTCATGACACGTGCTGCTCCCAACTTGGTAATGTAGTCATTTGCATGAATGCTTTATTTCCCATCTAGTTTCTTAGAAGGCAGTCTGTACATTTTTGTTTGTTTGCTTGTTCCTTAGTTGCACTTACCACAGACCTGTATATTTAGTAGACTCAATAAATGTTTGTTGCATGAATATATTATTAAATAAATGAATGAAAAATGAATAAATGAGCAAGTGAAAGAAATCTAAGTTTTGCAGAGAATCACATTTAATTCACTCTGAGAAGGCTGTGTGTATCCTTTTGCACTTTTATTTTTGTATCTACTTCATAATTTTTATTTTCAAAGCCATTATTAAATGAATAAAAGCTTAGGGTATTTTGAATCCCTCCAAATTGAGATAAATTATAATCCCTTCAAGTTCAGTATTACCTGTATACATTTGACATCCAAATGAAGGTGCTGTTAGGAAAATGTTTTTCTACTCTGGTCGTGTACACACAGTTAGATATTAATTCTTATTAGTAATTGAGATCAAACGCATGGTTCATGGAGAAGCATCTCTTCTGTTCATCATTGCTTGAGGAACTTTTGTTTTCTCTGCATACCTCTGTTATTATTATTATTTTTTAAGAGTCTAGATTCTACTGGGGTTTAAGGAAAAATCCCTAGACCTCATATAAAGCAAACTACAAGCCTTCTGATTAGTTCTGTAAGAGATATACAGTGGTGAGAACTGCTATCATAAGGCACTGCTAACAGCATTTGCCACCTCTCACTATACAAATAACAGAATTTGGGATTTTATGTGATGAAGCTCTGTCTTTCTCAAGAAGACAGACTATGGAAATGATTTTCTTGTCTCTGAATCAGAGGATTGGGTCAATTGCTTAATTATTATAAGTACCGGACTTCTTAAAATTTTAGACATTCTCAAATTTTGTAGTTAAAAACTGTTTAAAATGCAGATAACAGGATATTGTAATATTTTTTTTAAAAATACATTAGAAATAACAAGGAAGGGCTCTGGTCCTAACTCTGCCTCTGTCTCATCATCCAGTCCGTTCCCTCTCCGTCCTCCATCTTCTCATTGAATAAATAACGATTTAGACTAGAAAATTTGAAGGTCCATTTAACTCCTAACGATCTATTTAGGAGTGGGGCTCTGGAGATAGAAAAACTGCCTCCCAGATACATTTCCACTATTTTGTGCCAAGTGAGTCTTGGCAAGTTATTTAAGTCTCTGTGCCTCCATTGCCTTCTTTTTTTCATTTGGGGTTAATGATGCCTACTTTACACAGTTATTGTGGGGTTCAGATAAAACAAAGTAAGGAAAAATAATTGTAAATTCAAAGTCACTGCGTACAAAAAGTAGTTATTAAAATTGTATTGTTAGTTCTTTCTTAATCATGAATAGAGACAATTCTCATTTTTCTTGCACAGGGTTTTATTAGGTAGCATGTGTGGTGAATAAAGCATGGCATGGCACATTGTCCCCATAACCTAAGCTCAAGTTTTTGTATAAGGCTCAAAACTTTGGGAAAGTCAAGTTATGTCTTTTAGTCACAAGCTTTCAATACCCCTAGGAAACAAACAAACAAAAAATCTTTGTCTTTTTAGAGAAAGGAATAAATGCTAATATAAAAGAAGAATGTCAAATGCCCTGCAGTAAAATTTGAAAATAAGCCAACTAATACCAAGATATACTTAAACATTTCTAGACTCCATGTACTTCTAATAATTAGGTAACATTTTACATTTTAGTGTCACACACTTTTCTAAGGACTTTGCATGCATTAATTCGATTAATATTAAAATCAGGTACATATCATTTTAATTTTGCACATGAGATTAATTGGGGAATAGTTTAAATAATTTGATCAAAGTCAGATTCTAGGTAACCTAGTCATCATTTCAGTTCACACATTTCAGGTCATAATCAGAGATTATGATTACACCTGGCTCATAAAAGGTGTTGAATAACAAAAAATGTAACTTAATAGTAAGAATTACTCCTGGCTCATGTATCCTAAAGAGTCATAGAAATAAAATTTAGTATTAAAACTTTTTCGTTATTCCTGTATTTTTAAATATAACTTGAAAAGAATGGAGAGAGAGTCTGTGAGATAAGAGGTCTGCATGCAGCAGAAGGAAAAGGTGGGAAAAATTATTTGAAAGTTCATGATAATTTTTGTGTCTTTCAGGTAAATTAAAGAGCTGCTCTCTCGAATTTACCATTTCTGTGGAAGATGAATACTGATATTAACTACAGTTTGGGAACCAGTATCAATGCCAGCTATAGTGGTATCAGTATCAAAACAGTAGTTAGCATTAGTATGCAAAAGATATTTCTGCGCATCAAAGGTATAAACAAAAATGCACTATTCAATTATTTTCTTTGCTTTTTCTTGCTTTTCTTAAAAATATTGCCAAAACATTGAGGAGGAATGGTAAAGAAAAGTGTATTCTTTACATGTGCCTGCCCTTTGAAACAGCAATAGTATGTTGGTATTGTTTTTTATTTCTTTATACAAGTGTGAAGATTGACTCTATTTGTCTGTTGATGATTTACTTTGTTTTGTTATAGAATGTAACATGTTTATAAGCAGCAACATTTGTCTCTATTCCAATTAGGAACTAAATGAAAGTCTAAAACCATCAAACATTAGCATTGCAACAATGCTACCAACTGGAAGCAATTGGAAATGTTGAGAAACTAACTTGCCTTAGATGCTTTAGGCTTAAAAAGCTTTTAGAATCTAAGGCAATTATATCACTGATTTTAACAACATGGATTGGTTGATGACTCAAATTTAAAAAGGTCGTGTTGCTCTGAGTATGATTTATTTACTTTCCATATACATAATGTTATTTTATTTTAAAAATAACAGGTTGCTTGAAATATGGCTGGCTAAAGTTACTGTGAGCATGGTAATATAAAATTAAAGAATCATAAGCACAGAAAATCACAGAGAATGAGAGAATAATGCTTCCTTAAACCTAAGACATTGGGTGCATTTACATATGATCAAATATATGGGCTTAATTTACCATAGCAAAACAATCCAGTTCCCTTCACGTGCATGTGTGTTTAAACACGTCTTTGGTATACATGCTGTCATTTACAAATGCACCTTTGTGTGCACATGTCACAATAGTTGAGAAGTGATATTGTCAGAAAGATCCTTAAACATTAGTATTGTATTTCTTGGGAAAAGAGTGAGAGAAGCTATCCTCTAAGCATTAGTACTGTGCTTGATAACTCAGAACTTCACTTTAAATTAGCTCTTGAAATTTTACCATCCCTAGATTTAAGGCAGTTACTATAGGTCCTTTGTTTTATATCTAGTTTGTTCTTGAGTAGGGAAGAACATCCTTCTGCCTTCTGCCCGATGAGTTTAAAGTCCCCGGTTTCCAGAAAGGCACTTGTACAAGATTCACAGGAAACATTGTATCTTCTTGCAAAGCAAGAAAGAGGGAGAAAATGCAATGCTTAGATTTTTAGTAATGTGTAATTAGCAAATCACTTTCTATAAAGCAAGCAAATGGAATACGAAATACAGAAGCAAATGGAGTCCTCTTAAAAGTGAATACTTTTCTTGCTTTTTTAAAATAAAGTCCTTAACTGTATATGTTTATAAGATATGTATAAGTGACATAAATTGCATTATAAAAAATCTAATATAAATGCCTATATGTATATGTATGTATACATGTATCTATATCTATTTATCTAGATGGATATAGACATATGTATGGATAGATGTAGATATATATCCATCTAGATGGATAGATAAAGATATAAATATAAATATATGTAAAGAGGAGAGAACAAGAGAGGAAAAAAAGGAAAGAGAAGAGAAGGAAAGAGTAAAGAAAGAGGGAGGGAAAAAAAAGGAGAGAGAAGAGACAGATTTTTATGAAGAGGGGATCTTGCAAGATCTGAGAACCACTTCATTTGCTTTCATACCCGTTGCTTCTTAACAGCTATAGAGCTGAGTGGAGTATTCTCACCAGGCTTAGAGAAAAAAAGGAAAATTTCTTACCTCTTTTTCTCTAACCCCTCCAATTAAATCCCTGCCAACAACATGTACTTAGTCTCAAAGCATCTCTACATAATTCAAGGGATTACTTTTAACTATACTCTGAAACTGAGAATACCCATTCAATTGTGTATTGCCATATATAGAAGGACATTATAAAAATGAAACCAATTCAATCAATAGTTCATATTTTAGAATGCATAATAAAACATAGAAACAAAAAAGGAAATGTAGATTGATATAAAAGTAATATTCAGGCAAAATATAGATTTACATCACAGTTTTAGGAAACACCAATTAAATGATGCATGCTCAAATTGTGACGATGAATATTCCTTTCATAGAGCATCATAAATGTTCAAGTAGTCCTAAACGTAAGAAAAAAATATATCATTATATCCCCACCTAGTGGATACCAATGGTAAAGCAGGTGCAAGAAGCAAAACGTAAAAATTTCTCACCGTCTAATAAAAAGCATCAAAACAGGATGGCCATAAAAATCTTGAAAATGAACCCCAAATTAGTTTATGATGTCTTCAGGGACTTTAAGGCATACTAGGGTACTCCTGCTTTCAATGTTTTATCTAGGACAGCATTACTCTCTCTCGATGTTAGAAAACCGTGTCTGCTCCTCTTACAGGCAAGGTGTCGTCACTGAGCAGTATACATTTGAACTGTGCATTGCAGCTGGTCTCAGACAGAAAAACGTGTACTTTAAATGGAATTGGAGATCGATTTGTTTGATTTGATGTGTATTTGGGTGGATATTGCCTCTTAAATTTTTGTCTGAAGAAAACAGTGAGCTTGATGATTATCACTGGAAGCCAAAGGGAATTCCAGATAAAACACAAATAAAAAGTAAAAAGAGATCCTTGAATTATATTACGGGTCTGCCTATTAGCAATTGTTTTGATGTTAATGAGGGAAAAGTTCGGACAAACTCACTCAAAACCAAAGGTTTACAGAGGGGTTATGTGGGGTAATTTAATTTCTTTAAAAAAAAAAAAAAGAAAAGAAAAGAAAAGAAACTAGTATTTTTTAACCAGCACAAGCATGTTTACTCTAGGAGCAAATGAAAAATTTTATTTTGTCCTTCTCCCTTAAGTGTTCAAGGGAATATTATAAATATTCTAAAGCTGTGATTTATGGCTGTATGATCTAGAAATAGTGGACTGAGGTAATCTTCACAATGTAATATGTTTAGCACAATAATGTTCATCACAAAGATGTATATCTGGTGTATGTTTTGGGGGGAGGGTGAAAATGCGCTTCCTGGAAAGTCAACGGCATTAGATGGCATTAAAATACTATGATTTCTCAACACACAAAAAAGTTCACTAAAATACATCATTGCTAGAAAAACAAGATCATTGATAGTTTTTAAAAAATTGTTGGACCCAAATTAAGGATGACTTTAAAAATCATAAATTTGTTTTAAAAAAAGAATATAGGGGAAAAAAATAATTGTTTAGAATTAAACAGTGAAAAATAGTAAAGCTTATAGATTCTCCATGGTAGACAGGGATGAAGACTTGCAATTTATGGATTAGATATCTACATATCTGGAAAGGTATATTAATACTAGAAAAAAAATTCAGTAATAAAATTATACCACTAAAAATTGTGGTTACAAGTAAAAAGTAAAATAAAATAGCAGCAGGAAAAAAAAAGAATAAAATTTCAAAATAGCCCATCAACTGATGTTGATTTCATTTGTACTTTTCTTGTTTGCTTCTTTATATTTTTCCTTTGTTTTGTTCTTAATTTTTCAGATTTCTGAAATATGATGTGTTTCCAATTTTTGGAACAGATTTTGCAGGACATTTTCACAATGCTAGCACGTTTACTATCCTGCTACCTAACTCTACCGTTTTCAAAATTGGTATTAAAACAATTTTCTAACTTAGAAACAATTTTGTAAAAGAACAAAATCTTGTTAAAACGTTTGTAAAGATTCCCTCTTTAAAACGTGACTGACACGTTTCTGATCCAAAGATCAGAAATTTAATTATGTATATCAGTATTTAGCATAATATTTTAAGTCTGTATTATGGTAACTGAGAAAGCTAATTTAGTAATATAGCTGCTTCCATTATGTAATAACAGAAATGAGACTCTTTTCTACATACATATCACTGCAAATGTTTTTGAAATTTTCCTTGGGTCTTTGTCTCATTTCTTGTGAAACTAAATATAGATTCTATGCCTGCTGTTTTCCTTCTACAAAAGATTTAAATTTAGAGAATAATAGATGCCTGTCTAGACAACCCTAAAATTGTTTTACTTACTGATGTATGGATGACTGATAAATGTCATCTTTTCTGCCTGCAGTGCATTTTGAATCTAGTCTACTGACATTTGTCTATAGCTGACCTGGGTCTGCATTTTAGATTTACATGATGCATTTAAGTTTTACAACTATAAACCTTTCTATTTCATTGTTCCTACTCTACATCCAATACAATAAAACAATTAGATCCTTTACCATGTTTCTTCTTCCTCACATGGATGTTTTTAATTAAACCAGCAGGGAAGATTGTAATCAAACGAAAGGCAATGGAATTTACTTCATCCCTTACCTAGTGAAACAATTATTAAATTCCCTAGCTTCATATTTCTCATACCGATAAAATTAAATCTGCAGCTCTGCTAGGACGGGTGGGGAAAAAAAACGGTGCCAGGGAATCAAAGCCTATAGGTCTTCAGAAAAATAATGCAAAATATATAACTCTGTTGTCTGGAAAATTGTTAGCTTACTCCTGTAGATTTCATATCAGTTTTCCACATTTTCACTTTATTGGGAAGTGTTCCTATATTTTACACATAATAACAGAACAGTAGCCCTTAGAAATGTAGTTATAAGACCTAATTAGGTTATTTCTGAACAATGATTTTATAGAATAATGGCTTACCTTGAGTTGACCCACGGTTCTATTGAAAAAAATAGGTTTTTTTTTTTTTTTGCTTATGTTATAAACGCAAAATTATCAAGAACATGAATACGAAGAAGTGCTTTTCAGGCTGTGTGTCTATGAGTTTTTGTTAGACATCTCATTATCCTGATACATTGTGACATGTGACATTCTCACTTTTCACCTTTTACACAGCCTACACTGCTTGGACAAGTTCAAAAATTTATATTAAAAAATCCTCCTTACATTTTTAACATGTAGAGAAAACAATTTACATAATTCCTAGCCAATAAAGAAACAAAGAATTTGAACAGCTAGAGAAGTGATAACTTCAGTAATATGAACAATGATTCCTGACTTCCCTCCATCTGATTTAGGTTTGCACTAGACGTTTAGCTGGCAAAGACCAGTAAAAACGTTCTTCCTTTGTATGTACTTCGTTTATAGCACTTATCTCAAATATATCAGTATTTGTCTCCATCACTTGACTGTGAGATTAAGAGCAGAAAACATAACATTTGTCACCATCAAATACTTCACTCATGGTAGGCACTCAATCAATGTTAAATGGATTAATGGATTAATTAATCTTAAAGGAATGAATAAATATGGTGATAATTGAAATGTTGATATTATGTTGCCAGTTCCAGACTCCATCCTCTTAAACATCAAAATATTAAAAAAAAAAACTTGTTAATTTTCTGCAGAATCCTATAAAGGACGCTGAAAGTCATAAATGAAGTTAAGCAGCAGATAAAAGCACGAAGACCCTGAAAAGAAAAGGATAAAAACCTTCTGAATTAATCTTGTATTTGGATGAGATAAGAGGGAGAAAAACATAAAACAATTAAGATGAACATAACTTTATAATATTTTGATTGTGAATTTGAAGATTTAAGCTACATTAATTGAAGGCACTTAATGAAAATTAGGCTACAATCCTAACTTCATGACTATCCTTTATGATTTATTTTGTCTGGTTTCAAAATGAATCCATGTTCTGTGAGGAATGCAGACTCTAATTTATGAAGTGATTTATACGGGCAGATGCAGACGACTTTGGCTGAAACTGGTGTTCGGTCAGGGGTCCAGGAAATGGAGTTATATCTGTGGTAAATGTGACTATAGTCAATGCAAATTTTGCAGACAATATAATTAGTAAGATGATAATGATTTTTGAAAGGAATTTACAAGGTAAATTATGCTATCTTGCACTGTTTTGGATATGGATATAGGAAATCAAGAAGAGAGTACAGGAAAAGTAAAAGAAAATCCTCTCAGGAAAAAAAAAAAAGAGAGAGAGAGAGACAGAGAGAGAGAATGTTCCCAAAAGGGGATATAATGAGTGAAATTAAACACAATGTAGGTGAATGCAGTACTGCTCTCCTTAAAGAATTATTATCATCATTAATTACCTCAATTATTAGTGTTCATCAATTTCTTATTTATTTGCTGCTAGTTAACATAAATGGAAAGTGAAAAAAGAATTCCTTAAACTTGCAACCAGAATAGATAATTAATAAATCAGAAGACAGGTTTAATGAATTTAGCCAGAATGCAATACGGAAGGAGGAAAACAAGAAATATGGACACGACTTTGAAATATCAAAGTATCAAGGCAAAGATATTAAATATATCTAATAGTTGTTGTAAGTCTCACTTTTGATGTGGTGGAACAAGTGGACTGACCATCTTACAGCTATTTATTGTTTTAAACTCTGGGCAAAATACCATAAAACAACTACCATATGGGTTTGAAGAGTCAACAAAAGGAAGCCTATTTTGGATGAGACCAGATGATTGTAAATATAAACTCTCAAGAGGTGACTTCTCTGTCCTGTGGCTTTAGCCTGAGGGTAGGCTCGGGTTGCAGCAGGGCACAAGTAGACTCAAGCTTCTTTAGAAAACCTGCTATCTTTTGGGCCTAAGGAAAATGAAGACGGGACAACCTCAGACTGAACTGCCCACTGCAAAAGACAGTTTACAGTTTGAATCACACCTTGTGAATTTAAATGCTAGATAAAAGCATACATTTGTTGGAGGAAGCTAACAGAATCCAGAGACTCCACAACCTAATATTCAAAATGCAAAAAATACAGTTCAAAATTACTTGTTGTACAAAGAACTCAGAAACTGTGATTCACGACCAAGGAAAAAGATATTAACATCACCAACTGTGAGATGACACAGACGTTGGTATGAGACAAGGATTTTAAAGCAGCTATTATAACTATGCTCAGTGAGGTGAAGGAAAATACTTTTGCAATCAAAGAAAAGATAGTAAACGCTCAGCCAAAAATAGAAAATAGAAAAAAGAATTGTAGATTGAAACATGCCTCTACCCCACCCCCAAAATACGTTGTTGAAGTCCTAACCATTAGTACCTGTGACTGTGACCTCATTTGGAAATAGGGCTTTTGATGAAGTAATTAGTAAAAATTAGGTCATACTGGAATAGGTTGAGCTCTAAATCCAATTATTAGATTCTTTTATAAAAACAGGCTCAGCCACAGAAGGAAGGATGCCTCTGAAGGACAGAGGTAGAGATTGGAGTTATGCTGCCACAGTAAAGGAATGCTAGGGACTGCCAGAAATCACCAGAAAAGACAAGGAAAGATTCCTCTCTAAAGCCTTTGGATGGAGCATGGCCCTGCTGACACCTTAATTTCAGACTTCCAGCCTCTAGACTTCAGAGAGAATAAATTTCTATTGTCTTAAGTCATCCAGTTTGAGGTAATTAGTTATAGCAGCACTGGGAAACCAATACAATAATCAAATGGAAAATTTTAAGCTGCAATTTAAAAACACAATATAGAAAGTTTTTAAAATTCACTGTAGGGGCTTAATAGTAGAAAGGCGAAGATAGAGTAAAAGGTCAGTAACTTTAAAACAAACCAATAGAAAGTATCCAACTTGAAGAATATATATTGACTTGCAAGAACAGTGCAACTATTTTGTAAATAAAAGTTTAAAGGCATAAAATAATGCAATCCAAATGAGTAACTTTTACTCTACCCACATATATGACTTTTAAAGAGACTGTAAGAATTACAAATTAAGAGAAAATGTGAGAATTTACTTATAAATTTTTAAACTTTTTATTGGGGCCAAGAAATCTATGATCTAAAGAGGAATGAAAATTTATTTATATAGAAATGAATGTGTGGGAAAGGTACCTAAGAAAAGAGGTTGGGGTTGACCCATTCTGCATGATAACAAGGGCTCAGTATTGTATGTGCTAATGGATGACTGAAGTAGTTGAGAAAATTCACTGGAATATGAAGATTTTGGAAAATGGTAAAATATTAATAATGGAGACATTAACATAAATATTAAAATAACAGAGATTAGTGAGAGGGAATAGAGTGAAGAAAATAAAACAGGTCTGGTTAAGATATTTCAGGATAAACTCATTTAAATAACATTTATTGAGCTCCTAATAAGTACTAGTCACTGTGTACAATAATGCAGAAATAGATCATCTATTTTTCAAAGAGCTCATGACATAATAGGAAGTCAGGAGAATGTCTTAGGGATTAAAGTAAGTAGCTATAAGGTTATGTGCTAAACAGATGGTGTAAATGTCAACAGAGTTAAGTTGCTGAAATGTGGTGCAGCCGAAGTTCTAAACGTGGGAATGGGGGTTGGAGAGTGTTCTCCTCCCGAATCTGAGGATCTGGGGGAAACAAAGAAGCAAAGGCTGCAATATTAAAGGGAAGTCGTAGAGTCAGAAGAACAGCAAATTAGCACTAAGGGATAAAAAGACGGAAGAAACAATTAATTATTTCAAGGCAACAGGAGACATTGACAGCAGTAGGTTATTGAATCCATAGGGTAGAAGGAGAAATGGTTAGAAGGAATTGGTCAAAGGTAGATTTTTAAAAGGACAAGATGGAGCTTACAAGGATTGAGAGAAGTAGGAGGCATATTTTTTGAAATGATGAATCACTCAGTGAGTGTAGATGTAGATAAATGGATGAAAAGAATTTTGTTGTAGGTGGGTGTGCATGTGACCGTGAACATGTGTATGCTTGCGTGTGTCTGTGTGTGTGTGCATATGTATGCACATGCAAGTATAAATAGTGAGAAGAAGTGAGGTTAAGAACTATAAAGACTGGAGAATTAGTGTAGGCAGTATATTTTTCTTTTAAAAATTGCTTGGATTAATTTAATGAAATCTGGTTGGTGTAGAGTAGAAGAAGGTGTATTTCAAAAAAAGCACTAAAAATAATTTAATGTTTTTATATGAGTGAAAGCACTCTTAAAAGCAATTCAATTTTAAGAAGTTTGTATTTTCAACAATCAGCCAATGATACTCAATCTAGTTATTTAAAATCAGTGCTTTTTATTTGTGACAGTACCCCCTTGAACCTACATAATAACACTTCATAGTTTTTTTATATAAACTAAATATCTGGCTGGAATAAATTGTCTCTGTCTTCGGTAGGTACAATTTTACATGCCATTGAGAATTGAAAGCAGGAGCTCACGGAGCAGGATGTAAAAGGAATGGATAATAAGAATTTCCTAATTAGCAGCAATCACCGTCAGCACCATTTTTTTCTATAACAATAAGAACAAAAGTACATTATATTTAAGTGCAACAAAACTTGTTGTTTTTGTAATTGTTGTATTTTTTAAGTCAAGAGCTAAGTAACCCAAAATGAAGCTGATCCCATTTTGCCACCATTCAGCAGATGGTGCTGTTGACCTGGATTTAATTCCAGTCACTGGAACTGGGACAAACAAATGTTTGATCCACTCACTCTTAATAACTTAATATGTATAACTGGTTCCTCAAAAAAAATGGAAAAGTTTTCTTAATATATATTCATCTAAAATCTGAAAAAAATATTGAAAGAAATTAATCATAATAACATCATTCCAAAATAAGCAGTACAAATCTCATATTTTAGACATATTTACAATATCTACCTTACCACATATATGACTTGAAACCTAATTTTTTCATTATATATTATATTGAAAAGCACTTCCTATGTTTTAAAATTATTTAAAATAATTGCTTTAAATACCTGAATATTCCATTACTTATTTGTAAAGGTATTCTTTTTACTTATGTGTGTCCTAATGAAAAAATTAATTACAACACACAACACTCTCAATATACATCAATTTGAGCATAAATATAGAAAGAAATTTATATGCACACAATACACATATAAATATATATATGAACTGTGGAATTGATCTGGTGCTCTGGTGATAACAGCTAAATCTTGCTCATGAAATTAACAAATTTATCAGTCAGTTGTAGTTCTGGTGAATGTCTCTGCTTTGATTCTGGGCTAGGTCCTCAGATTCTGTTGTTCTGACTTCCAGTCATCTACTCTGTGATTCTGTCTGCCTCACCAGTAACAATACCAGTAAAATAAATTTGCAGAGAATGATGTTCTAAGTTTACAAGTGTTTAAAGATAATTTTAAAGTAAAACATTTGTTATAAAAAATATTTTAAAACTTCAGCTATTTCTGTTTCTACTCACTACAGAACACATCAGAGAGGTTCAAAGTTTCATTATGTCTAATGCAGGTGACTGGGATTTTATAGTCCCCATGTCACCTGCTGGGTTGTAAACAACTACTGCTGGTGTCATTTGGAAAAACCTTTTTTCAAATCTTGGAAATCCTATAGCTGCATTCTGTGTTGCCTCACCAACATTCCTCCCAGTAACTACAACACTTCTATAAAATAGTTCAAATGCCACTTACGGGTTTGTGTTTGAACTATTTAACACTGTGAATGTAAAAATTAAACTAATTTGCTTTGTAGCACATAGCAAAAATATAACTAAATGTATTCCCCAGACTATACAAATATTCCCACCATTATCCAAAAAGAATTACAAGAGTCACATATGAACTGAACAGCAGTTAGTCTTCTTTCAGATATTTAGTTTGCTCTGAAAGGGTGACAAATTTTTAGCGATTTAGCCTGCAGTCAGTCATGGTTTATTTAGGGAATGCTTACCCAATACTAAAGGATGGAAGGGATAAAATGATATACAGAGGAAAGGGGAAATATGGTATACATTTTTCTTGCTGATTTTGTATTTTTGGTTCAGGAATTCATGGTCTGCCTGGCCTTACTATAAGTAATTATCTGAAACTGTGGCATATTCTTTCAAAGTCTCCTCTGAGTCTACAGTAATGAGGGCTGGTCTAAGACACATAGGCACCCTAAGAAGGCTCAAAATTTGATATTCCTTCAAACAAATATTGTCACACTACTATTCGACTTCTTTTTTTTTCTTTCTTTCTTTCTTTTTTTTTTTTTTTTGTCAAGAAGATGCTGGGATCTACAAGAGGGAGAAGGGAAAACAAAGAATTGCAGATGACAATACCGTGCTGTCCTGAGGAATTCATCTCCAAAGTCCAAGTTCCAAACATATATGCATTTTCCACTTCGCAGAAGACTAGAAAGAACTTCCTGAGTTAAGAGTTTAACATGACAAGCAAGATCGGGGAACCAAAGCTATCCCTAAGTATCCCATCTTCCAGTTTTTTACAGAACTTTCCCTGAAGACAGTTCTAGGAAGCATAATCTTCTTCATCCTCTTAAATTTCTGGAGGTGTTTAACTGTCTAGACTAGAACATTGAGCAGTTTCCATGCTGCTCTTCCCCTTAAACCAGTTCTGATATTTTCAGCATTTATTGTAGTTGTCTGAATTTTGAGACAATTATTACCTCGATGTCTCATAAGCATTATAGATTTTATATATTTTTTTAAATTTCTTTACTTTCTCTAAAAACAAATGGGCAAGTCTCATTAGAGACGGAGAGATATATAAGTATGCCAATTCTAAACAGAAGGGAAAATTAAGCTTATATTCATCAGAGGGATTCCGTTCTTTCTCTCTCTCTTTCTCTCTCTTCCTCCCTCCCTCCCTTCCTCATTTCTCTTTCAGCAATCTTCCTTTTTTTCCTTAGACACAATCTCATGTCAAAAATTCTTTTTCTGGCTTAATTTCCACTTGCTAATTCTTTCAGCTAAAGTTTGACACAGCCTTATCTATTTCCTTGAAACTTACCTTTTGATGCCATATGTCTTCAAAATAATAGCCATGGACCTGATGAATGATGACACAATGAGATGCAGGTGAGTTCCTTGGTAATTTGTATTATTGAATTAATTAATATAAATTTAGACTAGGCCGGCAGTGAGGGGTTTTTTTCCCCTAATGGGTAGGCCATTTCAAATCCCTTAAGTAGCATCAGGTAGGAAGCTTACTAATAGTCTTTAGGTAATTATTTATTTAGGTTATTTATTTATTTATTTAGGTAATTTAAACACCTGCTGAAACACTCTATTTAAATCCAGGTTGATTAGGATTCAGAATCACCTATGAATGCCATTTACTGACTTCATGCTCTGGGACAGTCATGAAGTCAATTTCCGTCTCAATCTCCTCACTGTAAAGTGGAGATATTAACAGTACCTATTATTATTAATTCAGACATGGGTTTGAGAGTCAAATGGAAAAAATGCACATACTTAGTAGAGTGTGGGAAATAGAAGGCATGTAATAAATATTATCTGCTGTTATTGGTGTTATTTATCCTAAGTAATCATTAAAATAATTAGGATCCTATTGGTTTAATTTAATGTAGTCTGTGTTCAAATATTACAGAATATATATATATATTACAGAATATATATATATTACAAATATTACAGAATAAGTAGCAGAGTTTAAAATTATATTATATTTAGAGTATCTTCCCACCCTGGGGTCTAATGACTCTGATTCACACAACTACGAATTATACTTTTGAATGTGTCCAGTCAAATATAATTCCAAATACAATATTATTAATGTACTTTTCATTTTTCCCTTTTATTATTTTGCAGATGTTTAATAGCGACCTGGTAGAACTGAAAAGCAATGAGATTCTAGTGGCAATTTCCTTAGTTTTACTTGAGTATCCAATATAATAAATGTAGGGGTGACTGTTTTATTGATTGAGAAAGTGAAACTAAAATCACCATTGAAACAAATGGAGGTTGATGATTCCCCCATCACTTTAGATGACATAACTGTTAAAGACCATTTCTTTAGGGATGTGTTTGCTGTCGAGTCCTATTGACATCAGTGAAGATGCCTTCATTATATGGTTGCCCTGACTGGATGTTCATGCAGTGAAACTTAGAAAATGCCAGTAAACAGCAACAGTTTGATGATTTTAATGTTTTTGCTCTTTCAAATCTCAGATTTTTTTTCTAAATGGCCAAAGGCAGTAATGCCAGACAGCCTGTCCAATTGTTTGGTTTAAAAATCAAACTGAACTCCTAAGTCCAGTTATCATCATTGTGACAGATTTTGAAACAGACCACCAGAGCTGTACTACAAACTGTCAAAAAAAAATGGCTTCAATTCTGTAGCTTCCCCAAGGCCTGGTTACCATTTGGTATTCTTAACTTACTGAATTTTCACTCAAGCAGTCGGGGTTTCTGAGAATTGTCAAGCTGTTCTATCAGAAAGAAAAGCTCATTTGTAGAATGGCCATGTAAACATGGCTCAACCAAAATCATGTCAATTTACTAATTTTCACCTCTTACATGAATATATGTAATATTTGAATATGACTGTGACTTGGCTCAAAATAATCAATTTATGGAGAGTTCTTGATGCAATGAGTACAGATAAAGAAAGGATGAGGCTTAATTTTATATAAAATTTAAACATTTTCTTTCAAATGAATATGTATACTGAAAAATGGTTTTACAGATTATACAAATAGGATGTAATATTTTTCTAAACAGAGGAACATTTTAGAATACATTTTTTTCTATAAAAATGAGTGACAGTAGTAATTTTGTTTTACATGTTCTTGACATATTTCATTTCCATGGCATTACTTATAGTTTCTTATATTCCTTTCAAAATGGAAACATTATGGAACTACCAATTATTAATGGCCTTAGAAATTCAAGTAATTTATAGATTATGAATAATCTAGATATGAATTTAAAAAGCAAGCCACACTTCCGTGTATGTAGCTAAACATTTGCTTAAAAATGAGCCAGGTTTGTTTTTACCAAGAAACCAGGTAGATTTTTAGAAGTGCATTTTAGAGACTGTATGACATAATCTTCCTATTTTACAGATATGAGGAAACTGCATGACAGAAGGTAATTAACCGACTCCTGCTCTTACTTGTATCTACAGCATCAGATCCACAGCTATCCTGATTCCCAGTTCTGTATGGTTTGCCATGAGCTCATGCTACCACCATATAATCATTTATTAATTCTTTAGGCCAGGAGAGAATGGGATGACATAGTCAAAGGGCTGAAGGAAAAAAATTGTTAACTAAGAACATATTACCTGGCAAGGCTGTCTTTCAGAAATAAAGGAGGGATATAGACTTTCCCAGACAAACAAAGCTGAAGGAGTTCATTGCCACTAGACCTACCTTAATAGAAATACTGAAAGTAATTCACCAAGCTGAAATGAAATGAAGCTAGTTAGTAACATAAAGACAAATGAAAGCATAAAACACATTGATAAAGGTTAAGTATGTAGTCAAATTCAGAATACTCTATTATTGTAATATGGTGGTGTGTTAATTGTTTAACTCTAGTATAAATGTTAAAGGATAAAAGTATTAAAGAGTAACTATGGCTATAATAATGTGTTAATCTAAGCAATTTTAAAAATATGTAAATTGCAATGCCAAAAACAAAAATTTGGGCGAAGGAGTAAAGGGGTAAAATTTTTGTATATGATCTAAATTACCAGCTTAAAATAGACTATTATAACTATAAGATGATTTATGTAAGCATCATGGAAACCACAAAGAAAAAACCTACAGTAGATAAAAAGAGCAAAGAGAAAGGAATCAAAGCATAGAACACAGAAAATCATCAATTTACAAGGGAAGACAGCAAGAGAGGAAGAAAAGAACTATAAAACAGTCAGAAAATAATTAAGATGGCATTAGTAAGTCATTACCAATAATTTGTTACTCTAAATGTAAATAGATTAAACTCTCCAATCAAAAGACATAGAGTAGTGAAATGTATTAAAAAAAAATCAAGGTCCAACTATATGCTTTCTATAAGAGAATCATGAGATTTAGCAACACACATAGGCTCAAAGTGAAGGGTTGGTAAAAGATATTTAATGCAAGTCAAAACAAAAATAGCAGGAGTAGCTATACTATGAGAAAAAATAGACTTTAGGTCAAAAATTGTAACAAGAGACAAAGAAAGTCATTATATAATGATAAAAGAGTTAATTCATTAGGAGGCCATAACAATTATAAATATACATGCACTCAACATAGGAGCACTTAAATACTAAAAGATCTGACAGGAGAAATAGAGTAATACAATAGTAGCAGGGGATGTCAAAACCCTACTTTTAACAATGGATATATCATAGAGACCAAAAAGCAATTAGGAAACGTTGGACTTGAACTCTACTTTAGGACAAATGGACATAGGAGAAATATACAGAACATTGTATCCAACAGCAGCAGAATACACATTATACTAAAGTGCACAAAGAGCATCCTTAATGGAAGAACATATGTTAGTTCACAAAACAAGTCTTAGCAAATTTAGGGAGACTGATATCACACAAAGTATCTATGTGGAAACCACATATCAATAACAGAAGGAAAACTGTAAAATTCACAAATAAGTAAAAAATAAACAACAGTTTCCTGAACAACCAATGGGTCAAAGAAAAATATCAAGGGAGAAATTTTAAAATATCTTGAGGCAAATGAAAATGAAAACACAACAAACTAAAACCTACAAGATGCAGCAAAAGCAGTTCTAAGGAAAGTTTATAGAAATAAACACCCACATTACAAAAAAAGAGAGAAATATCTCAAATAAACAACCTAACTTTATATATCAAGGAACAAGGGGGAAAAAAAGAATAAACTAAGACCAATGTTAGCAGAAGGAAGAAAATAACAAAGATCAGAATAGAAATAAATGAAATAGAGACCAGAAAAACAAAGAAAAGTTCAGTGGAACTAAAAGCTGGCTTTCTGAAAACATTTTTATAAAATTGAAAAATTTTTACTAGATTTGTCTTAGTTAGTTACTAGACTAACTAAGAAAAAGAAGACTGAATAAAATAAGACATTAAAGAGGAGACATTATAACTGATAATGAAAATACAAAGGATATAAGAAAATACTATGAAAAAATTGGATAACCTAGAAGAAATGGATAAGTTGCTAGAAACTTAAAATCTACGAAGACAGAATCATGAAAAAATAGAAAGCCTGAACAGACAAAAAATGAGTAAGGAGTTTGAATCAGTAATCTGAAACCTCCCAACAAAGAAAAATCCAGGATCTGATTGTTTTACTGGTAAATTCTACCAAACATTTAAAGAAGAAATAATGCCAATCATTCTAAAAGTTTTCAAAAATTTGAAGAGAAGAAAACAATACCAAACTCATTTTATAAAGCCAACATTACCCCTATACCAAAGTCATACAAAGACACTACAAGAAAATAAAATTACTAGCCAATATCCCTAATAAATATAGATGAAAAAACTCTCAACTAATTACTAGCAAACAGAATTCAACAGCATAGTAAAATGATCATACACCATGACCAAGTCGAAATTTAGGTAGGATTTATCCCTGGGATGTAAGTTCAGCTCAATATATACAAATCAATGATTAAGCCACACCACATTAATAGAACAAAAGATAAAAATCATATGATTATCTCAATGGATTCAGAAATGCATTTGACAGAATTCAACATCCTTTCATGGTAAAACTCTCAACAAATTGGGTGTAGAAGAAATGTATCTCAATGTAAAAAAGGCATATATAACAAGGTCATAGCTAACATCATACTAACATCAGGAACTAAATAAGAATGCCCACTTTCACCACTTTTATTCAACATGGTACTGGAAGTCTATTCAGGCTTCTTAAATTAGGCAAGAAAAAGAAAAAAAAAGATATCTAAGTTGGAAAGGAAGAAGTAAAACTGTCTCTGTTTGCATATGACATAATCTTATATACACATAGAAAACCTGAAAGACTCCACAAAAAAAAAAACGGTTGAAACTAAGAAATTAATTCTGTAAAGTTGCAGGATATAAACTACATTACAAATCTTTAGTAACCAAAACAGTATGGTACTGGCATAAAAACAGACACATAGACCAATAGAACAGAGTAGAGAGCCCAGATATAAACCCAAATGGATATGGTCAACAAATTTTTGACCAAAGTGCTAAGAAAAATAGGGAAAGAATAGTCCCTTCAATAAATGGTATTGGGAAAACTGGATATCCACATGCAAAAGAATGAAATTGAACTCTTATATCAATCACAAAAATAAATTTGAAATGCATTAAATACTTAAATGTGAGACTTGAAATCATAAAACTCCTAGAAGAAAACATAGGAAAGAAAAAGCTCCTCAGTATTGCTCTTGGAAATGATTTTTTTGGATATGACACAAAAGCACAGGAAGCAAACAAACAAACAAAAAAACTAGTAGGAGTACATCAAACTAAAAAGCTTCTGCAAAACAAAGGAAACAAGCAACAAAATGAAAATACAACCTATGGAATGGGAGAAAATATTTGCAAACCATATATCTGATAAGGGGTTAATATATGAAATATATGTGGAAATTATACAACATAAGAGCAAAAACCCAAATAATCCCTTTTTATAATGGACAAAGGACCTGAATAGACATTTTCCCAAAGAAGACATACAAAGGACCAACAGGTACATCAAAAGGTGCTCAACATCATAAATCATCAGGGAAATGCAAAGCACAACTACAATGAGACATCACCTAGCATCCATTAGGATGGACTTTATCAAAATAACAACAGATAACAAGTGCTGGCAAGAATTTTGAAAAAAGAGAAACTTTGCATATTGTTGGTGGTAATGTAAAAGGGAGCAGCCATTATGGAAAACGGTATTATGATTTCTCAAAAACTTAAAGTAGAACTACCATAAAGCCAGCAATCCTCTTCTAAGTATATATCCAAAGGAAACAAAATCAGTATCTTGAAGATGTATTTGCACTTCCAAGTCCTTTGCAGCATTATTCACAATAACCAGATATGGAAACAACTTAAGTTTTCATTCATGCATAAATGGATTAAGAAGATGTGACATATAAATGTACATATACTATATATGTATACATAAATTTATATATCATATCTTTTTATACATACATTCCATTATACATATGTGTGTATATATATATATATATATATATATATATATATATATAATGGAATATTTTTCAACCATGAAAAAGAAGGAAATCTTCCATTTGCAACAACATCAATAAATTTAGGAAACACTATGCTAAGTGAAATTAACCAGACAGAGAAAGACATAACCATATGACTTCACTTATACACGGAACTTTAAAAAATAACTAGAACTCATAGCAACAGAGAGTACATTGGTGGTTATCAGGGCCTGAGGGAAGGGTGGGGGAGATGGGGAGATGCTGGTCAAAGGGT
The DNA here is from genome assembly GCF_039906515.1 of Pseudorca crassidens. NCBI lineage: Eukaryota > Metazoa > Chordata > Mammalia > Artiodactyla > Delphinidae > Pseudorca > Pseudorca crassidens. The sequence goes on from NC_090312.1 coordinate 66,217,503, forward strand.
CAAGTCTTCAACTATAGAATGAAGAAACTCTGGGGTTCTAATGTACAGTACAGTAACTATAGTTAATAACAGTGTGTTGTATACTTGAAATTTGTTAAGATAGTAGAACTTAAGCCTTCTCACCACACACACAAGAAAGATAAATACACAAGGTTGATAAATGTGTTAATTAACCAGATTGTGGTAAATATATATATATATATACACACACACACACACACACACACACATATATACATAAAATTATCACATTGTAGGGCTTCCCTGGTGGCGCAGTGGTTGAGAGTCCTCCTGCCGATGCAGGGGACGCGGGTTTGTGCTCCGGTCTGGGAAGATCCCACATGCCGCGGAGCGGCTGGGCCCGTGAGCCATGGTCGCTGAGCCTGCGCGTCCGGAGCCTGTGCTCCGCAACGGGAGAGGCCACAACAGTGAGAAGCCCGCGTACGGCAAAAAAAAAAAAAAAAAATTATCACATTGTACACTTTAAATATATACAATTTTGTTTGTCAATTATACCCCAATAAAGCTAAAAAAAAAAAACTATATCTGAGTAACAATTCCAACTAAAGCAATGAGAGAACAGAGATGACTAGCAATTTACAGCTATATTTTATGACGTCATATGCTAAAATATGACTGGGCACAGGGCTTCAGAGTAAAGAAAACATTATCTTTATATATACATATTTTTTTTAAATAGCAAAGATTGGGATAAATTTAGTCATTAAATGAAATCTTTTTGCTAGTTGATGTTTTATGAATAGCTTACATAACTGGCAGAGACAATTAAAAACATTACTGAAATATCCCTCGGTTAGCCAATTGATCACATGCTTCATCTAAAGAAATTCATCATATATGCCCTGACAACAAAATAACACACACAAAAATTATCCTAACATCCAAATTAGCTTCACTTTTCTTCTTACTGGTTTTGTGTTTCCTTCCACAAGTTTGTTACACTCTCAATAAGCCATTTAATATTCTTAGCACATTTATTCCTCTATAGAAATGCAGCTACTGTTTGCTTTTATTTCTAAAACTGTTTTTTTCCAGCAAAGTTTGGAAACATCTCTGAGGTATGTTTAGGGAGACAGGTACCAATTTTTGCAAGCTATTATGAAAAACAGCATATACGCTTCCAAGATTTCTTGAAAAATATATCTCCCTGAAGTACATGTTACATTAAGATGTAAAAGATTTCTATGACTAATTTTAAATGTTCTTTATTTGTTTCTCAAAGAGTAGTCTAAAAATAAAGTTCTAAAAATTTAAAACATTTCTTTGATTAGTGCTTTGCACCATGTAGCTCTTCAAGGGATGTTTAATACGATCTAATGATCACAAACTGACATAAATCCCTATAATGGAAAATTCAAATTAGATACAGTAACACTCACCTATTAAGACTGAGACAGAGTTAACACCTGAGGTGTTTTTTCTCTCTTATTTCTTATGTTTGACTTGTCACACTTATTTTCATTGATATGCTCATTAATTTACTTAATTGTTTTTGAAGGACAGTAACACTGTGACAAAATCATTGAAACCAGCTTATAGACCATTCTACAGAGTTGATACATAGCTCATCAGGTACCCGAATAAATGTTGGATAAAGTAGGATTGAAAATAATTTTCTAATTTGTAATTTTCTGTTGTCTGTTTCTTCTTATTAGGCATTTTAACATTACTTTTTTGCTTCCCTCCCCTTTGTCAAGCTCTCTCTCTTTCTCTCTCTCTCTCTTTCATACAATAATCATAATTACCATTTATACCTTGACAAAACTGAATTTATCTCCTATCCCTTTGAGTCCTCATGCTTTTTTCTCTGCTAGGATAAATTGTCATACTAAAGGTATGTTCTCTTTGCATTTTGATCAAATAAAATATTAACTCTACCTTTTATCCCATTGTTATCATTCCCTTTAGTTACTTAATTATTACTTTATAGCTTAAATCAAGTGTTTTTTATCTAATATTTTCAAATTTCTTTTTATCACCTAGTTTATAGACAAAATTTGGGGTTATGGTCATATATACATTACTATGGGTCCATCAATCATGGGATTTTCAAAATTTTTATAGTCTTTTATGAATATCTTACATAAAAGACAGGGACAAATAAAAAAATTTTGGACTGAAATGTCCCTTGATTAGCCATCTGATCATACACTGATTCTAACAATTTTCATCATATACCTCTACCGAAATAATCCCACAAATTATTATTCTAACATGGAAATTAGCTTCTTATTGGTATTTCTTTTTGTTTTAAGAAGTTAAAAATCACAAGTGAATATTCAATGCAGCAAATCTTACTATCAATGATATTGAGTACATAAGAAATTCCTGAGGATATAAATAATGTAGAAGACAATAAACAAAAGGAAACCTAAATATTTTTCACCTTAATTTTGCTGAAAACTTATTAATGATTTATACAACACCATATAAACTTTTTTTTTTTTTGGTTCAGGTAAGAACTAATAATGGTAGCCACATTTTTTAAAAATATGACAGTCTCATAGAGAATGTTCTTTTTTTCCATTAGCGCTCAAGCCATTAAATCCATTACCCATTTTTGTTTCCTTGTCAATGCAATCTGTCTCTTTGCTTTGCCCCTATTAGCACCACAATGAAAAAATTGAATCGGTTCCCTAAGTTAGTCTCTAACCTCTTTTATTATTTGAAAGAGAGCTTAGTGCTTGGAAACTTGTTCAGGGAAATAGAATTCCCTTCCAAAAATTTTCTGCAGCACAAACAACAGTATTGCAAACATGTTCACCAGTGAGCCCCTGGCCTGTTGTTGAAGAATTGCTGAACAAAATGACTGAGGTCAATATAGGATCTCTCAGAGGCTCAGCTAATTTATATGTTACAGGTGATGCTGATCCCTTCAGATTAAGAGAAAAGCCACTGCATTCTAACGCCCACTGTATGTGGGGTGTATGGGAGTGGGAAGATTGTTTGTCTGGTCTATGTGCTTTGGGACCTAAAAAGAAAAACCTTAATATATTTAATTGCCAGTTTTAGATACCTTAAAAGATGCTCCCTTTTAAATCCAGGTAGATTCAAAAATTAAATTCCATATTAAATTATTTTATTTATAGTTTGATAAAACTACCGATCATTATTAAATATAATTTTCCTATATTGGATCAGCTAGAATAATTTGAGTGTGAATGAGGTCATCTAAAAAAGTCAAGTTTTTGTTTTTTCTCAGAGGTATGGGAAAATACGATAGACTAATTAGCAAATTTCAGCCACCTCAGCCATCGTGAGCTCTGATCTCTGTCTCCTGGTCTCCTCACCTCAGTGAGACCACTCTCCCTGCTGTATGGATTCTTCTCGCCACATCATGGTCTCCAAAGCTGGACTCTTCTCCCATACAAAGAGCCAAGTTGACTGTAGGGCTCATATCATTGCTTCTTTTCAAAGGGATCACAGTCCTGCACTTTCAACTCTCCAGAGAAACGACTAAAAACAGTGGTTTCATTTATTCTGTCCAGTTTTCTATTTATGTTCTTTACAGTGAGAGAGTAAGTCCTTTCTCATTGACTCCTCATAACAAGAAGCAGAAATCTCTTTTAATTTTGTGAGTTTATTACCAAATTGAACAACAATAACTAGCTATAGTTATTTTTATAACTTTTTCCCTTTAACCTTTGCTTTAATTGTGTAACAACTTATTCTGATATAGAGATGCAATCTTCTGATTCTATTTATTACCCTACTCAAGTTCTGTGTACTTTCACTTTTTCGCTTCAGGTAGAAAACCTCCTTTTAACAATTTTTGTAAGACAGGTGTAGTGGTGATGAACTCCCTCAGCTTTTGTTTGTTGGGGAAAGCCTTTACTTATTCTTCGTATCTGAAGGATAACTTTGCTGGATTCTTGCCTGACAGTTTTCATCTTTCAAAATTTTGAGTATGTCACTCCACTCTCTCCTGGCCTGTAGAGTTTCTGCTGAGAAATCTGCTGATAGCCTGATGGGAGGTCCTTTGTAGGTTGCCATCTTTTTTTTCCCTGACTGCCTTTAAAATTCTTTCTTTGTCATCGATTTTTTGACAGTTTTGATATAATGCGTCTTGAAGAAGGTCTTTTTGCATTGAGGTAATTAAGTGTTCTCTTAGCTTAAAGGACTTGTATATCCAGTTTATTCCCCAGATTTGGGAAGTTCTCAGCTATTATTTCTTTAAATAAACTCTCGGTTTCTTCTCCTTCTCTTCTCCTTCTGTGATACCCATTACACTTATGTTGCCTTTCCTAAGGGTGTCAGATAGTTCTCATAGAATTTCTTCATTTTTTTTAGATCTTATTTCTCTCTTCTCTTCTACCTGTATTATTTCTAGACTCCTATCTTTGAATTCACATATTCTGTCTTCCATATTGTCTGTTCTATTTCTAATGCTTTCTAATGCATTCTTCATCTCATTTATTGAGTTCTTCAGCTCCAGAATTTGTTTGTTCATTTTTAGAGTTTCAATCTTTTTAATAAAGTATTCCTTCCGTTCATAAAATCTGGAGAGACAGGTTCATCCAGAGAGATATAGCAACTGAGATTGACTTACATGGAACAGAAGCTGCTGGAGCAATAAACTGGTAGAAGTATCAAAAATATAATTTTGATGAATTGCTGGAGGCTGATTATGGACCTGCTGAATTGTTGAAATCAGGTTAAAAAAAAAATCTTTACCTACAGAAGAAAGGTGTTCACTACTTCAGTTGTGCCAGCAATGAAACAACACATCAAGCACCATAAAAAAACATGACAACATGGTATCACAAAAGAAAATGAGAATTCTCCAGAAACCAAGCTTAACGACACAGAATATTGTGATCTAACTGATAGAGAATTCAAAATAGCTGTCACAATAAAAAACAATGTACTACAAGAAAACTTAGAAACGAAGTTCAATGAGCTCAGGAATAAAATTAACGAACAGCTCAACAGGTTAGTAATTACTTTCTTTTGTTTTTCAGTAGGTGGTGCTATAGCACAAGTTTTGGGTTCTCTTACCTATGCTGCCTCTGGTTATCTTGGAGAATCAGCACTTTGCAGCTTCCACAGCCTCTGCCAGAGGTACTGTCCAATGCTCTTGTGGTCGCTGTTTATGGGTCGCTGGTGCCTTGCTGCTGACGGTGTCACTGTTGCTGCTGGCATAGTCACCGGGCACTGGGATGGTGGGTACATCTGCCATTTCCAGTGTCGCCTGAGTTTCGGGCTCTGCTTCCACAGAGGGCAGGGGAGCCAGGGCCGTGGGCGTTTCTGCTGTATCTGAGGTTGTTGGATTTGCAGGTGCTGCCACTGCAAGTGGTGATGCCACAGTTGCAGGTTCCTCCATGGCTGGAGAGGCGGGGTCACAGGTTCCACTGTGGCTGCTGCCCGACTCCTTGTGGCTGCGGGCACTGCTGTAGCTGGGAGGCTAAATTTGTGTGTATCACCTCTCCTGCTTCAACCACGTGCTCTGGGGCTGCAGGCTCAGCCATAGCAGTCAGGGGGCTAGGATCACAGGCACCACCTCCACTGTTTCCAGGGTTATGCCTCCTCTATGTGATCCAGTCCACCCACCTTTAGATGTACAGATGAGTGGGACTCTGTGGCATCCTGGAATGTTGGGCAGAGAAACCTTTGTTGAGTTATGGATGTTTAGCTGGTTGTAGATTGAAGGGGAGAGACAAATGGAACATCTCATGCAGCCACGTTGCTGACTTAATGATTCAATTTTATTGCTTCTTCTCATATCATTTATACTTCTTTTAAAAAACATTTTACTGGTTACTCTAGAGTTTACAAAGTATATTTCAAAATAATGTGTAAATTAAATCTTCACATACTATACTGCTGTACATGTAGTGCAGGTAACTTTGAATATTCCCAATTCCTCCCTCTCATTCCTTGTGACATTGTTGTCATTCACTTCACTTATTCACGTGCTATAATCATCCATTATATTGTTACTATTGTTGCTTTAAACAGTTATCTTTTAGATCAATTTAAAATAAGGAAAATAAAACACTTCACCTTTATTTCTTCTCTAATGCTCTTCTTTTCTTTATGTAAATCCAAATTTCTGATTCAAGTTACCAATTTTCTTCCACCAGAAGAACTTCTTTTATCATTTTTTATAGAAAAAGTCTATTGGCAATAAATTTCCTGAATTTTTGTTTGTCTGAGAATGTCTACTTTTCTATCACTTTTGGAACATAATTTCACTGGCTATAGAATTCTAGGTTGGTGGAGCCTGCATGATTTTTAGCCAGAATTCTTCTATACTTCTCAACCTTTTTCTTATAGAGGTAATTTTTTTTCCTTCAAGATTCGACAGAGTTATAAAGGAATATTTCTTGAGGTTCTATGAGAACCTCAGAGTGTTCTAGAGGGAAAACCCAGAAAAGTATGGGGCCCTCTCTAAAACCATGGTCTCCAGGAGTTTCTCACTTTTGTGCTAATCCATAATCAGCCTCCAGCAACTCATCAAAATTCTACTTTTGATAGTCCTACCCGTTTATGACTGTAGCATCTTCTGTTCCATATAAATCAATTTCACATGCTACGTGTCTCTTTATGAACCTGTCTCTCCGATTTTATGGTGTCAGTTTTCTGTACCTCCTTCCTCTCCAAGAAAAGCTGTTGATATTGTTTGTTCAGCTTTTTTCTTGTTGTAAGGATGGGAGTGATGACTTCCAAACTCTTTTTAATGTAATTAATTAATTAATTTATTTTTAAAATTTTTTGGCTACATTGGGTCTTCGTTGCAGCAAGTGGATCTTGACTGCAGCATTACAGGATCTTTCGTTGTGGCACGCAGGCTCTTTTTTGTAGTGTGCGGGCTTCTCTCTGGTTGTGGTGTGCGGATTTTTCTCTCTCTAATTGTGTTTCACGGGCTCCAGAGTGCGTGGGCTCTATAGTTTGTGGCATGCAGGCACGCTAGTTGAGGCATGCGGGCTCAGTAGTTGCGGCGCGCAGGCTTCATTGCCCTGTGTCATGTGGGATCTTAGTTCCCCTACCAGGGATTGAACCCACATCCCAATGCATTGAACAGCAGATTCTTTATCACTGGACCACCAGGGAAGTCCCTAAACTCTCTTTATGTATGAGATGAAACTTAAAGTCCTCCTTCTTGTGTTTTCAATCTTGCTGTAAGATAGTTTTATTGGGTGAAATAAACATAAAATGGATTTCTGTTTCAGACAATCTAGATTCAAGTCCTGTTTCTCCACTTAATAAGTGAGTGACTTGAGACAAATTATTCTACCAAGCATCAGTTTCCTCATTTGAAATTGGGCTAAAAATTTGCACCTAGGACTTCCCTGGTGGGGCAGTGGTTAAAAATCTGCCTGTCAATGCAGGAGACACAGGTTTGAACCCTGGTCCGGGAAGATCCCACATGCCATGGACCAACGAAGGCCATGCACCGCAACTACTGAAGCCCGCACACCTAGAACATGTGCTCCACAACAAGAGAAGCCATCACAATGAGAAGCCCGCGCACCACAGCGAAGAGTAGCCTCTGCTCTCCGCAACTAGAGAAAGCCCACGCAGCACCGAAGATCCATCGCAGTCGAAAATAAATAAATAAATAACAAATAAATTTATTAAAAAAACATATGTACCTAGAGTGTCTATTTTTGGCAATAGTGCACTAGATATTTGCAAACCAAATCTTCCACTAACAACACTAGAAAAAAGAGAGGGGAAAAAAAAACATTTAAAAAAATTTATTTTAAGGCATTAAAATAGTGAGGAATTGTATGACTACAAGCTAAGAGGGAAGGGAAGCCAAAGAGGGACCACCTTTTCCCTCCAGGTAATTACTAATTCCAGAGGTGGTGGCTGAGAAGCTGAGAAGCTAAGCAGAATTTTTGTTAGATTCACAGACAGTGGAGACTGAAAATTGAGTTCAGGGCCCTACAAGCAAGAGGGGTCCAGGAAAATACTCTAGGAGTTCGACTGAGACCTTGAAGTTTATTCACTCCAGCCACAAGGGTAACTAGACTACTTTTCAATTGGCCTTCATCTATTATTGGATTAATGTTATTTTGGAATTCATTGTGTGGTTTCAAGCTAGCAGGCTTGTTCATTTTTGTCAATTTTGCTTGAAGGATGTAAAATTAAAAGCTTGTTGAAGTACTTGTTAGGAGGCCAAAAAAAGGGCATGTATATTATCATAGGGTTGAGGAAACTCACAAAGTTGTAACAGCCTACTTCAGTGCGCAAAATAAAATAGATTTTGTCACACAGTGATTTTGAAACTGTGATTAATACGCAACTGCTTTTGCATATTTAGCTTTCAGTCATTCTTCCCCCTAATATAATTCCAGGTAACAGAATTATGAAGAACACTGGTACAAAACTTAAAGATTAACTATGTTGCAGGATTTTATTAGTGGGATCTAAATGCCTAACACTTGTTATGGAAGAAAATGTTCAAAATGTTTCAAAGTTGAATTTGAAAAATCCAAGTCTATTTGGAGATCACTTCTACTCCTTAAACTTTTCCCTTTACTCCACCCTATCCAGGCCCTAACTTCAATTCTCTTTTTTATTTTGCTTTTCATGTATGCATATTACCTCATTATTGGGAAGATCATCTATACAGTTATTATGTAAATGATCATAATAAATGTATAATATATAATTATATTTATAAAATTGTATAAATAAAATAATATATATAATCATATATATGGCTTATAGATATCTCAGATATTTAGTATCATATATAAAACCTTAACTTAATTGAACACTACGCAACCCAAAGTTTTCAGGACTGGGCACTCCCAAGCCCAAAGTCCAAATCTGACAAGTGAGTCACAACTGAATACCAAGTAATATTGTCAGAAGGCTATTTTTAAACCAATTAGTCCTTCTATTTTTATTCAAAAATTGTAAATTCACTGCTTAAAATTATTATGTCTATACATTAAACTAAAGCAAGCATCTGATTAATAAAGGAAAATACTTTTGATTTATTTGTGTAGCTATTTTCAATAAAGGCAATTACAAGGTTGAATTGCTGCAGTGATTATCTAGGTTTTCTAATAGTTTTACCTAATTAGACATCCAGTTTCGACTCTACAGAGTCCCTTTCACCCATTTCAGATCACTTCCCTTCCTGTTCTTGGTTTCTGTTATCTTTTACTCTCCAAATTAGAAAATCTCCTACTGGGAATTAGATACTAACAGAGATTCTTTCAGCATACAGTATTATAAGAACAAACATTGATAACTCTCTTGATCAGAATATTGGTATGAAAGGTTTAGCCTAAAGTTCAAAAAAGGAGAAGATTTATATATAGGTATAAAGAGCTTGAAAACATCTTACTGGAGCTACAGAAGACCTAGAGTGTACTTTAACTGTCAGTTGGATATGAGTGTATGACTCTTTACTTCATTCAATGATGAAAATACAAGGTACATCTGAAAGTGAAAGCTGGATAATAGTAAAAGAGAGAAAATTATAGATTTAAGATATAGGCTTGGAAAAACAAAAGGATAACATTTCACAAATTCTTAATTAGCTAAAAAAAGAACTACTGCTAGTCAATAACTTCAGGAATTATTTTTTAGAATGCTAACAAGAATAAATTTTCTTTCTTAATTGTACATCCCTAGTTTTTCCAGTGAGATATGGTTTAACATTTGGAGTTACTTCAAGCCATTATGATTTCATTGTTTCCTAATTTCAATTTATAACCACTGCCATTCAGTAAAATTCACACTGAACTTGGAAGTATCAAAACACTTCCAAGATGAAAGACTGCCAAATTCAAAGACTACTTTTTTTTTTTCTCCTTAATGCTTGAGAGCCAGTTTTATTGTGATTTGTTAAATACCTTCATAGTTTTGAGTGTGTACATCCAAGAGCCTTGTTGCAACTTCCATGGCTGCCAACACTAAAATAGTGTTATGAGCACATTGCTTACATGGGATGAAATTACTCAAGGTGGAAGATGATCTGATATACTATTTGGAGCATTATGCTTCTTTAAAATATGTTCATCAAATTGAGAACTACAATTCTGTGCCAGTAAAGGAATGAGTAACTATTAATGCAATTCCTGGAAATTTAAACTTAAATTTACTAGTATTCCCAAATTCCTTAGAGTACTTTTTCCTATAATTAATAAAAGATCAAAGAATCATAGAATGTGAATTTGATTTTCAATATCTGTTTCATCAGCTTTATTTAAGAAGTTTCCAAAAATTTCACTCTTGAACTAACAAGACCTCCTGTTGGTGTGTATATGCTGTAATAAAACAATCAAAATCAGTGTATTTTTAAAATTAATGGCAATTGAATGACAATACATTTAGTATTTACATAAAAATAGATACCAGAAAGAGGAAGTGATCCACAATGTCACGTTTTTATGTTTTCACCTATTGGAAAGTAGTATGTATTGATAAAAATTACAAAATGACATTTTAAAAGACAATGTCAACAAATCAGCTTTTACAATTAACATTTTTATCATAAGCATTACTGTAAGTGATGTAGACCACAAAACTGAACAAGATTTTACGTGTTCATTTCAGTTGATTTTCTTTAAAAATAGCTGGTCAATGATGACACACAATATATGAACTCAAATCAAACCACAGCTGGAGTACAGTGGGAATGAAGATATTGCCTTACTATGGTCTTGAACTGAGTTACTGAAAGCACACTGGCAGAAAATTAGCCAATTATTATTTGCTTTTTTACCTGCATGTTTCCATCGTGGAAACCTCCATCATTATACATTTTTCAAAAGTTTTTATTTTATTGTATTTTAAAGCAGGATTAAATCTTTATTTTTTAGTGCAATATTAGATTCACAGAAAGGTGGAACAGAAAGTACAGAGAGTTCCCATATACCCCTTACCCCCACTCTGAAAAACCCCCATCCCTTTTTAATGTCTCCCACTGCAATGGTTCATTGATTTGGTACAATCAATGAACCTATGTTGATACATCATTATCACCCAAAGTCCATATTTTACATTAGGGATCACTCTTGGTATATTCTGTGGGTTTTCACAAATGTGGAATGAAATGTATCCACAATCATAGTATCATACAGAATAGTTTCAATGCCCTAAAAATCCTCCCTGCTCTGAAATCCTTTGTGCTTTGCCTATTCATCCCTTTCTCCTACCAACCCCTGGCAACCACTCATCTTTTTTCTGTTTCCATAGTACATTTTGCCTTTTCCAGAATGTCATATAGTTGGAAATGTACAGTATGTAGCCGTTTCATATTGGTTTCTTTCACTTAGTAATGTGCATTTAAAATTCCTCTGTGTCCTTTCATAGCTTGATAGTTCATTTCTTCCTAGCGCTGAATAATATCCCACTGCTTGGATGTACCAAAGTTCATTCATTTGCCTACTTGAAGGACATCTTGGTTGCTTCCAAATTTTGGAAAATTATGAATAAAGCTGCTGTGAACATCTGTGTGCAGATGGCTGTGTGGACAAAAATTTTCAACTCCTTTGGGTAAATACCAAAGAGCATGATTGCTGGATCACATGGTAAGAGTATGTTTGGTTTTGTAAGAAACTGCCAACCTGTTTTTAAAACTGGCTGTGTAAGTGTATATACTACCACAATGAATGAGAGTTCCCTTTGCTTTACATCCTTGTCAGTATTTGGTATTGTCAGTGTTCCAGATTTTGGACACTTTAATAGGTATATCGTGATATTTAATTGTTGTTTTGAAACGCCTTTCCCTGATGACACATGAAAGATATATCGTCAGGGAAAGGCGCCATATGTTTATCATTGCTTATCATCACCATATGCTTATTTATCATTCACATATTTTCTTTGGTGAGGTATCTCTCCAGGACTGTTGTTCATTTTTAATTGGGTTACTGGGGGGAAGTGTTGCATTTTAAGAATCTTTGTCTCTATTTTTGATGGGTCCTTTATCACTATGTTTTACAAATATTTTTTCCTAGTCTGTAACTTGTCTTTCTATTCTCTTGACAGTATCTTGCACAAAAGTTTTAAAAATTTAATTAAATCTAGCTTATCAATTATTGCTGCCATGGATTATGCTATTTGTTTTGTATTCAAAAAGTCATTAACATACCCAAAGTCATCTAGATTTTCTCCAACATTATCATCTCAAAATTTATAGTTTTGAGTTTTACATATAGGTCTATGATCCATTTTGAATTGATTTTTGTGAAGGGTGTGAGATCTGTGTCTAAATTCATATTTTCACATGTGGATGTCCAGTTGTTCCAGCATCGTTGGTTGAAAAGATTATTTTTTCTCCATTGTATTGGCTTTGGGACCTTTGTCAAAGACCAGCTGACTATATTTAAGTGGGTCTATTTCTGGAATCTCTATTACTTTTCCCTGATCTGTCAGTTCTTTCACCAACATGACACTCTCTTGATTACTGTAGCTTTGCAGCAAGTCTTTAAGTTGGGTAGTGTCGTTCCTCCAACTTTTTGTTTTTCTCTTTCAATACACTGTATTGCGTTGGCCCAGAATGTGGGCTGTCTTGGTGAATGTTCTATGTGAGCTTGAGAAAAGTGTGTATTCTACTGTTATTGGATGAAGTGCTCTATAGATATCAATTATATCCAGTTGATCAATGATGTTGTTGAGTTCAATTATGTCCTTACTTATTTTCTGCCTGCTGGATCTGTCCACATCTGATAGGGGAGTATTGAAGTCTCCAATACAACAGTACATTCATCTATTTCCCCTTGCAGTTCTAGAGGTTTTTACCATATGCATTTTGATGCTCTGTAGTTAGGTGAATACACATTAAGGATTGTTATATGTTCTTGGAGAATTGCCCCCTTTATCATTATGTAGTGCCCCTATTTATGGCTTATAATTTCCCTTGCTCTGTAGTATACATACTCTGTCTGAAATTAATATAGCTATTCTTGCTTTATTTTGATTAGTATATCTTTCTCCGTCCCTTTACTTTTGATCTATGTGAGACTTTATATTTAACATAGTTTTCTTGAAGACAACATATAGGTGAGTTTTGCTTTTTGATCTACTTTGACGACTTCTGTCTTTTAATTGGCGTTATTTAGATCATTGACATTTAAAGTGGCTATTGATATAATTGGATTTGGTTGTCTTTTTTCCTGCATTTTGTGGTTTTAATGAGCAATTTATGTGATTCCATTTTCTTTACTATCTTAGCATATTAGTTATAATTTCATTTACTTTTTTTCAGAGGTTGCCTTAGTGTTTTCAGTATGCATTTAAAACCAATCTAAGTCAACTCTCAAGTAACACTATACCATTGCACAAGTAGTACAAGTACCTTGTAGTAACCAAAAAATTCCTAATCCCTCTCTCCTGTCTCATATCATTGCTCTCAATTCATTTAACTTATCATTTAGGTACACTCAGGGAATACTGTGTTGTTACTACTATTTTGAACAAATGATTAAGTATTATATCAATTAAGAAAAGAATAAAAGTTTTTATTTTACCTTCATTTATTACTTCTCTGATGCTCATCCTTTATGTAGATCTGAGTTTCTGACCTATATTCATTTTCCCTCTTTCTAAATAACTTCTTTTAACATGTCTTGCAAACTAGGTCTACAACTTTGTCTCTGAAGTTGAATGTCTCTGTCTTTTAATTAATTAATTAAACAAATATTTGTTATGTAAGCTACATTCTATGTTATTCTACTAGGAGTACAAGGATAAATAAATTCAACATGATTTCTTATCCCAATAGCTTAAATTCTAAATGGGCTGGTGGGGGGAGAAAGAGTAGGCAAATGAACAAACAACATAATAAAATGATTGTTCGTTGAGATACATGTTTAAAGGCATTCATTATGGTAATGAGGAAAACGATACCTCAGGGGACAGAGTAAAGATTCTCTGAAGAGGTAACATATGAGCTGAAACACGAACTGTTAACAATGTATTAACCATATGAAGAGTATTCTGAATAGAAAAAAAAGCCCTAAATTACACTAGAATAAATAATAATGATGATGATGCAAGTCCAGTGTACTAAGTGAAGAGGATTGAATGGGAAATGATTATGTCGAAGAGATAGGGTGTGTAAATTATCTAGAGCTTGGTGGGGGCATGGCATGGAATTGAAATTTTATTCAAAGAGTAGTGGGAAACCATTAGAGGTTTCAGAGGGGTACTGCCATGATTATTTATGTTTAATTATGGCACACAAATCCGAACTTCCAACATAATGCCTTTCTCATTTAGCCTAACATTCGATTTTACAATTTACCAAGGCATCTTTCTGTGCTAGATTATCAGAGAAAAAAAATGGCTACCCCTTTCAAAAGATATTTTTGAACAAACCAAAATATTTTCATGTGTATTAATTGTAATTTCATTTATTAAAATATACCTTTAAGTAAACAACTTCCTTTTTATATTTATTGCTACTAAAATTTTATTATTTTTTAGCTGTTAAAAATGCATAAGTTGAAGAAATTGTTTTGTAGTTTTTCAAAGGGTTTTCTAGGGAAAGCTTGTTTTTGTGTCTGATCTTATCTGAATCCACCTGGGAGTCAGGAGACAGTCTTGGCCCCAGAATGAACTGCTGTGAATACTTGGCTGGATCTCAAAATCCATGTGTGACTAGCACTTTGAGCTTTCTGTAATTAGAGAAAATTCTCAACCTATAGGAATTAACTTAGAGTGATTCTCATTTATAGCACTCTTGCAATTGCACCTGTGTAATTATTTATGACACACAGAGGAACAAGAGCACAGACTGGCAGTCAGGCTGTCTAGATCAGGCTGTATTGCCACATAAAACTTGAACTTCTGGGCTATGTCCTTGGGGTCATTCTAGATACCTGGTTCAGGTGCACCATCAATTCCTGGATAAGAATTAACCACTTCCTTGCATATTCACCATTCTCTTTCCAGCCAGGCATTTCTTATATTATAATAAAAATATGTATTAAAGTAGATATTGTATATCCTTTTTAAATTATTATTTATAAATTCAAAAAGCTTTTTGCTACTACATATACATATATTTGTTGGGCTTTTTTTCATAGTTCAATAATGATAGTGTTTGTAGTCATGTTGATAAAATGTTGGTCAGTAGGTCCTTGGGTATTTTACATAACTCTCTATTGTAATGCTTTACTAGAACATAGCATTGTCACATTAGAGTGACTTATAAAAGAATACTCAATATATTTTAAAATTCCTGTATATATTCAAGTTATGATCAGTACAAGATTATGTGGATCACTTTTTAAAGGAGGAATATAACCTGAGTGTTTATTTAATTGGTTAAAAAAATGGATTATTCACCTATGTTCTAATAGAATTATTAAGATGACTTATCATAAATAGCCTGACAAAGAACCTCATTGTTTTTTAAAATGATATTTTAAAGATAAATTCCTCCAAAATATATTCTAAGAAACTAAGGGAAGGTCTATGTCAATGTCAAAATATACTTAAAACAAATATCTAATATTTCCATTAGATCATGATTTTGCATTAGTTTTTGATGCCTTAATTTATCTGAAAATAGAATAAACTCTCAGAAATGTTTCATAGTTTTCAGTGTTTCAGTGCAAACATTTTTCATTAGATTATTTTATAAATTTGATTTCTGATGTAATTTATATTGATTTTTACAAATTTTATTTTTAATGATAATATTTAATTTATATGGTTAATTAATTTTATTTTACCATTACCTATGATAGTATATAAATATGAATTAATTCTCTATGTTGTTTCAGATTGGGTTCCCTAGGGATCAGACTCTGAATTTAGCATGTAGTATATTTATTAGGGAAGGCTTTCAGGATCTGAAACAGGAGGAAAGGGGACAGGGCACAACCTTTCAAAGAATGACGTAGCCACAGGACATGAGAAAAGATGGTTAGAACCAATTAGGTCCAAGATGGCGGAAGATTCGACTTCCAGTGGACCTTGAGCCTCATTATACACTCATTGTAATACATTAGCATATGCTAAATGACACACCCACAGGTGCCAGGATAGTTCTGAGGCCAATCATAAAAGGTCAAAAAGTGGGAGGTGGCCCAATTCCTGGAAATCTCCACCTCTTCCCCGAAATAGTTGGAATAATCCTCCCACTCATTAGCCTAAGAAATTACCCAGCCCATAAAAACTAACCACGTCATATTTCAGGGCCTCTCACCTTCTGAGATGGCCCACACTCTCTGGAGTGTATTTCTCTCAAGGCTGTTCTCACCTTTTGAGACAGACCACATTCTGTCTATGGAATGTGCATCTCTCTAAATAAATCCACTTCTTAACCTATCACTTTTTCTCTCACTGAATTCTTTCTGCGATGAGACATAAAGAACCTGAGCTTCATTAAATCCTCAGACCAGGGGTGTGATCTAAATTAAAAGACAGTGGGTTCAAGTCCCCTGAGTTGTGGGGTTTCAGATCTACACTCTTAAAGAGGATAGAGGTGGGCTTCCCTGGTGGCGCAGTGGTTGAGAGTCCGCCTGCCGATGCAGGGGACGCAGGTTCACGTCCCAGTCTGGGAGGATCCCACGCGCCACAGAGCGGCTGGGCCCGTGGGCCATGGCCACTGGGCCTGCGCGTCCAGAGCCCGTGCTCAGCAATGGGAGAGGCCACAGCAATGAGAGGCCACGTACCACTAAAAAAAAAAAAAAAAAAGGATAGAGGCAAACTTTGGGAAAGAAGAAGCTGCGATGCAGACTCAAAAAAGACCTCAGTCAATCCCATAATGAGCTCTGAAACTGGACAGCTGTCCAGAGTTTTCCTAAGTTGGGGGAGGAGGGCTAGGCTTCTATGCCCCTGCACTGACCAATCCTTGGATGCAGGCTGCTCTCGAGGAAGAAAGTATGGTGATGAATGAGGTGACTTTTCGTAATTTTCAGAGATCTCTGCCCACTGATTGTTCTTAGCCAGCTGCATTCCAGCAACTGGCAAAATACGTCCTTCAGTCTACGGTGTACCTTGTGCCTCTCTGGTGCATATCTTCCTCTAAATTTAGTTAGCAGCTCCTCTGTGATTCTGGAGAGCCCCTTTTCTGGGGGAAAATTAAGAAAGAAAGATAAGTGGAGTAGATTTGATAACGATACCAAGCAGGACCTTCTGGGGGTCCTGGGAACAAAAGTCTTTCTGTGTCCCCCATTTCTTCATTACAGGAAATAGGCTTCATTCAGCCTCTGTGACCTTCCCTGAGTTCCAAAGAGCAGGTTCAAACATTTGCTGATTAGGGAAGGGAGGGGATGTGAGACAAGGGAGGAACAGTCAGAAGAAACAATAGTACAGCCTTGGGGTAGGGTCCCGGTTCCCCCTCAAGGGATACACATAACAATACCTTTGAGCTGTTTTGCAGACACTGAAACTCCCACCTGGTGGGAGAAGTTAACAGTGCGGTTGTCCACGAGCACGTAGACCAGTTGGAACCAGAAGGTTGATGATGCCGACTCCCACATACCTCACCACCAACCACTCAGAAAAATGTCCAGGAGCTGATAATGCCCTCTTCTTTGAACCATTACTGTAAAACTCCTCGCTACCCCTTCCAGGTCAGGACACATACTTGTGAGGGCATAAACCTGCTATGGTTCCCTCATGCCTGGCAAAGCAATAAAGCTATTTTCCAATTCACCCAAAACTCTGTCTCTGAGAATTAATTCGGTGTTGGATTACAGATGCCAGATTCAGCTTCAATAACCCACAAATGAAGATGTCCTTAAGGCTGCAGCTGATCATTGTGCCCCCTTCTTCTACTACCTAGAGTCTCCTCACCTTTGGTTGAACCACTGTAGTCTCAGTGGCTTGCATGGCTGGCGTGATCCAGACCTTCATCTCAGGGATCTGAGTCTCTAATTACCAAACTCTTCCCAGGCACTGGCTGTGGAACTTGTCCATTTTCGTTCACAGATGGGCAACAGGGCACCAAGAGATGCCCAAAGGATCACCTGCTCTCTGCTCCCACTCTGTAGCAGCAACCCTACTTCCTGATAATCAGGGGCAACTACCCCTGCTCAGATAGTGATTCTTCTTTTAGTGTCCTGGTCTCTTGGAAATCATATAAATAGAAAATATTTGTAAATGGAAGTCTTCTTCAGAATTACCTCTTTAGAGCCAATACTTCTAATCACTGAGAGTCCAGAGTTATGGGCACAGAGAGCACAAATTCCCCAAATGGGCTGGGAATCATTTTTCTACCATTTGATTTCCAGATCTAATGATTTTACTTTCTGGGGATACAGTTAGAATGTAATGTGTCCTGAAGGATAGACTCCTATCCTCAGCATTTATTATCTGCAAGCTGTTTCCTCTGATGGATATTCAAGAAGCCATTTCTTCTCTCCGTAAACTCAACAGCTTCTGGCTGAATAGGAACCAATATCAGGTTTGATAAGATATCAGGCTGATCGAGATATCTTCTGACCATATTATGGCAAACGGCAGGAAAGTCAACATAGCCTTGGATCAACTCTGTCAATGTAGATCGTTGGCTGTTCCAAATGATAGGACTAAACAGTTTCTGATCTGGCATCCTGCTGCAGCTTGGAGCCAAGCTGCCCCGGGGGCAGGGCGGGGCCTGGCAGGTGGACAGACACACAGACCCTCGGACCAGGGACTGCAGCACCACCTCCTTCCTCCCCTGATCCTTTTTTTTTTTTTTTTTTTTTGGCGTATGCGGGCCTCTCACTGCTGTGGCCTCTCCCGTTGCGGAGCACAGGCTCCGGACGCGCAGGCTCAGCGGCCATGTCTCACGGGCCCAGCCGCTCCGCGGCATGTGGGATCTTCCCGCACCGGGGCACGAACCCGTGTCCCCTGCATCGGCAGGCGGACTCTCAACCACTGCACCACCAGGGAAGCCCCCCTGACCCATTTTTGACCAGAATGAAAAAGAATGCATTCATTAGATCAGTAGCCACATACCTCATACCTGTAAGCCATGTTAATCCACTGCAATTAAGGCTACTACTCTACTTGGTTGAAGTTTGTGGCAGTCTACTCTTATTCTCCAGGATTTCTCTGTCTTTTTAGGATCCATTTTGATGAATTAAATTGAGATATAACAGAGACTACTATTCTTTCATTCTATAGGTTTTTAAGGGATAATATTTGTTTCCTCCCCCTCTCCCACACGAGCTTCAAATATGATATCCTTTTAGTTACTGACGTTTTCTGGAGAGTGGGAACACTTTTCTAAGCTTCCTCTTGGCTTTCCCCAGTAAGATAGTTTTTATCCAGCAGGACAAGGAACAGATGGTTGGATTCCGACAACCTCAAAGTATGTCCAACCCACTGAGGTACTAGAGAAATGATTATCAGATTGACTTTTGGACTCAGCAAAATCACTGTATCAGTTAAGATTCAATCATAGAAACAGAAACACAAGAAGTTATATACAATTATGAACTTATTTTAAGACTTTGATATTACATAGTTTTAGGGCTGGTTTAATACTCTACATAAAATTGCTGCTTCTGTAAATAGTTCTGTGGCCTGAAGTCAACAAGGTGTTAGTTGGAAAGGAAATACGGACATAATGGGTAAAAGCAAGGACAGACTGGAGTGTGTGAAGATGAGTTGGAATCCACAAGGGCACATCAGAACTCTTACTGATGACTCCTTGCCTCTAAGAATCCAACTGCTATCAAGTGAATGACGTGCCTGAGGATCTCGTGTCATTTCTCAAGGAGCTAACCTTGCTCATGGCCTGGGAGTCAGAGAAACAATGGCAGCAAAATCAGCCAGAACTGAGGGAAGTGAAAATGACTACTTCCCCACACAAACAAGGGCAGCCAGCAATTAAGTGACAGATGTATGAGCTGCAAATGCACCTGGTACCTCGTACTAATCTTCTGAGCATAGAAGGACATGGTTGCTGCTTCACTTACGCTTTCCCAATTCACACAAACAAATTTTCTCTTGTGGCCTGAACTAACCCAGAAATTCAGGGAAAGGAATTTTTGTAACATAATTTCAGTTAGTTATTTTGAAACAAATCCACCACACTCATTGTGGGCCAATCCTAGGCCATGGCTCTATTTATTATCCAGCTTCCTTATGCTACCATTCTAACAGGGGTCCATGAAGATGCTTCAGGTTTCCAGGTATCAGTGTCAAGCAAGAACCTCTTGCAACAATTCCAAAATGTTTATTTTCCTTCCTCCAGGGAATGTTTATCTGAGTAAATGGCCATAGGTCTGTTTGGAAAAGGACTGGGGGAATCCTTAAAATATATACCTGCTATAGAGATATAGGGCCTGTCTGTCCTGGGGGCTCTTTTTCAGTCAATGAATTCTGGGTTAGAAAATAGACCTAAGTCTGGGAACTTGGCAAGATACTGCAATTTAAAAATTTTGTTTGGCAACCCTCAGCTCATCATCCTTGTTTCTTCCTTCCTTCCTCCTTCTTTCTGTCTCATTTTTCTCTTCCTTCTCTCCTT
The DNA here is from genome assembly GCF_039906515.1 of Pseudorca crassidens. Lineage (NCBI taxonomy): Eukaryota > Metazoa > Chordata > Mammalia > Artiodactyla > Delphinidae > Pseudorca > Pseudorca crassidens. The sequence continues at coordinate 66,237,907 of NC_090312.1, forward strand.
TCTTTCCTTCCCTCCCTCCCTCCCTCCCTCCCTCTCACCCTGCCTTCCTCTGTTCCTTCATTCTTTCTTTTCGGTTGCATAGATTGAAAAATACCCTTGTTGGCTATTTATCTTGTTACCACTATGGTCTCTTTGGGTCTAGCCACCATCTCCATAGCTCTTTGCAGATCAAGCCCCTTTAGGTACTACTGTAAACTTGGTGCTCATTAAAATGCTTGTGCTTGTCTGCATCACCACTCAGCCTCCATGATTTTAGGGTTCTTGCCAGGAGGCTAAACTCTGTATCCTAGTAGGTTGTTTCCATATTAATATAATCGCCCTTATTCAGCTTTTTGTTATGTCCCTCCTGGATCCTACTCCCTGGAATCCAGTTCTAACAGAACCAACTTCCTAACTGCTGGCATTATATCTCATTATGTTGGAGATATAATTCCCCCTATTCTCTCAGCAAGCCTAGCATTTCCAAGACCCGGCAATGTTGTGACTTAACCCTCAATATTGGTTTAGTCAACAGGAGAGGAGGAGGGGATATGTCCTGAGGGGCATATGTCTTGTCTGAAGAAAAGGCCTTTGCTTGTCCTCAAGCAGTGAGTTCTCCTTACCAGAAAGAGTCTTACTCTTTTTTTTTTTTGCGGTACGTGGGCCTCTCACTGTTGTGGCTTCTCCCGTTGCGGAGCCCAGGCTGCGCGTCTCCGGACGCGCAGGCTCAGCGGCCATGGCTCACGGGCCCAACCGCTCCGCGGCATGTGGCATCTTCCCGGACCGGGGCACGAACCCGTATCCCCTGCATCGGCAGGCGGACTCTCAACCACTGCGCCACCAGGGAAGCCCTAGAGTCTTACCCTTAACAGCAAGAGTAAGGCATTTCTGCAAAGAGTTCCAGAGTATTTGGGAATTCAAAATTTTCTATAGAAGTTCCTATCTCAATTTCAAGGTCCCATTTTTCCCAATCAGGGTCCTTACCCTGGTGTAGCTGACTTGCCTCGTTTGAGAATTTAACCTCTCTGGGAACTCTGCTTACGCTTTTGACCAAATTGTGGGCATGGCTTAAACCTTCTCTGTCTGCCGGACTATTATAGTACTCTGAAGTTAAGATTTCTCCATCCCTTCTGTGACTGAATGCAACTCCTCTCACTTGGAAATTGCTGTGGCCCTGACCCTCCTTCATTGATCAACATTTCTGCCTCAAGGGAAATCAGATGAATCTCACTAGGAGCCCTCTATACTGGGTCACTGCCATAGCCCCTTATGTTCTTTGATTTGACCTTCATTGACTACTGCATGCTCTTCCTTGGTCTCAGCCTCTAGTGTTAAATCATTGAAGATTCTGAGGTCTCTATTTGCGGAATTTCACATTACTTTCCCAGAAGCACCATTATGCCTGTGCTTAATCATAGACTGGTCTACATTTCCTTTACTCTGAGGTCATCACCCCATATTTTTCAAGAAAAAATTTTTTTTAAGTTTCAGTACCTGTATAGATTTTTCTTATTTTTGAGAAGTGTTTCTCTGGGCAATTCCGTGGGATTGGAGGGAAAGAAGAGACATAAGTTAAAAAAAATCATCTCAAATAATCAAGCTGAAATGGATGTCATGTCACACTCAAACATGGGGTTATGATAAACTTCACTATTAATATATTTGATGTGTTTTCTTTTTTCTAAGTCATTCATTCTGTGAACTGGAGCTAGGACTATTCTTACTTCTGCTATAAGATTAGGGTATATATCTTCTATGCTCCACAGAGATATAAAAATTACCTGTTTCATATTTTAAATGATGGTTTGAAAATTATTTAAATTGTGACTACTAAGTAAAAATATTGATTTTTTTTAAGAAATCGGGAGACTGTGGTGAGGATGAAGTGTCTGTATACAAAGAAACTCTAAAAATGAAAAAAAAAGTGCAAAATATGATTTAAAAAACATGTGCTTTCAAATCTTGGGGAAAAATATCAGCGAAAATAGCTGCAATAATTGAATAAAGTTACTAAAGAGCAGTACATGCAGAGCAGGGGAGTGATGGGATGGAAGACGGCAGGTTTTCACTTTACACCTTAAGTATAATTTGTGTTTTAAATGATGTATACATGTTACCCTGATAAGAGTGAAAATAAAATAAAACCTAGTAGAATTCTATAAAAATAAAATCACTGGTCTTAATAATATAAGAAATGGTACAAAGAAGCTTTAAATGTGAACGAAGGATACCAGGAATTAAAACATTTAGGTTAAAAATTTACATGCCAGGGCTTCCCTGGTGGTGCAGTGGTTGAGAGTCCGCCTGCCGATACGGGGGACACGGGTTCGTGCCCCGGTCCGGGAAGATCCCACATGCCGTGGAGCGGCTGGGCCCGTGAGCCATGGCCGCTTAGCCTGCGCGTCCGGAGCCTGTGCTCCGCAACGGGAGAGGCCACAACAGTGAGAGGCCCGCATACCGAAATAAAAAAGTAAAAAAATTACATGCCAAATTTATGTACGGTGTTTAAGTCAGCCTAGGGCATCTGTTTTAATTATTGGGACAAAACTTTCAAGCAAAACTACATAATTAAAGTGCAAATATGAGGCTCTTCCTTCAATCAGTGTCCCACTCTACAATTATTTGAAGATGTGCTAATTAATTTTGCTCTTGCCTCTAAAGACCAGTATTTTGCACACTCTATGTAAATTTAAGTGACAATATAAAAGACACCATCAGTATCTCTAAAATTATGAAATCATTTTTGAACCCTAAGGAAGGACCACATTTTAGGGTTTTTTTTTTTTTCTCAATTTTTATTTAGAAAGTTCAGTGAAACAATATGGTATCACAGTTTAGAAATATTTTAATCTCACTATAATTTAACATTAAAAAAACTAGTAATTTTTGATTTTCAACAATGAAATTTATAAAAATAATTTTACATTTATAAAATGAATCATTATTTCACAATAAATTATTCTTTTTTATTACCTGAAAAAAGGTTTGTGCTATATAAAAGCAATAACTTTGCTTATCGACATTTTGAAGATATGCTGAAAACTTCAGTTCCCCTTTGTCCAGCATTTTTGGCAGTTAAGTATACAAAAATATTATATTACACATTCCCTGACCATAGTATTTAAAACAAATTTGTTAGCAATAATTTCTAAAACATGGCTGTTTAGTAAATACATGCAGATAAGTTAGAAGGTTCACTAAAAATGAATTATATGTTTTACATTCTAAAGATTTTTTTAATGTCTTCTGAGAGAACAACACAAAAAATTAAACAGAAAACTACTAAATATATTTCCATTTATAAAAATCAAAAGCATTCTTATTCATGAAATAGAGATACTAGTGTAAATTTTTTTAAAAATGAGTTAATTTTTTTTTCTGTCCTCACTCTCTCTCAAAGATATATTTTACAGTTTCCAGGTACCAGCTCTGCAAGGAATTTTATTGATTCTATTAAGTCAATGATAGCTTCTAAGTAATCATTTTTCCTTTTTAAGAGTTAATAAGTTAGTTACAGTTAACACAAGCTTTTTATTTGCAGGGTAAGTGGGGGGCTATGAAATCATAATCATAGAAATTTTGAAAGGTTCTGTAAAAATCATTTAATTCAGCCTCTTGCAGCTTGGAGAACCCTTTTTATAGCATTAATAATTACTAAATCAGTTTTCCCCTGCTTCAGCAAATGAAGTGTGTGTGTGTGTGTGTGTGTGAGAATGAGAAAGAGAGAGGGAGGCATCACTGTTTCTTGAGGCAGCCTGTCAATTGTTTTAAATGAGCTCCAGATTTAGATAATATCAAATTGTCAAATAGTTTTGGGCTCCAATGAACTACATTCCTCAGCCCACGGGATTTTTTGAAAATGTGCTGAGCCACTGATTTAAATTTGTCTTTGCTTTCATCATAACCTACCTGTTATATATTTTAGTTTCTTTAATCCGTTCAAAAGTTTGGTTTTTTTTTTTTTTTTTTTGATTTGTTTTTAGGAGGAAGATTCGTAAAGTACAAAAGTGGTTTCTTATTCATGTTGCAACAAATTTACACTCATTTACATGTAAATATGTGTTAACAGGTAACACAATGGATAATATTCAATCATCACTCAATTGCATATATTTAAAAACCACAGTAAGAAGCTCACATTTTCATTCTATACCAAAGATTTAATCTCCTTAAACCAGACCTGGACTTGAATATGGCTCTCCTACTTTTTAGGTTAATGAACTTTGGTTACATTATTGAAACCCTCTAAGCTAAAGGTTTCTTCCCTTTACAAGAGAAAGATAATTATACCTCTCTTACAGGGTTGCTCTGAGGATTAAATGAGGCAACACGTGTGTGATAGATGGCTACTTTGTCACCCGATAGCAGAAGCCCAGTGATGTACAGTTTTTGTTGGCACAAGGTTTTCTACCTAACACTCCCAGCCTCCCCGAGAACAAGATGGGGGCATGGGCTAAGTTCTAGTCAATGGATGTCTGCTTCTAGATTGTTTTAGGAGAGAGAAATAAATGTCTGTCTTGGTTGAGCCACTCTTTTAAGAGTTTCTTTTTTACAGTTTAACCTGTATCCTAACTGATAAAACTAACATGTTTTATTTGAACATACATCTTCAAATATAGGCAGATTTCAAGGAATACCCAGTCATCTATGGAATGCCTATTTATAATTTTCTAAACTTTATATAGGCATATTTAACTGTGGGCCAAAAAGATACTTCTTAGTCACGGGATACCCACAAGTGATTTTTCTTCAAAGAAATATACCCTATTCTACACTGACTGCTTTCTTTTTTGAATTTGCAAGTTTAAAATTTATTTAAAAACTTGGTTCATTTAATATTAATCTGGGATTTCTGATCTACTGTTCGCAGTCAAAAAAGAATACTTAGCTCTGCATCACATCACCATAAGCAATTATTTACAGATTTAAATTAATAATAAGACAACAAATGAAAGTAGTACATAAGATTCAACTGGTTCATGCACAGTACAAGTTTATACTATATAAACATATTGAAGCTCAGATATACATTGGTTGCATCTAAAGGTTTTAAACAATAGCAACAACAAACAAAATGAGCATATAAACAAGAAAACAGGATACCATCTTATAACAGCACCATGAAGAAGTCTTGGCTAAGAGTTTGCCAAAAGTGCTATCCTGAGATATTTCAAGACCAACAACTTTTCACATTTATGCAGTGCCGTTCAGAAGTAAACATATTCTCACAATTGCTTCTGTTTGGAGAGAGGCTGGTGTGAGATGACTGAAGCTTGATTTGCAGCTATTTTGTACGGTTCTTGTCCAGAGCCTTGAGGTGGGGAAGGAAGTGGGGTTTCTGGAGTTGCTAAAAAAAGAATCAGAGAATTGTATGTAATGGTGACAGTCACCTTGGCCCATCCCATTAAGTCCTTCATGACACCAATATGCATTAGTTTATTTTGGATATGTTTTGAAAAGATCATATATAAAGTAGTGATTATAATACATTATCAGGTCATTGACATACTATTGGAGATGCACTCCCATCTTACTGTCCCAATTAGCATTAAACTAAATCATACTTAAAAATCTTGACAGTCACTTTAAGGTGTCTTCTTACTTTCTTAATAGCATTTATGAACATCTGATTCTCTCATAAACCCAGCAGAAAAAAAGTTAAAATGAAAAGAATTAGTTTTTTTCCAAATCTTACAATATAAATTTTATATTGTAAATCAAAATCGCAATCAAAAAAGCACATAAAATAAAACATATTTGGTTTAGATTTTACTAATTCAAACATTAGATGACATAAAAAAATTAAGGTAAGATAATTTTTCAAGTGCTTTGAAATCTATGTTGTAGTTAAAAGCATCTAAAAAATACTGGCTTTGTCACTTCCACGTTATTCTATTACAAATACACTTGGCGGTCCCTTGCCTGTCAATGCAAAGAGCACTGAGTAATTTAAAACAATAAGTTACAGTTTGAATACTTCATTGTCGATAACAGTATTTCTTTCTATTGGCAAATTTTAACCATATTACAAAATAATCTAGAAGCCATTCTATAATTTTTAAAAGCTTGAACTATTTTAGTACTCACATTATTATTCCGTATATTTAACAGAACAAATAGAAAATGTTTAATGATCAGACTGAGGCATTGCAAACTTCTTAGATTTTTTTTTCCCAAACAGTTTTTAAAAATTCCATACAAAATGAGAACAGTCCCTTTTTGCCTGGTTTTCTTTAATATATTAACTTTATATTATTAAGTGTGAATTAGCAGTTACTTAGAAACAATGTCTTTAGATATAATTTAATTGACAAAAGAATTACCAAATTTGCTTTAAAAATTATTCCTGGATATTTAGGATGGATCTAACACTCAAGCAGTCTGCTCTAAAAGACCAAGAAAATATGCATGAACTTAAATATGTGTGTATGCTTGTGTTTAATATTCTGCTTTGTGAAAAATATAAACTGTTCCAAATGAGCACAAGCAAAGCAAAGTTTTCCTTTACAAATGAATTTCTTAAATATTATGTTGAGAGAGGGAAAATATAAATAAAAAGTGTGATGATGTGATTCTAAAAAGATTAGGGTCAGCAAACATGCTTTTAAAATACTACAAAGCTAGCATTTAAAAAGTAAAGGATTTAACCACCAGCAGAATTGTTAAGCTTTCTTGTCAGTTGATACCTACAATGTTCAATGTGTTGTTAATGTGTTTTATTTTCCAAGTTTATGAATAACTGATCTCTAAGAGACACAACTTCATAGACTCTTTGGTATGGTGTTGGGCTTGCCTCTCTCTGCTCTAGACTATGAATTAAATGAAAGTGGTAACATCAGCTTTGCAAGAATGGTCCCAGTATGGTTCCTCAAAAAATTAAAACCAGAACTTCCATAGTATCCAGCAATTCCACTCCTGGGTATATATCTGAAGAAAACAGAAGCGCTAATTTGAAAAGATACATGCACCTCAATGTTCACAGCAGCTTTATTTACAATAGCCAAGGTATGGAAGCCACCTAAGTGTCCATTAACAGATGAATGGACAAGGAAGATGTGAAAAAAATATATATAGATATATTTATATATATTGAATATTATATATTATATATATGAACATTACTCAGCCATAAAAAAGAATGGAACTTTGCCACTTGCAACAACTTGGATGGACCTGTAGGGTATTATGCATAGTGAAATAAGTCAAACAGAGAAAGACAAATACTGTATGTTTTCACTTATATGTGGAAACTAAACAATAAAACAAATGAATAAATATAACAAAGCAGAAACAGACTCATAGATACAGAGAACAAACTAGTGGTTACCTGTGAGAAGTTGGGGAGAGGGAAGGGGAAGACACAAGAAGGGGATTGAGAGGCACAAACTACTAGGTATAAGATACAAGGATGTGATGTACAACACAGGGAATATAACCAGTAACTTTAAATGGAATATAATCTATAAAAATATTGAATCACTATGTTGTACACCTGAAACCAATATACCCTCATAAATCAACTGTACTTCAAGGAAAAAACAAAAGAGAATGTTCCCAAATTAATGTCTTTCAACTACATTGGGACCCACAGATTAAATGTGCTATAGTATACATCATTTGTATTTTTTTCTAACAATTTCATTTCTGCCTCTGGCGTATACTCACAGAACTTTGTGTTTCACACACTATTTACACATAGATCTACCAGTGTGTGTATCTAAAGAACAGCAGTGATAGTATGCATTTCTGTGGCTTCTACTCTCCCTACCACTAGGTAGCAGTCAGATGGAATGGTACTCACTTAATTTTGTCGCATTGCACTGAACATTTGGGTAAAACAACATTGTAGCTAGTTATTAAGGGCAATTGTAAATTCAGTACGCAATGCTGGTACCCATAATAATTGTATCACAATAACTGAAGGCATCTCAGTGAGGTAGCTGGTTTAGTGTTCAGAGGCAATAGATCAAAATTAAATCTGGAATTAATTAGTATGAATTCAGAAGCAATTAATTCTAGATATTTTTGTCAAATAGAGATTTTTTTCATCTCCAATGTGACATATAAAAATAAAATTTGTGTTAAATCTGCAATAATATCAGATTAACTATCTACTAGCAATCCCTAGCATTTATATAGTCATTTTAGTTCCAAAGAACTAAAGGAAGCCTAAGCAGCCCACGCTTTGCACAATTATGATATACATGAATGTCAGTTGTCACAGCTTAGTTAAATAGCACCAGTCTTTCGAAAACATGACTCAGATTTCAGTTAGCATGCTAACTGTAATTAACTGTGAGTATTGCATACTCACAAACTTCACTGTGTTACAAACTTCACTGATAACTCTTCAGTCTACAAATAATTACCTAAAATAATAGACGTGCATTTTGATCAGTGACCAATCACATCACATCCTTCATTCTGTCCATGATTATTCAATGAACATATTTCCTTCAGTTCATACACTGACAACAAACTGTGTAGTTGTGTTGCCTCCTCGTCTCCCTCTCAGTGACAAATCCACATGACAATTTGCAAAAATGGACAGCTGAAAGAGAACTGGCCAAAAGGGGAGAATGTGCAGTAAAGAAACAAAAAGTGATAATGTTGGAAGTGAAATTCAAATCGAACATAAATGGAGTTATAGAAGAAAGAGCTGACGATGGAAATGTTGACACTACCATTGTTTGAGTCCCTAAAAATTCAGCCAAGAACTTAGTGAAGGAAAGCTTGTCAACAGAAATGAGGAACCAGTTGCACGGAAAAGGTTGAAGAGGTCCCAGAGGGAGTGAAACTGGCAAAAAACTTCACATCAAATGGATTCTCAGAGATATTTTAGGACATTAAAAATGCAAAGGATAAAATGTTGGAAACTGACCCAAACTTCCAAAAGAGTAAAATCCAAAAAAGATGGTCACTTCCTCTTGTAAGTCATTAGAAGAGAACATGGCAAGCAGTGTTTAAACTACTCTTCATATTTTTTTACAAAAAAATAAAACATATTAATTCTCAGTGTTATTAATATTTTAAATTATGGTGCACTGAGAGTTAAAACTACTATTTTTTTTTAGTTTCCCTATACATTTATAACCTATAGCTAAAAGAGTTCTTGATGTTTTAACAAATGTATTTAAAGGTCACAAGCAATCATAATTTTCCTGTTGATTATTAAGATTCCTTTGCATGGTTCCACCTTGTATAGTTATTTTTATGGTCCTATACTACCAGGCAAAGCTAGGACATCCTGTATGTTCTTTTGTGCTCCTAAACCTATGAAGAAGAAAGATTTAGTACTCACATCTCCATTTTAGGGAGAAAACTCATACCTAAGAAGAATAAGTGACTTGCTTCACAATCTCCCACAATTAAATCTTGGAGAAGAAATTAGATCCAATTTTTATAATTTCTGGGCACAAATAGATTCTTTCCCCAAATTCCACCTTTTCTCAGGTAATTAAGTTTAAGAAATACTATGTTTCAAAAGTAGCCCAGAGGGCTTCCCTGGTGGCGCAGTGGTTGAGAGTCCGCCTGCCGATGCAGGGGACACGGGTTCGTGCCCCGGTCCCGGAAGATCCCACATGTCGCGGAGCGGCTAGGCCCGTGAGCCATGGCCGCTGAGCCTGCGCGTCCGGAGCCTGTGCTCCGCAACAGGAGAGGCTGCAACAGTGAGAGGTCTGCGTACTGCTAAAAAAAAAAGGTAGCCCAGATACTTACAGATCTGGTCTGTATGAACCAGTGTTGACATTGGACCCAAAAGTATAGTTTGTCCAGTTAATGGATCTTGAGATAAATGTGGGTGCATTGGATGATGGAGATGGTTAGCCTCACTGGAAGCACCTACAGAAGATAAAAAGATGCTTGCATTAGTGATATTTAATCAGGAACAGCAAGTTTACCTTGGAACAATTGTTTTGATTGACAGCTTGAATATTGCTATTTTTGCAAAGTGCTTTTTGGAAATTCAAAAATAAATTAATAGAGCCACTGCCATGTTAAAGACAATGTCAGCTTTCACTGTACATTGGTTAGATTAATGTTGTGTCATATTATGTTGTATATTAATAATGGACCTTCTGTGCAGTTTCCTGGAATCATTAGGTTTGCTGCCTGTTGTTAAGGCAATTCCAAGAATCACTTACCTTAAGTTTACAGTATTTGGGATCACCCTACTAGCATAAACAACTTTTATTTCAGAAAGATATCATTAGAAACACATTAAGCACTAGAAAACTAAAATTAAACTAAACTAAAATAAAGTGATTTTATAAGGAAATTTAATCTAGATCAGAATACAAAATAAATGATTTCCTAAGTTATTCCTGACATCTACTGCAGCAATGAAATCTCGTTTTTCCCTTTTCATTGTGTTGTGTCAGTTAATTACTTCAGGAGCACAATGTTTATTTCTAAAGTATTTACTATATATATATTTTTGGTTTTGTTGCAATTCCGATATCCTTGAGCTTTTAGAGGAGTCAAGGCATAGAAAAATATAATATACTCCAAGAAGTACTAACAATAGGAGATATAGTTCTATTTACCATATTTGGGAGGATCTGAAAATTGAGGAAAGAGGGACAGGGTAGAGTAAAGATGGTGGAGGTGAGTACAAATGGAGGGGAGGTTTGAATGTGTTCAAGTATTTCTGTTCCCATCCAATGTGTTTTGCAGACTTTCTAAATATAAAATACTGAGTTCATTACATCATGGACAAAAGGTAAACAGGTCAAGTTGCTCTAAAGTACTGTAGTATGATGTTAATAAATAAAATAGAAATTCTTAAATATACTCACCACCCAGTAACATCTCCTGAAGTAAGTTGTCGATTTTAACCATCCCAAAAAGTTTAACGAATTGTATCTGCTCAATCATTTGCCAAGTGATGCTCTGCAGCGTTGGCAGGAGTAGAAGCAGCTCCCCAAACCTGCCCCGGGAGTCGTACTGCCTGTCGTTGATGTAGTCCTCCAAACTCAGCTGCACTTGGAACCGCATGTTCTTAATCTTTACTGGATCACTTAGCCCTTTTGCATCTAATAAAGGAATAAAAAGGGCAATCTAAATACTTAACCTTACTAGAGTGCAACAGAAAATATTCCAGTATTTAAAAAGTAGTTTAATTTTCACTGCAATTAGTTTTAACGGAACTTTGGAAACAAACCTGGATCAAAAAATACAATTGCCTTCAAACAAGCATATTCATTGTCATCAATCTGAATTTCTTGAAATGGTCGGACCAGCTCGTCTAGAACCCGGTTGGCCACACGGCTAATCTCAACTTCACAGCTGTTGCGGTGAATAATGTAATTGTTTCCTAGGTAAAAAAATAAAATAAAATAAAAAAAAATCACCCTCCTCACACACACAAAATTGTCAGACTTTGCTTAATTTTTTACAAACCAATATTTTAAATGGTCTTCCCTTGAAGAAACAGGAATAGTACTTCCTCTTTCAAGAACATTGTTAGTTATGTTAGAAAAACTTTAGAACACTTACAGGATCAATGACATTGATAATATGATCACATGCATTTTAACAGCCTCGGTCACTTGTGATAATACTAAAGTACAGACTAATAGCAAGCTAATTATTGACAAGGGAGAAACAAGATATAATGATTAGCTTTCCACAATATCAGTTATCTATTAGTGTTTTACTCATTAATGAGCATATTACAAAACCTAAAGAATCTCTCTTGCTTACAGTGAACTAAAAATGGCATTCCTTTAGTGGTCTAGCTGTATATACATGTAACAACTACTGAGACACAATTTTAATAAACCTAAGTAGACGAGGCTGATTTTTGAAAATTAGCATGTATATTCTCATGAGTTTCCTCATTAAATAGTAAATTCTCTCTTCCTGGACTTGTTTAAGTAGAAGCGGGATGATCACTTTACAGGGCTGTATTCAAAGGAGTTCAGAAATTGGACAGAGAACTGGACCACCTAATCCCTAAAGGCATTCTACCTTAGAAAGTCTGGGGCTGTAATATGATATTATTATAGCTTCTAAAACATTAGAAAATTGGAAGCTTATTTTAGCCCCTAAAATAGCTCCTAAATTTTTTTCTGGTTTTATAAAAAACAGAATAGGGCTTCCCTGGTGGCGCAATGGTTGAGAGTCAACAAACCAGAATATTCTGACTTCTTTCACTGCAGGCAAAGACAATCTTCAGTAGAAATAATAATGTGCAAAATTATTCAAAAAATGTAGCCCTGCTCTTCTTATGAAAAGTGAAAGTACCTAATTATTTAGGGTAAAACAATTTAGAACTATGTAGTAAAACTGTTTTGATTTCTATGTATATTGTATTCAGATTTATAATGAGAACACTATTGCAGGGGAACTAAAAATGCGAGAGAAAGTTTAACAGAATTTAAAAGCAGTCATATCATGTGGTTTAGAATCCTGGCTCTATCCCTTACTTGCTTTGTGACCTTAGGTAAGTTTTCTTGGCCTTCATTTCCTCACCTACGAAACAGGCTGAAAATAATAGTACATATCCCTCAGGGTTATTGTGAAGATTAAATGAGAGAGTGCATATATAAACATGTAAAGCACTTAAAGCAATGCATCGTACATAGTAAGTCCTCAGTAAATATTAGCTATTGTGATATTATGCTCAATTTATTTATATTTGGGACAAAATATCTATCACAAAAACGGAATAAGACAAGTTAATCATCATTTCACACAGCCAGAGGGAGGAAGAGCTTATAAACATTAGAGGGCTCTCAAACATCCCAACAGGAAACCTAACTTTATACGTTAAGTAGGGTATCAGGGCACTTCCTTAATGAAGACACAAGCTTTTCCTTTGTGTCTTATCCCACCTGCCATCCTACTTTTGTGTGTTATAGCACTGCTCTTTAACTCTCAGAATTTTTCAGACGTTGTCACAAAAATTTTTTTTTAACTGGGGGTTCTGTAGCATATCATGGGCAATGAGATCATAGGAGATAAACACGTTCCTTAGAAGAGTATAAAATAATATATACTATAATTATTAGGTAGACACTGAGAGTATATGAAACAACACTGGGACTCCATAAGATGGTGACACAAATCACTAACTCTTTGTCCTGATATGATTTAAACATACCTCAATGTTATGTTTATTGAGCAACATCTTTTATTTGTAAATCTTAGTGCACCCTGAACATCCACTCTGAACTTCCCTGAATTAACGGCAAGGAAAAACAGGGCTTGAGTGAGGACCTGACCAGCTAAGTCCAATTTGTGAAGTGACAGAACCATTTGGCAGTGTCTATGATGCCTGGTACATACAGAAGAGGCCCCATGGAAGTACGAAGCATGCATAATTTTTTCTCAAATTAAAAAAAAAAAAACTTACCCAAAAGCAAAATATCTTTATACACCATGGATCTCTTTGTAGCTCCAAGCAGTAAATGTTCCCCTGCGTGAGCTCTCAACAGTGCCACCTTAATGAAAAATTCCAAGTTTAACAATTAATTATAAAATATAATGATTAGAAGATTATATAAGCCTGATTAACTTAGTATTCTTTAAGACTGGGACTTTTTTTGTTTTAACAACTACAGTACTCATAGATTCTTGCCATGATTAAGGCTTCCATTTTTCTACTTTTAGCATATCAACAGAGTTTTACTTTTCAAAATTTCTAAAACTAACAAGTCAATACAATGGCAGCAAAAAAAAAAAGAAAAAGAAAAGCAGAACAGTTTAGTGTTTGGGAGTGAATGATGTTTGGGCATAGAGTCAAACAAACCAGAGTTCAAATTCCGGCTTGGCCACTTACTCTTCTTTAACCTTGGGTTAGCTGACCACCAGTATGTTTGGGACTCATTTGTTTTCATCTATCAAATGGACATAGTGATAAAAATCTGAAAGTGTAGCTATGAGGACTAAAGGAGAAAATATATGTAAAACAAGATCTCTTATACATAATCAACTGAATAAACAAAAGGAAAACAAAGATTGGTGATATAGCGAAATGAGTATGGGGGATCTGGGTTCTGACACTTTCTAGATTGAACCTTTAACTCTGCACTAAGCTCTCAAAGGAGCGCCATTGCCTGCTGAATAGCACCAGTAGGAAGACTAGGAAGCATTTCAAATTTAACACATCAGAGTAATGCTTCTCCAACATCTTCATCTCCTTAGTAAATGGCACCATCATCCAAATGCTTTTTCACACCAAAAACAAGGGTCTATTTGGATCCCTCTCTCATTGTACAGCAAATCCTAGTGTTGCTTCTCCATTGCTACGGCCCCTGGCCAAGCCTTGGTCATTCTTCGCCTGGCCCACCAAAATACACTCCAAAGAGCTACTAGGTATTCCTGCTTCCTTTCTGGTTCCTCCATCCTAAGTCCTTCTTGCCAGAGCTTCTACGATGATATCTTGTAATAATAATAATCACTTAATATCACTCCTCTGCTAAAAACTCTTCACTGGTTTCTTACCGTCCTTAGAATAAAACCCAAAAACCTCAACCATGGCCTCCCGTGAGGTTATGGCTCAATGCTTTTGCCCCCCTGCCCACGTCCCTGGTTTCATCTTACAGCATCCTTTGCTCACTTTTCTCCAGGCACACTATGCCTGCCTGCCTCAGAGCCTTTGAACTTGCATTTCCTGTACCCAGAATGCTTTCTCCTCAGATCTTGACATGCTTAGCCCCTTGCCACTCAGGTCTCAAGAAAAATCTTCTTTAATCCCCAATTTAAAGGATCTGCTACCACTCCACTCCCAGTCATTCTCCAACAACTCATCCCATTTCATTTTATAGAACTCTTCCCCACCTAGAATTAACTTACTCATTATCTGTATATTTTTATTGTCTGCCTCTCCCAAATAGAATGCAAATTTTATGAGAATAGTGGTGTAATCTGTATTTTTACCGCCGGATACTCACAGTTCCTAAAACTGAACAGTAATCATAAGAAATATTTGTTTGATGAATACACTGAGTGAATTTAACTGATATATGGTTCAGTTTTAAAAGCTGTTAAGTTTTTAAAGAGATTATAAAACTTATGCCACAGAGCTCCCAAGAGTATTAAATAAAATAATGTAATATATAATGCATTTGAAGCCCGAGTGCCTTATCCATAATAGACATTCACCAATCCATGGCTATTAATGTTATATTAAAGTGTCAGTTAGTAAATGAAAGTTATTATTGACAAGTTACAGGATTTCAATTTCCCAATTTTAAATCATTGTCTTAATACATGTCAGCAACTTTTTTTAAAAAAAGAGTGGTAATAAAAATATAAAACTGATAAATAACATAACCCTACTTATATGGCTTGGGGTGAGACAAGTAAGTTTTAGCAATTTAGCATTATTCACTCTGAAATAACCTTCTGAGCCAAGCTATCTTTACGATATGTCCACAACCATGACTCATACCAGGAAGGGAGTTACAGAACATTTTAAGAATGATTTCAGATTTCACAGTATTTTCTTTTTGTAACCAGGTGAAATGCTCTCCTAGAAATATAACTGCTAACTATCTGTGATCACTTATTTTCTGGTTATATAAATATTTTGCCCTTCTTTGATTTTTAAACAATCATGTACTTTTCCCTTTGATTGTTTCTTTGTCTTTGTTTATCAGTGATAAAGAGCATTGGTCAGAGGGTATAAAAATAGACACTGGTTATATTATATATCATGCTTTATTTAACCTGGGGGAACTGGAAATTTTCAAATTATTTACATCTACAGAATATTATATACTACTTAGAAGAGTTAAAAATGAATCTGAAACTAATAATCTAATCTTTATAGACTAATTAGAACATTAAACTTCTTAACTACTTTTTTTTTTTTTGTTAAGAAAGTGGATTGCTTTATTAGAAACAGTGAATATAAAAAGGAGATTGATTTCAGGTAAGAACTCTTTAAAAATATTTCAAGACTATACAAGTAAAAACTTTTTACAAAGATGTTCAGCATTCCTTTTCCCTTGGTTCATTTTAAAGAACGTAAATATTTTATTTACTTCAAGACATCAGAACGTTAGACTGCTGGTGAGTTAAGCTCCTTGAGATAATTCAAAATATCAAATATCTCAATTTTTGAGAACTTATATATTTGATGCTAGTAATTAAAACATTATATTATATTGATATACTTTTTTTTTTTTTTTTACTGATTTGAATACAGTATGTTGATAATCTGAAGTGTAAGGTCACTTGAGAAATGAGATCAGCTAATTTTTTTAACATTCAAGTTGTATTTTAGCCACTAAGTTCTGTTACAATTCTGCAGGTTCAAAGAAAAAGTCAGATTAAGTCTCATCAGTGCCCCTACTGCTGGTCATTTTTATGGGTAACTAGCAGTTTCCCCCTCCCTCTAGAATAGTCAAGGTTTATAGACCTGTTAACACTGATTAAATGGCAGTACTTTCCAGTATGTTTACATTTACAATAAATAATGTAAAAATAAATATAAAACAGATAAACTTGAAGGTTGCTTACAGGTTAATTTATCAGACAAACTCCAATGTGCATAACCTTGCAGAAAGTCTGGGGAAAATTAGAGTTCATAAACCATGAAAGGTAGAGACAAGTATCTTAGCTACTTCTTTAAACATATTGGAAAGTGAACTTTTAACTATTAACTAAAATATCTTAATATACATATGACAAAGCATGAAAATGTCTATATTAGGAAAAGATCACTACATCTGAATTCTATTTTCAGTAGATTTCAGAACACAATTCTACAGATCTTTTTTTTTTTTACCAGATTTATACTTTTTATACAGTAAATGCTAGAATAAAACTGACAACATGAAAGGCACAATTTTATATGTTAAGTGCATAAAAGTGCCTACAAAGACACCAACACAACTTGTGTGGTTTCTGTCTAGAAGTGGCCTGGTATTTCTGAAGAATTTTATATGCACCTTTAGTAAACACTAACACACAGTGGGGTACCATTTGCCTTCCAGACATTTATTCTTCCAATACTTTATCTCACAATGGCAGTTATCTACTACCTGTCTTTCTCCCTTACTTAAGCTTTTTAAACCTCAGGAGGGAAGAACATAGGCTTGATCAACCCTCATCCTATCAATAAATTTATAAGACCCCTAAAATAGAATTTAAACAGTCTGTTTCTCAATAGACTGTTTAACTTCAAAGAGAATGAACAAGAAAACCAATCTTTCTCTCAGATAATTTAACCTTTGTCCAATATAGTAAATCTACTATAAATATAATTAAAAGAAAAAACTTAGCAAAGTTCAAAAAACATTTTTTAAAGCATTCATAATCTCTTTAAATTATACCTGATCATCCAGTGGTAACTCACAAAAGGCAGGAATATATTTAGCCCATTCCACCAAGACTAAGAGCTGCTGTTTCATGGATTCACAGACATCACCAATACTGGCAATTTTCTTAATATTTATGTCAGTGCTCACACCAGGGCTTGAGACTGAGATCTAGCATTAAGAAGAACATTATATTAATTCCTCACTGAACATAACACAAGACCACTATGTCTCTTTTTTCTACAACTGCAATAAGTAAGCCCCATTGAAGTGGGCACTGTCATTGTCACAGTATCTTGAAATATACTAAACATTTAAAATTGAGAAATCAAATACCTATCAATTCAAGTTAAATTGAGAACATTCGCTGCATAGCACCATGGTCTGGGAGTACTATCTTATTTTCTGGCCAAACCTGTAAAATAAGTTACCACAACTTTCAGGGAGTTTCATAATTCAAGATGACTATACAAAGAGCTATGGAATATCCACATGAACTATGTTGTATGATTTTATTTTTAATTGAAGATGATAGTTCCATTAAGAAAGCCCATCTTTAATTTGTTGTAATTTATGAAGGAAAGTTTCCATTGGATAAAGTTTACCAACTGAGGAGAAAAGATTTAGATGAGAAGTTGCTGCATTTAATGGAAGCCCACCCAAATAAAGTTAAGAAACCAATCTTTGACTCAGCAAGTTGAAAATCTTAATGTATAATGATACATTTTTTAAATGATATATAATTTTGAACTATCTAAGATATAAGTAGTGTTCAAGTGCCTTTCTGCTGAAAAAAATCACTTTCTAAAAGTTCTTCTAAACTTAATTTTTGAACATGTGTGTGTGTGTGTACATGTCTTTCTGCAGTGTATGTCTATTTCCTCACAGTTCCTTTCAGGCCAGTCTCGAAATACTTTGTAGGACCATCAAGTAATCTTCAAATAATGATGATGATAATGGTGATGTTAACTTCATCATTTACCCTTGTGTTAGCAAAAATGAAAGTAGTTGCATTGACTCATTATAGAATCTGATTAATAGCTATTTCGTTGTTTGCTTTATAATAGAAAAATACCATTAACATTTCTAATACGGGCAATGGTAAAACAAACTTTCTTCAAAAGGTTTCTTTATTTGATTCTTAAGTGATTTACTTTTATTTATATAACTAATCACTTATATTTTTAACTTTAGAACTGATATCCTCATTCTAGAAATTTCAAATAATAAAGTTCCTGTGTTTTCTAAATTCTGGTTCTTCCCTTAAATACCTGTTTCCAGGGCTTCCCTGGTGGCGCAGTGGTTGAGAGTCTGCCTGCCGATGCAGGGGACACGGGTTCGTGCCCCGGTCCGGGAGGATCCCACGTGCCGCGGAGCGGCTGGGCCCGTGAGCCATGGCCGCTGAGCCTGCGCGTCTGGAGCCTGTGCTCCGCAACGGGAGAGGCCACAACGGTGAGAGGCCCGCGCACCACAAAAAAAAAAACAAAAAAAACCACACCTGTTTCCAAAGCAGATGTTAAGGTGAGTTCTTGAATCTAGAAGTCATTTTCAAGGAAGGAAGCTCTAATGATAGGCCTCAACTAAACACCCCCAAAGCTGTGATAATTGGTTTCCAGATTCAATCAGTAAAACAAGATACTGCTCCCAGGGCATTGTGCTATGCATTAAGTATTTTAAGTCAACCTTGCAAACAAACTTTTAACACTCAGACTGAAATGCATTTAATTTTTCCATTTAAAAAGTAGGAACTTGCCCAAGAAAAGTTAAAATTGAGTCAACAGTCCAACTAATATTTTCAAAGTAAAATTCTTCAATTTGCATAGGTGTAATTTATTATAGTAATGAGCACATTTTAATGAACTTAAATCATTTTAGTATTATGCCTAAATAAACATCTGATTCTATTAAACAGGGCTGGATGCTGGTGCAGCAGTAATGCAGCAGTACCTGGCGAGACCGAACTTCTGCTTGTGCCAGTGTGTTAATGGAGGGGATGTTGCTGCCATCAAATGTGCTTCTTCTGGTGCTTATTCTATCACGTTCGTTTTGCACAGCTAGGGGAGAAAATCACAGTATTTACTGTTCAGTTTTCTTCGATATATCTCAGAATATACAGTTTGAAGTAAAAACAACGTTACTATAAAAGGAGAAATGGGATGCCTCTAAAAGACCTTGGAGGGGGGTGCTTGAGGCAGGGAGAAAAGTATGACTGAAGGTATGTTTCATTCTGTACCATTTTTAAAGTAGAAAGAGCCAGGCTTGTCACTACAGTTCATAAAATATTGCCTTTTGGGACTTCATGATGGTATTCATGTTAGAAAGTGTTGGGTCAGCCAGTTCAGCCATGCTGTATTTTTACGAGGTTGGTTTTCCATTCTCTCAAAGTTAATAAAACCATAAGATAACTAGAGGAAGAGTACAACCTGTGAGATTGACCAGGTCAAAGATAAGAGTGTATTCACTGTCAGAAAATATGAGTCATACATTTTGAAACTCCCATTTTTCTTTTTCTTTTAAAACACTAGCAAAAATGGAAAGTAAATTTATTTTAGTTAAGGTGATTTTCAGATCGCAATCCTATGCTCTCTTATGAAACAATGTCCTCAGGACAGTTTACAAACATTAATAAGGCAAAAATTGCAGCATGTAGGGGTCTCTCTTGAGAACATTGAGATTAGAATATCAGCATTTTGGAACAATGAAGAAATATTAAGTATTTATATGAAAGTCTTCTAAGAAAGAGATCTCTTTGTTTCAGAAAGGAAGAAAAAAGAATAAAGTGTATCCCCAAATTTTTTATTGAAAACTAAATTTTTAAAAATAAGGAAGAGGGAGAGGTATGAATTTGTATACTTGTAATACATAGAATAATAGAAGTCAGATGTCAAAGTTGGATTTCAAACCTTAAAAGGTAAAATTATCTTCTCTTAACCAAAAAGAATGGAAACAAAATCTGTAGCCCCTAAATTATTTACACTAATGCTCTATCCAATTCTGCTGGAAAGATAAGACATTAAACTATCAGAATTTTTTTCTGTAATTATTCTTTTATTAAAGAAATTCACCAATTTCTATGCCAAAATCTGCTATCTAACCAAACTTACTATTAACTATCAACTCCACTAATTTGAAAGAGAAAATATTAAACTTCTTGCCTTTAAGAGTGAGTAATCTTTAGTTAGAGTGAATCATTAATATTTTATTTTTAAATCATATTTACTGGTAGCTTACTTCCTCTCTCTCCTTTTTTTAGCAAATATTGTCATTGACTTTCAGCCTAAACTGACTCATTTGGAAATGTATACATGGAGGTAAAAAAATTTAAATGTAAGTTATGCTTTTATGAATTTGGTTTACATGACCAATCTTTAGAAAAATGCTAAAAGATATTGTGAACATTTGTAATTATCTTGCAGCTACCTTTTTTGACATAAAACCATATTTATATACATTTCCATCTAACTAACCTTAATATTATGCTATTAGTGTAAATAAGAAAAATATATCTACTTTGAAAGCTAAAAGTTACTTCCTAATCTATTTAGGAAAAATTAATACATTATTCTATGAACAGTATAGGATATACTTTCACTGTTTTTGAAAATAATTTTATTTAGCAGATTGTAAAACTCTTAATGGAATTGTAGAATCGTGGTTTGCTTTTACATTGGTAGGAGTGAAGCAGAGGTTCAAGTAGAAATGAATGAAGATAATTGACAAAGCATGTAATTAATCCCATAAACTACCAAATAGGCCACTAGAAATAAGTCATGTTGAAATGAAAGTGTTTTTCCTTTAACTTTGTGAACTTTATTTTGCCTTCTTTTCTGAGGCTAGCAACTGAATGAAATGAATGGAATTTTTGTCTCTTGAAAATACTGAGTGACAAAGAAAAAAACTATGTTTAAGATCGGTTTGATATTTTTCACATATCTGATTTAATTTTTTAATAATATATGAAACAGTTCTGAAAAATATCTCTTTGTATGTGATAGTGATAGGGATAAGCATGTGGCAAAATGACAAACAGAAAATTGTATAGCAGCTATGCCCTGCCAAACATTTAAATGTGCTAAACACATTTGTTTTGCTAAATTAACCATAGTTAGAATGTAGGATAATATAATTAGATTATTTAATATGTTCAAAATGAAATTAGTGCACACTAAAATAGAGCATCTAGTCCATTGTCTCTGTCTTTGAATAGAATATAAGCTCCCTGACAAGGGGGATTATTTTGTTCAGTATGTTCACTACTGAAACCTCAGCACCCACAACAGTGTTTGGAGAGCAGCAGTGCTCAATAAATTTGTTAAATAAATAAATGAATGCATGAAAAGTCAATGTTCAGTTAATGTTTATGATATTAATAAAGATATTCAACTGTTATTGAGAATGAAAAATTTTAAATTCATTTAAAATTCATTTATAATTGCATCCTATTAATATAGTTTACCATTTAGCTTTTGAACAAGACATTGGAATATTTTTTCAGACAATAATTTTCTTGCCAGGGATTACGCAGTAGTGGATAGAACATGTCAAATTGGTCAGCAGGTAAAGACAGGCTCTACCACTCACCAGTGGGTATCAGTGTCCTCGAGTAAATTCTGAAACTCGAGGAACCACAGATTCTTCACTGAGGATAATCAGAACTCATGTAAAGGTTATTGTGATTAAATGAGAACATGTGTGTATAACACTTTTCATCAATAATGTTAATAATCATTATGTTATATATTATTACCTTCTTTTTTCATTCCTGCTCTAAAGCACTTTCTTAATCGACAGTATCTACATTGATTCCTTTTGTCTTTGTCAACAACACATTGCCGACTGAACCTACAACGCCAAAAAAAATATTAGTTTGCAGAAAAATTTATTTATCAAAAAAATCAGACAGACTTTAAAAAGTATAGTCAAACTTAGATCAACAGAAAGAATGTATAAGAACAATTAACTATGACTTTTCTAATCTCATGATCGACATGAAAATACAAGCCTCACCTCTCATGCAGTCTTTCTAATAAAACAAAACTGAATGATATCTCACTTTTGGCCAGTATCCATGATCATTTCTATCTTGAGCCATGAAAGCCAAACCTAGTTTAAAATTTGTGGCATACAAATTCTAATGCTTACTGCTAAATGATTTCAGTGTGACGGGGAACTTCACTCCTCTGAACTTTCACGCTTTTCTCTATTTAAAAATTTTTCTATTAATTTTACATCATATCCAATTGGAGTTTACTCTAAATTCCAAATTACATATCAAGAGGCAATTGAATAAAGTATAAAGAGTAGAGTCTCTGAAAAATTAGGTACCACTTCACACCCACTACAGTGGCTATAATCAGAAAAAAACAGACAACAGCAAATGATGAGGTTGTGGAAAAACTGGACCTCTCACACACTGTTATTTATAATACAAAATGATGTGGCTGCTTAGGAAAACAGTTCGGCAGTTTTTCAAAAAGTTAAACAAGAGTTACCAAATGACCCAGCAATTCCACTCCTAGGTATACACCCAAGAGAAATGAAAACATATTCACACAAACACTTATACACAAACGTCCATAGCAGCATTATTCATAATAGCCAAAAAGTGGGGACAACCCAAATGCCCATCAGCTGATGAACAGATAAACAAAGTGTGGTGTACCCACACAATGGAATATTACACCTGGCAATAAATAAGGATGAAGCGCTGATACATGCTACAACATGGATGAACCTTGAAAACACTATTCTAAGCGAAAGAAGTCAGAAAAAAAGGTCACATATTGTGTAATTTCGTTTATGTCAAATGTGCAAAAGAGGCAAATCTGGGCTTCCCTGGTGGCGCAGTGGTTGAGAGTCCGCCTGCCGATGCAGGGGACACGGGTTCGTGCACCGTCCGGGAAGATGCCACACGCCGCGGAGCGGCTGGGCCCGTGAGCCATGGCTGCTGAGCCTGCGCGTCCGGAGCCTGTGCTCCACAACTGGGGAGAGACCACAACGGTGAGAGGCCCGCGTACCGCAAAAAAAAGAAAAAAAAAAAAGGCAAATCTATAGAGACAGAAAGTAGATTAGTAGTTACCTCATACTGGTGGGGAGGGAGTTGGGGGGAATGAGGAGTGACTACTAAAGGGTACTAAGAGGTTTCTTTATAGGATGGTGAAATATTCTAAATTGAACGTAGTGATGATTGTACAACTCTGTGAACATAATAAAAAAATGAATTGCATACTAAAAGAAAAAAAAATGTACAGTCTCTGGAATTAGACCTGAGCTTGATTCCCAGGTCAACATTCACTGTCTATAGAACTTGAAAATGTTATTTAACTTTCCAAGTTAACCCACAATTGTAAAATAGGGAAAACTTGCCGTCACAGGTTGTTAACTGAGCATACTTAAAAGACTATGAGATCAGCAAAACCTGAGCTTAAAAAACCTTTTTGCCCCTAAACTTACATCAATATAATATTTTCCAAATGGAAAATCATGGCATTTGCTTAATACCAATACATGTAAAGAAAGCTAAGTTGGCAGCAGTATTCATGATGGGAAGGTGGGAGGAGTAAAGCCATACATGTCGTTGGAATAGTTTTTAAATTTCCAAAATTTGTTATGGGAACGTTTCTTTCCCACTTTTCTCATACAGGAAGGGTGGAAATCTTGAAAGCTCTGTGTGCTGACATTCTCTGACTCTTAAAAGTTCTTGCTGGGGTGTTCAACTCAATATTCTGTAATAACCTCTATGGAAAAAGAATCTGAAAAAGAATAGGTATATGTATATGTATAACTGATTCACTTTTCTGTACACCTGAAACTAACACAACATTGTAAATCAACTATGGTCCAACATAAAGTAAAAAATTAAATTAAAAAAAAGTTGCTGTTGGATTTAGTTGCTTGGATGGTCATTTTTCATATACATATATATATATATATATATATTTCACCTTCAACAGAACACATAACTTAAAAATTGTAAAAAGTATTTTTTACATGTTATTTTGTATGTATTTTAGTTATTAATCTTTTAGAAGCACTCAATATTTGATGTAATCATAGAGAAAATGCTTTTGATGAAGGAAATCCGCTTGATTACTTTACACCTCTCGAGTCTGGCTGTATATAAAAGCAAGAACATACTCTTTTTTGTTTACCAAGAAGGTTTTAAAGTGGATGATTTAGATTTTTATACCTACTTTAAGCTCTCCTAAAAAAATTACTAGAGAACACTAGTTTAACTTTTCCCACATCCCTAGAAGTCAAATGGCATCATATTGGAAGAGTTAACTTCTCCCCCAAACATCCAACTTGTACCTAAAACACCTTAACAATCCTACACATGACTTTCAGAGACAGAGCACACACAGATATTTTTCTGTTAAAGTCAGTCATTTTTTAATAACCCATATTTAACACAGATATAATCTGTATTCAAGAACTGTCATTCTGAACACTCAAAGGGAAATATCTAACCCTAAATCATGCTATGATGTTGACTTTTTTTAAAAAAGCCTACTAGAAACATGTGATACATAAAATATAAATACATTTTAGACAAACATTAAATTCAATTACAAAATTGTGGCACAAGAAATACATCTAAAACTTTAGAGCTGAAAATTTCATTTTATTCAGTAACATCAACAAGCTACCAAAGTCACCTGCCTTTTTATAATTTTGTTCCAAGACTCAGGACGTGATGATGCTAAAAAGATAAGCAATATGCAGAAACGTACACGCACTGTGAAACCATTTAAATACAGATTTACATATGGCTCTTGGTATATGAACGTGGAGAAACAATAAAGAAACACAAGGAAAAGACAAACACCAAAGTTCAGATGGTATTTACCTCTGGGAGAGAGGGGAGGAAGAGAAAGTGACAAGGGAGGTGTTCACTGGAGGCTTCAATTATATTGGTCTAAACTGGGTGGTAAGCATGGGGATTTTTTAATATACATTTTATAAGTCTAAGATGTTTCATAAAAAAGAACCACCCGTGTGACTGCATGTGTATACACACCCACACATCCTCACTTTTCATGTCGCTTATAAATTTTGTTCTTAGAGTTACAGAAATTTGAAAGCTCTGAATTTTATTCCTCTACTTCTTGCATGGCATTTTGAAACACCTCTAAAGATCTCCTTCTGGGAAGGAGCATTTCAAGTACCTGCAGGAATAAACGTGACTCTTGCGGATGCTGCGTCTGAAGAAGCCCTTGCACCCGTCACAGCTGGAGGCGCCGTAGTGCTTTCCTGTCGCTCTGTCCCCACATATAGCACATAGACAGTTGACACCATTATCTGTGGTATTCATACTTGTTGTCTCTGGGACAGAACTATCTGTTAAAGAAAGACAAAGTGGTAGAGTGCAAGTTAGTACTGAGTATTTCTTACATAAATTGGCCTACTAGTTATTCATGGGAGGGAAATAGTCCCTTCCTCAACTTCTTGGAAGCTCCACACCAGTGCTCTCCTTTTATCCACTAGCTGTTTCTGCCAGTCTCCGTTCCAAACTCCCCACTCGTATTTTGGAGGATTAAAATTTGGTATACCATAGGGCTCAGTCCCTCAACTATACCCTTTCCCTAGGGAAGCTCATCCGGTCCCATGATATTAAATATCATCTGTATGATGAAAAATCCCCACATTTTATTTCTAGGCCCGATGTCTCCCATGGGTATCAGTCTGAAATGCCCAAATACCTACTGAACAACTTCACTTTGGAGTTTAATAAGAATTTCAAATTAATGTATCAAAAATAGAACTCTGATTTTTTTTTTTTTTTTCTCCTAGAACTTGTTCTTCCTTCAGTCTTCCCTAGTCAGTCAGTGGTACCATCTGGTACCTAAGGCCAATAATCTGGCCTTTACTGAATTCTCGCCTTTGTTGCTCACATCCAATCCACGAGTCGTATTTAAAATACATATCGAATCCACACCTTTTCAGCCTTTTACCATGGCCATACCCTTATCCAATCGAACATAATCTTTTCCCTGGATTATTGCAATAGCTTCCTACCTAATTTCTCGAATACTTCCACCCTGGTTCCCCTACTGTTTATTATCAGAAAGCCGGCAATGTGCTCTTGGCATAAGAAATTCACATCACATTAGCCTTCTGCATCCAACCCTTAGATACAAAATAAAGCCTACACATATTCCCATGGCCTACAGAGCCCAGAGTGAAAAGGTTCCCCTTCCATCTCTCTGATCCCATTATCTGGCACTACTTTTCATCCTGTTCACTAGTCTCTAGTAATGTTGCCTCTTTTTTTTTTTTTTCTCCTTGAAGTCTGTTCCCATCTCAGAGCCTTTATACTTGCTAACCCTTCTGCCTGGAAGGGAAGCTTTTCCTCAAGAATTTCTATGAGCTGGCTACCCAGTTTCTGCTCAAATGTCACATTTTCTGTGAAACATTCTGTAAACACACATCTAAAAGAGTCATCTCTCATTTGCCCTTCAAGTAGAACCTAGTACCCTGCTTATATTTTAAACTAACCACCTCATTTTCTAAAATTATAGTATGCTTTGGTCTGTTCATTTATTACCCATCTTTCCACATAGAATAAAAACTTCATGATGTCAGAGGATTTATCTGTCTTAGTCACCCCTCTGCCTTCCAGCTCTTAGAACTACGCCTTCCATAAAGTGAGAAGTAATTGTTTTGAAGAAAGACGCTTCAAAAATCCACATCGATATTTTTACTTAAATATTTCTTAAATTAGTTAATATTGTTTACTACATCTTTACAATTATCTATGTACTCAAAATATATTAAATAAATAAGAATATATTATACACTTTAATTAATAATAAATTATATAATAATGTAAATATAACAATTAATTATTATATTTCCAATATAAAAAGGATAAAATCAAAGACTGTTATGCCCAAATTACATTCTGTGACAATATATGTATTCTACTTACTAATACTTCTGAGTTGACAAATATTGTCATATATAACTTCATAAAGTTACAAAAATCTTCAGTGAGAATATGCTTAAGGGTAATCATGTGACATTTTAGAATTTAAATGCCAGTAATTTTTCTTTTGATAACATAAACAAAATAGATATTAGAAATATGGCAGAAGTGTTAAGGATTGACTGTGTTCTGGAAGATTATATGGAAACAAAAAAAAATATTCAACTCTTGCTTCCAGTTTAATGTCCTACTTACATATTATTAACAAGAATTTACATATTATTACAAGAAAACAAGTTAGACAACACTTTGGAAATAGCCATATAAGTCAGTTGTTTTAGTAAATATTTATGATAAATCTGTCCCTACTATTTAGTAATCTATAGCCTTTAAAAAATTCATGAGTCTATTGAGGTAAATACTTTATTAAATACCTTAGTCAAGTCTAAACATAAGGATTAAAAATAGTGACTTCCTGATAGAGGCACTGTCAATTGATTTTAACCCCTTTGTGCTAAAATTTCAGAATTCATCTTCTGAAAATGTTTAGAAATCTTCCCTGTTGTTTATTGCAAATATTACAGCTACAGCAGTCACTGAAATTGTACAGCATAGTAGAACGTTAAGATATCCTGAGTACAAGATGTATTCTCAGTCCTGAGCTAAACACACACACACACACACACACACACACACACACACAGAATTTTCCAAAGCATACATAATTTGCAGATTTTATGAGTTCTAACAATTATAACTGATCTTGGACAAAATTTTTACATGAAAAAATATCTAAATTCAAAGTCAGTAGTAAACTGTATTCTATAAAGACATGAGCCCTAAACAAGTCATGTCTTATTTAAAGTTAAAATGTTACAGTATATAAATACCAAGAGCTTTGTGAGGCTAAACATTAGCTTGTCAAGTGCAGTTATAATATAAACCCTTATTTCTTTTCATATTTGTGTTCAATGCAAAAACTTGATAGTAATGTTAAATACAGTTTCTCATCAGCAGCAGTTGAGAACTGGAATAATGAAAGAAGGCAACCAGTAAAACTCTCCAGTGTTCTAAGGACAATTTTCCATATGTCATTTTAAATGTTGCATAGAAAATATACTTTACAGCCAACCTGCCAATATTACTCATTACTGTGATTTACAGTAAATAAAATAACTGCTGAAACTACTCTTTCTATCTAACTGGCCCATGACAGAATTCCGAGGTTACTTTATTATGCATAGCTAAGCTTTTTCCATCTCAAACATAAGATAGCCATAGCATTATTAATTTAAATTTTGCGATGAAGTGCAAAAACCTCAGATTTGTGGCCTTAAAAAACAAGCCCTGAATTCTCCAGCAATAAAACACATGGAACCACCACCTGGGAAGCTCAGTTTTCCTGCTCTCATTATACTTACTTTTCTTTTTTATCTACAAGCAGATGAGAACTCACCATTTGAATTATACAGAATCTGCATAGTTTCAAACTCCAAAGTTGTGTAAGTTGGGTCCAAAACTTCACTGTAATTTGCCATCTCCATGTCCAGTATCGGTTCCGATACCCTCATCATTGATTTAGATACACACATACGAGTGGCACCACAGGCCCAGAGTGTGTGATGGCTGTTGGGCTTTCAATCTGTGAGGGATAATCCAAAGTTAACTGTAACTGAGTGACTTACGTGCTACAGTGGGAGGAGCTGTAAAACTGTAAACTCCTTCAGCAGGCCATATTCTGCTTACTTCTTTTTCTTTTATGGTGTACGAAAGCAATTCATTGTGATAATGTTGGAATGCTTCATGAAATCACCTTATCTGAAGTGCTTAGTGGACTAACATGATTTCCTAAATGGATTTCCCGTAGACAATAAATGATGTCATTAAGAGGATTA
This sequence comes from Pseudorca crassidens, assembly GCF_039906515.1. Lineage (NCBI taxonomy): Eukaryota > Metazoa > Chordata > Mammalia > Artiodactyla > Delphinidae > Pseudorca > Pseudorca crassidens. Next base: position 66,266,979 of record NC_090312.1, read on the forward strand.
AAAATAGAAAAGAGAATACCTCTGATTTTGAACTGTCATTATAGCATCATTTCTCCCATTTAAGTGGCTGAAATCTCATGCCCCATGTTCTAAAAAAATGAGAATCACTTTACTGTTATAAATAGGGTAAGTCAAGACTGTAAGCTAACACTTAACATAAGCACTTAATAATTTCAAGTTTCCTTAGCTAACTTTATGTTGAGGAAAAACAAATTTGTAATTTGAAATGACAGGGACTTATGATATATTCCAGTAGAAGCCTGGGCATAGCCCTAATATGGCCTGAAACACATTCTCTTTAGTTATCAATCTATGAGTCAGTGTCCCTTGCATGTCTGTAAATGTTCCAAGGGCAGAACCAGTGCAGTTGCTAGTATCTTGTAGGCATTCGATAAGTAATTGTTAGACAACCACGGTGAGATGCTGGGAAGCTTGCCATGGCATGCAGCCTGAGAGTCCTTAAAAACTGCTTCAGGGAGGCCCCTTGGAAAAGATGTGCAGGAGGCTGAATACCAGTATGCATTGAAGACAGGGTAGGAAAGAAAGCTAAATCCTCATTCTCCATAGTGGAGAGTCAATGGAGAGCACTAAAACCGAAAGTACAAGAAGCAGCATGTCACTTAAAGTCATGGGGTAATAGTGGGGGGAAAAAAAGAAAGAAAAAAGAAGGCTAAAAGAAGTGCCTCTGAGAACGATGTCCGTTGACCTTTTTTGTTTGTTTTTTGTTTTGTAGAATTCTTGGGAGAAACTTTGTAGAATTATTTAATTCTTAAATCTACGTGCTTTTATAACTTTAATAAAAATAAAACCAACAAAAAAGGCAAAAATAATAATAAATAAATAAATGTTACATGAATAAGGTTTCATATATTTTTACTTCTGATGTCAGTTACATTCTAGACATTAAACTGAACATGTGTAGATTTACACATTCCCATCATCAACTTTCTCATACATAACATTTATAAAGCACACTATATCTTTTATGTGTATGTGTGACAAGAAGCATTTAGAGTGTGGGGAAATTTAGAAGATAATATTCAAAGATTATATTTTATTTCTGAGAATATGTTTATTGATTTTATCTTCCAAGAAAGAATTCCAGCCACATTTACATTATAAAGTCAGAATTTCATTTTCCACATTTGTTAACGATTACTGCAAAGTAATATTTCTTATTCAATTTCTTAACACCATAGACTTTGTGACTACTGTATCTTAGAAATTATTATATTTTTCATCAGGGAAGACTGGCCTCTTAAACTCAAAGCCATGTGAAGAAAATAGCAGAGTCATTTCAGCAGCCAGCGTCACTAAATCAAACAGGGATCACTGGAATAGTCCTCTTGCCTTTATATTCTGTAGGATTCTTAATTGTGAGGATAATATTGGGGGGATAAATTTCAGGGACTGATTTTGTTTAGAAGGTTAACTGTAGTAGTTGTTTTTGAAGGGCACAACATGAAAATCCTGTGGTTTTCATTTACATGAAGTGGTTCTCATTTGTGGTGAAGTAGCACAGACCTGTTGTGTTTCCTGTGTGAACACAAAGAGTGCATTGTGCATTGCCCACAGTCTTTCACATGCACGTAGTGATGAACCGATGCTGAGGTATGTCACCAATGGGAGTGTACCAACAGAAGGAAAAGAAGCAAAGAAAAAGGTCGAGAACCATTCGTTTATAAGATTGCAAAACACTTAAGAGAAATGTGATAAAAAGAGAAATGTGGATATAGATCAGGAGAACAATGCTGTCATAGTTTTATTGGTCTACTCCATCCTGTGTCCATGGGTGGCATCACCATGGATCAGGGCACTGCACTCAAAAGTGGAAGGAGCTTTAAATTCATCTCAGCACAGATCCTCAAGTAGCCACTGGCAATTAGAGCTGGTTTTCAAGATGAAACATATTATTGTAAATTATTTTCTTCACTATATCAAGTAAAAACTTGAGAATTTCCAGAAGATACAGAGGATTGAAATAGCAGGCATATCTCTTCAATGGGGGCAGTCTGTCTTAATGATCTTCAGATGTGGAAACTCCCACAGAATTCATTCAGCCTCACTCTAGTGAAGGAAAGATTCTCTTTGTTTTTTTTTGTTTTGTTTTTAATCTTCTAAGACATTACAAAGTAGAGTAGAAGTCCTCTTTTCTTAAATTCTAGAACTGGTAATTTACTGAACTAGTTAAGCAAATAAAATAATTAAAACAAAGAGTCATAAAAATGGTATATCTATACTTAATATGTATAATTGTTACTGTTTTGTTGGATAACCAAGACCTTTTATTTGAGTAAGAATCCAAATAAATGGATTTTTTCTTTTTAAATTGAAGTATATATAGAATATACATACATATATTCTTTTTCAGATTCTTTTCCATTATAGGTTATTGTAAGATATTGACTATAATTCCCTGTGCTATACAGTAGAACCTTGTTACTTACCTATGTTGTATAAAGTAGTGTGTACCTGTTAATCCCAAACTCTTAAGTTATCCTTTCCCACCCCACCCTGCTTTCCCTTTTGGTAACCATACATTTTTTTTCTATGTCTGTGAGTCTGTTTCTGTTTTGTAAATAAGTTCACTTGTATCATTTTTTAAGATTCCATATGTAAGTGATATCATATGATGTTTGTCTTTGTCTGGCTTGCTTCACCTAGTATGATAATCTCTAGGTCTATCCATGTTGCTGCAAATGGCATTATTTCATTCTTTGTTATGGCTGAGTAATATTCCATTGTATATATGTACCACATCTTTTTTATCCATTCATCTGTCGATGGACACTTAATTTTCTTCCATGTCTTGGCTATTGTAAATAGTGTTGCTATGAACATTAGGGTGCATGTATCTTTTGAATTAGAGTTTTCTCTGGATATATGCCCAGGAGTGGGATTGCTGGATCACATGGTAACTATTTTTAGTTTTTTAAGGGACTTCCATATAGCTCTCCATAGCAGCTGCACCAATTTACATTGGGGATTCTTTCTTCTTATTATTTTTTTTATAAATCCCATACACTACCTTTGATTTCTTGTATTTTTTTTTTTCTTGTATTTTTTTTTTAAGTGGAGAAAAAAGTCAAAGGTATCTGTAAAGCAACTGGAATACAGAAGCCTTCTAGAATTTTATACTTTTTGAAATATATTTTAATCAACTTGCTTTTATTCATTTCCAAAGTACTTTCCTTGGTTTTTATAGGGAAATTGTTTTCTTTTAACACTCATATTTCATTAGATTATGCAATATTTAACTAAATTATAGAGTAAAATAACAAGAATAAATGGCATTAACATGCTAGGTAAAAAATACAAGTGATCCTTGATAACCATATACAGTTGATGAGATGGTCAGAGGACACTGCAGCACTACTAACAATAGCCAAGGTGGAAACAATACAAATGTCCATAATGGATGAATGGATTAAAAAAATGTGATATATAATGGAAAACTATTCAGCTTTAAAAAGGAATGAACTAGTGATACATACTACAACACGGATGAGCCTTAAAAACATTATGATAAATAAAATAAGCCCATCACAGAAATACAAATACTGCAAGATTGCACTAATATGAGAAATCTAAAATAGTCATCCTTATAGATTCAAAGAGAGGAATGGTGGTTGCCAGGGGCCAGGGGGAGGGAGAAAGGGGAAGTTACTAATTAAAAGGTTTAAAATTTTATTGAAGCAAGATGAGTAAGTTCTAAAGATCTGCCATACAACATTGTACCAGCCAACAATAATGTATAACACAACTTAAAAATTTATTAAAAAGGCAGCACTTATGTTAGATGTTCTTAGCACAATAAAATCAAAAGATTTATGATGAAGAACTGAATTACAGTATGGGAAAATTATCAACCTTATTAGTAATCAGAGAAATGTAAAACAAAACAATGTTGTTAAAAAAAAATAAAAGATGCCTTCTACTTAAGGAAAGTAGCCTACCCTGGAAACTAAATTAGTATCTTCTACAAAGGAAGTTGAGAACCTGAGTCAATGCAGGGAGCTGGCTAAGTAGAGATTAGATTTTTCTCTTGAATTGATTTTAACATGAGATAACTTGTTTTTTAAAATTAACTTGTATTCCTCCATAAGACAAATCCCTCCTCTCTACTTTTAAAATTAATTAGGCTTCATTCAGAATAGTTTTGTTTGCTTAAAGAGGAGTAAGGAAGGACAATGAGGAGGATGAGAAAGAAAGGAAATAAAGAGATAACGAAAAAAGAAAATGTCACAGAGAAATAATTTTAGTCATGGTTACTTTGGATTTTTAATAATGCATCATAATCAAGCAAGTATCACTCTTTAGTGTTTTGTGTTTTCCCTTTCAATAGTGATTGTGACATTTTCATAACTTAGTAACTGATTTTTGGAAACATGTCACTTGACACAATTGAACAAAAGAAAATTATACCATTTAATTGTACAGTATAAAATGTAGATGTGTAAAACAGTTATGGTATTTGTTTATATATTTTCATATTAAAATTCAGGTATTTCCAGTAAAGGGACAGATGAAAAGTCCAGGGAGCTTTTCATAATTGCTTCATCAAGTACTTCTTACGGATAAATTCATTAAGGCTACATTAGATTAAAAGTTTAAGTAGTCATAAGAAAAAATGTATTAATTTTATGCCTAGGTGATATAGAAATTATTGTCCTTAAATAAATGGGACTTATGTTATTAAACCCTACCTTCAACATAATAAACTTATGAGTAATTTTAAATTTACTTCTTAATGTTTAATTGGGAGAATCATCAAATATTCATGCTAATTCCTAACACAGCAATTTGTAATAATTAACTTACATTTTCTAAAATAGAGATATATAAACTTAATCTACATTCAAAAACATAAATATACATCGTAAACTATGATCTACTGAAAGCTCCTTAAACAGAGGTCACTTTGCCGTATCTGTTCTGTACGCTGAACAAAATGTTACTGTTTTTTAGTGTGATCTCATGGTTTGTAGGCTAAGATATACCTTCTTACTCCTAGTCAGATCATATACCTCAGAAAGACAACATTATTTGTAGATGAAATGTCAGTTTTAAATAGCACAACTAATGTTCTTGAAAAATGTTAAAGCAATGGTTCCTTAAACTGGCATGTGAAATATGATATTTAAATTTCTTTAGAGCAACATAATGAGAGATGAAAACAACATAGGATTTAAAGAAGACAACAACTCAGTTCACTATTGACTGACTATTCAAGATAATAGCAGAAACATTGCTATCTTATCTGTAAGACTATTAAGCCTGTTAAATAGTTCTATACTTTAGTTAAATCATTCCTTCAGAGCATGATTCAAAATAGAAAACAGGCTAGTAAAAACCAATGTTATTTTCATAAAAGAATTTTCATGAAAATAATTTGGAATATTAACATTAAAACATTTTATTTTAAAGTTTTAGTTAACAAAATTTGTTCTGTAAATGTATTCCTTTGAGATTACTTTTCATTACCAAAAGTACTATACTAATCCCAAAAGTAGTTTCTTTTGTTTCCATGTTCCACTTTTTCAACTCTGAAGATTACACAAATGTGACCACTAAAAGTCTGATGAAGAAGAATAGCAATCCAAATCAACCCAGTATACATAAGTTTATTCTTAACATTTTTATTGGAGTATAATTGCTTTACAATGGTGTATTAGCTTCTGCTTTATAACAAAGTGAATCAGTTATACATATACATATATCCCCATATCTCTTCCCTCTTGCATCTCCCTCCCTCCCACCCACCCAATCCCACCCCTCTAAGTGGTAAAAAAGCACTGAGCTGATCTCCCTGTGCTATGCGGCTGCTTCCCACTAGTTGTCTATTTTACATTTGGTAGTGTATATATGGACATATATATACTACCACTCTCTCACTTTGTCCCAGCTTACCCTTCCCCCTCCCCATGTCCTCAAGTCCATTTTCTAGTAGGTCTGCGTCTTTATTCCCGTCTTGACCCTTGGTTCTTCATGACCATTTTCTTTTCTTTTGTTTTAGATTCCATATGTATGTGTTATCATATGGTATTTTTCTCTTTCTGACTTACTTCACTCTGTATGACAGACTCTAGGTCCATCTACCTCACTACAAATAACTCAATTTCATTTCTTTTTATGGCTGAGTAATATTCCATTGTATATATGTGCCACATCTCCTTTATCCATTCATCTGTTAATGGACACTTAGGTTGCTTCCATGTCCTGGCTGTTGTAAATAGAGCTGCAATGAACACTGTGGTACATGACTCTTTTTGAATTATGTTTCTCGGGGTATATGCCCAGTAGTGGGATTGCTGGGTTGTATGGTAGTTCTATTTTTAGTTTTTAAGGAACCTCCATACTGTTCTCCATAGTGGCTGTATCAATTTACATTCCTACCAACAGTGTATGACGGTTCCCTTTTCTCCACATCCTCTCCAGCATTTATTGTTTGTAGATTTTTTGATGATGGCCATTCTGACTGGTGTGAGATGATATCGCATTGTAGTTTTGATTTGCATTTCTCTAATGATTAATGATGTTGAGCATTCTTTCATGTGTTTGTTGGCAATCTGTATATCTTCTTTGGAGAAATGTCTATTTAGGTCTTCTGCCTATTTTTGGATTGGGTTGTTTGGTTTTTTGATATTGAGCTGCATGAGCTGCTTGTAAATTTTGGAGATTAATCCTTTGTCAGTTGTTTCATTTGCAAATATTTTCTCCCATTCTGAGTGTTGTCTTTACATCTTGTTTATGGTTTCCTTTGCTGTGCAAAAGCTTTTAAGTTTCATTGGGTCCCATTTGTTTATTTTTGTTTTTATTTCCATTTCTCTAGGAGCTGGGTCAAAAAGGATCTTGCTGTGATTTATGTCATAGAGTGTTCTGCCTATGTTTTCCTCTAAGAGTTTGATAGTGTCTGGCCTTACATTTAGGTCTTTAATCCATTTTGAGTTTATTTTTGTGTATGGTGTTAGGGATTATTCTAATTTCATTCTTTTACATGTAGCTGTCCAGTTTTCCCAGCACCACTTATTGAAGAGGCTGTCTTTTCTCTATTGTATATTCTTGTCTCCTTTATCAAAGATAAGGTGACCATATTGCATGGGTTTATCTCTGCAACTCAGTATATTTTTCAGTGTAAACTGGAAACCAATAAGAGGAGAACTCCACCCAATAAAATGGATTATTAATTCAAAGCAAAGCCACCTTTCATTTCTCAAAAAAAAAGAGTCAATTAAAAAAAATCATTATTTTCCTGGCTGCCACTGTCTTAATCATCAGCTGTTTTTCGAAATAGAAATCTTGTCTCTTATCCTTTCTACTTTCGATAAGGGAAAACAAACATAGTTAAAAATTAAAACAAATCAAAATAGGCATTTTAATCTTCAAAGTAAGTTGCTATCACTAACATGCAAAGAAAGAAGTCTGAAATTGGATCTAATGACAGGATTCTATTTTCAAAGTGGTTCATAGATTCTTTCTTAAAGCACGGATTATATATCATTTTTAGGTAAACAAAAATAATTTTTCCTTGTCTTTTTTTCCTTCTTCAATCTAGCTGATGATCATGCAATGACCAGCAGAACCACAAAACTCATTAGGTCATTTAAACTAAAGTCATTACCTACATTAAAAAATATACAGTATTATTTTTATTGAAATATACTCATTTTAGAACTGGTGGAAAAAATCAAAATTAAATTGCACGTTCATAAATTTTACTTACAAAGTTTTCTAATTCCTTTGAAATAATTATAATTATTCCATAGCTTATTGCTCAGTTCATATTGTCTTTCAATTCATGACTATACCCCAAGGAAACAATTTTAAATCCTTATTTTAGATCCACCTTTTATCTGATCAATGCAAACAACTCACATCACTACTAAAAAAATGCTAAATAAATAAATTGGACAGAGATACACAGCATCTTGTGAAATACCTGAATTAGTTTAGAAATGTTACTAATTTTTTTTTTTTTTTTTTTTTTTTTTTTTTGCGTTACGCGGGCCTCTCACTGTTGTGGCCTCTCCCGTTGCGGAGCACAGGCTCCGAACGCGCAGGATCAGCGGCCATGGCTCACGGGCCCAGCCGCTCCGCGGCACGTGGGATCCTCCCGGACCGGGGCACGAACCCGTGTCCCCTGCATCGGCAGGCAGACTCTCAACCACTGCGCCACCAGGGAAGTCCTGCTATTTTTTATAATATTTATGGTTTACCTCAGCTACTCATTTCTTTCTATATGCTCATTAAAACATCAGATTGTTATTTAAAACTAGTTATACAATAAGTGTAAAACCCTGAACTAAAGAAGAGTGAAAATGGTATCATAATTAAATCAGTTACTGTTAAGATAGACAAAAGGAGGACTGTGCAGCTGAGACCTAAATGTAACCAAGAAAACACTCTGAGTAAAAGCTTAGAGGTGATATGAGAAATCTGCATATATTAAACCTACCTTCAAGGTCAGTTGCCTCGTGATTCAAAACAGACTCTCCTTTCCAGAAGATAAGGAGCTGATTAGTACTAAATTATTAACTGGAATATAGATTATACTGGTAAGGAAAATTAAAAAAAGTCTGGATATAAGCAACATGTTAGGATTCAACAGTCACTATTTCTGCATTTGGTTTTTACAATCAGTATTATCATTGTTGCCACTGCAAACTCAGCAAAGTTAGTCAGAATATTTAAGATTGTTGTGGCACTCTGATACCAAAGATGCTGTATTATGCAAAATGAAGGGAAGAAAGTTATCAGTTTGAGCCAGTACCTATCTCAAATATGTTCTAAAGTGGTATAATGTTTAATAAAAATAGCAGCAGTTCTACTATGCTAAGTGCACTGACTTGAACATTTTGAATAAATGTATTATAATGTCCATAAACTTTTGCATCTGGGAGACCAATGCATACATACATACACACATACACACATAAGAGTTATGGTTTCTTCATTTTAAAAATGTAGTAGTAGATTATACACACAGTCATATCGTCAAGAACAGCTCAACATTCCTCCTTAAAGCTTTCTTACATACACAGGGAGAACAAAATAATTGTTGTTCTCCCTGTGTATGTAATAATGTGATAATTGATTTATTTTATTATTTTATTTATTTGGCTGAGTTGGGTCTTCATTGCGCGTGTGGGCTTTCTCTAGTTGCGGCAAGCGGGGGCTACTCTTCTTTGGGGTGCACGGGCTTTTCATTGCGGTGGCTTCTCTTGTGGAGCACGGGCTCTAGGTGCGCGGGCTTCAGTAGTTGCAGCACGTGGCTCAGTTGTTGCGGCACGCGGGTCCTAGAGCGCAGGCTCAGTAGTTGTTGTGCACGGGCTTAGTTGCTCCGCAGCATGTGGGATCTTCCCGGACCATGGATCGAACCCGTGTCCCCTGCAGTGGCAGGTGGATTCTTAACCACTGTGCCACCAGGGAAGTCTCTGTGATAACTGATTTAGATGAAACTAATTAAGATTTGCATCTCTATTTAATATAGTTAGGTATTTGGTCAACTCAACTGAAATGTTAAATATTTCACCACAATTTATGTAAATTTCTTTTTGAAAAACGCAATATTGGTTGGTTTTTTGAAAATACCATAATGAAGTATGTCTTTTGGATTAAGAATATAGACGATTAAAATGATATTAATAGCAAACAAATATTAATTTAATTTGAGCCAAATGTCACAGGTAAGGTCATGGCTTTTGCCCATGTGCTAAGTTTCTAAATTAAAGTATCAGAAGCTATCACCACTATCAAGTAAGCAATTTGGAATTGCTTAATGTGTAACATACATTAGGTCAGTGATTCACAAATTCTGCTGCACATTAGAATCATCTGGAGAACTTTTAAAGATCCCAAGGCCCAAGTTGCATCAGATACCAATTACATTAGAATGTCTGTGGTGGCAGTCAGGTATCAGTGCTTTTAAAAATCTTTAGGAGATTCCAAAGTGCTGAAAATTTGGGAAACCATTGCTTTAAGCTGCTAAGTTCTAGAAAGGCAAAGATTTTCTATTTTCTATTTATTATTATGTCTTTAGGGCCTAGAATAGTGTCTTCCACATGGTAAACACTCCACAGATACTTATTGAATGTGTGAATAAAATATATATGCAAATAATTAACTTTGACAGAGTATAGCATTAATATTGATCACAGAAGTACATTTTGTATGTAATGTACTTTTCCAGTGACTATTTCTACATGAACAAATAGAGAAATTTCCTGCCCTCATGAAACTTACAATAAAAAAATAATAATAATTTATATCTCTATAAAGAGGTGGATAATTGAACCATTGTGTTTCCATTGGATTCACAAAGCTGAATTGAGAAATTCACTGTCTTATACATTTAGACCTTGAAACAGCAAACTTAGTGGTATGTAGGTAGATAGAAAGAGGTGTAAACCCTCCTTAGTCTCTGATTCCTCGATGCCTGCTTTAATTCACATTGTTCTTTATTTTTAGGTATTTCAGTAGGAAGTTGCTGCAAACACTGTGTTAACAAATATGGAACTTTTGCTCCTAGGGGAAACACAGGGTGACCTTCCTGTGAGCTTCTGGTCACAACATTGTCATCAATGGATCAATTCATAAACTTGTTTTACGTGGGTTTCTGTTTAAAGACCCCTTATTTAATATCTATATTGTTGATTCATTACCATTGAACTCATTGTCAACAACATTATAACTTATGCCTGAATGACGCTTATCTAACACACATAGTTTCTCTGTAAGGCAAATCATAGCCTTCAGCAATTAGGAACACTAGACAGTACTACCTTTGGGGTCATTTTAAACAGAAAAATCACCAACAAAAAGCACAAAAATGAGGGAAACATGGCACCAAATATGTTGTGAAAAGAACACTTGTTTACAGAACAGAGCTGAAACAAAAAGGCTGTGTTGTCTTATTTGACCTCAACTGGGAATGCCATCATCTAGCAACTCAAACTTTTCATTACTCGGCACTGCAAAAGTGTTTCAAATATTGATATTGGGGTTAGAAATAAATTTTAGCAAGTAGTCAAATTCACAAACATGGAATCTGCGAATAATGAGGATCCACTGTATATACATTATAACAGATATCATGTTTTTCTAACTGTTCTCTTTTCAGTTACAGAAGAAAGAGAAAAGAAAAGAAAAGAAAAGAATGACAACTTAGGTCGGAAACATGAACCTCTGGAAAAGTTTAGGTAAGCCATGAATATGCAGAATTTAAATAAATTCAATATGTATTTGTATCAAAATGCAAAAATATGTTTTACTTAAGTGTTAAGAGCTTATCAGAATAATATTATAGCGTTACTACTATTTACAAAATGAAATGAGTAAAAATTAATACCAAGTAGAAAAAAAACCAGTGTGGTAAAAATGTATGGTAGCCAATCTATTTTTCATGGAAATGAAGCTTATACAATTTTGAGGCCTCTTGAAGAGGAACAAATTACTAGAAACACATTGCCCTAACCAGGACCTTAGGAGAGGCTCAGACAACTGATGAGTCTTGAAATTTAAGTTTCATTAGCTTCACTTGAAATCTACCTCTGACTTACCAAATATAGTAACTGGTTTTATTTAAAATTATATAATCCTGATTTCATCTTTACCTGTGTGACACCCTCCACATTTTTCCTCATTCTTCTCATAGATGTTCATTCTTTAGCTTGCTGCTATTTTCTTTTCCTTTGGAATCTCATGCATTTAAAATTACTATCACTATTTAGAAATATGAATCCAAATTTTTATTGCAGTGATTACTCCATTGCAAAATATAATTTTATATCCCCAATTTTTGATTAATCCTTTTCTCTCTGGAATGCATTTTTGTCACATACAGTAAAACTTTGCTGCAATAATGTAAGTAGGGACAAAAAATATACAGAATTATTTGTTTCTGATCAGTTATAATCAAACTAAGTGTTAATGAAATGTCTTGGTAATCTTTTTTACTAAATTTCACACTCTCTTTTTATTATGGACTTTAGAAAGATTTAAAAAAAACTCATTGAATCTCTTTACCCTAAAATATTTGCAATAGTTCACTAATTACATCCGCATGCTTACATTCTACTGTATACCAGCTTCCTGGTACATTCAACATACCCAAACTAAGAAGACTCACATAGATACTCTCCACTTTTTCATTTATTGTTCATTGTTATAGTCCAAAATATTGGAACGATTAGTTTATCATACATCTAGCAGGGAGGTCAATGTGTTTGTATGAGTGAGGAAAGAAGAAAATGAAATAAAGGATTAAAATTTTTTCTACATAAAGACCTCATTGCAGCAATGGGGGCTACTTAGAGAGCTTATGTGATAATGATAGAGATATAATGTACAAATGCCTTGATTCTAGAAGTTGAATTAGCATCTAGGAAAAGCATGAAGGAGAAGAAATTCATTATCCTGTGGCTTCAAGGACTATTCCTTTGTGTTATCTACAGAGAGCTGAGATTCAAAACAAGCCTTTCTGGTTCCAAAGGCTTTGCTTCTTCTCTTATGCCCTCTATTTGCTGGTATGCTTCAATTCACTTTGTCAAGATACTGAAAGACAAGTAACCAAATTCTAGTGAAAGTATTTCCATTATATAGGCATGACATAATTCCAGCTTTATATTAACTTGTATGAAATATCACTTCACCAAAATTTAAGTGGCATATTAAGAAAATAATCAAGCTATAGCAGTGGTTCTCAGTGAAGGGTAATTTCCCCTCAGAGTGGAAATTTGCAAATGTCTGGAGACCTTTTCGGTTGTGACAACTTAGAGACAGCAGTGATGCTTATATACAGTGAGTACAGGCCAGGATTGCTGCAAACATCTTACAACAACAGAGTGATTGCTCACAGCAAAGAATTATCTATGTCAAATGTTAATAATGCTCAGGTTGAGAAAACTTGACCTACGTATGGTAGACCTAGGTCATGTGTCCTCATTTAAAATTCAACATATTTTAAATGAGAATCAATTGTGAAAATATGTTCATGCTTTTTGAAAATTGTAAGGCTCAACTGTGATAACATGCTTCAGCCTTTTGGATATTATAAAGAAAGGATTAATCTCAATTTATTTACTTAAACCTTTATTTATTGAAATATTATAAAATAAATGTTCTTACAAATATATTCTGATATAATCTAAGCTACATAGACACAACCTCTTATATACTTCATCATAACCCCAGTATCTCCACAGTCAAGTAGTATTATGCACATTAAAAAAAGTTTGTTTAATTAATGAACTAATATACTAGCATAACAATTGCAATTCCTGGGCAGAATCTTCTACCCAGGTTTAAAATGAAATGAGTAAAAATGAATACCAAGTAGAAAAAAACTATATGGTAAAACTGTATGGTAATCAATCTATTTTTCATGGAAATGAAGCTTATAAAATATAGCATTTTTTTTGAAAAGAGTTCATTTTAATAACTCCAAAGTTAATTTTAATAGCTATACAACTTAAGAAATATTTGTTATTTCAACAGCTTTAAAATTTGATCTGATCATTACCAAATATTTATACTTTTGGATTTGAGTATGTTTTACTGTTATTTCTTATGTTATTTTCCATTGAAAATTATCCATATATAAAATATTTTATTTATATTACATCCTGCTTGAGATAATACTTTAAGAGTTAGATAACAGTAAATGTAAATGAAGCAAACTCAGCATTCTTTACATTTAACATTCCATATGTTAGTACTTCACTCCGGTTCCAAATTATTTATACAACAATTTATCTAAGATACTATCAAAATATTTTTTAAATTACAATCTGTTTATTAAAAAGACTCACTTTATGTTATTTGTAAAAGTCAGCTACTTTGACAGGAAAATAAATTGTTAGACAGAAAAATAAACAAGAAAAGATATTTGGCAGACAAAATAAGCAAAAAGACACAGTAGAAGAGGAAAAAGGAACACAAATTTAGAGCACTAAGTGAAAGTAAAGTCATCATTTAAAAATTTACTAAGACTTAAAAACTTCTACTGTTATATTTGTGTGACTTCCATTAGAGGAATAGATAGTCCTGAAATCATAATGGTGGAAGGAGTTTCTTACATAATTTGACTTTGACTATTTCTTATATAACTAGTACTAATTGAGCTCTTTATATATTCCAGGCACTCTGCTAAGCTGTTTATTACCCTATTTACTATCCTATTATACTATTTATTTATATCTATCAATTACAAATATTTAATACTATTTATCATACTACCATTATAATCCTTATTATACTATTACTAGATTATTATATTATTTTACTACTTACTATATCTTTACATATACTATTTGTTATTTATTTTATTATACTATTTACTAAGTCTTTAAACTATCCAAACAACTATAAAATGTAGGTACTATTACTTTTCATGTTTCACAAAAAAGGAGACCAGAGACATTAAATTATCTCATTGATTCATTTATTCAACAACAAAAAAATGGAAAGACACATTGATGTCTAAGGAGGAATAAAAAATAAGCCAATAGAGGAAGTAAAATGAAATAATAAAAGATGGCCAATTTAGCACAGAGAAGACAGGAAGAGAAAAAAAAAAGACACAAAACATAAATGGAACAAATAGAAAATAACTAGAATAATGGTAGATTTTAATACAGTTGTATCAATAATCACTTTAAATACAAATGGCTTAAACATACCAGCTATAATACAGAGATTGTCGGATTGAATAAGAAAGTAAAATACAGGGGCTTCCCTGGTGGCGCAGTGGTTGAGAGTCTGCCTGCCGATACAGGGGACACGGGTTCGCGCCCCGGTGCGGGAAGATCCCACATGCCGCGGAGCGGCTGGGCCCGTGAGCCATGGCCGCTGAGCCTGCACGTCCGGAGCCTATGCTCCGCGCAACAGGAGAGGCCACAACAGTGAGAGGCCCACGTACCGCAAAAAAAAAAAAAAAAAGAAAGAAAGTAAAATACAACTATATGCTGTCTACAGGAAACCTACTTAAAATATAACAACCTAAATAGGTTAGAGGGTAAAAAAAAGACAAATGGTATATTATGCAATTACTAAGTAAAATAAAACTGTATTAATTTCAGACAAAGAGACTTCAGAACAAGGAATATTATCAGGGATAAAGAAGGCCTTTATATAACAATAAAAGGGTCATTCTTAAGAAGACATAACAATCTTAAATATATATGCACTTAAAAATCTCCAAAAACATAAGGCAAAATTCATAAATCTGAATAAAGCAATAGCTAAATCCACAACAGCACTCCTCTCTCTGTAATTGGTTGAACAAAGGGCATCAACTTAATAAAACACAGATGACTTAAACAACACAATCAACAAACTCTACCTAATTGAATTTATTGAATACTCCATCCAACCCCAGTGGAAAACACATTCTTTTCAAGTGCACATGGAATATTCACCAAGATGGACAATATTCTGGATCACAAAATAAACTTTAACACATGTAGAGAGTAGAAATCACACAAAGTATGCGTTAGAAACATAACAGAATTAAACTAGAAATCAATAATAGAAAGATACTCAGAAAGAATCCTTTAATGTTGGAAATTAAGCAACACCCCTAAATAACCCATAGGTCCAAGAAGAAGACTTTATGAAAGAAATTTTTTTGAGCTAAATGAAAATACAACATATCAAAACTGTGGGATGAAACTAAAGCAGAACTTAGAGGAAATTATATAATATTAAGTGCATATATTAGAAAAGAAGAAAAATTTTAAATCAGTAACCTAAGTCTCCATTTAGGTAGAAACTGAAAACCATAGAAAAAAGACCAAAGTCCAAACAAAAAAAGCAGTGAAATAAGAAATGTGCATGAAGTCATTCATTCAGCTAATAAGCTAATAGATTCAGGCAGTATGTCTCCAGAATCTACATGCTTAACTAGGACTGGAACACTGAAAAGACTAGTAAGCAAAGTAGTATATAGACATTGATAAGCATGAACTAAGATAAATAACTAAAGTAATAATAAGCAATAACATTTAAATTAAGGAGGAAGTGATTCTTAAAGAATTTTAAAGGCTTATGTTATTTAGATGACAGATGTAGATATTAATTTCAAGCTTAAGTACAGTAAACAAGTTAACATTTTAATTTAGTAAGTAAAATAATATAAATATAATATTTAGTTTAAAGAGAGCAAAGGCTAAAAAAGTGGAGAAAAAAATAGAAGAGAAAGTAACTGATCAAAAAGAAAGCAGAAATATCGCTTCTCGGCCTTTTGGCTAAGATCAAGTGTAAAAAGAACGCAGAAATAATTTGGAAAGAAAGAATAAACAAATCACAAAATACAATGACATGTACTGATTGATATATGTAATCATTATAAATGTCACAGTCATTTAGAGAAAATCCAGAAGTTGATAAATTTTCTAAAGCAAAACAATAGTAACAACATCTTGCTTTAGGCTATTTAAAAGAGGAAACACTAATCATAGAAAATTTGAAAGTGAAAGAATGAAAAAAATATACTAAGCCAACACAAACAAAAGAGAGGACTATGCTAATATTAGATAAAAGGAACTTCAAGAAAAAAAGCATTATGAAGATGAACGAGGAAAGTATGTAATAGGAAAATGCTACAATTCAACAGGAATATGTAAAATTTCTAAGTTTACATAGAGTTAATGGCATAGACTTGAACATATAAGGCAAAAAGGAGCAAAAATCGATAAAAAGACAAATCAATGCTATTATTAAAATATTTTATGCATATCTTTTTGCAACTGATAGATGAAGCAGGAAAAATTTAACAAACTAATTGAATGAACATACATATACAGACGTTATCATCCAACAATTAAAAATATGTGTTCTTGTCAATCATTCATGAATGTTTATAAAATCTGACCACAGAAAAAGTATCAAAATAAAAATAAAAAGTAATATTAAATAGATCATATTCCCTGAAAAATATGTAATAAAATTAGATATAAGAATCATAGAAATAATAAAAAACACACTTTATTTCAGAAATTTAAAAAATATTCTAAATAACTCAGGATTTGAATTTGATACTATGAAGCAAAGTAGGGGGGAAAACCTACTTTGTGTGAAACTAAGCTATAGTCAGAGGAAAGTTTAGACTTTTGGTGTCTAAACTTCTAGAAAAAAATATATAATAAATATATATATTCATATAATAAATATTCATATAATTTATTCATATAATAAATATGAAATAGTGAAAAGAAACATCCATTATTGAAATAAAGCAAAGGTTAAACAAAGAGGTTCTATGTCATCAATTGTTTTTTGAGTAGATAATAAGTTGGAAATAAACATCTGGCAAGTCTTATGAAGAAAAAAGAGAAAACACACAAAGAATATTAGGAATTACAAAACCAACAAAGCAGTTACATCAGATATTTTAAAATAATATGTGAACATTATGAACAACTTGATGGCATTGATTACAAAATCTAGACCATATGGGCATTTTCCTAGACAAATTTAACTTACTAAATTTGATCAGAAGAAATAGAAAATCTGAATGAAGTCATTACTATCTTAAAAATTATATTGATTTATTAAAATCTACCAATAACAAAGTTTCAGGCCCAGCAAGTTTTATAAGCAAATTATATCAGACACTTACAAAGCACACAAACTCAATCTTTTATACACTATTTTACAGCATAAACCAAAAATCTCTACTAATATGTTCTTAATTCTGAAATCAGGCAAGGACAGGTTAGAAGATACAATTCTTAAATAAAAATTAGCAAATTAAATCCAGCAATGTATAAAAATATAATAAAATATGATCAAGTTGGATACATTGTAGGAATGTTTGGATGGTTTAATATTTAAAAATCTATTGATGTAATCCTAATTTAACTTAAAGATTAAATTAATAAAGATGCTAATGTAAAGTGGAGTCATTTGATAATATTCAATATGCATTCACAGTAAAAACTCTTAGCAAACTACAAATGCTAGTGAACTTTTAAAATAAAAAATCACATCAAACATTATTCTTAACAGTTACTGATTAAGATCATTGCTTTTAAACTCAAGAAAGAGATGAGATGGCAACTAGCATTGCTTTTATTCAATCTTGTACTAGAGGCCCTAACCAGAAGAGGAGTATAAGAAAAAATTCCATAAAAAATTCCAATCAAGTTAATTGTTCAAATAGAAAATGCAAAAGAATTTACAAGTACATTATTACTATTAATACAATCATTCAAACAGTCTGCATATACAAGTATCAATTGTATATGCTATACTGGCAACAAACTGATAAAAAATACTGGGTTTTTTTTTTAAAGAAAAAAAAAAAACTCCCATGCACCAGAGGAACAAAAATGCTAATGTACTTAGAAATGATGAAGAACATTATAAAACTTTATTGAAACTCATTAACATCAACTTAAATAAATGGAGACATATACCATGTTCTTGGATATCAACACTGCTCAAGTTAATCTACAACTTTAACTCAACCTTTAACCCATAGCCAGTGGTGTTTTCATTGTATTTGAAAAAGTGATTGCATAATTGATGTAGAAGAGGAAAAAGCCCATGCAATCCCAGATAATTCTGAAGAAGAACAGCAGAAAGGACTTCTCCAATTAGACATAAAGGCACACTTCCATATTATGAAGGGAGTGTGATATCATTATAGAGATCGTCAATATACAAGTAGAACAGAATAAAGCACTGAAAATAGAGCTATATCTGGATGAGAAGTTGATATCTGAATGCCATTCTAGGCCAATGGGTAAATGATGGATTATTTAATAAATGATCCTAAGACAACTGATTATACCTATAGAAATCATACAGTCAAATCCTTAACACAAAAGATACATAAAGTAGATAAATGATTTAAATATAAAAAGTAAATCTTTTAGAAAAAATAATAATCAATTATATCAAATATATTTATTGTGTCAGTATAGGAAATGGAATCATAATAAAAGATTAAAAAAGCATGAAGAAAATATAAATACATCTGATTACATTAAATAAAAAAAACTTTTGATTTGTTTTTGTTTTATAATATCAAAAGATACCATAGCAAAATGAAAAGATGAAGTGCTAACTGGATGAAACATTAAGCAGCAATATAAAATGGTGATTACAAGAAAATGTAAGAATACTGTGATAAAATTTTAATTTCAAAATTATTTTTAGTTACATAGCCTTCAACTATATAAAACACACACACAAATACACACACATAGATAGATGATAGATCTGTAGTCAGATGAGAAAGAGGAAAAGAGAGATTCATCGATGGGCCATATCTATAACATTTATCTTGCCACTATTTCCAAATGAATCATGATAATGCCTGTCAATATATCAGTGTCCTATGATATCACTATATGATAGGCATTAGAATGCTCAGATTTCTCACCCTCACCCTCAATTGCTGAATTCCTGTTAGTCTACCCAATCCTGACTTAATACCTCCACTTAACCTCAGGTCCCCTGTCAGTCAAATCTTAGAGCCACAACACCAGAGGTGGATCCCAGTGTGACTCCCAAACTTTTGCACTTTTTACCACTTTCTCATGTTGGTTCAGTCCTTGGCTCTTCACAGTGAAAACTTCCTCATTACACAGAACTCACTAGAACTGGGAATAAGACCCTAAAATGCTAGCTACAAATATCTCATTCTGCTTCTCTTGTGATGCCCTCTCAGCTGATTTATATGTTGAGTAGATTCCTGTAAGTATGTCTGCCTCCATGGTACCTTGTAATCACTCTCTAATGAGACAATATACTCTTTATGAATTTTCTATTTATGTATCTTCTCAACTGGACTTTTAGCCCTATAGTCACTTCTACTCAGTTCTCTTTGTGAGTTTTTAGCTGTCAATTCTTACACTCATAAGTTTGGCAATCTCATCTTCTCTCACATAATTGCAATTATGTATATATGAATAATTTCCATGTATGTATGTATATATATATATATATATATATATATACACACACACACACATATATAAACATCCAGAAATATGTATAGATATAGAATAGGGTTAGGTATAGAGAAAGAGAGAGACAGATAGGGAGAAACAGAGATATTGCTAGGCTAACCCAGACCCACTCATCTACCACTATCTTTGTATCTCAAACTTAACATGTCCTAAATGGAAATTATCTCCTTCACAACCTTCCTACTACACTCCTGAGTCAAATCTAATTCTCCAGCACCCTCTTACTCTATATTGGCACAATCATCAGCCCAGAAGACCAACATCACCAGCCCAGAAGACCAACATCACCAGCCCAGAAGCCCAACATAAAATCCTAAACTTTATTAAATTCTCCCTCTCTCCCATCTACACAATAATCAATTCCTGCCACACTGACTTCACTTTTATTCTTTTTCAAAATGAGGACTTTATTCTGTTTACCATGTTAAAATTAACTTTAGAATCATTTTGACAAGTTTTGCCCAAACCATAAATTAATTCAAAAGCTTCTGAATTATTAACATATGTTAGTTTTCTTACTCAGGAACCTGGTAATGCCATTTATTCCTTTTTATGTTTTCTTCAGATCACTTAATAAGCTTATAATTGTCTTAAACTTGACACACCTCTGCATACAATTTTTTCCAAACACCATGTATTTTTAAAAACACATAACTAAATTTTGATGGAATTAGTTAATACTTTTTGAGTCAGTTTTGTAACTTTATTATAAATATTAGTTTTGCAAAATATATTCTTTGTAAAAAGAATAATGATGCTTATCATCACCATTTCTCTTGCACATTTAATTATAAAAGTCATGTAAGCTTGATTGAAAAAAACCAAAATTTACAGAGTAAATAAATGACAATTTGAAAGTCAATTCTCCCTCTTCCCAGTGTCACTCCCCAGAGATAGGAATATAGAGATAGAGATTGTAATAAAATAGGTAGGAAGGTAAGTAGATCGGTTATATAAAAAATAGATAATTATCTATCTATAATTCCTATATATAATCTATATATAAATACACAAAATATATGTTTCATAAATGCTCACACATATACACATATACATGTAAAATTTTCTATACACATAACCTTTTCAATTGGCTATAGAAATTTTCAGCCCAAATAAAATTGTAGTGTTCAACCATCAGGACATGAATATTATTCTACCTTTATACATGGAAATAGGTCTCATTTCTAGTCACTGCATAAAAGGATTTTATTATTATTATTTTTTTTGTCAAAAGACATTTCAGTGGTTTCCACCTAGTTCACAAGAATTTGGAAGGGGAAAGTAATCCTTATAGAGTACATTTTGGTTTTATATGGGAGAAGAAAAATGGAATTTAGGAGAAGCCAGTGCATAAACAGCATATTCAAAAAATAATTAGGAACTATAATTAAGTGGTAGTGAGTCAGTTCAATCATGGAATCTACAGCTTTGCATTACAAAGAAGGTTAAAGAGAATGATATTCTAGTAATCAAGATATACACTACCTTGTAGGAATTAAGGAATACGAGAATGAGGTTGTTTGTTAATTATTTTCTCTGATTAGGTTACCTATTTCTCCTCATGTGCATTTAAATATTAATCAGAGATTCACTTTAGCACAAGATTATTCAAAAGGATAAAATGAGGGAAGAGTTCAAGTATAAGATAAACAGCCATTTAAACGGAGATAAGAGTTACCTGCTTACTAAGCTTAGAATTTAATAATTACGAAAGCTGCTTGTAAATTTTATGATCGATTTCATTTTTGCTATCTTATAAACTGAACTTTTATGTTAGTAAAATTAGTTTAGTGTTTGGCTTTCAAACTCAAATTCTTATAAAAATCACTAAATCTTTTACTTTCAGACCTCTGTTACTTAAATTTTAGGCTACACAGTTTCTAATACACTAGAAGATTGGTATGCAGTGGTAGAAAGAAAAGGGACAATTCTCTGTGATAAATGTCTGATCTTAAATTACTTACATAATCACTTCTAAAAGCACATCCAGGTTTTTAAAACGCAAAACACTTTCATTTTCATTAAGAGAGAAAAATCACTAAACTAACCAATTTTAAAAGGGCAATTTTACCACCAAGGATCTTAAAATCTGGAGATGTCTTTCCTAATTAAAAAAATTAATTAGAGTGGATGTGTTAGTTATTACAAACAGATGTCAAGGGTCATTCCACTTAAATCACTGAGTAGTAAGCAGAGTTAATTATTCAGAGTCCATGTATGTACAAAATATTTAAAATGCAACCGCGAGTTAAATGGATTCATCACATTCTTTCTTAGATGATTTTTTAAACTAGATGGAAAAGTGGCAAGAATTCACAAATATATATATTTGCAACTCTTGTATTATGTACTTTTTATAACTCGTATTAAGGAGCTTGCAATATAACTATCTCTAGCATAAAGCACGTTTGTATTTGTTTATGAGACAGGACAGTGAAACTGACTCAAAAAGGCTACAAGACAAATGTTCTTACATATTTTGCCTTATCTTTGTCCATATTTTAGTAAGTGAATATAATTTCAAAACATTGGGGTTTTGAGTTTCAAACTTTTGAAACCTTTGTACTGTTTATCTTGTGCTGGAAAAGGATTAAAGAATGAGATTGGGAGAAAATCCAACTCAGTGTAGACCACAGACAATCTTACATGCATCTGGGAATTCCAAAGGTGTACTTGCAGGCAAGAAATGCACGGTATTAATGAATGAGTAGGTACAGCCAGTATGGAATTTAGAGATGTTTCAGGCTAATGCTTCATTTGCGGTCAAGGAAGCAAAGAGGTTAAATGACTTGTCAAAGGTTCACCAACAAGTCAGCAGAAGAATTGGGTTTACAAATCAGTAACTAAATCAAATATTTAGCGGGTAAAAATCCGTACCCACACTCAAAAACTAACATATTTTTAGAGAATGTCAGCATAGAAAAACAGAGACCTTCT
The DNA here is from genome assembly GCF_039906515.1 of Pseudorca crassidens. Lineage (NCBI taxonomy): Eukaryota > Metazoa > Chordata > Mammalia > Artiodactyla > Delphinidae > Pseudorca > Pseudorca crassidens. The sequence continues at coordinate 66,289,892 of NC_090312.1, forward strand.
TCTCTCTAAACACTAATAAACTACTGATAAAATCTTCTGAAAAGAAAAAAAAAATTTCTTAGTGATAGTCATAAGAAGTGTTAAGAGGTGACTACATCCCAGATTCTGGTAGAAATTTCTATAATTACCTACATGAGTGAGGGGAATTAAGAAATATCTATCCTCCTTTCCACTCATGGACCACCAAATATAATAGGTATAATTCAAAATCACAAATTCTAGAGTCAGACAGGTAAGAAGATCAAACTAGTCTCCACAATTAATAATTCACGTTATAAGATCCCAGAGTACCTATATATAAGTAATAAGAGATCATTTTAATTTGTACTAAAACCATCAAGAATCTAATAAATCATCATAAGTGGAACATAAATATACAATTTAGACAAAGGGAAATAAAAATAGGATACCAACCTATGAGAAAATATCCAAATTTGGTAATAATCAAAGGACATTAATCTTAAAACATAATGTTATGCCTAGCAAATTGGCTTATTTTGTAAATGACATTATATGCTGCAGATAACTTACATCACTCATACAATGCTGATAACAATATAAACTGCCCTCCCCTAAGTGTATATATATATATATATGTATATGAATATGTATAAATCAAGAGATATTAAAATGCTTATAACATTTGGCCTAGTAATACTAGTTCTAAGAAGGTATCTTTCTTGAGATTTAATAAGCAGAGAGGCACTTGGTATTAAAAGCAGAAATACTATTGTTTAATATAAATGGTAAAACTCTGTTTTCTTTCCTGATCATGCCCAGAATTTTACTGGCTTTTAGGATTATGAAGGCAACTTTAGGCTTGTGTATTCCCAAAATAGTCTACAATGATTCCTAGGTCCTTAGAACACCTAGAACTTTCTGTTTACTGACTTTAAACTAGTTCCCATCTATAGCAAAGGATTATAACTTATGATGACATAATTTTTTCATACGTGGCACACTCCCACTGGCACACCCAGAGTTGTCAATAATTCTCTGCGTTATGGCTGAGTAACTCCATCCCTTTCCTACTCAAAAAATCATTTCATAATTCGAGAGAGTTTTTATAGGCATAGCGCTGATTCAATTCTAACATAAAAGAAACAATCCTCACACTTTGCTGAAGTATTATAAGAAACAAATTACAATACACATAACATTGATTGTCACACATCAGCTTGTCATGGCACCGTGTACAGGAAGCTCCTCTGATCTAGACCAGCAGCAATTGTAAGAATATCTTGACAACATCTGTACGTTGAATTTTCTTGACCTACTATTACTATTATAACAAAAATAATATATGGCATTTATTAGATGATTACTCTTTGTCAGGCCCTATGTTAGTTTACATACTTTATCTTATTTAACACTTACAATAGCTCTGTAGGTGACCACCATTTTTAATCTTTATTTTATAGAGAGGAAAATGGTGCTTACAGAGCATAAGTAATTGCCCAAAATACAGTAAGCGATAAAATCAAACACAAATATAGGGCTATCTAATGTTCTCATAACCAGTGCTTTTTTTTTTTTTAATCACAGGAAATTTCTTCAGATATTGAGAATTATTTGCCTAAGAAGTCTTCTATATGGAAAGTAATCTCCTTCTCCCTCCAGATTCCAAATTGCCCTTCCTAGTGGCACCACGACTATTTTGGAGTTATTACGAGTTTGTGCAGAGAAAGTCTATACATGAAAAAACTGTATGTGTGTAAGTGTGTTTGTGTACTTTTTAAATACAAATAAATCAAAATCTACATTATGTCCTTCAAATGTCTTTATTTGCTTGAGAATCTACCCAGGAAATGTTTCCATATCATCATATATATTGGGCAATCACTCTCAATAGACAGTTAAGTTGTCTACAGGCGTTTGCTCTTACAGACAATATTATCATGAATAGTCTGCAAACATCTTTGCCAACAGTGTATGAGTCTTTCTAAAGACAGTATCCCTGAGTCAACAGGTATGAATATTTTTTTCTTTTTGAGAGATAGGGTCAAATTACTTCAAAGTTATTGTAATAATTTACATATACACCAACACTATATGGCAATAAAATGCCTGTTTTCCCACAACCTCATCAAGACCAAATATTAACAGAAATTTTTATTTTGGCTAAAATGAAGAGTAGAAATATTACATTGTTGTTTATACTTCCATTTCTTTAATTATTTGTATAGACCAGGCACTTTACCATATGTTTAAAAGTTTATTTTTTTCTTTGAGCTACATGCAAATATCCTTTTGCCTATAAAGCTGGTTGCTACTTTCTTGATTAATAAATGCTCTTTATATATTAAAATTAATATTCATCTAAAATATGTTATAAACTACCATTTCTGTCATGCAGATTTTTAAAAAAATTTCATAGTCAAATTTCATTATTTGTTGTATTGTATACTTTAGTGTGTTTACTGTATAGAGGTATTCTCACTAGAATTAGAGAAAAAATATTCTTACAAATTTTACAGCTAATATTTTACATTTAAAAATTTATTTCATCTGAGATAAACAACGAAGTCTTATTTTATAGCACAGAGAACTATATTCAATATCCTATGATATACCATAATGGAAAAGAATATTTAAAAAAAGAATATATATATGTATAACTGAATCACTTTGTGGGTATAGCAGAAATTAACACAACTTTGTAAATCAACTACACTTCGGTAAAATGTGTAGTTCCCAGCCTCAAAGCCTATGTCCGTTTGAGAGTTTACAAGTCCCCCAAGTGTTCTCTTCATGGTTACTGAGGCTCTGTCACTCACACATTTGAGCAAATCTAGTGTGAATCCATGTACCCATGGATCCTGTCAGCACTTTTTTTTATTATTATGAAATTCTTAATTTGTCCAAAACCCATTTCCTCCATTTTTTCTTTTATTAGTCAAAACCTGCATTTAAAAAATGAGACTATTTGTTTGGTTAAAAAAAAAAATTCATCTGGAATATATTTTGTCATGATATATGAAGTAGGGATGCAGTTGTAATTTATTTTTCCCTGATTGAATTCTGGCCTGTTGTCTACACACGTTTATTGAATAAAACATCTTTTAGCAATCATTTGATATAGTCTCCACATAAACAAAAAAGAGCTGTGCGTGTGTGAGTGTATTCAGGAATACATTTGGACTCTGTTTTATCTTATTGATCTATCATGTACCATTTTTTAAGAATTACTGTGGTTTTATAGTGTGTTTTAAAATCTGGTGTTATCTATTACTCCCAGAATATACATATACATATATACACATTTATATATATGTGTATATATATATATATGTTATATATACACACACAGAAACAATAAATAAACATATATAGACATTTAGAGTACATATATATTTATGTATGTATATTTATTTATAATTCAGCTGTTTAATAATATTCCAAAGGTTGTGCAACCAGCATCGCTACCTCTAATTCCAGAACATTTTCATCACCCCCCCCCCCCCAAAGCCACTCATTACTAGCCCTTAGTAACCACTACTCTATGTTTTTTCTCTAGTAGGTTTCCCCATTCTGGACATTTCATATAAATGGAATTGTATGATATTTTGTGTGTGTGTGAGTTTGTCTTGTTCTTTTCACTTAACATAATGTTGTCATGATTCATCTATCTTATAGGATGTATCAGGACTTCATGTTTTGTTTGAATAATATTCCATTGTATAGATCTACCCCATTTTGTTTATCCATTCATCAGTTGATGGAATTGTGGATTGTTTCCACTTTTTGTCTATTATGAATAATGCTGCTATGAACATTGGTATACTAGTTTTTTGTATGAAAATATATTTTAAATTCTCTTAGGTATATACTTAGAAGTAGAATTGTTGGATCATATGGTTAATCTATGTTTAACTTTTTGAGAAACTGCAAAAATTTTTCCCAAAGCAGCTGTGATAATTTACATTCTATCCAGTAATGTATATGAGGTTTCAATTTTTCAGTGTCCTGGCCAATACTTGTTTCTGTGTCTCTTTTTTATGATGCCCATCATAGGATGTGTTAAATCTTATTTCATTGTCATTCTAAATTGCATTTCCCATTTATGTATCTTCTTTATGAAAGCACCTATTCAAATCCTTTGTCCATTTGTAATTGGGTTATATCATATTATTGTTGCAGTGTTAGAGTTCTTTTTATAGTCTAGATACTAGGCCCTTAACAGATATATGATTTGCAAATATTATCTCCCATTCTGTTGGCTGTCTCTTCAATTTCTTGATATTGTCCTTTGAAGCACAAAGATTTTCAATTTTGATAAGTCCAATTGTTTTTTCCTTTTCTTAGTTGTGCTTTTAGTATCGTATCTAAAAGTCCATTGCTTAATCCAAGGTCATGAGGATGTAAAACTATGTTTTCTTCTAAGGATTTTATCAATTTAGCTCTTAGATTTAGGCCATTGATCATTCTGAGTATATTTTTGTATATTGTGTTAGGTAGGGGTCCAACTTCATCCTCTTTCATATGAATTTCCAGATGACCCAGCACCATCTGTTGTAGAGACCATTCTTTTCATATTGAATAGTCTTAGTACTCTTGTCAAAATTAGTTGACTATAAATGTGTGGATTTATATCTGGACTCTCAGTTCTATGTATCCGTTTTTATTCCAGTACCATACATTTTTAATTACTGCAGTTTTGTAAAAAGTTGTAGTAAGTTTTGAAGTCAAGAAGAATGGGTCCTCCAACACATCTTTTTTTTTTTAATACTGCTTCTTTTTTTAAAATTATATTTATCTATTTATTATTTATTTACTTATTAGCCATGCCACGTGGATTGTGGGATGTTAGTTCCCCAACCAGGGATTAAACCCAGGCCCTCAGCAGTGAAAGCACAGGATTTTATGTGGTTCCCAAATGTCTCAGTGTTTTGCCTACAATATAAATACTTTAATTTTCTTTTAAATTTTTCAGTGAGGTTTCTGTTAACATGTATATTATATTAATAATAGCATGGTATATTTTTAAAGTGTCTGTACATATTTTTGAAATTTTTATGACTGAAAATTGAGACAGCAAGATAATATTAAATGCAATTTAAGTTTAGCTTCTAAATTGATTTGGCATATCATAGCATAAGACTTTTAATTAAAAAATAATTCCAAGGAATCCTATGAATAAATTCATAGAGTAACAAAAGCTTGGAAATCAGAAATATCTAGAGAGTTTCTTTCATTACTGTAAAGGAAACAAAAACAGCTAGGAAAGATCAGGGAGCAACCAGGAAGAAAATAGATTTGATAATAAGATTTAAGATGAAATAAAGATTTTCTGCCCTGAATTTATAATGATGTGCTCCTCTTCAATAGCTATAGGAAACAATGTTATCTTTTTGTCTGTGAGTTATTTATTAGATATATAATTTACTGGGATTTACATCTCTTTTAATTTCTTTATTATGTCCAGCAGTTAGGAATTCCTTCGGCAAGGAATCAGATGTGATATCCTTTGCTTAATGAAGTTACATTTGCTTTAACAACGCACAAACACAAACACATTTCTTTCTGCCAACAGAGAGACCAGACTTTGTTTTAAAACAGCTGTTTATGTACTTAAGGCCTTTAAAGTAAATTCAAATACAAATACACAGCTCTGTTAGGTTCTCAGTCATTAAACACTTCTCTACACAACATTTATATACCCAGTCAAATCTAGTGGGAAGCAAGGGACTGTGGACAACTTCTTAACTAAGCTCTTCTGAATCACAGGTCAATGGAACTGAGAACATGCGCTTTCTACAGCAAAATTTATACTTGGTCGATAAGGTAATGTTTCCAAATCTAGTAAACACTGCTGCATTTGATTTTCTCTAAAACTGCAATTCTTATAATCACAAAATTTTTATGCTGGTCGTCTGAGATATAGCAAAACCTTTTTATTAAAACTTATTTTAATGCTGTTCACACATATAGCAACAATGTATCTGATGCTGCTCCACTGTAGTATAATTTCCACCTATGACATCATTTCTATGTTTTCTACATCTTTTTTCCACTTTTCTGGTTGTAGTAACATTAGTCCGATTGATTTTCACGGAACAAAAGCCAAAATTTATATGAACTCTTTCAAGAAAACAAGTTACATGTTTTTGAATTTTGCAGAAGAGGTCTCTATAAAAATTAAGTGGTAAGAAAAAGTGCAGGAGTCTTTAAGAATCCTAACATTTGAGAGTAAATCCCACGTTATAAGGTGGAGAATTCTAGTGCAGGCTGCCCAAAATAATTAGGAGGTTGAAAAATGTCCTAAGAAAAACTATAGTAATATCAAACTTTTGTTTGAGTAACTAAAAGTTGAAGGCTACAGGAAATATAAATAAAAATATCTCAAGTGTTATGAAGGTAATGTAATATCTACAAAGTTGAAAAAATTAGAATATTAAAATATATTCAAGAAGCTATCAGAAAGCTGCCAATAGACGTCAGGCAGAGTTCATGACAAAAAAAGCAAAAGATTAAAGACTAACAGTGACCAGAATAATATTTTTAAGATATTAATTACCTTTAAAAAGTAGATTTTATTGTAGATTTTGTTTTATCTTGTAATAATTTTCGGTACTTTCCAAATTTTCTGCATATAATTATAATATTAAAAATAGATTTAAATATAAAATTATTTTTGAAGAAGTAACAGACTTTACATGTTAGTTTTGATAGTATGTTCTTTTTCCCATGGTATTTCATACATCTTTCAATTATAAATTATTAATAGCACATCCTTATAAATATAAATACAACAGTTCACAAAATTCAAAGGCTTTGTTGAGGAAGGAGGGAATACGTAATTGATAAATTTGCTAAAAGGGGCAAAGAGAAAATATTAAAATATTGATAATATTCTATTTCTTAAGTAGGGAGGTAGCTATACCATTTTAATATTATTCTTTATACTGCATATATAACATGTTTATGTGTTAAATATTTCATTATAAAAAATGTAAACTGTTATGTCTTTATGGAAGTCACTGTTTCTCCCTTATACAAGTTCCAAAGTTGACAGCATGCTTAAGCAGAGACATTTAAAAATCAAGAAACTGTCAGCTCCTCAGCCTAGTGAATTCTGAGGCTTACAGTAACATGACTGGTTGGTAACTTAAAGACCTGTTTAAGAACAACTTCCCATCCTTAACAACTTTAATAAAAGTGATAATAGTGAATGCCGTCACATGGGGACAGTACAACTGAAGATTTCCAAGATATTGCAATTTATTAAAATTTTCTTTCATCTTTAATGTCCGCGCACGCACACACACACACACACACACACACACACACACACACAGGGCTAACAATGTAGAAGGAGACTGAGGAAAAATCATGTGGTAGAAGTGAAGATTTATTTGACAGTATTTCATACCAAGAAAGAGTACAAGATGAGAGGGGTAGGAGGGCATTGTTTCATCTTAAATCTTAAAAGATATAATCTGTGAATCAGTTGCCAAAGTACAACTAGAATAAGGATAAATTCATTTTGTTCCAAAATCACTGTCTTAGCTTGTCTAGCTCACTTGTCTAGCTTACTACTGGATCTTAATTACTCATTACTGGAGACCAAACTTCATGAAACTATGTAGTTTAACACCAAAAACATTACCTTGCACATAGCTGGCAGGCCATAATTTACAATCAATTTAAATTAAAATTGCTATCGTCACCTTTTTAAAGTAGTTTATTGTTAAACTAAAATATATTTTTCATGTATTTGAGTGCATGTTTATTTACATATATTTCGAGTTAATGACATTATCTAAAATTTGGCCCTTTCAAACATTACATTTTACCACTATTCATTCATTCAAAAAAAAATTAATGGCCATTTTTATGTTCTAGGCACTAATCTAGGCAATAATTTCAAGGATTAATAAGTCAGAGTACCTGCACTTGATGAAATTGTTTCTAAATACACATGATACACAATATTTTAATATGCAATCTGTATTTATTACATTCAATAAAAACAATTTTACTCTCTAGTCAATAGCAGTATTCTCAATGGTCACAAATTAAAGCTCAATTTATGCGACTATAATAAAATACCTCATTAAAGTTTGTCTCATTATTTTAGGCAATAAAGATGACTTAAATTTTCATTTACCTACCACATCATTTTCCTTAGTCTCCTTCTACATCTTCTACATTTTCAGCCCTGTGGGGGATGTATGCGTGGATATGTGTGTGTGTGTGTGTGTGTGTGTGTGTGTGTGTGTGTGTGTGTTGGAAGGTACAGGGAATGCTTTTTCCTCACTCCCTGCAAAAGCGTTTTGTTTAATTTTATTATGTCATTTATTATATTTCATGTTGTCTGTTAATTTATTGAATACGTGTTCATAACCTCACTACACTCTTTTTTGCAGGAAGGTTAAATATTTTATAAAACTCAGATTTTCCTGTTTTATTTCAACAAAGTATGGATTCAATAAATTTTCATAAATGAACTCAAAGTTTATAATTATTTAGTCAGTAGTCCTAAAATATATTATTATTTAAATATCAATACAGTGCTGCTCATGTTTTAAAAATATCAGTATAGTGAGGGTGGATTTTATTATTTGGCATTGATATCTATTCTGCAGATTTTGCTTAGAGTGGGAAATGTAGCAACAGAGAAAATAAAAGAAAATGTACCCCAATTACTTGGGACAAATTTTCAACTATTTCTTTTTGAAATGAATCACAATAAAAACATAATCAGGCTTAATGAAATTAGTAGGTACAGCAAATAAATTTCCTAATTTTTATTAATATCAGTGGGAATTATATATGCTTATCAGATGTTTAAACAGGTGAAAAACACTACAAGGCTTATATAAATTAATTTTAAAAACACTGTTGTTAAAATAGACATTATGAAATGTTAAGAATGTATACAATTTTGAAAAATAGGAAGCACAGTTACTAAATAAAGATATAGAAAATTTCACCCTAAACTGAAAACTATAAAGAGCAATTGTTTTTTTTTACATTTCAACTTAGCATTTTTTACAAATTACGATACCCAGCGCTAATAAAGATAAAGTAGAATAGACAATCTCTTACACTTCTGTTGGAAATACTCATTAGGTACAAACATTTTGCAAAACTACCTTTATAAGTTTTGTCTCAATGATTCATTTTGTGAGAAAAGAGGCCATTTTGGGAACTCTTCAGGGTGGAGAAGCCCATGTCCCACCATCCTCCATTTCTTCCTAGGACATGAAAGCGTCTCCCTAATCTAGTTCAGTCCAATAGTTCCTTTCCCTCCAGATATTTACCTTGCTTCCTCCTCTAAAATTTTTCAACAGGAATCTGGTCCATCCCAATGATGAGATTTCCCCTCCAATCCCAAACTTCACTAAATACATATTGTTAAAATAAACAAGGAGGCTGTTAGACTGAAGTGGCTCTGTTGCTTTGATGGCCTATCAAATCAAAACCCAAGCCTGTAAATGCCTCAAGGTGAAGAAATAGAAACCTAAGGACAACCAATCACAAACAGCCAACTAGGTTTCAAGCTATAGCCAATCAAATGATTGCCTTTATTTGCATCTTCTTTGTTTGCCTTTCCCTAGCTCTTGTCCAGTGGAGTGCTCCCAACAACTTCTGTTCTGGCGCTGTCTGACTGGAACTGATTTTTGCTCAAATAAATTCTTAAAACTTTTAATATGCCTCAGTTTATCTTTTAACAATATACATTTTTCACACATTCTAATGGTATATATATGAATACATATGTGTATGTGTTTGTACATATACATATATATATATATATATTTTTTAATCACGTTCCAACTCTGTTGGAAGCTCTTGCAGGCACTAAGTCTGCTGGATGCCATCTGTTTTTTGTGTCAAACCAATCTTGTTCCAAGAACCATCCCCCCTCCTCGCCTCCAAAGCGGAAGAGGCAGAGACTGCTTAGGATGGGTGGTTGTTCTTCTCTCACTTTTTCTCAAGAGAAATCACCTTCATTGTTTATCAGTCGAAGCTAAAAACGTCTTTAAGGCCTTCCTCATGTGGTTCCTGTGAGGATGAGTTGGGCCACTCTGTGAGGTCAGCTGGGATTGATAGAAAAGTGATGGACTTCCGGCAAGACTCGGGACAAATCCCGTAACCTCTGACAGTAGTAAGAGGTAGCATGAAGAGGTAGCGTGAAGTAGCGTGGTAAATTCTGTTATTATTAGGTGAGAATGGGATATATATGTAAAATGACACACAAATATAGATGCTTAGGATAAATCTCCAATTTAGTGCTAGAATTTGCATTTTATCCCAAATGCTCTCTGCTTTAACTAGTTTTTCTGATCTCTTTTTAATCTGTCATTGTGTAGCTACTGAAGGGACAGTAAAAGAATTTTCCCTGCCTTATGTGTTTCTAGCTGGGTTAGATCTTATCTGGATGGAGATTAGATTATCATCTAATCTCAGATGTTAGAGTGATTCATACTATCAATGCTGAAACAATTTAGAAAGGGAAGAAACAAGTAGGTGGGAACAATAGGGATAGATTGCGGGGGAGGTGACACTCCAGCTAGGCCTTGAACATTGGAAATAACTTTAAGAAGCAAGCATTCCAAGCCAGAAGTAGAGTATGAAAATAAGTATAGAAAACTCATTTTAAAGGCGAGTTCCTTCAGCATGCAAGAAAAGAATGAAACCAGGTTGTAGTAATACATGATGGTATAAAGCAGTGGACAGGAAACTCAGCACTGCACTGGGGCATACCTTCCCTAGAGAGGATGTCATTGAAACAGGCTTAAACATATGGCCATAATGACCTCATTGTCTAAAGCTGCTTGCTGGTTTCCAGCTTTGCTCTTCCTATGCTATCTCTTACCCACTGCAGTCTGTCTGTCTCAAATAGCTGGCTTCATCTGCTTGGAAATCTTCATAATGGATCTAACCATTTGTCTCCTAACAGACTTGCATCCTCCATTTCATTGAGAATTATAGTGATCTTAGAAGTATGTTGCCATGCTCCTCAAATCTCTATAATTAGAAAAAATTTCTTAAAAGATGCTATGGTTTTTATGTACATTTGTTAACTGCATATTTTCTTTACTCTCAACATGTATCTACTGGTATTATATAAAAATGTAAATATCATAAAATTAAGTTCTTTAGCAAAAACCATATATCAGTAATGTCATAACCATTACAGAACCATTAAAATGTGCTCATGCTAAGACTCTATATTATCATGTATTATTTCAATAACCCTTTGCATATATATATATATATATATTTTATTTTTCATTTTATAGTAGAAGAAAGTGTTATGTACAAAGACTAAGTCACTTTCCTCAAGTCACAGAGCTTATCAATGGTGGCGATGTGATTGAAAAGTTTATACTCTTCAAACTTAATCAAATGAATTTTAAGGAATGGATGAGATGGGTAGCTTTTTGGATTTCCAAATTACAAACGGTGCTACAGTACCCCAGCCTTAATTCAAAAAGTGTACACTGGTCCTGTACCTATCAATGTAGGAAGCCAGGGGGAGGGAAGGGAGAAACATGTTATTAAGCACAGACCTCTTTCTGTTGAGTATTCTTATGTGTGTGTAGTTTCAGTCAGCTAAAAGTAGACAGTCACAATCTTCAAATTTCTCTGTTTACTGGACACAGAAGTGTGTTTTCTTATTATATAAATTATAAACATTAAAAATCTTATGGCTCACAAAATCACAAAAGAAAATCTAAGAGAGAATTCAGAAAAAGAAAGCATTTGCAATTTTTTTCAGAACATTGATTCTACTACATTACTGCAAGTGAATTAAATATGTGCATCTGCTCTGATAAACAATTTTTATTCATAGAAACTGTTCCCTCCATCATTAAATAAATGCTCTTCAAATACTTTAAACTTTTTAGTTTGAAAATGTGCTAATTAACTGCATAGTGCCGGGCTCCAAACTGCCATCCTGTCTAGTCCTCCGTCTGGAACATATGTATATAAGCTTTTACGATATTTTGCAGGCATTATATCAGAAATGAGAATGGCAAAAGGCATAATTGTAATATGCGTACAACAAATCAGATTTGCAATATAAGATAGGAAGAAAAAGAGTTCCTTTAGAAGGTTGTGGTCAGTGTATACGTTGAGACCTTTCAATATATATGAGACCTTAGAAATCACAGGCAAGTCAGACAAGAAGAAAAGAGGTCTTTACAAGGTGTCCAAGTAATAAATAATTTACAAAGCAATTTAGAAACCTCAGCAGTCACCACTTACAAGGCTGTGGTAGGGAAGTAGTCTATATTTGTAGAGAAGAGTAGAATCAATACAAGGAGTAACCTGTCAGTTTTTTCTATAGTGTCAATATCTCAGACTGGTTGCTTTCACTGGTGCTCCTGTGGAAACAATTTCCAAAAGTATACTATTGAGTGACATGCTGCATGGATTAAATGATTTACTTTAATCCCCTAACTGCATGTTGAAAGACCCACAGCCCAAAAGGAATACTAGATAGCCTGAAGACAAAGCAACTATAACAACAGTGCGATTTTGGGCTTCCCTGGTGGTGCAGTGCTTGAGAGTCCGCCTGCCGATGCAGGGGACACGGGTTCGTGCCCCGGGAAGATCCTCCATGCCGCAGAGCGGCAGGGCCAGTGAGCCATGGCCGCTGAGCCTGCGCGTCCGGAGCCTGTGCTCCGCAACGGGAGAGGCCACAACAGTGAGAGGCCCACGTACAGCAAAAAAAATAAAATAAATAACAGTGTGATTTTGGAATGGTTTATACTTAAGAAAACCCCAGTGCCACAACAAGTTCCATCCAGAACAACGAGTAAAAATGAGAAGTGGCCACAATAGACTTATAACATATCTGGCTACCAGGAGGATCATTCACAATATTGAGAGATCTGATTAAACAGATTTATTGGTCAACTTTCCAGTTTGTAAGTCATCAGATAAAATGGTGATTTGATCTTAGAACAGCAACGGGCAGTCTTAACCATTCCCTTTTTGTTTGCACATGTGTGATAAAGATTTAGTAAAAATTTCTGAAGTGTCTTATCAAGCTCAAACAGGGTCTTAGCACTAAATAATTAGGTATAAGAAGAACTAACTTCATTAAATCAGAAGGCTATAAAATTAAATTGACTGTAAGCATACAGCAATGGGAAGCTTCAGAGACAAGTGCAGCAGGGAAACATTCCATCTTTAGCCATGGAGTAGGTTTAAAAAAGATGGCTCTCCCAACTTCACTGCTATGTGACTCTGACCTTTTAAATGAGAAGATGAGTTCAGTTTATCTCTGGTCCCTTCCAGCTCTAACAATTCTATAATTATAAACATCAATTATTATTCAGGGTTACAGTACATTGAGCTCTGTGAGCTCCTGAGGTGTGTGGAAAGGTTTGCCCTTAAATTGAAAGGCACTGAATTTTCAGGATAAAAAATTAAGATGTAAATATAAGGATAAGTTTTCTTTTTGTTTGTTTTTTGCTTTCCTAATTCAGATTCTGTCATTTAGGAACAGTCACAAACATTTAGAAGGTGGAAGAGACACAGAAGCTTCACTGCTCCTGCAACAGTAGCAGGTGAATAAATGCTTAGGCTTCACCATATAGGAGGTGCTTTTGTGAGCACTTTGTTCTTTGAATGAAATCCCTTCCTGCTTCAAATTCCTAAAGCGGTTTTTGCTTTTCTGACCAAAGCACGGATAATACAGTGTCTTTTACATTATTAATACACAGAAGACATCACATCACATGTATTCATTGTAAAGTCTGAGGAAACAGAATGAGAAAGGATATCAAAGACACTGAGATAAAGACGATTAAGAATGGCTGTTCCATACTGCCCCCATTTAAATCTCAGTTTTCTCATCTGTAAAATAAAAAAAATTTGGTATATTAATCCCTAAGATCCCTAATGCTTCAAAGTACTAAGATTGCATGATTCTAAGTTTATTGTTCAAAATGTCCATTTGTGTTAAATAACAGCAGCAATTTGAAACACAGCTTCTATCCTCAAGGAGTCAATCTACTTGTGGAGAGAAAAACTGGTAAGGGTAATTAGCATGAATGAGTGAGAAATGAGATTATTCTAACTCTAGGAACTTCTGCGATGCAGAGGAAAATTCCTAATTGAAGAATTGGGTGATCATGATATTAGGTCTAAGCTGGGCTGTAGAGAATAAGTAGATTTTGATTGGTAGACAAAAGAAGAATTTGGGGTAAAAAGAAAGCAAATGATGGATGTTCGAAAGGATATGTGAGACGTGACTGGACTTTAAAAGTGGTACTATATTATAGAGGGTTTAGAGAGGTTGAGACAGAAATTTTCAGGTTTGTTTCCAGGCATGACTGGAAGCCATGAAAGATTTTTTTTAAGCAGATAAGTGATAAGTGTACAAATCAAATGACACATTAAAAAATCAAATATATATCAATTCTGGAAGTTTTAAGTGTGGCAGGTCCTGAAACCAAGGACATGTTGTAAATTTTAAGAATACAAAATAAAGAAAAAAAAAAAAAAGAATGGGTGATCCACACATACAGTTATATGCAAAAGGACAACCCGTCTGTGAGTTGGCAAAAAAAGCCTGTCCCAATGTAACTTATCATGAAGGAAATTAAAGTTTATGAAAATGTGAAAATTATTAATCAGGAAAGAGCGAGTAAACAAAACAATTGGGATACTAGGTTTTACCATTTTTTAAATTGTTGAGATGTTAAGTGGGATTATAAAATTACTCACTTTTTGAATTCACTTTTGGAGTGTGAATTTTCAAAATCAACTTTAAAATTTTAAGCCAGAAAAGGTTTTTAAATTTTTGTTTGTTGTTTGCTTGAATTGGGCCAGGTCCCATCCACAAAGGTATAGATAAGCTGTATGGTTCATGGTTCTGCAAATGAACCACAGTAAATTATTACTAATTTAACTAAAGTATAAAATACTATTATACAGGACTACTATTTTCATGTATTTTGTCTTCCATCTCAGGGCTTAGCTCTACTCTGTACTTAAAAGTTCAGGAAAAAAAGATGGTCAAATCAGATTATTCAAATCTAGTTACTAAAATATAATGAAATGTATTGTCAAGGCTCAGGGAGAAAGCATGTTGGGGTCTCTGCAAATGGGACAATGAAAGGTACACTTTAAGAAGTAGAAAATTTAAGGAGAAATAATGGGGTAAAGGCTGGTCCTAGAGACAACATCCAAAGAAAGGATCATCAGATTCATTTGTAACCTCAGGCCCAAGAAGTCCAATGTGATGGTGAAAAAACAACAGCTGGAGATTAGGAATCCAGTTAAGATAGAGGCTGTCAATTTATTCATTCATTCATTCATAAGATTCGCAATAAGCCATGAATAAAAATAGGCCCTGTATAATCACTTCAGGTTCATACCTGATGCTTTTGATCTAAGGTACGGTGGGCAGCTGGCACAGACCTATGGGGAGCTCAGTAACTGTGACAACCTTCAGAATCTGTGTGTAGGCAGCATGACTTAATTCTTTGCCTATCAAATACTGTATCCCAATAGAGAAGATGTGGTACATAAATACAATGAAATATTACACAGCCATAAAAAAGAAAGAAATAATGCCATTTGCAGCAACATGGATGCAACTAGAGATTATCATACTAAGTGAAGTAAGTCAGAGAGAGAAAAACAAAGACCGTATGACATCACTTATATGTGGAATCTAAAATATGACACAAATGAACCTAAAAAACAGAAACAGACTCAATGGACAGAGAGAACAGACTTGTGGTTGCCAAGGGGCGGGGGTGGGGGGAGGGGGAAGGATGGACTGGGAGTTTGGGTTTAGTAGATGCACACTATTACATTTAGAATGTAATATAAATTTGATGTTATGTTACCTTGGTGAGTTTCAGGAAAAATAATTAACTTTTGAAAACCAAGTTTATCTTAAATACTAATGCTTGCAGTAAATAAAACATGTATCTTTAAATCTAGATGCTATAAATTTGATTGCTAGCAGTATCTGTGATAGAAAGTAATAGAAAGCATGAAATGCATATATAGAAAGAAGTATACCCAACCAGCTCAAAACCTTAATAGTTCTATGATGTAGACTTAATGTGGCTTCCTGTTCTGTAGTCTTAGATTTTACAAAGAATTTTCAATTAAAATTTTAAAACAATATTTTAAAGATTGACTTTGGATTAAACTATCTGGAAAAGTTAATCAATTGCTAATTGTATAGCAATTCATAAGATGGTTATAACTTTGCAATATAGAACTCTGATTTTCTCTTTCACACAGTCTATTTATTCAATGAAAACTCTTTGGGATTTGGTGTCAAAAGATATGGACTTGAGGGACTTCCTTGGTGGCACAGTGGTTAAGAATCCGCCTGCCAATGCAGGGGACACAAGTTTGAGCCCTGGTCCTGGAAGGTCCCACATGCCATGGAGAAACTAAGCCTATGCGCCACAACTACTGAGCCTGCGTGCTGCAACTACTGAAGCCCGCGTGCCTAGAGCGCATGCTCAGCAACAAGAGAAGCCACCACAAAGAGAAGCCTGTGCACTGCAATGAAGACTAGCCCCTGCTCGCCGCAACTGGAGGAAGCCTGTGCATAGCAATGAAGACCCAACGCAGCCAAAAATTAAAAACAAAAAAAAATCTGGACTTGAGAACAAGCTCCAACAATCTGGGGTGAGTAGATTTTAATAACTGTGTTCCTTTTTACAGAAAATGATTAAAAAGTATAGAAAATTTGAAGAAAGTTAAGATTGTGTGCAAAACATAAAAACTACTGCAGTTCTACCACAGTATTTATTTTTATACATTTTGCAGAATTTAAAATGCTTGTAAATTCATTATTACTAATAAAATAATATGAAGTTGGTGATATTTCACCATCTTTGACCTACAAATGTGAACATTTAGTATAGTTCAACAAGATACGGTTGACTTATTAGTTATATTCACTGCAACCACTTCCATAATCTGTGTCTAAGAACTTGGGCACTACATTCCAAGACATCAGGTTTCAATTTGAGCTGTCCACTGACTTGCTATACAACTTCGGACAATTCTCTCTCTCTAAGATTTAGTTTCCTTATCCATAAAATGTAATAGAGATGGCCCCCACTTCATCTTTTTTGTGGAGTCTCAGAGATTACATGAAAATTCCTCAGCACAGTGCCTTGCATTCATTCATTCAGTCAGTCAGTCATTTCTTCAACAGATGTTTACTGGGTTCATACTATGTCCCAGTCTCTGTACCAGGCATTGAGAAACAAGGCTGATGCAGTTTCTGCTCAAATGAAGCTTACAGTCTAGTAAGGAAGACAGACATTCAAAAGATACTACAAAGTGATTGTCATCATAATAAGTATTAAAGCGTTAGGACAAGATATAACTGGGGTACACACCTGGTCTGAAGTGACCCTGAGGGTCAGCAAATGCTTTCCTGAGAAAGTAACATTTAATCTGGAACCTGAAGAAGGAGTAGCCAAGCAAAGAGATGAACCAGGAGAATTCAGAGAGGACCCTGAGATGGACAGATGCCTTGTGCATTGGATTATTCAGGCTCGGGACTCGGAGATATGTTTCTATAATTGCAGTCATGCACATTAAACATTTCTATATCTTGCTTTGATTCACCTATTATTAACCTGTGAACATTTTTTCCATGTTATTAGAAAATGTAACTTGTAATAGTTGCTTAATACTCATCATGAAGATAATATACTTAACCATTCTCCTATTAATCATTTGAGTTTTCCTAATAATTACTATTTTAAGAAATACTGAGATAAAGTTCATATTTACTTGAGATTACTTTCTCATAATGATATATTGGGTCAAAGGGAAAATACTGTCAATTTTGCCAAAATTTCATTTCATTAAAAGAGTAAAAATTTACCTTCTAAAAGCAGCCATTCACTTGGCTTCCTTAACTTGAGTCTTTCTTAACTAAGTTTTGAATCTTTAATAATATCTGCATACCAATAATATTAATAATAGGGTTGTGATAATCTAATGAGGTATTTCACATGAAAGTGTCATCTGCATAGAAAATTGTACTAAGGGGTTAGTTATTCTTTTCATCAATGTTGTTAATTATTATTGGCCATGTATATCAACATAGAAATAATAGTTCTAAGCAACTATGACTAATAATACTTATTCAGATCTCAGCTTGTTTAATCCTGCAATGGATGTCATTTTGATAAATTTTTAAGGGGAATATCTGCTATATGCTTAGTTTTAAAAATATTACCTACTCTCTATTTAAATACTATCATTTTCCTTAATTTTAAAGAAAGTAGACCTATCATTGGTAAGCCCAGCTTTAGATCAATGATATTGAACTTCAATGAAAAGTTACACAGACGACATGCTTTTTAGAGAGAAGATGACTAACCTGAACAATTTAGACTGTGAGGCCACTTGGTGAGATGCAGGGGGCAGTGTAACAAAAGCTGAGGAAGGAAATGGCAGAACTGAAGGAATCTGAGCAGGGAGGGGCCACGAACCAGGCAGAACTTCTGTGGGCAAAATAGGTGGATAGTTTTAACAAGAGAACACCTCTGCTTATTTTGTTAACAGGACTGTTAAAAGTCTGAGCTCCGAGCCACAAAAACCACTTCAAGAATTACATTTGTTTTGGGAAGAGAAAATGAACTTCTCTTGACTGACTTATTAAGATAAAATTAGGGAAATTTTTATCAGATTTAATTGAAATAGATGAATAAATATTTTAATCAATCAACACACTATTTTTAGAAATATAATCAATTTTATATTGAAGTAAAATGTAACAGGATAAACAATAATGATTTCCTCATAATTGAAAAGTTACCATTTTATCAACACATCCTTTCAAACTTTATGTTATAACTAAGCTTGTGCATGTTTGGTTCTCATGTCATTGAGTCAGAAGTGTTCTATCTTCCCTCCTGAATACCCAGTCACTACTGAACACTCTGCTATTTAGTTATAAACAGAATAAGTGATTAGATTAAAATTTTAACTGGAATATGAAAAATTAATTGGGAATAACTTCAAACAGGAAACAATAATCAAATGATGGTATAAATCTGTTAAAAACACTGTCACATAGAGAATTAAAATATGAGTGTTTCAAATTGTTCATACAGTTTAACATTCAAACGTTTTTGATGGGAATAAGGAAGTATGATCACCAGCAGAGCAAGATTTAAAAGAATATAAACTTATCAGTATTCTAGTGTATTTAGTGAGCACTAAAGGAGCTCAGAAAAAGCAGCTGAAAAGGAAAACTGGTCTAATACAAATTATCGTTCAAGATTAACACAAGAAGGTTGCTTTAAAACCCTCCCAACTTTCCATTTGAGACTTCTGATTTCTTCTAGGCAACTGGCTAATCTGTCTGCCTCTTCAATAACTATAGTACAACTGTTAAACTTTCCTTAATCTCCTTCTTCTGGAAGGCATTTATACTATGCTGCAGAGCATCAAGCAGGGGATACTGAGGTAAAGAATGGAAGGTTTTACCTTTGACGATATCCACTTACAATTAGATCATCTTGAGAGCATTGTCACATTGCTCTTGACAGTCAAGTTTGCACTAGTTTTTATCAATATCAAGATTTCAGTCAAGCCTATATAAAAAGCCTGTCTAAACATTTCCAATAAGATTCACTCAATTCTGTTGAACAAACATGCAAGTAAATAGATTGTGTTCGTGTTAGGGGGTGAAAACACGTGTGCATATATGGTCCAGAGGCGTATACAAGTGGCCATCACATACTTTTTGTTGTTCTGGCACTTTCTGGGCTTTATTTTTGAATGTTTTCAAAAGTTAAAATTTCCATGAGAGCTTCAGATGTACAATTTTTATTGAAATATAATTTGATAATATTTTGATCTTAAATTTCCTTGTGGACGGTATCCAGGAATCCCATTAAGGTTATGCCCTCCTAATGGCCCATGCCCTCTCCAGGGAGTACCCTGTCATCCCACCATTATCTTCTCTCCATCCGCCTACTTCAGCTAGCCCCTATAGGAATTAGAGATGGCAACTCTTCCAATATATAAAAACCCTGATAGAATGAGGAACAGGTATGTACCTCAAAAACGATGCCTACATGCTGTCACTGAAATTCCAAGGAAGGAGAGCTTTTCCTGGCTATCACAGAGATAGAGTTGGACCTTGAAAAACAAGAGGATGTGTGACTATTGCAAAGGGGAAGATGGGCATTCCATCTGGAAAAGTCTGGAATGCAAGGCAGTGGTAATTTGCGTGTTTGATTCTAGCATAGGAATTAGGAAAGAAATGGATCATATAATGTTAAAGGTGGGAGGAATTTCAGATGCATCTAGTCCAGAGGCTTTTCAAATCTTTACTTTCTGGAAGTATTTTCTAAGCAGATTGCAAGCATTTAACCAATAGGTAAAATACAAAGTCAGAATGGCTTAGGAGACTAAAGCACTCCTAACCTGTAGCACATGGCAGAGCGCTGTCCGAAAACCAGCCACCTAAGTCCATCCCCCGTGAGAAAAGAGACTCAGAGAAATGAAGTTATGCGCTCAAGGTCATTACTAAGCTTTGAGAGCAAGAGTCCTTTACTTACTTTGCAGTAATATGTATAACACTGTGAATTACCTCAGCTATATTTTCTGGCAGGGTTCAGGAACAATAACATATTATTCAGATATCACACTTCAATATGAAGACATTAATAATGATGGGTGATTTTTACCTCCACCTGAATTTTGATTTATTTTAAATGGTATCTTTATAAATTCACTCTTGATTTCACTGATGAAAATGATTTTTTAATGTAAAACTGAAAACCAGATAGAAGACCTATACTAGCTTATCAAAGCACAATCATGCTGCAGCATTTGGCCTGAGATTCCAGGTTTGCTCTCTCTGAGACTTTCAACACTCCGTCTATGGGGATCCATCATGGCTGTACATCTGAACAATCAAAGTGTTGTGTCCTGCTCAAAGAAGAGGAGATTATTTTCCCCAAAGTTGAATTTAATTTCACTGTACCTATTTGATATGTTCCAATCGACCGAGTAAAGCACTGTGTTGTCACTAATTCTCAAAAATTATTTTTATTATTTAGATTAATAAAGTAAAAATTGCATTATATATTACATAGATAAGTTAATTATTACTTATGAGGCAGTTAAGTATGCATTCACTAGAAATTACATTGTTTTCAAATTGCACAGTAGTTTTGCAAAAACAAAACTCTTATCTAAGCACCAAAAAAAGAAAAAAAACTAAAAAGAACATTAGGAATTGAAAAGAATATTATTTCAATGTTTTCCAGCTTATTATAAAATGTTCCTTCATATCCACATACATGATAGTTAAACAAATATAGAATATTTGTCATATTTTCTTTTGTTACCCAGTTTCTGAAACAAAATGTTCATTCAACAAAAAAATACTCATACACAGCACAGCTGTTTCTTTACACAACACATACACACACCAAAAATCATTAAAAACAAGTGACAGAACCTCATTAATGATATAGGCTGGCATTATTTTTTCAACTGACATTATCTCTTATTATTTACTGTGCCATGAATACGGATACAGCTCGAAACAATATCCTCAAGTTCAAATTCTGGTTCCACTACTTGTGTGACCTCAGGGAAATATACCCAAATTCTTTTTGCCTCAATTTCCCTGTATATAAAAATGGAATAATATCTAAATATAACTGAGGAGTAAATATGTTAACACATGTGAACATTTTAGTGTGGTGGCTGACATTTTTAAAACAATGTGAGTTATTACCATTAGACTGAAACTATAAACAAATGAAAAATTCATATATGTTCTTTTTTCAAAGGAGGAAGAAAATCCAGACATTCCATATGGATCATAAAACTAAAAAGAATGCAGGTTTTAAAAAATCTTTAAGAAATGCGTAAACCATCATACAATGTTGTTTTTCTCCCAACTCCTTCCTTTCTTAGAGGGGGGAATAACTCCTGAATTTCTGATACCTTTTGAAATACAATCTTTAGGTTATTGAAAAATTGCGTATCTGGAAAAGGAGAAAGTATCAGAGACTGCTGAACAGTCTCCACAAAGGAGACTACTAAAACACTACCCTCTCCTGAAGACAGAGCACTTGATTCCATACAGTTTGCATTTGAAAATTGCATTATCAGTGAAATATGCAAGACATAAAAGGTTTGACTTCACCAAATGCGGCTCTTTTTTTAGGTGCATGAATCTGCTGACTGTTCAAGGACAATCATTACCATTTCTTTAGGTAAAACAATCATTTGCCTTCATTCATGAGCAAAGCTGGGAGATACAGTCTAAGAGGTGGATTCATCTCTTAATAGGGGTTGTAGCTCGGAGAGAGACAATTCAGAGAGTTGCATTTGAAAGGAGAATATTATGCTTAACAGATACTGAGGGACAGTTCTGTGCTGTGCATTTTGCAAGGCCTTTTTCTCATTTAATCCTAACCAGATTTTATACAGTGATGAGTTATTGTTCCCAGTTTTATAAATGAGAAAACGGGGACTCAAAAGGGCACAGTAACTTGAGCAAAGACACATGCTACTCACAGTACCAAGATTCTAACCTAAATTTATCTGGGACCAAAATGGATTCTCAGGTCACCACACCACATGTGGAGATTCTAGAGTCTAATAAGCCACTTTCTTTAATTTTTAGAGTGAATTCATAGCTCCTGTGTTCCCAGACTCAACATCTAGCTCTTGTTTAGCTACGAATTTCACTGTCTTCACTGAAAGAAATGTATGTTAAAAACTCTACTGTATAAGACCTGGATTTTGGAATCCATATAACAAGAAGTTTTAAACCTTTAGAATGCCTGGGGAAGTCTTATCAGAGCTTTCATATCCATGAGTTCCTTAAACGGTTTTCATCCTTTGTCCTTAGAATCATTTGAATTTCAATATATATTTATGTGAACTCATGAATCATAAGAAATTGTTTTAATAATTCTTATAGTGGTGCAAGTGGTAATACAAATCAAAATGCAAGGTCTAACAGAATAATGAACCATCAATTTGGTTTCATTTAACTTGGATACTGACCTTACTTTGAATACTTATATACTCAGAAAATAGGTGTTTCTCTCTACCTTGGAATATCCATTGCCTTTCTGCTCCCTGTATGTATGTTTCCAAATTTGGTCACCTGGAAATTAACTGTTCTTCAGCTTCTGTATATATAGAGAAGTGAAGGATGAGATTCTAAATATACATAATGCAATATACAATAGTATTTCTCTTCTCCAGAGTGTGATTTTAACAAACATTTTAGCACTAAAAGTCTATGGTTCAAAAGATTAACCTAAGAATCCTTTCAAAATGTCATGGTTGGCTCTGACCTCAGGGAACACAGGCACGTACCAAGTCAAGTGGTTTCCTTTTCTATTTCAGGATAATCTAAAAAAACAAAATCTGTAAGATTCTTGAAGCTAAACCGGCAAACTTCTATTTTACCCTACAAACTCTAGTAAAGGTGCTATCAGTAAAACTGACAAGGGTGTTGATAAAGCCAGTAGAATGAGGGGGGGGCTTATTAATTTTATAGCTAAATACGAAGTCTTAAATTTTATTTTGAAATAGATAAGTAAGCCAAATTAACAACCACTACACTAATTAAAACTTTTATGCTTAGTTTTCAAACTAAATCTACTCATGAATATTAGAAATATTCATACTTTGGTGGGTATTAATTAATATTGATATTAATACTTACTCCTCACCCTTGATGTTTCAGTGGAACTGAAGCTGTCTCCTGACCCCAGGCCACCCATTTATTCACCTGACCCTAGAAGAGGTGAAGGGACTTACCTGGTAGGCAAATTTGGAAAGACTAAACTGGAGTGTGTAGCCCCAGTCATGCTCTCTTTCTTGGGGAGCAAGCTGTCTACAAGTTCCCACAGAAAGTTACACAGAAAGGAATTCTTACTATCTGAATTCTTGATAAAATATGACACAAATGAATTACAGTATATGCAAAAAAAAAAGCAAAGACAAATTTAAAAAATTATGCTTCAATGTGTTATCGTCTCACAAATGCTAAAACACATAACTGGGTTAATTTTGCCAGTGAGTTCAGCCTAAAAAGTGTAAAAAAAACCCACAAGCCCAATATTGAAGTTGACAGTGAGATATACTCAAACTCAGAAGTTGAAAAATTTGCATTAGAAACTGAAGGTAAATTAGAAAGTCACATACAAATTGCCAGTTATATACACTTACCACATATTTTAGTTTCTTTTCTATAATAAAAATTGTATTTCTCCAGTTTATTGTAAATGAAAAATAAGACTGGGAATTGGGCATTATCTTCTTGGCACTTTACAATAAAAACAATAAATGAATAAATAAAAAACCTCATTGAAGCTGAAGGTTTCCAGTGCTCGTCAACATAACTGATCCATGAGCCATTAGAGAGTCATAAAATAAGAAAGCTCAATAAAATAATCATAATCTCACATGTTTATTTAGTTCTGAGACTTAAATGATGGACCTTTGTACCTGACCATGCCTAGAGACAAGTTTCATTACATACACACACTCACAAATACACACACAAACGTACTTATGCTCATGCTATTTCTCTTAATTGTGTAAACTCACATACACATGTTCATGGGACATCAACAAAGCCACCATAGCTTTCCTTTAATAAACAACAAAGGGCTGTTATTTAGTTTTATTTTAAAAATGAATAATTTAAGCAATGGATTTTTATTTAAATTATAATAATGTATAATTCTTGACCTCTGGATTTCCTCTGAATGGCAGATAAACCCAAACAAAAAAGAAAAGCTTGTCTTAAGTGAACATACTTTGATGCTTTTTAATTATATTTCTAGCATCTGAACTTGTTTCATCATTATCAAGTTCATTTTAAGTAGGTTTTCAGGACATAAAATTCAAGATACTCTCATGATAATCTTCTTTCTAACCTCCTAACTTACACAAAATATGGTATATATAATTATAATTTTTCAAGTTACAGTAGTGTTTTAGACAAGTTTAGGGTGAATCAAGGATATGTTTATTACATAGAAAATTAAAAGTTTTTACAACTTAAAAATGTCTGTTGTTAGTAACACAAAATTTGTAGACTAATGCCACATCTTGATTTAAACTGTTTTCCCTGGTTAATCTTCAACTTATAGAAAGCCACGTTCATTAACTCTGTCTTTCTTTAAGTTTCTCTTATCCACAAGCAGTAATTGCTCCCATCCCCTCTGGTCTTAATCACTAGATTTCAGAAGAAAGGAATTATCTTCCTTCCCAGGTAATCTTTTTAAGTAGAATTTTGATGTCTCCTTTAGATTCATTTCTAATCTATGTCTAGAAGCTTTCTCTGTTGATTTGCCCTAGTTGACCACAAAGAATTTTATCTCCTCCCTATTTTAACAAAAACTTTATAACTCTATTATCCTACTTTTTTTTTCCTTAATTATTTCTTTTCCTCAGACAGCAGTTTTAAGAAATTGTTTACTATTTAAGCTCCATTTAGTCATCACCCACTCACTTTTTTTTAACCTCTTTCCACCCCAGTTTTGCCAAGAAACTTTTTCTCTACGGGTTGTCCCCAGTCAAGGCCACAAATTCCTTACCCTGTGCTGACTCTTTTGCACAGTTCTTGATCTGGTCTCCCCAGTTCCAATTCAATTTACCCATTTCTGACAGATTAATCTTTCTAATCTTTCTAATGTGTAGTTGGGTTAAATCCTAGTAATGTGGAGGGTAGAGACAAGGAAGGGCAGAGGTTTCTTTTTTTTTTTCCCCAGAGGATTCTTAATGATTCTTCAATAGAAGAATGGGTTCTTCTTCCCCTGAATAAACTTTACCTTGATTAACTATTCTTAACACTTCTGATCGAGCAAAACCATTAAAGTCACTATTCTTCTACAAAGCATGCACATGTCTGCCTCAAACTTTAATATTCTCTTTGTGTAAAACAGTATCTTTCAAACATCTTTAACCATGACCTCCAGTGAGGCATATATTTTAAATTGTGATCAAGTATACACAAAATTATACATATGTATTGTATGTCAGTGTCACATAAATCTACACAATTTTCATGACATAATGACACTCTGTAACTTTTTATAGGTAAATCATGATCCAGAAAACCTATTTCATCAGCCAATAATGAAGCACAACCCACTGTTATACTTCATTAAGCCATTCATTCATTCATTCCATTCAAAACAACAAGTAATAATCCCCTTTTGGAAGGCAGTCATTTCTGTATGCATTGGGAACAAAATGACAATGAGCAAACAAGTCCCTGCCCTCATGGAGTTTGCCGTGTCCACCCTCAAAGGATAACGATCATCCAAGCTCCTCTCTTCCTGAAGTATTTACCTATTCCAACCATTTCATAACTGTATCATGCTACTTTGCACTTCCTCATCTTTTCTACCTTAATTCCATCTATCTCCATAAATAGACTGTGATATCCTTCAAGAGAGGAATCTTAATTATGCATATTTTTCACTCTGTACCTTCACATAGTAAGGGGAACAATAGCGTAAGGGCGAAAAACAACTGAGTTCTATCCTTGGCTCATCACTTACCAGTTTGCAAGTTTAGGCCAGTCACTACTCAGCTTCTCTCAAATACGGTTTTCTCATCTGTAAAATGAGAGCATGGGGCTACATCAGCAGTTTTCAAATTCTACTGCACAAAGTTTTCAGGACTCAGTGGAGGTTCCAAAGCATGACAATAAGGGGTCTTCAGTCAAAAGAGAGGATCCCCATCTCCTGCCTCAAGTCGAGCTTACCATTTTGTTTAAAAAAGTCTTGATGCTAAAAACCATGTTCATTTATTAAATCTCAAGATTTTGCAATCATGTGCTCACCTTGTCTGGAAGTTGAGGAAGAAGAATAAGGTAGGAAGAAAAGAGGAAGAGAAGAGGGATTGTAGGAGGAAGAGAGGAAAGAAGAGAAAATACTTTTAATAGAGTGTACACTGCTATGTTTCAGGAACTGTGTTAGGATCAGTATATATGTTACCTTATTTTTTCTATTCAACAATTTCACAAGATAGAAATTTATTAGGTCCCTTTTATACACAAGGAAAGGAAGGAAAAAGAAGTTCAGAAATGTTAGATAACTTGATCAAGTACCTACTAAAGAAGCAGTGAGGCCAAAATCTGTTCTCTTTCCGTTATCCCAAGCTTCCCTTAAAGAAAGCTAACATGGACATTACATTTTTTGTTTGTTTTTTTTTAAATTTCCCTAGATTTCACCTGACTTAATCCTCACAACTTTGAGGAATATACTTTAGCCATTATCCTTATTTTGCCAATTAGGAAACCATGGTTCAGAGAAATGAACGTGATCTGTCCAAAACCAAATTCAGTGGGGGCAAAGATGGAATGAAATACCTGAATTCATATTCTGTGCTCTTTCCATATACCAAATAGCCTCCTTTACAAGAAAGAAACAGAAACAGGGAAACAAGAAGAGGGAAGGAGGCAGAAAGGATGGGACAGGTGGAGAATTATAACAATTCCACTGCTTGCTTACAAGGGCTAGTGAGCCAGATAATTTAATGGAAAGTACCCAGAAAAATCTGAAATGCTCTATCAAGATAAGTCATCATTATTAACCATTCAAACAGTGTGTGCTAAAGATGACAGTTTATATGTTTGTAAAATTCCATGTGGTAACTGAAAATATAAAAGAGCTATATAATGAATTAATTACTTAGATATACTACAGAAACTCATATAAAAGAGGGACAATCTGACACTCTTCAGATTGTGATACAAGAATTGGTTACATATGCCTGCTTTCTGTTCATGATGTACTGTCCCTACTGGCAGTAGAATAATTCAAATTCTCAATTTTTCTTGGATTTCATCACAAACTCAATCAAAAGCATGAAAGTCAGTATTTTAATACCCTTGCACCATGTGAAAAATAATAGCATGCTCTACTACCTGAACTCTTAGAGCGTTTTTTATTTTGATTGTCTTCCCATTATAGACTGTCAGGACTTTATCAGGAAGATCATCCAAACAAACTAGAACATTATTAAGGTTCCAGCAGTGCAGCAACTCCCTGAATGTATGAGTGATTAAAAGCCATACAGTTGTGACAAGGACCATAAGGAGATCAGACAAAGAAGTTACATGACTTTAAAAGGAAAAAAAAAAAAAAAAAGAGGACTAGAATGATTTAACCCTTTGTATCTTTTACCAGTGTACTAACGCTGCACTATTATTTGATCAATATTTAAAACCTTATGTGACTGGATTTCTTATAGCAAATAATTTCCAAAGGTTAAAACAGAGGAAAATACGATTAACACAGAATTAAAGCATAACTATTGCCTTGTCGAGGCGCCAACGTTCCAAAAATCATATTTAACATAACATGATGCCCTGACATTAGTAAACTACTACCACTTTTGTAATTTATCACTGACTACAGTTACACTTTTTTAGCTCATTGAATATTCCCATTTCATTTCACATTCACAAACCTATTAATTAAATACTTCCTATTTGCCAGACATTGCATTGTTCACGGGAAATAGGGTATAAGCTGAGAATAGATGTTCTTTGGAGGAATGAGCAATCTAGGGTGAGAAAGAGCTAAATTAATTTTTAAAACAGAATATAATTGAAAA
Organism: Pseudorca crassidens; assembly: GCF_039906515.1. Taxonomy (NCBI): domain Eukaryota; kingdom Metazoa; phylum Chordata; class Mammalia; order Artiodactyla; family Delphinidae; genus Pseudorca; species Pseudorca crassidens. The sequence continues at coordinate 66,318,482 of NC_090312.1, forward strand.
AATGCCTGTCATATTATTAAATTAAATAAACCAACCTGTAAAAAAAAAAAAAAATAGTACCGAAATGTTAACTGTATTCTCTTAGCAGAGAAGAACAATGATTTCTACAGACATTATTTTCTTCTTAACATTATATGTGTCATTTCATTTTTATAAAGTTTTTTTTATACTTTTATAATCAAAAGTAAAGAATCCAAGAAAGAAATTCTGTAATGGATATTCGGGTAGAATGCTGAGAGAACCCCAGAAGACCACCAACTGTGAGTCAGGCAATGCCTGAGGGCAAAGGTGGCATCTGAACTGGATCTGGAAGGTGAATCGGGGTTTACTGAGTGGAGAAGACAGGAGATGATGGCCAAGGTCATGAGAGAATCATCTAGAAGAGTAAATGTTTGGAAGTCAGCATTTCACATAGTTTGAGTGGCAGACGGAGAGGAGGTGGAAGCTGGAGGTTCCCCAGGTGAGAGAACATTGAGACCAAATTCTAAAGGGCTTTAGATGCTATCTTAGAGACATTGAGATTTAAGTCAATGCAGACCCAGGGCCCTAGCAGCTGAGGCCTCTAAACATGGGACACTCTCAGATTTCTTTTCTGTAAGATGTTTCTGTCCCCACCCATCTGTGAGGCAAAACTCCTGGTTAAAGATGAAAATTTCTAATGGAGTAAAAATGGAGTGAGGGGATGTGAAAGGTACACTGACAGAGTTGGAACTGACAGGATCTGTTCACCAGTCGGCTATAGGGATGAGAAAGAAGAAAAACTTGAAGATAAAAGAGAGATCTGGTGATGGGAAATTAAGGAGCATCAGGATTAGAGTAAATAAAGAATTAGTGAAATAACGGTGCACATTGAGGATAAGGTCTCTGAGGAATATTGGTGGGACAGTTTGAAACACGGATCTTATATTCATGAGAGAGACTGAGGCCCTTTCCCGTCTGATTTTCACCACTACTGCAGTAGCGTTAACTAATTATATATCACTAAAAAGTAAATGAGAAACGTTTTTAATCTTATAAGTGAAACTCTTAAAAAAAAAACAACGCTTGTGGGAAACAAACAAAGGTTATGCACATCAAGAATACTTGTACTTCTATTCATATACGTTCCTCCCGATATAAACTGCATTATTATCCAATTATTCAGTTTCTTGTACTAGGATTATACATCCACACCCTGTGCTATGTAATTTTACAGTGCCTCCCACTGTGGGTGGGATACACTTCCCTATCTCACTCATGTCGGGGTTGGCCATGAAATTGCTTTGACTAATACAATGTTAGTGGACATGATGTAACAGAAACTTTAACTGCTTGCATGGCTCAGCTTGTTCTCTCCTGCACCTGTGATCTGCCACGAAAAGAGCATGCCACTCATTCTGCTGCTCCTTCAGCCTGGACCTCAGGCCTGAAACCTCATCAGAAACCTGTAATGTAGCCTTAACCCGAAGGAGCCTAGCCTAGATTGGCTACTTTATACCCTCAGGAGTGTAAAAATAAATAAAACATCAATAAGTCACTGAGCATTTTAAGATTTTGTCATTGTTGTTATGCAGTATTGTAGCAAGAGTTGATTAACACAGCTTTTCCTTTACCTCCAAGTAAACAGAGGGGTATTTTTTTCCCTTAAAATTGTGGTTTTCTATAAAATCATAATATACTTGTTAAGATACATATATGTGAAATACCCCCATTCAGAAAACCCCAAAGTTGAAGAAAATACCAACAGAGGGATATATCATGTTCATGGATTACCTTACTCAATAAATAAAGGTTTTTCAACTCTTTGCAAATTAATCAACGAAGTTATAGCATTTCCAATGAAAATCCAAGCATGATTTTTAGTGAATATTAACAAGGTCATTCTAAGTATCTATACGGTATTGAAAAGAATAAGAGTAGCCAAGACAAACTTGAAGACAATGTCTGATTTTATGCATGTATGGTATTTCTTATAGTTTCAAAAAATTAATATAAATTAAAAAATAGAAATAATCATAGAACTAGAAAGAGACCTTAGATATTAAACATATAATAACAAAAACATGAACTGCACCTGAAGACTGAAAAGTAAGCAATAGAAGTATTTCCTATGTGAAGAGCAAAAGTGGAAAGAGAATAAAAAGATTAAATAAAGACAAGAGACAAAGAAAACTAATCTAGGAGGTCCAATGAATAGAAATGAAAATGAGAAAATAAAAAACAAAGAAATGGGAAAGAAGAAATCATCAAAGAAAAAAACAAGAAAATATCCCCAAACTAAAGAATGATAATGAGTTTCAAAATTGAACAGGCCCATGGGGATCCCAATGCAAGGAGTGAAAAAAGGCTCACACTCATATCCTTCTGAAATTTGGGGATACTGCATTGTGAGACTTAAAAAATATGTAGAGCTTCACAAGGGAAGTTTCCAGGGGAAAAAACTCTGAGACTTTGAGGGGAAAAATAAAATACAGATAACAGAAAATTTAGAGCAGGAAGTAGAACGAAACAAAATTCAGAATAAAAACAAACCTGTATGAAAAAGTCAAGGCCCACACATAAAGCAAATGTAATTCGGAATGACTTCAAGCAACTGAATTAAAAAAAACAAATAAATAAATAATAAAGAGAGAGTCCATTTGGACACGGTGAACTTTTTTCCAACCATGGGACTGGGATGGGACTCTATCCAAGAACACAGCACACTAGTTGTGATTCAGCATTAGATAATGTCAGTGAAGTGTCAACAAACCTGTAAACAAATGTTTACAGGTTTCCAACATTTAGAGTCAACATATTAAAAAAAGGAAGACAGTGGCTGTTATAGAAAGTATGTAAATATAAACAAGCTTGACAATATAAAAGTAAAAGTTTAGCTGACTAAAAAAGTTAGCCTGAGGAGGAAGGAAAATTTGAGGACATGGGTGGAAGTATTAATAACTTGTCTTAGAAAGTGAACTGTATAGACTTGTTGGAAAAAAGAAATAAACTTTACGTTATTTTCAGTTATAAAAGTAATCAATAGAAGAACAAAGCTAAAACTATAAATGTCAAATATTAAAAGAAGGGATGGGGAAAGGTGAGGTAAGCTAAGTGGGAAAGATTCTCAACTTTCACACCGGAAGTCAGCTATATCAGTTCAAATTTGACAGTCATATGATCAAGAATTGCAGAATAGCCGTCCAAAGAAAAACAACTAAAAATCCACAGGTAGGAGTTACCGCTGAGAACGTGATTGAAGTAGGGAACGATAAGGCAGAGATGGTACTTTCGTTATAACTCTCCTAGAACATGAGATTGTGATTTATCCTTATTTTATTTTATTTTTTAACACGTTTATTGGAGTATAATTGCTTTACAATGGTGTGTTAGTTTCTGCTTTATAACAAAGTGAATCAGCTATACATATACATATATCCCTATATCTCCTCCCTCTTGTGTCTCCCACCCACTGTCCCTATCCCACCTCTCTAGGTGGTCACAAAGCACTGAGTTGATCTCCCTGTGCTATGTAGCTACTTCCCACTAGCTATCTATTTTACATTTGGTAGTGTATATATGTCAATGCTACTCTCTCACTTCATCCCAGCTTACCCTTCCCCCTCCCCATGTCCTTAAGTCCACTCTCTACGTGTGCATCTTTATTCCTGTCCTGCCCCTAGGTTCATCACAACCATTTTTTTAGATTCCATATATATATGTTAGAATTCAGTATTTGTTTTTCTCTTTCTGACTTACTTCACTCTGTATGACAGACTCTAGGTCCATCCACCTCGACAAATAACTCAATTTCGTTTATTTTATGGCTGAGTAATATTCCATTGTATATATGTGCCACATCTTCTTTATCCACTCATCTGTCAATGGGGACTTAGGTTGCTTCCATGTCCTGGCTATTGTAAATAGAGCTGCAATGAACATTGTGGTACATGACTCTTTTTGAATTATGGTTTTCTCAGGGTATATGCCCAGTAGTGGGATTGCTGGGTCCTATGGTAGTTCTATTTTTATTTTTATAAGGAACCTCCATACTATTCTCCATGGTGGCTGGATCAATTTACATTCCCACCAACAGTGCAAGAGGGTTCCCTTTTCTCCACACCTCCTCCAGCATTTATTGTTTGTAGATTTTTTGATGATGGCCATTCTGACCAGTGTGAGGTGATATCTCATTGTAGTTTTGATTTGCATTTCTCTAATGATTAGTGATATTGAGCAACCTTTCATGTGTTTGTTGACAATCTGTATATCTTCTTTGGAGAAATGTCTATTTAGGTCTTCTGCCCATTTGGGGATTGGGTTGTTTGGTTTTCTGATATTGAGCTGCATGAGCTGCTTGTGTATTTTGGAGATTAATCCTATGTCAGTTGCTTCATTTGCAAATATTTTCTCCCATTCTGAGGGTTGTCTTTTTGTCTTGTTTATGGTTTCCTTTGCTGTTCAAAAGCTTTTACGTTTCATTAGGTCCCATTTGTTTATTTTTGTTTTTATTTCCATTTCTCTAGAAGGTGGGTCAAAAAGGATCTTGCTGTGAGTTATGTCATAGAGTGTTCTGCCTATGTTTTCCTCTAAGAGTTTTATAGTGTCTGGTCTTACATTTAGGCCTTTAATCCATTTTAAGTTTATTTTTGTGTATGGTGTTAGGAAGTTTTCTAATTTCATTCTTTTATATGTAGCTGTCCAGTTTTCCTAGCACCACTTATTAGGGAGGCTGTCTTTTCTCCATTGTATCTTGCCTCTTTTACCAAAGATAAGGTGACCATATGTGTGTGGGTTTATCTCTGTGCTTTCTATCCTGTTCCACTGATCTATATTTCTGTTTTTGTGCCAGTAGCATACTGTCATGATTACTGTAGCTTTGTAGTATAGTCTGAAGTCAGGGAGCCTGATTCCTCCAGCTCCATTTTTCTTTCTCAAGATTGCTTTGGATAATTGGGGCCTTTTGTGTTTCCATACATATTGTGAAATTTTTTGTTCTAGTTCTGTGAAAAATGCCAGTGGTAGTTTATAGGGATTGCATTGAATCTCTAGATTGCTTGGGGTAGTATAGTCATTTTCACAATGTTGATTCTTCCAATCCAAGAACATGGTATATCTCTCCATCTGTTTGTATCATCTTTAATTTCTTTCATCAGTGTCTTATAGTTTTCTGCATACATGTCTTTTGTCTCCTTAGGTAGGTTTATTCCTGGGTATTTTATTCTTTTTGTTGCAATGGTAAATGGGAGTGTGTTCTTAATTTCTCTTTCAGATTTTTCATCATGATTTATCTTTAAAAATCATTTTTAGGGCTTCCCTGGTGGCACAGTGGTTGAGAGTCCACCTGCCAATGCAGGGGACACAGGTTCGTGCCCTGGTCTGGGAGGATTCCACATGCTGCGGAGCAGCTCGGTCCATGAGCCATGGCCACTGGGCCTGCGTGTCTGGAGCCTGTGCTCCGCAACAGGAGAGACCACAACAGTGAGAGGCCCGCATACCTCAAAAAAAAAAAAAAAGAAAAAAAAAAATCATTTTTATTAGGCTGGCCAAAAAGTTCGCTCGGGTTTTTTCATACGGTCTTACGGAAAAACCCAAATAAACTTTTTGGCCAGCCCAATAAAAGACTGACCCAGGATCCATTTCCCACAAAACTACTAGTTGTACACTTATAATAATAACAAACAACAAAGAAAACTTCATCTTAAAAAACTAAGTACCTGAAATGGAATGAGAAAAAGCCATCATCAGGTTAATGAATTAATTCAAATACCCAAATTTAACATTATAGTAAAAAACAAACAAAGCAGGCACTGAATACTAGAAAGTAAAAAAGAGAATACTGAGCAGCGGAATGTTATTTGTAGACCATATACCATCTAATTGTTTCCATTTGTTCTAAGGATAAATTTTGTTTTAATTTACCACCATTTCAATCCTAAAGAAATGGCACTAAGAGATTTACCTCAGGTTGTACAGGTAGTAAATGATGCAGCAGGAATTTTTCTGGATTCAAAACCATTCCATTGTATAATATATTATATACTATATACAGATTACATAATATATTCATATTATATACTATCATCATTTTAGTGATCATTAATCTTACTGATTATAATTTCGGGCTACTAAATTACAATATCAAAATATTAATTTTAAAATACACATGCAACTGCAGTATATTTACCTAGATCTACTTTAACTTCTGTGGTAGGCAGATTAATGGTCTTTCAAAGATGCCCTAACCTTTGGAAGCTATGAATATGTTACCTTATATGGCAAGTGACTTTGCAGATGTGATTAAGAACCTTTAAATAAGGAGATTATCGTGGATAGTCTGGATGGGCCCAGCGTAGTTACAAGAGTTTTTAAAATATGGAACCAGGAGACAAGAGAGTCAGAAAAGGAGATGTGATGACAGAAATAAAGGTTAGAGGGACTTCCCTCCTGGTGCAGTAGTTAAGAATCCACCTTCCAATGCAGGATACATAGGTTCAATCCCTGGTCCAGGAAGATCCCACATGTTGCAGAGCAACTAAGCCCGTGTGCCACAACTACTGAGCCTGTGCTCTAGAGCCTGTGAGCCACAACTACTGAAGCCTGCATGTCTAGAGCCCGTGCTCCACAACAAGAGAAAGCCACAGCAATGAGAAGCCCGAGCACCGCAACAATGAGTAGCCCCCGCTAGCCGCAATCAGAGAAAGCCTGCGTGCAGCAACGAAGACCCAACGCAGCCAAAAATAGATAAATAAATAAATAAATTTATTATTAAAAAAAAAAAAGAAAAAGGTTAGAGCGATGGGGTTGTTGGCTTTGAAGATGGAAGAAGGGGCCATGAGCCAAGGAATGGAGGAAGATTGTAGAAGCAGAAAAAGGCAAGAGAACACATTCTCCCCTAGAGTCTGCAGAGGAATGCAGCCTTGCTGACGCCTGGAATTTAGCCCAGTGAGACCTCTTTTGGACTTCTGACCTTAAGAGCTGTAAAATAATAAATCTGTGTTATTTCAAGCCACTCAGTTGGTGGTAATTTGTTACAGTAGAATTAGGAAGCTAATACAGAATCTGCTCCAGAATCAGAAAGATCTGGGCTTAAGCTCTGTCTCTGCTATGCGATTTTGAGCTAGATTCCTAACCTCTATGAACCTCTGGTTTCTTTATCTGGAAAGGTGAATTTATAAAAAACATTTATTCAAGCAAGTTTGGTGACCATTAGTCTACAGTTAGAGTTCATTAAAGTGTAGGTATTATTATTAAGTACTAATTGTAGAAGAAAAAGAAAACTCGTAAGAAAAAAATGGTTAAGATTGTTTTTTGCTTCTGAACACCTAAATTTAGCTAGCCAGTGATTCTTCATAACATACTGTCTACAAATTGAAATATGAAGGGGGAAAAGTCCTCCAATATTGAAACCACTTCATGATTTGAGCTCATTCACTCTACTCCTTTAATATCTAGCCTCTTTGGGGAAGAGGCAATATCCTTGACTGGCTATAAATTTATGAGTGTAGTTGCTTTTATGGCTCTGAATGTAATAGAAGCTAAGTAAATACTGATAAGTTCTCTATTCTTCTGAGAAGTTTCCACCCACATAATATTGTCCTATCATTGGAAATCCCCATAGTTTTGATAAGAATGAAGGCAAGAACTCTTTTATATATAACACTTGTCAATTAGAATCAGAACAGCATTCATCATTTTAGTTGGAAAGGCTATGGGGTTTTTTAAAATCCCACTTGAAGTCTATATAATGAAATTTTGCCCTTATTGTCTTTTGAGCAACTTCAGCTGGTTTGGGAGGTTAATGTTGGCTTCCAAATTTATTTTTTCAAGCATTCTTTAACATTGTTTGCATTTATAGATTAAGTGGTAAACTGAATTAAAGGAAATAAGCATTTTATGTCACCACAATCTTCCCACATAAAGAGACTAAGTTTGAAAACCATGTCCGTTTTTTCAATACAGGGCTAGGTATTGTCTTCATGGACTAGCCCTACAGGGAACTATTTTAACTCTTTCAAACCACTTAGTTACCAGTCATTTTCAGGAATTCTTTGTGTACACAGTGTTTTTAAAGAGATTTTTTTTCTCAGATGCAATGTATTTAACCTTTCTGTGTACAGGATCATAACATGGCAAAAGTTAATTAGTATCCAGGAGGCCTCACAACTAGGTGAATTCTCACTGAAAATCTTGATCACTCTAAAAAGTATAAAATGTGACTAAAGAAAAATAATTACAAAATTCCCCCTATTTTTCATGGCATATGCTTTTCAACTGGTATGTATATCACATCAAGACACTACCTATGTCATTTGTAAAACAACTCTTTAGGGAACCATTATTGATATTGACCAAAAGATCTTTCAGATCTCACGTGGTTATTTTGCTTTGGCTCCCAGAAAACTTCTACTTTGGGTGTTTCTTACCTGGGATGTGAGGATGAATTTCATACATCACCAAACAGAAAAGTTCCTGTATCTTGTATGAAGCTAATAGGAGCTCATTAAATACTTACAGAGTTTCATACACTTATATGGCCATATACATGCAAACACACACACACACATACACACACACACACATAAATTTACCATTCAGAGATGGGGATCTTTTTCTAGACCGCTAGCATTCTGAAGACAAGTGCCGGTCCATCCCACCATCAGTATCTGGATCACTCCAATGGATAGGAATTGTTATAAACTGAATGTTCGTGTCCTCCTGAAGTTCATATTTTGAAACCCTAATCTCAATGTGATGGTACTTAGAGGTGAGACCTTTGGGAGGTTATTAGGTCATGAAGGTGGAATGCTTATGAATAGGATTAGTGCCCTTATAAGAAGAGGCCAGAGAGCTAGCTAGATGTCTTTCTGCCATGTGAGGATACAGCAAGACGTCAGCTGTCTGCAACCCTGAAGAGGGCTGGTACCGTGCTGGTGCCATGATCCTGGACTTCCAGCCTCCAGAACTGTGAGAAATAAATGTTTGTTGTTTAAGCCACCCAGTCTACAGTAATTTGTTAGAGCAGCCCAAACTAAGACAGGAGGTATGAATAAACAGTATATGATTAAATGCATAAATGAACAAACATTCCCTGAGTGAAGATATACATGAATTAGTTACTTGATTTTAAACAAGGACATAGCAGAATTTATTTCTCTTTGCTAATATGAAGCCAAAGTAAACAGTTCATTTATAAACAGGACTACACAAGCAATATTATGAAGTCAAGGCTAGAATAAATATCTTATTATCTGGAATCCTATCACCCAACAAAGCAGCTATTTTTTTCGTGCTCCTATTGATTTCCTGATCATATTTTATATAGCTTATTTGTTTAGCACAGAGAAATCAGAATTTTCTACATAATGAGAAAAATTCAAACATGAGTTTAAAATTCTGCACAGTAGGTCTTATATTCTTGACAGACCACAGTGATCTCTCCTTCCTAAGAACTCATGACACTCATGAATACTGACTAGGGATGCAGTCAAATACATACTGCTACAAGACACGTTTGATACTATCATTTAGCTTACATTCGATTCAATTTTATGTGTGTTGTTCACCTAGCTACTATGAAGCTCCTTCTCATTACAGAATAGGAATTATGTCTCTATAATCCCACCCTGCCTAGAAGTGTGTGAATGACAGATGGATAGATAGGCAGATAGATGACAGACAGACATATACACAAACATTTGTTGAATGAACTTTAAATGAATGTAGTTATTATAAGTGAACAAAAAATAAATGGTAAAAATTTTAAATGCCTAATATTTTATATTGTATTTTGAATATAATTACAATAGCTTGTTTCATAATCTTACTAAGATAAAAAAAAATCATTACTGTCCCTTAAAATTATATATTTTAAGTTAATCAGAATTTTTACATTAATATTTTATCTATTAAAAATAGTTTAAAATGTCAGGAAGTCATTAGGAAAATAAAAATAGAGCAAGAGGGATTATTATTATTCTTGTAATTTTGCTTCAGATTTAAAAGCATTCGTGAGATGAAAACTGTGTTCTTAACTTTGACCGACTTACTATGCTGAAGCAACATGAACTCTGCCCTTGAATGCCAACCTGTAAGTGGAGGTTATTGCCTCTTCCCACGAGGGTGTAAATTCAATTAAATAAATGTAACACGTGTACCAGGCATTTAGGAAACAAAGAAATGAAGAGGATATAATTCCTGCCTTCAAGGAGCTTACAGGGTAATGGAGACATTCAGATATATCTGAATTGTTCAAGTCAGAATGGGTTTTTGTTTTATTTTGTGTTTCAGTAGAAATCACAAAAATTTGATCCCTGCTTCCTTTGGGACGATGAAAGCATACAAATCAGCAAATGCTTATAACAGCCCCATAAGTCTCTTCTTGAACTGTGTTATATCTCTGTGCTCATACCACCCTCAAACTTTTAAAATCTCATTCTTAGTAGGTGCTCAATGCATCCAGAATTAACCTTCTACTTTTGTTTCCTTCCTCAGTAATAATATAAATGCTATGCTGAATTTTGAATAATTCAATTAAGATCTTACATAGAGAATAAGCTCTCAGAAATGTAGAAAATGAGCCTTTTAGGTATGTGAGGTTAAGGGCAGGTTTATAAAATGTTGTGTACTCCTGGACAAAGAAGTGTCAGGTGAAAAATGTATTTTATAGTTCCCATAACCACTTAGTCAATTAAGTTCATAAGATAGAAAAGTTTGTACAACATGCTACAAACCAGTTCTGATTTAGAGTACCTAATTCCATAGAGTTATTACTCTATTCAATTAGGACGTTCTGTTTTTGCTTTTGGTTTGGTTTGGTTTGGTTTGGTTTAGTTTTTTGAGCGAGATGAGATTAAATCAGTATTCATAGAGAAAATATGCAAATACTGCAACTGCTAATATTTTAAAAGCAGCTAAAGTAACTTATAGAAGAAATTGTGTTAACAGTGCATCATGGTTATTTTTTTTAAATCATTTTAACATCCAACTGGAAAATATAGAGGCAATTATCACTTCTATGAGCTTTTTCAGTTATCTCAATGACACAATGACATTGTGATGTGTCTGCAAAATCAAACGTAGAACTGAAATAATTTATCAAGATAAATGTTAGTAGAACATTTTCTGAAATTACTTGCACATTCCATTTTGCTATACTTTCAGCTGAGTTATCCAGAAAATTATAGTTCTTCAAAGTTCATGCATAATAGGAAATTCCAGGTTGTAGCAATTAATTGTTCTCTGGAGCATAAATTACCTGAACATTAATCATTGCATTGTTGCCATTGTTGAATATGTGTGTGACTAAAGATACCAATATTTTATGAAAATTCTTAAAAATTATCAATCATTTCCTATCTGTCTCGAAGCAATGTGATTACCTAAATACGAATAAATAAAATATTTCTAAATAGAGACAGATGGAAGAGCTATATGAAACATAACACTTAGGTTAAAAAAGTTCATAAATTTTATGTTCTCAAAAACTATTACACTTTTTGTTCTCAAAAAGAGTACAGTTATCTGGTATTAATTTTTCAGGAAGTCAATCACTGAAAATCTTACAGTTAAGTGTTTTATTACTCTGAGGGCTGATATACTTAATTTGGAAGACTAATTACTTGTTTGGTTTTTGATGGAATAGAAAATGCATTTGAGGAATATGTTATTTGCAGAAAACGGATGGGTGTAGGAGTAACGGGGGGGAGGAGGGACTCAATGCCTACATCTCATTTTTCATATATGATTGATAATCTTACATCATTCCCTCCAAAATCCTAATGTTTATACTAACATCCACATACACGAGTGATTCTAAGTAGTTTAACTTTTAATAACAGCATGTTCTTATACGATTCCCTTTGTTCAGGCAAAAAATAGGTGTTTCAAGAGGCCATAGGCAAGAGGAGCTTCAAGATGGCGGAAGAGTAAGACGTGGAGATCACCTTCCTCCCCGCAAATACATCAGAAATACATCTACACGTGGAACAACTCCTACAGAACACCTACTGAATGCTGGCAGAAGACCTCAGACTTCCCAAAAGGCAAGAAACTTCCCATGTACCTGGGTAGGGCAAAAGAAAAAAGAAAAAACAGAGACAAAAGAATAGGGACGGGACCGACACCAGTGGGAGGGAGACGTGAAGGAGGAAAGATTTCCACACACTAGTAAGCCTCTTTGCGGGCGGAGACTGCGGGTGGCGGAGGGGGCGAGCTTCGGAGCCACAGAGGAGAGCGCAGCAACAGGGGTGCGGAGGGCAAAGCGGAGACGTTCCCGAACAGAGGATAGGTGCCGACCGGCACTCACCAGCCCGAGAGGCTTGTCTGCTCACCTGCTGGGTGGGGCTGGGAGCTGAGGCTTGGGCTTCGGTTGGAGCGCAGGGAGAGGACTGGGGTTGGCGGCGTGAACACAGCCTGCAGGGGGTTAGTGAAGCACGGCTAGCCAGGAGGGAGTCCGGGAAAAAGTCTGGACCTGCCGAAGAGGCAAGAGACTTTCTCTTGCCTCTTTGTTTCCTGGTGCGCGAGGAGAGGGGATTCAGAGTACTGCTTAAAGGAGCTCCAGAGACGGGCCCAAGTTACAGCTACCAGCGCGGACTCCAGAGACAGGCATGAGACGCTAAGGCCGCTGCTGCCACCACCAAGAAGCCTGTGTGCAAGCACAGGTCACTCTCTGCACCTCCCCTCCCGGGAGCCTGTGCAGCTCGCCACTGCCAGGGTCCCGTGATCCAGGAACAACTTCCCCGGGAGAACGCACTGCACGCCTCAGGCTGGTGCAACATCACACCGGCCTATGTGGCCACAGGCTCGCCCCGCATCCGTACCCCTCCCTCACCCCGGCCTGAGTGAGCCAGAGCCCCTGAATCAGCTGCTCCTATAACCCCGTCCTGACTGAACAAGGAACACGTGCCCTCAGGCGACCTACACGCAGATGTGGGGCCAAATCCAAAGCTGAAACCCAAGAGCTGTGAAAACAAAGAAGAGAGAGGGAAATCTCTCCCAGCAGCCTCAGGAGCAGTGGATTAAATCTCCACAATCAACTTGATGTACCTGCATCTGTGGAATATATGAATAGACAACAAACCATCCCAAATTGAGGAGGTGGACTTTGGGAGCAAAAATATGTTTTCATTTTCCCTTTTTCTCTTTTTGTGAGTGTGTATGTGTATGCTTCTGTGTGTAATTTTGTCTGTATAGCTTTGCTTTTACCATTTTTCCTAGGGTTCTGTCTCTCCAATTTTTTGTTTGTTTTTGTTTTTTTTTAGTATAGTCATTAGCTCTTGTTATCATTGGTGGATTTGTTTTTTGGTTTGGTTGCTCTCTTCTTTCTTTCTTTCTTCCTTCCTTCCTTCCTTCCTTCCTTTCGTTCTTTCTTTCTTTCTTTTTCCTCCCTTTTATTCTGAGCTGTGTGGATGACAGGCTCTTCATGCTCCAACCAGGCGTCAGGTCACTGCCTCAGAGGTGGGATAGCCAAGTTCAGTACATTGGTCCACAAGAGACCTCCCAGCTCCACATAATATCAAACGGTGAAAATGTCCCAGAGATCTTCATCTCAATGCCAAAACCCATCTCCACTCAATGACCAGCAAGCTGGAGTGCTGGACATCCTATGCCAAACAGCTAGGAAGACAGGAAGACAGCCCCACCCATTAGCAGAGAGGCTTCCTAAAATCATAATAAGGCCACAGACAACCCAAAACACACCACAAGACATGGACCTACCCACCAGAAAGACAAGATGCAGCTTCATCCACCAGAACACAGGCACTAGTCCCCTCCACCCGGAAGCCTACACAACCCACTGAACCAACCTTAGCCACTGGGGGCAGACACCAAAAGCAATGGGTACTACGAACTTGCAGCCTGCAAAAAGGAGACACCAAACACAGTAAGTGAAGCAAAATGAGAAGACAGAGAAACACAGAGCAGATGAAGGACCAAGGTCAAAACCGACCAGACCTAACAAATGAAGAAGAAATAGGCAGTCTACCTGAAAAAGAATTCAGAATAATGATAGTAAAGATGATCCAAAATCTTGGAAATAGAATGGAGAAAATACAAGAAACGTTTAACAAGGACTTAGAAGAACTAAAGAGCAAACAAACAGTGATGAACAACACAGTAAATGAAATTAAAAATACTCTAGAAGGGATCAATAGCAGAATAACTGAGGCAGAAGAACATATAAGTGACCTGGAAGATAAAATAGTGGAAATAACTACTGCAGACCAGAATAAAGAAAAAAGAATGAAAAGAATTGAGAACAGTCTCAGAGACCTCTGGGACAACATTAAAACACCAACATTTGAATTATAGGGGTCCCAGAAGAAGAAGAGAAAAAGGAAGGGACTGAGAAAATATTTGAAAAGATTATAGGTGAAAAGTTCCCTAATATGGGAAAGGAAATAGTTAATCAAGTCCAGGAAGCACAGAGAGTCCCATACAGGATAAATCCAAGGAGAAACACGCCAAGGCACATATTAATCAAACTATCAAAAATTAAATACAAAGAAAAAATAAAAGCAGCAAGGGAAAAGCAACAAACAACAAACAAGGGAATCCCCATAAGGTTAACAGCTGATCTTTCAGCAGAAACTCTGCAAACCAGAAGGTAGTGGCAGGACATATTTAAAGTGATGAAGGGGAAAAACCTACAACCAAGATTACTCATGCCAGCAAGGATCTCATTCAGATTTGACGGAGAAATTAAAACCTTCACAGACAAGCAAAAGCTAAGAGAATTCAGTACTACCAAACCAGCTTTACAACAAATGCTAAAGGAACTTCTCTAGGCAGGAAACACAAGAGAAGGAAAAGACCTACAATAACAAACATGAAACAATTAAGAATATGGTCATAGGAACATACATATCGATAATTGCCTTAAATGTGAATGGATTAAATGCTCCAACCAAAAGACACAGGCTTGCTGAATGGATACAAAATCAAGACCCATCTATATGCTGTCTACAAGAGACCCACTTCAGACCTAGGGACACATACAGACTGAAAGTAAGGGGATGGAAAAAGATATTCCATGCAAATGGAAATCAAAAGAAAGCTGGAGTAGCAATTCTCATATCAGACAAAAGAGACTTTAAAACAAAGACTATTACAAGAGACAAAGAAGGACACTACATAATGACCAAGGGATCAATCCAAGAAGAAGATATAACAGTTGTAAATATTTACGAACCCAAAATAGGAGCACCTCAATACATGAGGCAAATACTAACAGCCATAAAAGGGGAAATTGACAGTAACACAACCATAGTAGGTGACTTTAACACCCCACTTTCACCAATGGGCAGATCATCCAAAATGAAAATAAATAAGGAAACACAAGCTTTAAATGATACATGAAACAAGATGGACTTAATTGATATTTATAGGACATTCTATCCAAAAACAACAGAATACACTTTCTTCTCAAGTGCTCATGGAACATTCTCCAGAACAGATCATATCTTGGGTCACAAATCAAGGCTTGGGAAATTTAAGAAAATTGAAATCGTATCAAGTATCTTTTCTGACCACAACACTATGAGACTAGATATCAATTACAGGAAAAAATCTGTAAAAAATACAAACACATGGAGGCTAAATAATATGGTACTTAATAACCAAGAGATCACTGAAGAAATCAAAGAGGAAATCAAAAAATACCTAGAAACAAATGACAATGAAAACACGATGACCCAAAACCTATGGGATGCAGCAAAAGCAGTTCTAAGAGGCAAGATTTTAGCAATACAATCCTACATTAAGAAACAAGGAACATCTCAAATAAACAACCTAACCTTACACCTGAAGCAATTAGAGAAAGAAGAACAAAAAACCCCACAGTTAGCAGAAGAAAAGAAATCATATAGATCAGATCAGAAATAAATGAAAAAGAAATGAAGGAAATGATAGCAAAGATCAACAAACCACAAATGGTTGTTTGAGAAGATAAACAAAACTGATAAACCACTAGCCAGACTAATCAAGAAAAAAACGGAGAAGACTCAAATCAATAGAATTAGAAGTTAAAAAGGAGAAGTAACAAATGACACTGCAGAAATACAAAGGATCATGAGAGATTACTATAAGTAACTATATGCCAATAAAATGTACAACCTGGAAGAAATGGACAAATTCTTAGAAATGCACAGACTTCCGAGACTGAACCAGGAAGAAATAGAAAATATGAACACACCAATCATAAGCACTGAAATTGAAACTGTGATTAAAAATCTTCCAGCAAACCAAAGCCCAGGATCAGATGGCTTCACAGGTGAATTCTATCAAACATTTAGAGAAGAGCTAACACCTATCCTTCTCAAACTCTTCCAAAATATAGCAGAGGGAGGAACACTCCCAAACTCATTTGACGAGGCCACTATCACCCTGATACCAAAACCAGACAAAGATGTCACAAAGAAAGAAAACTACAGGCCAATAACTCTGATGAACATAGATGCAAAAATCCTCAACAAAATACTAGCAAACAGAATCCAACAGCACATTAAAAGGATCATACACCATGATCAAGTGGGGTGTATCCCAGGAATGTGAATATTCTTCAATATACGCAAATCAATCAATGTGATACACCATATTAACAAATTGAAGGAGAAAAACCATATGATCATCTCAATAGATGCAGAGAAAGCTTTTGACAAAATTCAACACCGATTTATCATAAAAACCCTCCAGAAAGTAGGCCCAGAGGGAACTTACCTGAACATAATAAAGGCCATATATGACAAACCCACGGCCAACATCATCCTCAATGGTGAAACACTGAAACCATTTCCACTAAGATCAGGAACAAGACAAGGTTGCCCACTCTCACCACTTTCATTCAATATAGTTTTGGAAGTTCTAGCCACAGCAATCAGAGAAGAAAAAGAAATAAAAAGAATCCAAATCAGCAAAGAAGTAAAGCTGTCCCTGTTTGCAGATGACATGATACTATACATACAGAATCTGAAAGATGCTACCAGAAATCTACTAGAGCTAATCAATAAATTTGGTAAAGTAGCAGGATACAAAATTAATGCACGGAAATCTCTTGCATTCCTATACATTAATGATGAAAAATCTGAAAATGAAATTAAGAAAACACTCCCATTCACCATTACAACAAAAAGAATAAAATATCTAGGAATAAAGCTACCTAAGGAGACAAAAGACCTGTATGCAGAAAATTATAAGACACTGATGAAAGAAATTAAAGATGACACAGATGGAGAGATATACCATATTCTTGGATTGGAAGAATCAACATTGTGAAAATGACTATACTACCCAAAGCAATCTCCAGATTCAATGCAATCCCTATCAAACTACCACTGGCATTTTTTGCATATGTAGAACAAAAAATTTCACAATTTGGGGCTTCCCTGGTGGTGCAGTGGTTAAGAATCTGCCTGCCAATGCAGGAGACACGGGTTCGAGCCCTGGTCTGGGAAGATCCCACATGCTGTGGAGCAACTAAGCCCATGAGCCACAACTACTGAGCCTGCGCGTCTGGAGCCTGTGCTCCGTAATGGGAGAGGCCGTGACAGTGAGAGGCCCGCACACAGTGTTGAAGAGTGGTCTCCGCTTGCCGCAACTGGAGAAAGCCCTCACACAGAAACGAAGACCCAACACAGCCAAAACTAAATTAATTAATTAAAAAAAATTTTCACAATTTGTATGGAAAGACAAAAGACCCTGAATAGCCAAAGCAACCTTAAGAATGAAAAATGGAGCTGGAGGAATCAGGCTCCCTGACTTCAGACTATAATACAAAGCTACAGTAATCAAGACAGTATGGTACTGGCACAAAAACAGAAATATAGATCAGTGGAACAGGATAGAAAGCCCAGAGATAAACCCACGCACATATGGTCACCTTATCTTTGATAAAGGAGTCAAGAATATACAGTGGAGAAAAGACAGCCTCTTCAGTAAGTGGTGCTGGGAAAACTGGACAGCTACATGTAAAAGAATGAAATTAGAACACTCCCTAACACCATACACAAAAATAAACTCAAAATGGATTAAAGACCTAAATGTAAGGCCAGTAGACACTATCAAACTCTTAGAGGAAAGCATAGGCAGAACACTCTATGATGTAAATTACAGCAAGACCCTTTTTGACCCACCTCCTAGAGAAATGGAAATAAAAACAAAAATAAACAAATGGGACCCAATGAAATTTAAAAGCTTTTGTACAGCAAAGGAAACCATAAACAAGACGAAAAGACAACCGTCAGAATGGGAGAAAGTATTTGCAGATGAAACAACTGACAAAGGATTAATCTCCAATATTTACAAGCAGCTCATGCAGCTAAATATCAAAAAAACAAACAACCCAATCCCCAAATGGGCAGAAGACTTAAATAGACATTTCTCCAAAGAAGATATACAGATTGCCTTCAAACACATGAAAGAATGCTCAACATCATTAATCATTAGAGAAATGCAAATTAAAAGTACAATGTTATATCACCTCACATGGTAAGAATGGCCATCATCAAAAAATTTACAAACAATAAATGCTGGAGAGGATGCGGAGAAAAGGGAACACTCTTGCACTGTTGGTGGGAATGTAAATTGATACTGCCACTATGGAGAACAGTACGGAGGTTCCTTAAAAAACTAAAAATGGAACTATCATACGACCCAGCAATTCCAGTACTGGGCATATACCCTGAGAAAACCATAATTCAAAAAGAGTCATGTACCACAATGTTCATTGCAGCTCTATTTACAATAGGCAGGACATGGAAGCAACCTAAGTGTCCATCAACAGATGAATGGATAAAGAAGATGTGGCACATATATACAATGGAATAGTACTCAGCCATAAAAAGAAACGAAATTGAGTTATTTGTCGAGGTGGATGGACCTAGAGTCTGTCATACAGAGTGAAGTAAGTCAGAAAGAGAAAAACGAATACCGCATGCTAACACATATATATGGAATCTAAAAAACAACAACAAAAAATGGTCATGAAGACCCCTGGGGCAAGACGGGAATAAAAATGCAGACCTACTAGAGAATGGACTTGAGCAAACCGGGAGGTGGAAGGGTAAGCTGAGACAAAGTGAGAGAGTGGCATGGACATATATACACTACCAAATGTAAAATATATAGCTAGCGGGAAGCAGCCGCATAGCAAAGGGAGATCAGCTCGGTGCTTTGTGACCACCTGGAGGGGTGGGATAGGGAGGGCGGGAGGGAGGGAGATGCAGGAGGGAAGAGATATGGGGATATATGTATATGTATAACTGATTCACTTTGTTATAAAGCAAAAACTAACACATCATTGTAAAGCAATTATACTGCAATAAAGATGTTCAAGAAAAAAAAAAAAAGATGCCATAAGCAAGGTACTCCTCTAAGTGCTGGGGATAGAGCAGTGAATAAGGAAGACAAAGTCCCTCTTCTCGTGAACCTCATTCTTGTGAGCAAGGGGGTACTATAAAATACATATCAGCTAAATACAATGAAGAGAAATGAAACAAGATGAGATGATAATGTGATGAAGGCTATTTTCAATGTGATTAGAGAAGACCTCTAAGAATTTTACATTTAGGAGGAGACCTCTGGGAACTTCCTGTAGGCCAGTGTGATTGAAGAACAAGAGGATAGGCAGCTGGAGTTCTTAGGACGTCCTAGGAAATGCAACAACCATTTTATAATTATCTTACTTAATCCTCAGTACCATCCTATGTGATATACATGGTTTTTCTCTTTTTGCAAAATAAAACATAAAACACAGAGATTAGAAATGTGAAATAACTTGTCCACGATTGAGGCAGAACAAGGACCTATTCCTAGGAAGTTAAAATCAATCTTAGTTGCTGTGCTATTCTGCTTCTAGCAAAGATTAAAACAGACAGAACCGACAGTCCTGGAACAAGGAGTCTGGCTGCAGATATTATTAGAACAGCCTGGTGTAGAGAATAGAAAGCTTAAATTGAGGGGGCCTGACATTCTTGCTATCCTGCTGTGTGATGGCGAGCAATCATGTAATCTCTTAAAATTTAATTTATATAATCATTCATTTCCTCATTAATTCATTCTAAACATATCTATTGAAAACCTAATACAAATTAGGCAATACGGTCAAGAATCACAATGAAAGATAATCAAATGTGTCTTCATGCATCCCTCATTCAAGTGGAAGACAAATCTATGGACATATCCTTCAAGATAATATAAGTCCAATAAATAGGTAGAAAAAAAGAGCAATGAAAACATCAAGCCAGGAACAATGCTGTCTGGCTGTCAGTTTTCTCTAAAATCCAGGAATGAAGCTGTATGATCACACTAGGACTTCCTCACCTTTAATATTTTATTCTAACTGTCAGTGACTGAGTAACATTCTAAGCATCCGGTGAGAAAGCAATATTATATAAATTCCCATCATAAAGTTTAAAGGTTTTTGGCAGTCATAAGTCTATATTGGGTTCCTCATTCTCTCCTTCCTGTAAGAGTCTAAATTATTTTCTCCAATTCTAAATTATTTTCTGTAATTCTAAATTATTTTCTAGTAAGTCATATACTCAGAAATCTTCATAGGTCATGAGTTTCTTTGTTGGTAACAACAATAATGGGTGGAAAGAATTTCACCTTAGTATGTAAGCACTGGCTACCACTCAAAAATGAAGCATATGCATAGGGAGACTTTATGCATATTTGACTTTCCTTTAACATTTTAAAAATAAAGTCAGGTTTTTACAGTATAATTTTAGAAGAAATAAACTTAAAGAGCTCAAACTTACATAATTGTTGACATGCATCTTTACTAAAAACCACTGTATATACTTTACATCCACATAGCTTTTAAAGGTTTGAATAAGCCCAAGAATAATAAAGGAGGCTGACTTGAGATAAGGTATGTTCTGAGGCTCACATAATGAAACTGTAGGTAAGAGAATAAGCTGTAGGAACAAGTCATCAAACCAGAGGGTGAACTAAGCTGAACCCGGTAACTCTGTCTTGAAGCAGCCTTGTCTTTCTCTCTAAAGTATGACATCCCTCCTGAGGAATTAAAATCTCATTTCTCTACTACAGTGCTTGTAAAACAAAGAGAACATGCAGAACTCTGAGAAATGGATAACCCTGAGCCAGAAAATAAAAAAATTTAGATCAATTAAGGAGTAAAATGTTGAATTTCAAGTTGGACCTATGACATAAATTTAGCAACACTCTAAATGGAAACAAGGAAAGTCAGGTTCTACAATCTCCACCCTCTTCAAAATGGGGTAATATATCAATTTACTGTTACCATATATATTAAAAGGGGTTTGTAATTACTTCCTGATAATTGAATAACAAATCTTCCATTTGAATATTAAAATTAAATTTGAGTGGTCATACTAACACTTGTTATGGAGACCAAGAGTCTAGGTTTGCACAAGATAAAGACAGTTTTTGACAGTTGCCCCAGCCTAATTAATGATAGCATCCACTTTACTCTCAAAAAGTTTCCTGGTTTGGACAATAAGTTCTGTCTGAAATATTACCTCCTTTCTCAGAACTTAAAGTACTGTGATAAAGAGTAACTGACCTTAATATCAGAGAGAAAAAAATAAAAATGTTAGAATTTACATCTTTTGAAATAATATTTGGTGAGCCATTGTGTACGCTTTTTGTGCCACTGATCCATTCTATTGCCAACTAAAATGTGAAAGCTCAGTTAAGGAAGCAGAAATCTTATTGGTGCTGTACTAGACACTAAAACAGAAAGGACATTCAAAGATATGCCCTTTCCTGGCAGAAATGAACACTAAAAAGAAAATAAGATGACCTAACAATGGGCATATAGGACAAAAAGCTAGCAAAATAGAAGCATAAAAGCAGCCACACGAAAAGACATACTTATACTAGGAAAATACACTCTTTATGTAAATGAAAACATGCCTGTATACAAAATGAATCTCATTTAAATTTAATTTACTTGGTTTAATCAGTTTTCTAAACATGTTCATTCTTGTTTGATTAACTATATTAAGCATTATATTAGCACTAAAAATTATAGGCTTGATAGTTTGAAAGTCATTTTTAATTATTAGCATTGATACTTGAATGTAAACAAAATGTATGCCTATTATTGAAAATTTTGTAAAATTTTAAAAAGGAAAAAACCTATAATTTTGTCATACAAATTACTACTTTTAATATTTTCTTACATTAACATACACATATTTTTGTATGCACATATACATTATATATGACTGCATACATATTATGCATTCATGTATATAAATATCTGCTATATATAGATTATTCTCTATTTGGAGTTTTTTCCAATGTTTTTTCTTTTCTTTTTTACACAATATTATGCCTTGAGCATTGCCCTATATCATTATTATTTGAAAACGTTCTTTTAATGCTTGGATAATAAACTGTAATGACCTTGACTGCATCATTAATTATTTTAAAAGAGGAAAACACCCTAGAAGCAGAATCATTGTCAGATAGTATGAATTTCTCTATAGGTTTTGACCCACAATGTTAATGCACTCTCCACAAAAGTGGTCTGATTTCTTATTTTCATTATACAATAGTGAAGAGAACAGGCTTTGGAACAGGAATGCCTGGAGTAAAATTATGGCTCAAACACTTCCTAGTTGTGTACTTTAGTCTTTAAACTCTTTAAAACTCAGATAGTCATTTGAAAAGTGATGACAGTAAATGTACTCATCTTTTGAGCACTGTTATGGCTAAAAGGTTGGGAGGTTGTGTTAGGGCTAAAGGATGTTGGGCACATGTTAAGATTGAAACTATTTGTTATTGTAAATATTACTATTAATGGTATAATGCCAACACTGGATATTATAATTTTTGTTATTTGATAATATTTACTTACATCATTTATTATAAAACTATAAAGTAATTTTGAATTTATTTGATTACCAGTTTGGCAGAGACAACTGGCAAAGATATGCTCCTCCTTCTATAGCAAGAGATTTATAATTGGACACTTTGCAGTTGGAGACCACATTTCCCAGCCACCTTTGCAAGTGGGTGTAGTCATGTAGCTAAGTTTGCACCAACAGAATGTGATCAAAAGTGATGCTTGCCTACGGTATCTCTTTCTGACTTACTTCACCCTGTATGGCGGACTCTAGGTCCATCCACCTCACTACAAATAACTCAATTTCATTTCTTTTTATGGTTGAGTACTATTCCATTGTATATATGTGCCACATCTTCTTTATTCATTCATCTGTTGATGGACACTTAGGTTGCTTCCATGTCCTGGCTGTTGTAAATAGAGACATGGAATCTAAAAAAAAAAAAATGGTTCTGAAGAACCTAGGGGCAGGACAGGAATAAAGATGCAGACGTAGAGAATGGACTTGAGGACACATGGAGGGGGAAGGGTGAGCTGGGACGAAGTGAGAGAGTGGCATGGACTTTATATACTACCAGATGTAAAATAGATAGCTAGTGGGAAGCAGCCGCATAGCACAGGGAGATCAGCTCGGTGCTTTGTGACCACCTAGAGGGGTGGGATAGCGAGGGTGGGAGGGAGACACAAGAGGGAAGAGATAGGGGGATATATGTATATGTATAGCTGACTCACTTTGTTATAAAGCAGAAACTAACACACCATTGTAAAGCAATTATACTCCAATAAAGCTGTTAAAAAAGAAAAAAAAAAGTGATCTTGCTACTTGTGTGTCCAGGCCTTAAGACACTGTGCATGAAATCCTCCAGGCTCTGTCCTTCCTGTAAGCTGGAATGCAAATGTGTCTGTGATTTAGCACCAACCAGGCAGGGCAAGACAATGCCCTAGAGCAAGGGTCATAAAACTAAAGAGCTGCCTGTTTTAGTAAATAAAGTTTTATTGGAACATAGTTATACACATTTGTTTATGCATTGTCTATGGCCACTTTTACCCTACAACTGCAGAACTGAGTAATGGCAACAGACATGATATGGCCCCAAATCCTACAATATTTTTTAACTGTCCCTTTACAGAAAAAAAATGTCAAATACTGTCCAAGGACATGGTAAAGCAACAAGAGAGAAATGACCTGAGTCCCCCAAATGACCACATGAAACACAAATATCATTCAACCCAGACCAGAGACTTTGGGGTTGTTATGTGGGAAAGAAACAAATTCCTGTTTTATCTGAGCAAAATCTCCTTAGGGACATTGAGTTCTACCAGCATAATTTTCATACCAGGGAAGCTAAGTTTTTATAAAATTATGGTATTTAAACGTATCATTTTTATTAAAGTTTGAGAATTTTTCTTCTTAATTTATGGAGTTCTTTGTGTGTTAGGGATTTAAACCTAAGCCTATAATATTTATGGGAAATAATATCCATAGGTGGTTGTTTGATTTTTATGTTATGATGTTTCTATATAGTTTATAAAATATTTATCTTCTATCACATCTATCATCACTTCCTTTTAGAATTTCTTACATTGTTTCATATTTATAAAGTTTTCCTTACCCCAAGATCAGATAAACGTTTGCCCCTTTTTGTGTGTTTTTTCACTATCTTTATATTTCGCTCATATTTTTTCATTCCAAGTGGCACCCAGCAGTACTTTCTAAATAGTTTTTCCATAGATGTATTATAATAATTTATATATTCTATCCATATATTTAGATTTACATCATGATATATATTATGAATTTTTAAACATTAGGATCTGTTTCAGAGTTTTTATATTGCTCCACTGCTGTAGTCTTCTTTTCTCAAATCAGTATCATAGAGCTTTAATTATTATAGTTGTAAAATTCAATTAATATCCAATACGGCAAGTCACCTTGTTCATTCATATTTACAGTTTCTAACTTTTGGGGGGGAAATGGAGAGAAGGATGCTTTACAAAAATTTGTTTTATCAAGTGATAAATATAAAATAAATTATAATTTAATTTATCACAACTACAGAGAAAGATTGACATAGATGGATATTCACAACACAGGTGAAAAAAAAATCATACTACAGTATTATGTATACCATATTCAAAAATAAACCTGCAAAAAATCTAATTTCATATAATTCTTCATTAGCATAAGGGTAAGACAAATACTTTTTGTCTAGTAATGTATAATATTAAACTTACATGTTTTCTCACAAGAGTTTCTACAATAATTCTGAGAAGATTTTTTTTTTTTTTTTTTTCGGTACTCGGACCTCTCACTGTTGTGGCCTCTCCCGTTGCGGAGCACAGGCTCCGGATGCGCAGGCTCAGCGGCCATGGCTCACGGGCCCAGCCGCTCCGCGGCATGTGGTATCTTCCCGGACAGGGGCACGAACCCGCGTCCCCTGAATCAGCAGGCGGACTCTCAACCACTGCGTCACCAGGGAAGCCCCTGAGGAATTTTCAACGCTATTGTTCTTTTCACTTTAGATACTAGAATACCAGATGATGCAGTTAAGTGATCTGATTAAAATCATAAGGTCACTAAGTAGTAGAGCCTGAGATTTGGTACCCCTGTGTACTATTGTGATTTTCACATTGATCTGAGCATTCATTCTACAATGGGTCTAGCCAACTCACTGAATGTAGACATTACATTAAATATTTTTTATCTCCGAACACCTTAAGAGCAAGGTTTTTATGTTGCTGCAATCAAATCCCTACATTGAAACTCAGTATAGAATAATGATCTCCTGTCCCTCAAGTCTTTAGGATATTTATGGGTATTACTTTTTCAGTTTTACTTTGTTTATTACTTTTCTGACCGGAATTGGATCAAATGTATATATACATGTGGACTCAAAGCTTTATAATTCTTAGTCTTCCATTCAGGAATATCTTCGTACTCACATCTTTTACAGGTCTTTCAGAAAAGTTCTGTTTAAAAAATCTTGCATATTTATAATTTTAGTAATTTTATATCAAACTTCAATACATACTAAATAAAATTAATATCTATTCAGTTTAATAATAATGAAATAAATATCCATATGTCCAGTACTCATTTTATGAAGGAGAACATAAATAGTGACCTTGAAGCCCCCTGGGTACCTTTCCTTATTGAATTCCCACTCCTAGAGTTAATTACTAGCCTATCCTAATAATTCCTTACTTTTCTTTGAGTTATACCACATATCTATCAATTAATAACAATGATGTACTCTTTAGTTGTTTCTGTTTGAGTCTTTATATAAATGAGACATTACTGTAGCATATTCTTTGACTTGATTTTTTTTTCTGAACATCATGTTTATGAGATTTATCTATGTTGGTGGATAGAGGAGTGATTTATTTACTTTCTCTGCTTTATAGTAAATAATTACGTGAACACACCACAGTGCATTTATCCATTCTACTATTGATAGACATTTGGGGTGTTTCCAATTTTTGCTTTTACAAACAGTGCTGTTATAAATATTCTGGTGTATGTTTCCAGGTGTTCATATCAACACGTGGTTTGTGGACCCAAGCCAGTTCATGAATTGTTTGTTACAAGTCCATGATGGGATAAGTACAGAAATTGAGGGTAATCGTTTAGAAACTTTAATAGCAATTGGATTTTGCTGCAATATCCAAGCTCACAATCAGTGAACTCATCTCATTTAACAGGGTTTCACCAGTTTGACGTTGAACCCATGTGGTGAGTCACAATATGACAAAAACCACATAGGAGTCATGCACAGTAGGACCATGTGACTTTTTTAAAGATTAGATTGGTAACTGTAATCCAAAAGTGTATAAAATCAGATAAAATATGAGTATATATATATTTTATAAATATCTGTACATTCTTTTCATTTATAATTAAGCCTACTTTTAAATTTATGATTTCACATTATAGCTAATTAGAGAAGTAAAATTTGTTTATTTCTAAGGCCTATTTCATTAACAGCAATATAAACTTCACTGTATTTTGTTATTGTTGTGAAGACAAGATATACCTTTCAAGAAGGGAGCAGTAGCAGTAAACAAAATAATGACAATTGAAGTGAGTTCACAGAAATGAAGACCAAATGTCCATTAAGTTTTACCCAGGAATATTATCTCTCATGTAAAAATATGTGTTTGAGGGGATGTAATGGCTAATGAAGCATTAACACAAAAAACTAAAGCAATAAGCTCAAAATCAAAAGAATTCTTTGAAACAAGAGTAATGAATTATAAGGCTGACAGAGGTAGATATTTGAAATTTCCCATTTAAACATTAGTACTTTGCAGGCTTTTTAAAAAAGTACTTGGTGTCACTAGGACTAAAAAATACCTAAACATTGCTGAAACATTAGTGAAAGACTGCATCCAAAGTGAGCTTACACAGATAGGTGTATCTGTAGCAAAGAAGGTAGTTCAAGTACCACTTTCCAATGACAGCATAGTTCAACAGTTTGCAGAAATTGAGAGAAAATGAGGGCCAACTCACGGAACAAATACACCTAGGAGGAAACTGACAAATACAAAGATACCACTAACGTGGCAACTATTCCAGTATATGTATAAATTGTACATAATCATGATATAAA
This sequence comes from Pseudorca crassidens, assembly GCF_039906515.1. Taxonomy (NCBI): domain Eukaryota; kingdom Metazoa; phylum Chordata; class Mammalia; order Artiodactyla; family Delphinidae; genus Pseudorca; species Pseudorca crassidens. The sequence goes on from NC_090312.1 coordinate 66,345,887, forward strand.
GAAATATTTTGTCAACTTTATTGATGACAAACACAATAAGCTTGTAAAACTTTAGATTTGTAAAACTTTAAGACTGCACTGACAAAGTTTGGAGTTTGGAGTTTAAGTTTCATTATGAGCATGTTCTGGGGCTTCCCTGGTGGCGCAGTGGTTGAGAGTCCGCCTGCCGATGCAGGGGACACGGGTTCGTGCCCCGGTCTGGGAAGATCCCACGTGCCGCGGAGCGGCTAGGCCTGTGAGCCATGGCCGCTGAGCCTGTGCGTCCGGAGCCTGTGCTCCTCAATGGGAGAGGCCACAACAGTGAGAGGCCCGCGTACAGCAAAAAAAAAAAAAAAAAAAAGAGTATGTTCTGATGTTACAGCTGCAATGACAAGAACATATTCTGGAATACTTATCCAGATTAAGAAGTCTTCGCCAAAATATAAGAATATAGAACATTCTGATTTCTTTACTGAAAAACACATGATATGAAAACCAAAATGTCTCAGGGATGGAGTAAAAATTATGAATTTTTTAAAGAATAGCATCTTAAATCAGAAAGTATTCTTTTTATTGTGGTGAATATGTAAGCTGATTATTTTAAAAGCCTTATTTCATGCAGAGAGACAAGGTTAAATAGGGGAACTTTTCTGTAGAGGATATTTGTTCATATATATGAACATTTAGTGTTCATGCAATTTATTAAATCATTATGATCCCAATTATTTAAAGATGTGAATGGGACAGCCAGATTTGCTTAATTCTCTTTGTCTTTGGTATACTCAATACTCTTGATATTTCTATGCAAAAAAATGAATGTTTTTTTTTCAGTGGCATATATAAAGCAAAAATGAAAGATACCTAATAGAGCAAAATTTTAGATCATTATGGCATGCTCTATAATTTAATAATATTATCAGTGAAGTGATGATCTTGATATTGCACATCAGCAAAAAATTATCATTGGTTCTATGAATTTGATGGAGTACTTTGGATTTTACCTTTCAGTAAAAAGATTCACATTTAAGAAATTTGCAGAAAATAATTTAACTATAAATTATAATAGGTAACTGATAGAGGATTGAAAGTGAATTTTGAAAATATTCAATGACAGGTTTATTTTCATAAAAGTGAAAAATAAATATATTTGTTATATATTATAATATTATAATATTATATATAATATAATTATATATATAATATATATATTATAATATAATATTTTATATTATATAAATTATATATATTATATAAATATAATTATATATATAATATATATTATAATATATATATTATATATAATTATATATATATATATTAAATATAATTATAATATAATATTATAATAAATATATTATTTCTCTTTAATGCTCCAATCCCATTACTACAAACTGATCCTGAAGATGCGCGCGCACACACACACACACACACACACACACAGTTATTAATTACAGGATGTTTGTAATCACAAAATATTGAGACTACCTAAGTAACCAACTTAAGATACCGGTTAAATATACTGTGAAAAAGACACAATAAAGTACTATGAAGCTACAAAAAAGAATAAGAGCTTCATGAAATGATATGAAGAAAATCCCAAAAAGATATTATGAAGTAGGGGAAAGAAATCAAAGTGCAGAAAGCATGTATAATAGCCCCATCTGTAAAAGAAAAATAATAATAAATTAATAAACATATATCTTCTAATCCTTGCAAAAAATCTCAATGAAGTTGGTTACATATAAGAGAGGTATAGAGAGGAAGAAATACAGAAGAGAGTATGGCTTCTATAACTGATCTCTTTATATGTATAGTTTTCACTTTTGAAAGCATAATATACATATTGAAAAACAATCAAAGTAAGTAAGAATGGGAAGCAGAAAAAAATGAAAAAGATGAAACAAATGAAGTTAAATTGTATTTCAAATGAATATTACAACCATGTTGAAGGACAAAGAAGGAAGGAAGGAGAGAGGGAAGGAGAGAAGGGAAAGAAGCGAGGAAAGGAAGGAGGAAGGAAATTTTAAAAGTATGGTGTCCTTGTCCTGAGCAGCTTGAGAAGCTCCCCTCAGGTATACGCAGCAGTGGAACTGCTGGCTCCCAGTGTTTCTGCTTAACTTTACTATTAATTCCAAATATAGTTTTCTAAAACATTGTACAATGATACACTGTCACCTGTCACAATGTATGCTAGTTCCTGTTGCTCACTAATGCCGTTATTGTCATTTATTCCTGGAAATACAGTCAGGTATAATATTCAGTGCAGTTCAAATTTGCCTTTCCATTATTAGAGGTTAGTGCCAGCGTGTCTACAAATGTTTCTTGGCTGTTTTGATTTATTTTTTATGAAATGTCTGTCCAAGCCTTATCCCTGTTTTTCTATTAGGTGTTTGTCTTTTATAAACTGATACCAACTTGTACATATTTTAGATTCTAAATCGTGTTGGTCATGGGCAGGGCAAACATTTTTTTCCAGCTTTTGGACTGTTAGCTCACTGTTCTCACAGTGCCTTTCCATGGACAAAGCTCTTAATGTGAATGTGAAATTTGTCAACCTATCTCTTTATGGTTGTGCTTCTTTTTAAAAATAACTCTTTCATGGAAAAAAATAGATCAGAAAGATATTCTCTTATGTCCCTTTTCAAATTTAATTGTATTAACCCAACTGGAATTGATTTTTATGTTAAATGTGAGGTGGGGTTCACTTTCTTTCCCACATTAATTGCCAATTTCCCTAACTCCTTTGTCCAGAGGACTAAGCTTTCTCCACTGATCTGTAATGCTGGCTAAAAGAACAAGTTTCTATATATGCGTGGGTTGCTTATGAGCTAAGCATTCTGTTCCAGCAATCTATTCCTGAACACATTGTAATAATTATAATAGGTTTAAAGTAGATCTTGATATCTGATAGGGCAAGAGGTCATTCCTCGTACTACTTTTTCAGAAGTGAATTAGCATTCTTGACTGTTTGATCTACCATATATGTTAAAATGAGCTAGTCAGTTTTCATGAAAAGTCTTTGTTGAGACTTGATAGGAATTGCATTAAATCATAAAACAAGGGAGGAAAATTGTCATTTTAAAAATAGTGTCTTCTTGTCCATAGTGTGATTCTCCATTTATTTGGATGTCTTTTAATGTTTTTCAATACAGTTTTATAATTTTCCATGAAAAGAGCTCACATTTTTTTCATTATTCTGATCGACCTTATAATTTATGTTGCTATTATAATAGAACATTTTTCCAAGTTAAAATATTAACTAATTATTAATATATAGAAATGCACTTAACTTTGTATTTTGATTTTACAGTTAAAAATGACTAATAATGTTTAGATTTTTTTCTAAATGGGAAATCGTATCATCTACATAAAAAATTTAAATGTGTTTTTTTTCCTCTTAAAGCTTAATAAATTTTATTCTTTCTCTCTTCTTATTGCCCTGGCTGTAATCTGCAGTACAATATTGAATTGACATGGTGAAAACAGGCATTGTTGCTTTTACTCTGGATTTTAGTGATTCACCATAGAGTGAGATGTTTATTAAAAACTTTTGGTAGCTACATTTTATCATGTTAAAAATGGTCTCTTGTATTTTAGCTTATTAAACATTTTAACAAATAGTTGAATAGATGTTGAATTTATAGGTGGCTTTTTCTGTACTTATAAGATGATGATATTAATTAATATGATGAATACATTAATAGATTTTTAATGCTGAATCAACTTTGCATTTCTGTAATAAACCCAAGATTGTAATGATGTATTATATTTTATAATCATATTTAGTTTTGTTTTGCTAATATTTTGTATAAGAATGTTGCAACTGTGTTCATGAGTCTGCTATTCTTTTTTAAATTTTTTTTATTATTTTTTTTTGAGGTACGCAGGCCTCTCACTGTTGTGGCCTCTCCCGTTGCGGAGCACAAGCTCCGGACGCGCAGCCTCAGCGGCCATGGCTCCGCGGCATGTGGGATCCCCCCGGACCGGAGCACGAACCCGTGTTCCCTGCATCGGCAGGCGGACTCTCAACCACTGCGCCACCAGGGAAGCCCATGAGTCTGCTATTTTGCATTCTCATATTATGTGTATACTAGACTCATGAAATAAGCTGTAGAGTACTCCCAAGTATTTTATCCTTTGAAGAGTTCAGGTACTACTGAAATGACGGGATCCTTAGTTATTAGGTAAATGTATCTGTAAAATCATTTGGATTTGTCTTTTCTTCATGGAGAGATTGTGACTATTGATTCAATGTCCTTAGTGGCTATTAGACTATTAAGATTTTCTGTTTCATGTGTCATATTTGGTGAGTTGTATTTTTGTGGATATAATTGCTTTTTAAACTTTTTAAGTGTATTGATACAAAGCTATTCATGATGCCCATATATTGTCATTGTAGTTGCTGTTGCATCTTAGTTATATCCCACTTTATTGCCTAATTTGTGTGTATGCATGTGTGTGTGTGTGTGTGTGTGTGTGTGTGTGTGTGTTGGCATAGTCGATTGTTTTCTTGAGTCATTTTTTTTTAGGGGTTTTCAAATTTCTAGGTTTTTTCTCACTATTGTTCATTCTCTGTTGTATTGTTTTCTCATTCATTAATTTCTTATCATTATGACTTTTCTTTGATATCCTTGTGTTTATTCTGTTGTTCTAACTTCTTTAGTCAGATATTTATCTCATCTATTTTCAGTGTTTTTTCTTATTGTATTGTAAGGATGTTACGGCTTCAAATTTCCCTTTTGATTCTACTTCAGTGGTGTTCCAAAAGTTTTTATATGTGGCATTTTCATGGTCATTCAGTTCTAAATATTTTTTTAAATTTCCATTATGATTTCTTCTTAGAAACATTAGTTATTTAAAGTGTATGTTTTTGATTTCCAAAATAGGGTGTTCTTATCTTTAATTATTGAATTGTTTGTTAATTGTGCTGAAGTTAAAGAATATGGTTGTATGGTATTAGTCTTTTAAAATTTATAAAATTTTCTATATACTTACTGTTATAGTGTCTGGTCAATATGAGAATTACTAATATAGTTGTGTTAACTCTCCCTATAATAGTATATTAAAATGCCTGTAAATTATTGCCTAGTTTATTTTGAAGATATAGTAGCAACCATGAAGGTTTAAAATTATATTTACTTGTTTAGTTGAAATTCTATCTTTAGTGTATAAGTTATATGTTGTTGCATAGTAAATTATTTCAAGATTTAACAGCTTAAAACAACAATAAAAATTATTAGCTCACAGTTTCTCTGGGTCAGGAATCTGGGAGCAGGTTAGCTTGGTGGTTCTGTCTCAGGATCTCTGTGTGGTTACATTCAAGTTGTCAAGGGCACAGACATCTGAAGGCTTGACTAGGGAAGAGGATTTGCTTTGAAACTAGCTCACTCAACTGGCTGGCAAATTGATAGTCTTTTAGCAAAAAGCCCCAATTCTTTAAACATGTACCTCTCCATGGGACTGTTTGAATGTCCACAAAACATTGGAGCTGATTTCCCCAGAGCAGTGCTCCAAGAGAGCAAAATAGAGGCTACACTGTCTTTTATTTATTTATTTATTTATTTATTTATTTATTTATTTATTTATTTATTTATTTATTTTTTGGCTGCTTTGGGTCTTCATTGTTGCACACAGGCTTTCTCTAGTTGCAGTTGCAGCGAGCCAGGGCTACTCTTCATTGCGGTGTATGGGTTTCTCATTGTGGTGACTTCTCCTGTTGTGGAGCATGGGCTCTAGGTACACAGGCTTCAGTAGTTGTGGCACCCGGGCTTAGTTGCTCCGCGGCAGCGGCCTGTGGGATCTTCCCGGACCAGGGATCGAACCCATGTCCCCTGCATTGGCATGCAGATTCTTAACCACTGTACCACCAGGGAAGTCCCTACATTGTCTTTTATAACCTAATCTCAGAAGTGCTACATTGTGGTTTCTAGAATTCTTATTGGTTAAACGGGGCATGCCTATACATACTTGGATAAGACTACACAAAGCCATGAATACCAGGAGACAAGGATCGGTGGGGGCCACCTCGGTGGCTAGATACTACATGGAGCAATATTTTTTGCTTTAGAATTTCCTTTCTCTGTTATTTTTAACAATTTCTGTATTCTTTAGTTTAGGAACTTTTCCATAAACAGTAGAACTGGGATTTGTTGTTGTGGGGTTTGTTTTCTGCCTGATAATTTCTTTTAACTGGAAATTTTAATCCATTTATATTTATTGTGACACTGATATATTTGGATTTGTTTCTACCATCTACTACTGTCCTGTTTATTCTGTTAACTTTTTTTTCTCCTTTCTTCATCTTGCTCAAAGTTTGGTGATTTCACTATGATATATCAAGGTGTTCTGTGATTACACTATAATGTATAATTGGCTTGATATATGTTTTGCTTTGTGAATATGAAGCCTGATGTCTTTCATTAATTCAAAAATTATTTCATCCATTTTTCCTTTGAATACTGTTTCACCCCTATTTTTTCTTTCCCCTCTTTCTGACTCTCCAATCAGATATATGTTACACTTTCTCTTTCTATCCTCCTTATCTTTTAAAGCCTCTTTCATATTTTCTAGTTTTGTCTCTCTGTCCTATAACTTCTTCAGATCTATTTTCTATTTCAAAAAATTACCTTTTCAGCTGTGTCTCCTCTGCTGTATAACCCATACAATGTATTTCAACTTCCATTTAATTTTTTAAATCTCTCAAAAATACTGTTTGGGGCTTCCCTGGTGGTGCAGTGGTTGGGAGTCTGCCTGCCGATCCAGGGGACACAGGTTCGTGCCCCGGTCCAGGAGGATCCCACATGCCATGGAGCAGCTAGCCCCGTGAGCCATGGCCGCTGAGCCTGCGTGTCCAGAGCCTGTGCTCTGCAACGGGAGAGGCCACAACAGTGAGAGGCCTGCATACCTCAAAAAAAAAAAAATACTGTTTGGTTCTTTTTCAAATGTATGTTTGTTTTTATAGTTGCTTATCTTTTACTGTATTTTTGATAATCTATATAATTATTATTATTTTTTAATTAATTTATTATTTATTTATTATTTATTTTTGGCTGTGTTGGGTCTTCGTTTCTGTGCGAGGGCTTTCTCTAGTTGTGGCAAGCAGGGGCCACTCTTCATCGCAATGCGCGGGCCTCTCACTATCACGGCCTCTCTTGTTGCGGAGCAGAGGCTCCAGATGAGCAGGCTCAGTAGTTGTGGCTCACGGGCCTAGTTGCTCCGCGGCATGTGGGATCTTCCCAGACCAGGGCTTGAACCCGTGTCCCCTGCATTGGCAGGCAGATTCTCAACCACTGCGCCACCAGGGAAGCCCTATATTAAGTATTAAATATATTAAATATAATTAATTTTAAATATAGTTAATTTACAGTCTATAAATGAAAGTTCCACTAGCTACAATCTTTTTGGATTTGCTTCTTTAACGACTCATTGTGTTTCCTAATGACTCCCACTGTGATGTTTTATTCTGCCTGTATTTAGTGACTATTTTTTTAATGCAATCTCAAGCTCTTTGAAATTTCATCTGTGAGAATTACTTAAAGTTTTGTTTTAAATTGTTTTCTTTCCCTCCTCACAAAAGCGTTTTTGCTTGATTCTGCCAAGTACATGGGGCTATGATCAACCTTAAAACTGAAATTTTCTCTTTAGATGTTTTTAGGTTACATGTGTAGTATGAATCTGAATTACATGAGGGTTGAGGTTGGGAATTTCATTCAGGTGAAACTTTCTATTTTTTCCATTTTACTCAGAACCAAGACTAAGAAAGTTAAGTATTCTCACTCTCTCAATTGCATTTGCTCACTCGTGCTCTCTCTCCTCTCTCTTTCTCTCTCTCTCATTTTATTTGCTTATCTCATAATAAGAGTTGCCTTCTAGTGCTTCCCTGGTGATGCAGTGGTTAAGAATCCACCTGCCAAGTCAAGAGACACAGGTTTGAGCCCTGATCTGGGAAGATCCCACATGCCACAGAGCAACTAAGCCCATGTGCCACAACTACTGAGCCTGCGTGCCCAGAGCCCGTGCTCCACAACAAGAGAAGCCACCGCAATGAGAAGCCCGCCCACCACAACGAAGAGTAGCTCCCTCTCACCGCAACTAGAGAAAGCCCACACGCAGCAACGAAGACCCAACGGAGCCAAAAATAAATAAGTAAAATAAATAAATTTTTTTTAAAAAAGAGTTGCCTTCTAGAGATTCTATTTATGCAGAGGATTTCCAGTCCAACCTAACAATTTTTGCCCTCCAAAGCTGTTTTTGGTTTACCAAAAAATGCTCTCTTAAATCTTAAACTCCCACAAGGAACTGCCAAATATCCCCAGGAAAGATGTCTGTTTCAGTGCTTGCTCACTTCCCTTGGTTTGTGATTTCATGCGTTCATGGACTCTGAGAATTCCCTTTACTTTCCCACCAACTCAGCTATGCAACTAAATATTTAAATATATATATTTTGTAAAATATATATGTGTATATATATGTGTATATATATGTGTATTCTGTCTGAAGGTCAAAAGTTACAAACTTCCAGTTATAAGAAATAAGTTACTAGGGATGTAATGTACAAAATGATTAATATAAGTGATACTGCTGTCTATTATATATAAAAGTTGTTAAAAGAGTAAATCATAAGAGTTCTCATCACAAGGAAAAAATAGTTTTTTCTTTTCCTTTTTTTTTGTATCTATATGAGATGATGGATGTTCACTAAATGTTTTGTGGTCATCATTTCATGATGTATGTAAGTCAAATTACTATGCTGTACACCTTAAACTTATAAAGTGTTGTATGTCAGTTATATCTCAATAAAATTGGAAAAATAATTAAAAAATAGATTTTTAAAAACTTAAAAATTATGTATAGAAAGCATATAATCCAGTGCATAATACATAGTAGCTACTTAATTAAATGGTGACTCTGTAATTATAATTCAATAAAAGGGAAAGAAAGAAAAATATTTCTGTCTGGCATTTTTTTAGTTTTCACCAATGATAAAATTTCTCTAGACATATAATCTACCATATTGTCAGAAATTAAAGAAAAAAATAACCATGGGATTTCTGGTTGGAAATCAGAACAATGAAATTTTACGATTCCAGCTTTCTTTCTTAAACTCATACTTTTGGTCCTGATCACCCTTTGCTCTTCAGAGGAAACAACATAGAGCTACCATTCAAATCATCACACTTTTATGAAATGTCAAGATATTCACTAATGTTGGAACAAGCCTAACACTACTAGCTTCAATTGAGAGAGGGTATCATTTTAATTTGTAAATTTGTATTATATTGAGAGAGGGTATTATTTTAATCATGGTTAGCATCAAAGAACGAATAATCCTCTTCTATGTTGAATCTAGAGTCTGAGATTCCTATGGGTGACGGATGGAAATTAAAATGGAAGAGAGAGGGAGGTAATAAAGACTTCCTTTATAGTCATATATTTCTGTCTGTTGTCTAAAAAGCAGGGAGAACAAAAAATGGTCTTGTACTATACTGAAAATCCATTTCAAAACATAAAACAAACATTACAGAAACATACTTTTGAAAATCTAAATTAGATCAGTATATGCTCTCAGAGGTCTCAAATGCACACATTTAATATGTGCAAATCTGAATCAACAACGTACAGAGCCCCTGTAGCCTATAATCTTCTTCCTATATTTTCTCTCTCAGTTAAGGGTACCACCAGCCATTCATTTAGGTAATCTAGAAACTCAGAAATCATTTTTGAAGTTATCTCCTACACACTCCCCATATCCAATTCATTACCAAATTCCTTACATTTTGCCCTCAAAAATTTTCTGAAATCAATTTGTATCTTCTCATCTCCTCTACCAGCACTTTCATCCAAGCTACCATAATGTGTTACCTGACCACCAGGTCTCTTGGCTGGTCTACCCCTGTCTACCTTTGCCTCCACCCAATCAGTCATTCAGCTGCAGCCAAAGTGATATATTCAAAATGTAAATCTGTTCACATCATCTCCCTACTTAAAACATCTCGACAGCATCTCACCTCTCTGAAGAAAGACGAAAGCCTTAATGCTATCCGCAGAATGCATGCTTTGACAGTTACATACCTCTTGAATAATATTCTTTACAATATTCATTCCTCTCTCTGCACCACCTACATCGTCCTTTTCTTCGTATACACAGTGCTCTTTCCTGTACCACGAAGCTTTTGTGTATACCAGTTTCCCTACAAGGATACTTTTACTCTTCTTCCTTCTTTTCCAAGTTATCTTTGACTCATTATTTAGAAACTAGCTCAATTCTCTCTTTACCAATGAAGCCCTTTCTGCACTTCCTTGATTACATCATATACCTCTTGCACAGTCTTTTAGCACCACATACTTCTCATTCAGTAAGCCTAAAGTAGCTGCAATTATTGAATTAATGTCTACATTTACTCTAGCTGAGAGCTCCAGAATACAAGGATAATGCCTAACACACTACGGTCTCTAAGAAACAGTTTATTTTATTTTTGATTGTAAAATGTATTAGAAAAGGAAGCATATATATAGTGCATTTGTACAGGTTAAATATTAATAATAAATGAAACACTGAGTAACATTACCCAAGCGAAGAAAGCGAACGCTGACAGCCTGTGAAAACCCGATTTGTGCCTCTCTCCAAACATACACCCACTTGCCTGGTATACACCAAATAACTAAGCATTAACATGGGACTTTGATCACTATTCCAACTCTTCCCTTTACAGAATATAATTAATAAAGTTAACATTTATGTATTATGTAGAAAAGTGTTTAGATTTTCTAGCTTTTGAAATCATATAAAAGGAACCATACTCAATACATCCTTCCCTGATTTGCTTCTTTCATTCAATGTTATATTTCTGAGATTCAAGCATGTTGATGGTGTACCCCTGGTTCATTCATTCTTATACGACATTCCACTGTATGACTATAAAGCAGTGTTTTATTTGTTGTACTACTGATGGACAGTGACATGCTGTTATGCATTGCTGTACATGACTCCTCATATACATGGGCAAGAGCTTGTCTAGAGTAATAGGTAGGGAAAGAACTGCTGGCTTAAAGTGCTATGCAAACCTTCAGAGTTCACTTAAATTAGTAAAGTGTGAGCTATCTTGTATGTTATACTATGCATCTACTGTAATATATGTTTTATTTATTTTCTATATTTTTCTCAATATAGCCCTGCTATTATCTAAATGGTCAACTTCTAAAAAAAAATTTTACTTATTTCCCTAATATATTCATTCATTAATCAAATATTTATTGAGATGCCCACTACCTGTTAGGTACTACACTAATGATAAAATATTCTTACTTTCTTATATCCTTATTCCAACAGTGAGAGTCTGAATGCTTGCTAGATGCTCAACACCATAGCCCACTCACTGGTCTTCAGAAGGTAAAGTTCTTTCTGATACTAAGAACCAGAGTGTGAGTATGAGTACAGAAATACCTGCAAATAGCCAGTGTGTGGTATGTTGTAGATTGTTGACAAAACTGTCCTAAAATAATTACTTTTTATTGCTTCACTTCTCATGTAATACCTTAAAACTAACTGCAAAACTTTTTTTTTCAAAAGTAAAGCCACTTAACAGTTTGGAAAAGAACACACAGATTTAAAATGTTTAAATCTGATGTTTGTCTTATTTTAAAAATAAATCATTGCATTTCTCTCCCACCAGCGGCCACCCCACCTCGATCCCCAGGATGATCCCCAGGCCTGGAAATAGCTTCACATGATGGAGTTTGAACAAGAAACTATAATACTCCTGAGTACTAAAATAAACATTAACATAATTCAAGCTGTATCTGGGTGTTCCATAGTACTTAGCCAATCTTTATCACTTCCCATCTACTCTTTTCTCTTTACATTTTTTTACCTTCCACTAAATAACGACTATAATAATGGAAACATTGTCTGGCCTGCACCTCAATGATATTATTAAGCTCCAAACCATCGTTATAATTCAGGTGTCCCAGAGAGAAGACATTTACAGCTGACACACCCTAACAAATGAAAGCTGCTTAACGACAATGCATGAAAGCCTGCTGAAAGAATTTTTTGCACTGGCTTCCTGGTTCAGAGGTATAAGAGAGGATATAAAAGAATCACCAGAATCATTTCAAGAAAATTTGACCATACAATGAGCAGATGATATAATTTATAAGAATAGATTCAGTTCTTTAAATCTTATTGTTCTCATAACCTTACTTAAATAAAAAGTATGTTTTGAAAATCATGCGCTCACTAATACCCAATAAAGCTCAGGATTTGTGTGTGTGGGTCTCCACGTGTGCTGTGCTTACCTGAAATAGTCACATGAATTCTACATTAAACAAAGTGCAAGGGTACAGTTTCATTGGGTCCATTAACATACACAAATACTTACCTGTCAGTTGATGGTGTGTATTCAGTACTTAACTAATGAGAAGTGATGCACAAAGTGCAATGGGGAAACATAAAGAGACCACTGAAGATGTGATTCTGGGCAGACACAAAGGCATGAGCGAAATCCATGAAGAATAGAAGCAAAGGGTGTTTATAGCCAACATAGTAAAGATAGTTATACATAATTATATCTCAATAAAAATAGTCACAATAATAAAAATCTAACAGTTTAGGAATTCATTTATGTGAACTAATAGTTATATAGTTTCATGTATGATAAATTCATACAAAAGGAAAGGGAATCATTAAAGGCAAGTGGAACTTGTTAAATTTTGCCACCAATGAAAGACAGTTTCTAGACTCAGTTCTGCTACTGCTTTCTTGAATTATTCATTCTCTCCCTTTTTGTATGATAGTATACTATTCTTACCAATCTATAATATAGAAATATTTTACTAGTATTTTAAATAGATTTAACACCTTAAAGAAGGTAATAATATTGGATAAACATATGTATCCTCTGTGATCAGTAATTCCACTCTTGGAATATACCCCTCAGAAATGAAGGCTCAGGTCTGGCAAAAGGCATGTAAACTATGTTTAAGGTAGCTTTATTTGTATTAGCCCAGAAACATTTGGAAACAACCCAAATGTCCATCAAGAGTAGACTTGGGGGGCTTCCCTGGTGGCACAGTGGTTGAGAGTCCGGCTGCCAATGCAGGGGACATGGGTTCGTGTCCTGGTCCGGGAAGATCCCACATACCGCGGAGCGGCTGGGCCCGTGAGCCATGGCCGCTGAGCCTGCGCGTCCGGAGCCTGTGCTCCACAACGGGAGAGGCCACAACAGTGAGAGGCCTGCGTACCGAAAAAAAAAAAAAAAAATTCCTCGGATGTTGCTATAATTCTGCTCTGATAATTAAGAGCAGGTAGAAGAATATTGAGAGTTTTGAGAACTAATTAATACAAAATGTTACTAAAGAACAGATCTAAGGATAAAGAAGAGGAATTATACTTCAGATAAGGTGAATGGCATAGAGGAGACACAGAGGGAAGTAAGAGTACTGAATGATGTGAAAGAGAAAAAAAAAATCCAGGAAAAAAATTCAAATGGGGGCTTCCCTGGTGGCGCAGTGGTTGAGAGTCTGCCTGCCGATGCAGGGGACACGGGGTCGTGCCCCGGTCCGGGAGGATCCCGCATTCCGCGGAGCTGCTGGGCCCGTGAGCCACGGCCGCTGAGCCTGCGCGTCCGGAGCCTGTGCTCCGCAATGGGAGAGGCCACAACAGTGAGAGGCCCATGTACCGCAAAAAAAAAAAAAAAGCACCAGATTTCAAAGGCTTGCTATGAAAAGCAATGTAAACTATCTCTAATAACGTTTATGTTGATTATATGTTGAAATGATTATACTTTGTATACACTGAGTTAAATAAAAGAGATTATTAAAATTACTCTCCCTTATTTCTATTCACTTGTAATGTGGCGATGCAAAAACTTTTAAAAGTACATATGGGGTTGCATTGTATTTCTATGGCAGAGTGTTGCTTTAGAGTTCTAAACTAGCAGTTAGTAATAATTATATCTTAATCCAAACAAAAAAATCATGTCATGAAATATGTTTGAAAGTTATATGTAGAATAAAGAATGTCAGACTTTTTTTTTAACCTTATTAAATATTTAGTATCCTGATTTCCTTTCTTCTCTTGCTTTCTTCTCTTTCTATATATTATTCACTGAATCTAGATATTATCTCAAGCCACACCAATTTTTGCCATTTGTCCTGGCCAGAGGGACTGATCAAAAGGGAGGAAACATTAAGGGAACAATGGCAGAGTATGGATGGAGGTAAGTGTGAAGAGAGAGAGGAAGGCCTTCTAGAGATCAACATGAATCATTTGGGTTTTGGGCTCAGTTAACTGATTTAACTTAGAGTCTAAAACAAAAACTATTCATGAGCCATAAGGAAGACTTGAATATCTAAGGCTGCATTAAGACTAAATACTTTACGTTACCCTGCTGTTGTGAACTGAATTGTATCTCCCCAACCCACAAACTTTATATGTTTAAGTCCCAAATTCCAGTACCTCAGAATATAACTGTATTTGGAGATAGAGCTTTAAAGATGAATTAAGATAAAATGAGTTCCTATGGGTGAGTCATCCATTAATCCAATATGACTGATGTCCTTATAAGAAGAGGAGATTAGGATACAGACACTTGCGAAGGGAAGACCGTGTGAAGACACAGTGAGAGGATGGCCATCTACAAGTCAAGAAGAGAGGCATTAGAAGAAACGAAACCTGCCAACACCTTGATCTTGGACTTCTAGGCCCCAGAACTGTGAGAAAATAAATTTCTGTTGTTTAAGACACCCAATCTGTAGGTTTCTTTTTTTCCTCATTTATTTGGGTTTTTTTTTAATTTTTAAATTTTTAATGTTTTTTTAACATCTTTATTGGAGTATAATTGCTTTACAATGGTGTATTAGTTTCTGCTTCATAACAAAGTGAATCAGCTATACATATACATATATCCCCATATCTCCTCCCTCTTGCGTCTCCCTCCCACCGTCCCTATCTCACCCCTCTAGGTGGTCACAAAGCACCGAGCTGATCTCCCTGTGCTATGCAGCTGCTTCCCACTAGCTATCTACTTTACATTTGGTATTATATATAAATCTATGCCACTCTCTCACTTCGTCCCAGCTTATAATCTGTGGTTTTTGTTATGGCAGTCCCAGCAAACTAAAACACCTACCTAAAGAAATATTTTATTTACCTTTTTTTCTTCCAATAGAAAAAAAAAAATGTATGTTTGAGGTAAGTTCTCTGGGCTTTCCCAATATCTGGAATACACTATACCCAAAAGAGGAACTATGGAATCTCTTCAGTGTATATATTTTTATAGAAATGGATTTATATAATTCCAGCTTTAATTAATTTCCCACATTTTGCTCCCATTTTCCTCTGTTTTTGAAATTAGCTTCACTAGCTTTGATAGTTACTTCTCTTTTGCTTTTTATTTATTTTGTTTAAAATTGATAAACTGTTCAAGGAATAATACTTAACTATAAGACATTTATGACAGATAATGGAAAATATAGCATATTATTATTAAGATTGATTAAGCTCTTTTACTTAGCTCAATTAAACTTGGAATGAAGCATCTCATACATTTAGAATCTAAATACAAATGTGTATGTACGTGTGTATATACCAGTGTATATTATTTATGTATATTATTTGTGGGCAAATAATATATATATACACACATACAAGAATACATATATATATATATATATATGTGTGTGTATCCTGGAATAAGTGGTTTGCATGTTATAACACCATAAACCAGTCTGAATGAGAATTATTTTTTGTATTTAAATCTCTAACTAGTTTGCTAAACTCTAAGGATTCTATTTATTCTTTACATCACTTAAGCCACTATATGTCTTGAACATAATACTCAAAAACTCTTGCCTAACTGAATTATAACCCTTTTTAACCAATAATTCATTTTTATGATAGCTACTCATTTCTGATATACAAGTTATCAGTTCAATTTCACAAAATGAAATGTCAGGTTTTGAATTCACTTGTCAGACAAAATATGTGCTTTACATAGGAAGAAAACCACAATGCTGTTAACAATTGTTGTAAGTTTAAATAAAGGAACTACACGTTAGGCACGTATATTGTTTGTTCTCCATTACAATTTAAGAGTTTAAGACAGTTTGAGAACATATATCAAAAATGCTCTCTACTTAGATGACAATTACTTTGCAAGTTTTAACTTTCTGGGAATCCATGCATAAATAGAAGAAAAATATGACTATTAAAATTCATAAGTCACTTGGTAACGGAAAGTATTTCAATATATATGATATATGCTAGGTATACATATACTTACATTTCCTGTTTAATGTATTCATAATAAAGATAATTTCCGGTAGTAGGAATCTTTGTCCAGAAAGAAGCTGATCAACTAAACCAAGAAAGGAAAATCATCTTTTAAAACACTCCAGGCTTTTTAAAAATTGTAAGTCTTGCTTCCCAAGATGTTTCATTATTAAATAATTACTAATTGAGAAACTTTTCAACTAGTACTTATTCATGACTCCTGAAGAGAAGATAGTAATGTATGCACATTTAAAATTAACTGAATATTCAAAATGCTTCAATTCTTTCACCAGGAAAAGAACCCATGGGAGTTAAGGATGGATGAAATTTACAAAAAAGGGGCAAATGAGGAAATTTCAAAAACTGCAAGTGAGGAAAAAAGAAGAAAGATTTAATTCCTAAATTGTGAGCCTGTTTAGCATGTAACTTTTTTCACGTCTACGAAGTTGACCTGAGGTAAGAACAGAGTAGTGCATGGCAATGGCAGAGGGAAAGAGGGCAGGGTACGGAGCAGAACAATGGAAACAGAATATATGGAACCAAAGGATTATGTTTGAAAACTTCCCATTATCTTTGAACTTCCCATGAGAAACTAAAAAGTTAAAATTAAAAAATAAAGACCTTGATTATACAGGTTTTCTTCCCTTAGCAAATTAACTAACAAATACATAGAACACATGCAATACTTTATTCATCTAGAATCAAGACAACTGAAAGAAAATTCAGAGTCCAGAAAATCCTCTGAGATTTTGGAACTTTTGTTAAACATTCTATGTTAACTGTGAATGATCATTTTCAAAGTACTACAACTATACTCCCCAACCTTTACCAGGGTTTCCTGTACATCTACCAGAGCTCAGCAGGACGCTGTCCCCTGCCCAACTGGGTAAGTGCTCTTCTGCCCCTGCAGACCAACCCAGCTGTCACTCTTTCTCACACAAATTTACATACACACACACACACACACACACACACACTAGCCAAAAAGACATTTGCTCGAAACCCCAAAACCTATACTTAATATTGTGTACACTAATCTCCAAGTCCCAGTGTCTACCCATGTTTGTCACAGGACTTAAATAATGTAGAGGGAAACACTGTAAATTGTGCATATGAAAGAATTCTATAAACTGTGAAACTCAATTATTAGTATCAATATTGTTACTGTATAAATATTTATTAATGTTAGTACTCACACACACACACAAAGCCTAAATTCCACAGCATGACCTCAAAAATTCTCTATTTTCAGGCTTCTTGTTTTTGTGAACTCACTTTCCACCACCTTTTCCTATTTTACCACACACTGGAGCCTCATGAAACCACAAAACCAACCTTTTTATTTGCACATGCTATTCCTATTTATGACTAGAATATCCTTTAGTCTCTTCTTCTCTCAGTCAAATCCTACCTCTTGTACAATAGATTAAATTCATATAGGGAGATAATGTTTTAAAATCCTATATCTGATAAAGGACTTGTAGCTATAATATACATAGAACACTTACAACTTGATAATAAGAAGACAAACAACTTAATCTTTAAAAGATAGGTGGGGGGAATTCCCTGGCGGTCCAGTGGTTGGGACTCCATGCTTTCACTGTCAAAGGCCTGGGTTCGATTCCTGGTCAGGAAACTAAGATCCCACAATCTGTGCAGCATGGCCAAATAAATAAACAAATAAATAAAATAAAATAGAAAGATGGGTGGGGCAGGGGGTGCAGATGCATAGGTTTTGAACCACCAAAGAAAATACATGAATGGTACATAAGCTCATGAAAAGATGCTCAGCATCACTAGTCATCTGGGAAATGCAAATAAAAACCACAATGTAATCTCATCGTCTACCTTTAAGAATGTCTAAAATTAAGACTGACTAGGGGCTTCCCTGGTGGCGATGTGGTTGAGAGTCAGCCTGCCAATGCAGGGGACACGGGTTCGTGCCCTGGTCCGGGAAGATCCCACACGCTGCGGAGCGGCTGGGCTCGTGAGCCATGGCCGCTGAGCCTGCGCGTCCGGAGCCTGTGCTCCGCAACGGGAGAGGCCACAACAGTGAGAGGCCCGCGTACTGCAAAAAAAAGAAAAAAAAAGACTGACCATACCAAGTGTTCGTAAGGACGTGAAGAGACTGGAACTCAAACACTACTGGTGGAAACATAAAATGGTACAACTACTTCGGAAACCTGTTTCTTCCATAAGATCTAGCTTTTGTACTGTTAGGAAACTATATAAAACAAAATGAAAGCATATATCCTCACAAAGTCTTGTACAAGAAGGTTCAGATTAGCTTTATTTGTAAGGGCAAAAACTAGAAACAGTTTAAATGTTCGTCAGCGGGTGAATGAATAAACAAATTGTGGCATATCCATACAATGTTATAGCACTCACTTAAAAGAAAATTCTTTTAAGAATGAACAATTGGTTGATGCAATAATATGTATGAATCTCAAAATAATTATGCTAATAATTATGAAAGAAGCCAGACACAAGAGAATACTCCATGATTCCGTAGATAAGAAATTCTAGAAAATGAAAGCTGATTTGCAGAGGCAGAAAGTAGATCAGTGGTTGCTTCAGGACAGAGGACAGTGAGGAACAGGAGGGACGGTGTCCAAAGCAACCTTTGGGGGTTTGGCTACATTCACTATCTTTATTATGGTGATTGTTTCACGGGTGTATACATATGTCAAAACTTTTAAAATTGTGCACTTTAAATATGTGCAGTTTATTGTATGTCAATTGTACCTCATAAATCTGTTTTTTTTTTTTTTTTTTTTCGGTACGCGGGCCTCTCACTGTTGTGGCCTCTCCCGCTGCGGAGCACAGGCTCCGGACGCGCAGGCTCAGCGGCCATGGCTCACGGGCCCAGCCGCTCCGCGGCGTGTGGGATCTTCGCGGACCGGGGCACGAACCCGCGTCCCCTGCATCGGCAGGCGGACTCTCAACCACTGCGCCACCAGGGAAGCCCATAAATCTATTTTTTTAAAAGAGGAATAAGCTACTAATAAGCACAAGATGGATGAATCTGATGGATGAATCTCAAAATTATCATGTGAAATGAAAAAAGCAGGACACAAAAAGCTACATACTATATGATTCTATGTACATATTATTCTGAAAAAGGCAATCCTAGGGACAGAAATCACACTGGTGGTTGCCGGGGAGAGGTGGAAGGGGCTGACTGCAAAAGGGCACAAGGGAATTATGGGGCGGGTTGTGCAGAAAGGTTCTATATCCTCATCGTGGTTGGTAGTGATTACACAGCGGCCTACGTTTGTCAAAATTCATTGAGGTGTATGGTTAAAAAGGATGGATTTTTTTTTTTTTACATCTTTATTGGAGTATAATTGCTTTACAATGGTGTGTTAGTTTCTGCTTTATAACAAAGTGAATCAGTTATGCATATACATATGTTCCCATATCTCCTCCCTCTTGAGTCTCTCTCCCTCCCACCCTCCCTATCCCACCCCTCCAGGTGGTCACAAACCACCGAGCTGATCTCCCTGTGCTATGCGGCTGCTTCCCCCTAGCTATCTATTTTACGTTTGGTAGTGTATTTTACTGAATGCAAATTGTATCTCAGTATACTTATCTCAATGTAATTATATCTCAATATCAATATAGTATATCCCTCTTGACTTAAAAATAAAGAACTCACATGTCATCTCTTGCATAACCTACTCCAGGAAAAGTTAGTGGCCTTTCTGCTGGGTTTCTACAATCCTTCTCCAGTACTCAACATATGCCCTTGTCGTAGTGAGTAATAATTCTTTAATGCATATTGCTAACCAGACATAAGAATCTTGGGAGAGAATTGTTTCCAGTCATTGCTTAATCCCCAATATAGAATGCAGTGCTTGAAAATTAGCTTCTCAACAAATGTTTTAATTCTATTATTGGCATTTCACCTTCCTTTTCCATTACAGATACTCATTCATTCAGTGAACACATGCTCATTAAGCCTCAACTAAATGCCTAACTAAAGAATGAGCGAGAATAATACATTTCTTACCCTCAGAAGCCTAACACTCAAGCCTAAGAGAATCATCATCAAACGTGCAACCACTGTGTGTGATGAAGTTGGTAAGTATCATGTTAGGGAAAGAACAAGATATAATTCAATTGGTATATTGGGTCAGGAGGTCAGGAAAGTTGGTATTTGAGCAAAGACCTGCAAGATAAGTGGAAGCTGGCTAGAATAGAGGGGGGAAATGATGGTGACACTGGCAGAGAGTTTTCCAAACAGTAGAAACAGCGCTTTTGAAGGTGCAGAGCATGGTGCATTTGAGGAACTGGAAGAGATTTATTCCAGCTAAAGACTAAAGTAAGGGATGTCAAGAAAAGAGAGATGAAGCTTGGAGTGGAAATCACAGACAAAGTTACATGGGGTCTAGTGATGTGAATACACTTGGAGTTGATGATAAGGGCATCAAGAAGTGAACGAATGGTTTTAAATGGAAGAAAAAAATAATGATCAGATTTGTCTCCTCTATAGCACTCTAACTGTTATCATGGGAACTGACTGGGGTTAAGACTAACCAGGAAGGGAGAACAGTTGTTTGTTACAAAAATTCAGATTAAAAATGGTAATTACTTTGCTGAAAATTAGCCCAAACTAGAGAAACAATCCTCTTCCTAAGTACTTGACAATGCGGCTCAGATGGCCAAATGAGGTTTACTTTTGCCATGCAAACTAAGTTTTAAAACGTGTACAACTTTTAGGATTATAATAGTTGCAAAACTCTAAATCTATAATGACCGGGATCAAATCAAAGCTTCCTGTACAATCCTAAAGATTTAAGGTCAGCTTCAATCCCTCACATTCCCTCATCTTCCTTATTCTACAGTTCTTAAGTCCAGTTTAAAGAATTTCAAAACGTCTCTAGATTCTACGCTATCCTCTTCACATCTCCATTGGACTACTGGGAAAGCTTCCTACTATTCCCCTGTCTTTTGTCTGTCCCTCTTTGATCCATCATCCAAAATGTTGCCAATCAATTTAAAAAAAAAAAAAAAAAAAAGGGGCTTCCCTGGTGGCGCAGTGGTTGAGAGTCCGCCTGCCGATGCAGGGGACACGGGTTCGTGCCCAGGTCTGGGAAGATCCCACATGCCGCGGAGTGGCTAGGCCCGTGAGCCATGGCCGCTGAGCCTGCACGTCCGGAGCCTGCACGTCCGGAGCCTGTGCTCCGCAGCGGGAGAGGCCACAACAGTGAGAGGCCCGCATACCACAAAAAAAAAAAAAAAAAAAAAAAAAGAAGAAGAAGAAAAAGAAAACTTTCATAACCCAACCTGCTTACAGACTCTGGATGGCTCCCTGCTGCCTAGAGGACATTGCTCAAACCTTTGTCACCCACATTCAAGACTATCAGAATCTGGCCCGGTGCTCCTTCAAAATTCATCTCTTGCCATTCCACTTATTTCAAATGTCATCTCCTCCGCCCCAAACAACTTGCTCATTCTTCTCTATTCAGCAAGTTCTAATCAGAAAAATCATTAACTACTCCATGAAATCTTTCCAGGCCACTCAAGCTAAATGTATCTTTTGTGCTTCTATTTTCCATTGTATTTCTATCTACTGTGCTAATGCAATAGTTATCACCCTATGTTATAGATGGTTATATGTGTTTGTCTTCCAAGTAGATTATTTGTGTTTGAGGGTGGGGACACTGATTTATTTATACCTGTATTCTGGGTATCTAATACAGTGCATACAATTAAACTCCATCTAAATTAATATATAGACTTTATTTGTAAACTATAGCCATGATGTCTGAAATGACAAAATGCAAAAGAAAAAAACAATACTGGGACAGATTCCATAATCTTCAGTAAGCCAGGAGCACAAGCAAAGTACAATACAGTATGCAAGCCTAGAGGAACAATACTCAAAGATTCAAAATATTAAAAAATACTAAATTACCAGGCTCTGATGATGCTATCAACAGATACAGCAGATACTTTTAAATGAGACGGGGACAGGGGACACACTATCTAGATGTCTATGTCAACTTTTTGCTATCATATATAAATGTGATTCTTCCATATTTGAACTATAGTGCAGAGAAAGGGTCAAATATTTAATAAACAAAATGCTTGGCTTAAATAATACAAGAATTAATCCACATATACTTTAAGGGTAAAGACTGTTATTCTCATTTTAAAACTTTTTAAACTGAGGCACAAAAATGTTAAGTAACACACAGGGATGCACAGCTAGCAGAGGGCAGAACTGAGATTTGCACTCAGGTTTTGATGATTCCTAAGCCCATGTTCTAACCACTGAACTATACTCAAGGCGATCCTTGTCTACACTGCTTAGCTAAACATTCCATGAAGTCAGGGACTATGTCTCTCTTCTTCATCACTGATCTCCGAGGCCTGTTAGAGGGCTTGGCCAGGTCTCTAGGGGTCCATAAACTCTTGAAGTCTTATGCAATTTGTTTGTGTACATAAGTATCATTTCTCTAGAGAGAGGATCAATAAAAACGGATGACACTTATTACCAACAATCAAGCAGTGTTGTAGATGAATTATCTCATTCTATCACAACAACAGCTACACAAGATACATGGTGGATACTCAGTATATGCCAGGCATCGTTCTAAATGTTTTCATGTATTAACATATATAATCATCATAGAAATTCTACGAGATAGATGTTATAATCACATACACTTCAAAAATGAGGAAATTGGGCCTCAGAGGTTAACTTGGCCAAGTGCCTTAGCTTTTGCTCCCCTTATAGTAAATAGCTGGGCAGGAATATAAACGTCCCTATGTGACAACAAAGCAGTCTTTCTTGGCTTATAGCCCATGAGATAGTCATCTTCAAAGACCGTCATGTCCCCCAAAATGTTAAGAGAATTACAAAAAAAGAAAAGAAATAAATTCCCTATGCATTTTCCAGAAAGTCATCTTGATAAAACCAAAGGTTTTCACGGCAACACAACATCAGAAGCTATGAGCTAGTTCTCCCATATAGAGAGCATTCTGTCTCCTCATGTATTAAATACAAGGTAGCAAGTGTACGTAGTAGGGGAGAGTTTTTTCTTTAAGGGTTAACTATGATGAATGGGCGAGAGAGTATTGAGTTCCAAAGGTACTTATATAAGCATGCAAATATGTATACATGGAGCTCCTGATACATCAAGAGCAGGGTTGCTGCTAGCCCTTACAGACATTTTGTGACCTAGAAAAGTGCCTTCCCCCCACGAATACTCAGTCAAGAACAAGGGGACATGGCATGGACTGTGGAGTCCGACCCAGGTATCATTCCTCACATCCCCCTCAGCTGGGCAGCCCTGTGCAACGAACAACCAAGGACTTCTTGAAGATGCCACAGTTACTCTCTAGAGCCTAGAGCCACAGGGCCTGGATTTGAATCCCCAGTTTTACGACCTATACATGTGTGACCTTAGCCAAGTTTTAAAATTTCTCTCTGCCTCATTTTTCCCATCTGAAAATGGGGAGAATATTAGCATAAGCTGCATAGATTTGTTTAAAGAATCTAAGAGAAAAAAATGCATATAAATAGCTTAGAACAATACGCAACACATATTAAGGATTCAGTAAGTTTCAGCTAAAATATGTATATTATTAATATTCATAAATAGCTCTCCCAACTGTAGGAGTAAGGCATATTGGAAGCATTCCATGTGTCTGTGTATGAGCTTATTACTACCAAGAGGTGAACGTTCCTATGGGGAGGGTGGAGAGAAGTGATTCTACAAGGAGGTATCATTGTACCCTCAGCTGTTTTGTTTGCCTCTACAGCTTCCTAAGGACCCCAAATTATGATACCTCATTTAAAATTGTGATTTTATTCCCAGGGATGTGAAGTCAAGAGCCACAAAATCACAACAGCAACCACTAGGCACACCAGAGTCACATGTTTACAACATAGAAATTCTCACTCAGCATGTGTCAGTATCTCCAGCCATTCGGTAAATGGATAGATAGTAACTAATACAGTGGCATCTTTTACAAGCTCAAGATAAGGCCATATTTTAAAATGCATTAACTTGTTTTCCACTTTATTACTATATTTTCAAAGCAAAATTCTCAAGCTCTCGAAGTCAGATGTTACAGGACTGGCTTACATAATTTCCAAATATCCAACTCCGACAATGAGAAACCCATTTTTCAACAACCAGACTGGCAACATTTTAAACAGATCATTATTATCCAGTGTTGGCAAGAGTACGGTAAATACACTGCGGGTACTTAGGAGGGCTCTTTGCAATATCCATCGAATTTAAAGTGAATGTCCCCCTGGAACTAGCAATTCTCTTCTCAGAATAAATCTTCTGCAGTACCCTTGCAGAGCTAATGTACACAGATATCCACTGCCTCACTGTTCGTAATAGTAAGAAATTGGAAAATCCAAGTGAATATTCTGGGGGATATTGGCTGGCTGGTTACATTGGGTAAATACATTTAAAACAGAATTTTCATACATGGACAGAGAAATATTTGAGAAATATTAAATTAAAAATAAATTTCAGAACACTGGTATATGAACCATTATCCATTCTTTTTGAAATAATGAAAGAAAAATTCCTGTGGTTACACCCATGAAAGCACACAACTCCAACCATCAATGGCAGTTACACATATGGAGTGGAATAGGAAAGGGGGTTCACTTTATACTTTACTATAATTTTCACGTTGTTTTATAAGCAAGTAGTACTTTTAGAATTCATAAAAATAAGAATTTTCAAAAGAAACGGGGAACTCAAAGTTATTATTTGCATGCGGGTATTAAAAAAAAATCTTAGCAATTCCCAAAATAATTTCCGCTGTCCCATATGCTTGTAATCACAACTGCAGAATAAAATGCTTATGAGATCTTAAGAGACACACTCTCGTTAAAAAGTTGTACTACCTTCACAAAGCATGTTGAGAAATATTCCCTATTTGTAGGCCTATAAATGGAGCTTAGGAGGAATGGGAAGAAGAGGACAAACAGCTCTCAACCTCCATTCCACTTTGAAAAGTGAAAAATAAGTAGTTTACCACCACTGGCCACCTTGCTTTCCTCCTCCTCCACCAGTTGGTACCAGAGAGAAGCCCAACCCTGCTAGGTCACTGACTTCAAACTCACAATAAATAGATCAGGTGACCTGACTGATAGTAGAGTGCACAAAAGATGAAAACAGGGGGAAGTGTGGGGATAACAAGGTTATTAAGAAAAAGTGGTGAGAGCTGGAAGGGAAGAATATTGTAACGATGACTAGAGAGACGATGCATGTAAAAAGAACGGAAAGGAGGGAGAAAGTAACAAAACAAAAGCAGGAACTGTTAGTATTCATGAGGTGTTTAGCTTTCAGGACATCCCATTAAGTGTACAGCCTCTGTAGTCTGCATTCTCTAGCCCTTGCCCTCAAATGGAAGCTGACTGAAGACTGTTTGCTAGTTGGAGAGGGGTCCTTTGACTCTGTTTTGAGCAAGTCTTAGAAGCACAGCACATCAGGTATGAAGCCCATTATATTCAATTCAAAGATCTTATCACGTGCAGGGTTAATCCCGTTAGACAGGGAGTGATTATTGCTTAACTGGCACATTGTTTAAACAAGCTTCCAAAGGACAGTTCTTCCCAAAGGAAGCCAAAGTGACTTAACTAGAATTAGATATACTTATGTCCATGTAAGTATAGACAAAATCTCCCCAGCAGCAGCATCGGAAGGTGCCCACTCTCCAAATGCGTCTCAGGGAGAAGTGGCATAAACTGAGGCTGGAGCAAAGGCCTTGGGGTGATGCTTCAGGACCAAGCACCTCCCTACAAACCTCCGCGGTCCATAGATATCCCAAAGCGCTAGCCTGGCCCCAGGCCACAAAAAAAAAAAAAAAAAAAAAAAAAAAACTCCACCAAAGCCCCCAGAGACCTGGCAACCACGTGACCCGCCGATAGACACCAAAACTTTCTCTGCCAAACAAATCCAACTTTTATTTCACTTTTCCTGGGTGAACGGCTTGCGCTTGCCTCCCGCTGCCTGTCCTCCGGCCCTTTCTTCCTCCCTCCACCTCCGGCTGTGGGAGGCCTCGAGGTATCTCCTTTCCAGCTCGTCTGGCCTAGGGGTCCTAAGGCTCAGCCCCTCCCGGGGCGGGCGTCCCTCCTTCAGCTGCCTGAGGGGAACCAAGCCTCCTCCTGGCCCAACACCGGCCGGGGACAGCGGACTCTGGCTCAGCCCCGGGTCGGGGGCCACGGGCCGAGAAACTTACCTGCGCGGAGCCGCTCCCGGAGCTCCTGCGTCGCAGTCAGCGGCTCGGCAGCCGCCGCATCTCCCGGCGGCAGGTTCCCCCCACCCCGGCCCAGCAGCGGGGTTCTGTGCAGCACTTTTCCCAGCCTGGGAAGTAGGTTGAAAGCGCGGAGGTGGGAGGTAGGGGTGGGCGGGGTGATCTGGGAGAAGAGGCTTAAGGATTTGGTTGTTGTTTGTTTATTTGTTTGTTTTTCCCGATCTCTAGCAAAGACTCTAGACCATATGCTGGGAGAATATTAGCTTTGCTCAATGGCGACAAAGCAGCGGCCTCTCACAGTCCAGTCGATTTACTAAACAAACTGAAACGTGGGTGGGGATGTTAAACAGTAACCAGCAGTCTCAATGAAAACTGAAAGCAGCGAGGGCCGCCACCGCCTCGGCGCGCTCATTTCCCTGTTCCCAAGGCCCCAGGGCGACCGGCGGGCGCGCCAGCAAGTCCCAGAGCCTAGGCTGCGTGGACCGTAGCGGCTTTCCGGGGCCTCCCGGAGGCCGCCAGGCGGTAACCGCCACACGCCACATGCCTAAATTTCCACCATCAGGGCGAGGCGCCGGGCGGCTTGACCCTTCGAGCCGGATTCTCTCTCGCGCGCGCCTCCCGCACCTGGAGGACCCCCAGCCAGCTTCCGCGCCCGCGGCCTGAGGCCAAACGCGGCCCCGGCGACGCGAGCACCGTCCTCCTCCCCGCCCCGGGTCATGCCTCGCCTAGGGCTGTGTCAGCCCTCGACCAGTGCCTTTGGAAAAGCGGCAGCGGGGAGAAGCCTTCTGACCCGAGAATGCAGATATAATTCCGAGCCAATGAGGTCCAGAAAAGAGCCGGAAGTATTATTAAAGGGAATTAAATAGGTTCCTAGGGACAGCACTGCGGCCACACCACTAGGGGAAGCCGCAACCATTTCATTAAACTGCACCTTGGGCCGCTGGGGTTAACTTCTGCCCTGAGGCATGCGACCACCTTGCGCTGCCAGAGTTCCGGGAAGTAGAGGGAGACCAGTTTTCCATTCCCAGCCAACCCAGCCACCTGTGGCTTCAGTCAGTACCTCTTTACATATGTATCTGATGGAAAGCTTCCTTTCTCCCTCCCTCGCATACCCTGGGAGCCGTCACAAACTTTAGACTTTGAGAAATGATGCTCAGACCCATCTGAGATGCGCTGGTCATCTAGATCAGGCTTTTGTTAGCCAAGCAATATAGCCAGAAGCTGTGGCTATTAAAAACATCTGAACAGTTTAACTTCGTGGTTTCAGGAATGAATGACTTCTGGTCAAACAAGTAATAATCCTCATGAGATAAATAGTTGCTTAATCCGTAAGGTTTTTCTTTTCCGACCAGGGGGGTGGCGGTTATTTTAAGACTGTATAAAAATGCCAGGGAGATCAGGTATTTTTTCTTTTTCTTTTTAGATGGGGTTTACTAAACTTTCTCAGTTTCCTCCTTCTGAATCTCTTGCTGAAAGGCTGTCTTAAAAAACAAGTAGTTGGTTGTTTTAGAAATCAGAACAAAAGGGAGAGATCAGATACTATTTTCTTTAAATCGACCTTCTTGAGCAAAACACATTCTTTGGGTCCTCATTGCCCACGTGGTCTGCAAACCATGTCACGAAAGCGGCCTCTGTCCACGTCAGCTCCAGGAAACCCTCCACAGACAGCTGAGGCAGAAGAGTAACAATTAACGGGTTGTATTTATTATGCAGATCTTTCACAGGTGTGTTGTTTAAAGATCACCTATTGACATTCTCTTTTAAAATATTTCCAGATACTTGGATGGTGAAGGTTGTCTTATTACTTGCCAAAATAGACAGTTCCCATAAAACGCTGAAAAGTCTGAAGTCAGAAATTGTCCATCCCCATTCACGGAAGCTTTAATGCCACTTGACATCTGTTGTTCCCAGCAGAGAAACCATATTTTAGTTCAATAGTCTCAGTTTATTTCACTGCTAACAATTCGCGATGGCAGTGGGTTCGGTTTTGGATGATCAGTTGGTCATCGATGTGTGGTAGAATCGCTGATCTACCCGAAAGTGACCATCATGTATTCTGTGTTCAAAATTATTTTGACACAATACGAGAACCTTTGCCAGAGAATTTTATGGCCACAAGGATTCTGACTAATAATAAGGGAAATGACAGTACATTCAAGGAAGTATAAACTCCGTTAAGACTTAGTTATTATCTAAAGGAAGCATTGCATTTGTTCAATTTAGAAAAATCTCTAAGAGTGGATGTCACACTACCAGTCCTCCCGCGTTCGCAGCAAGCAGGCAGTCGTTTCAGGTAACTAACTAAATAAATAAGTGACTGAGAGCTAAAGGAAAGTATGAGGAGTTGGCTCAGCTCCGGGTTTGGCAATTTTTTACTAAATCAACCAATGCCAATTGACCAAGCTTTAGAGCATCACTTACATTGTTCCTGAAACTAATTTATTACGATTCTTCATGGCATGGGTTTATGATGCTGAAAATGAAAAATGTGCTTATGGAGAGTTGTCCCCTGACGCATTGCGGAGGGGGGGCAGGGGGGACAGGGGCAGAACCACACAAAGAGAAGGAAGAGATCGGGATGATTTTTTACGGAGAGGTTCTCAGAAGATACAAAGTTCTCTTTCAATAGTTAGTGTTTAGGGGGAAATTGTACCTATATGTATTTATGTCACATCTGCTCCTTTAACCTGAAATTAAACCCTGAAAAGTGGCGTCCGAAAACCCTTTATTTCACTTTCCTGTTAAATGTCTCGTTTAGCCTCGTCTTTTCCTTTCTGCTTTGATCATCTTTTTTACACCATGTTTTGTTTTGTTTTTTTCTTTCCAATACCACCAGACCGTCTGGATAAAAACTCTGGGTTTTCCCAAGAGCGCTTCTGATGCTATTAATGAAAATCAGTGGCCTCTGGCAGAGCGCTCGCGAGGTCTTGCAGATTTCAGCACCCAGAGACCCTGTTTCCGAGCGCAACTCCACGCCCTTCGCCTGTGCATAAACCTTCACAGGACGCGAACTGGAGGTGTCCGCTTCCCGCCCAGGCGCGCTCCACCTCTGCTGACCTGGTGTGACAGCCGTCGCACCCACACTGGAGCCGGCCACCGCCCGGGCGGGCGCAGTCAGCGGGGATGACCGCCCGCCCTCACGCACGCTGTACACGCAGGGGGGGAAAATAAAAGGAAAACTAAAAAACTCGTACGGTTTTCCACCTGCCGGTCCATTCTGGATTTGGGCAAAGCTCAGTGACCCCTTACAAGCCACTCACATGTAAAGGACCGCGGGCGGAAAGCGGCCACGGGAATTCAGGTGAAATTAAAAGTCTGGAGTTGCGCTAAGCGCATCTCCCAACTCAACCTTTAGGGCTGTGTTTGACCCCGGGGGCGAAATCAGCGGGTAAAGCAGCCTCCGTCATAGTTACTAAAACTCCTTGGTCTCCAGAGAATGTTTTTTGCATCAGAAGTGAAGGCCAGGATTCCGGTCCTTGGGACTGGGATGGCGGAAGGGCCCGGCCAGAGAGGGGTGGGGTGAGGGGAACAGCCTAAAGCCGTCCCGGCCTCCGGTGTAGGGCCTCGGGCTTCTTCTCCTGCCGCCGCTCACTACCTTGTAGCCCTCATCTCTCTCAGAGGCAGCACAGTCCTTTGGCTCCCTAGCGCAGCCCAGAGCGAGGCATTGCCGAAGCTTTAACGCTGCGAGGCTCTCGCTGCTGGGAAAGGGGATGCTGAGCCGTTTCATCTTCTCCGACCCTGCGCAGTAGCTTCAAGGAGATCTGTCCCTCCCGCCTGGAGCAGTAGCGGACTTTGTCTCCAAATCCGGGGGGTTGGTACCCTCGTCTGTTATTTGATTTGTCGGACTTTTTTTCGGGACACCCACCTCGAATGCCTTGAATTTAAAGTGGTAAAACACCACCCCCCCACCCCCCCCAAAAAAATCCGCAGAACAGGCAGATTGAATACGGAGGAGGATTTATTAGTGTCTGTCCAGCATCATCATCACCAACACCGTGTGGATCCTAAAGAGCAATGTCCAGATCCTTGCACGGCTCTTTTTGGGAGTCAGGCGCTTAAAAACGCTTTCGAAAAGCTGCAAGCAAGGCCTCCGCAACTAGGCACCCTGCTGGGCCACACACTGACGCAGATAAAAATCAGTCTTTCATTTATGCCCAAGTCACAGAGCAGGAGCATCCAGAGTAAGCCCATGTAAATAAGGTCACAGGAATGGCCCCACTACCTGTTATTATAAATGTAAAACCAAGATTTCCGATTAAGTGTCTAAATATAAACTGCTCTGCAGATATTACACTCTGGCTGAGACACTGTCAAAAGTGAACATTCACTAATTCTCAATGTCAGCATATGGTTCCTGTGGCCAAAAAAGCAAACTGCTAGGCTGGATCTCTTTTCCCCACCTCCTCTCTTTGTAGATTTCCTGCTGAAGTATTGATTGCCAAGGTCTCTGCATGATTTGCAAACTTTTACAGTCATTTATGGTGCATGCAATAAAAAAAGAGGTGATATGAACAGGCTAGTTCAGGGTGTAATGCAAAGATGTATTTGGTGCCCTTGGCAACTATCTGTGGGACCTGTTTGTCTTTGCAGAACACACCCTTCTCTGCAATGAACCCCTCTGTAACAAAGATTGGCCCTTTACACTTCCAGGGCCTTGGTCCCTCAATGGAAAGGCATGCATTCAAAGCAGAAAATTCTATTCTTTCTATGTCATTTCAAACCAGGAAAAACAATATTCCTATCAAAGCTGTGGAGAAAAAAAGGAAAAGAATCTTTTTAAAGTCTTCTACTTCCCAACTCTCTCCTATCATAAAGATGATAGAAAGAAGAAAAAAAAAAAGGAAATTGCTTACCAAGTTATAATGTAATCTCCAGCTGCCCCTTGCATAACAGAGATCCACAGAACCTTCCACAGTAAGAAAATAAAAGGATTTAGATTATTCAGAGAAAACACACCATTTTAGTTTGTATTTGCCCAAAAGAGAAAGAAAAATTCATAAACGTTTTTGTGAAACTACATAGCTAGTCAAATACAGATTTGTTGCTGGATTTTAGTTTTACAGTTTTTCAATAAAATAAATTCACAAGCGTTCTGTTGTTCTACTCTAACTGTAGATAAAAACATAAAAGCCTTATTAGAAACTCTATACGCTTTTACCAGTCCTTTTTGTTTTTTAAGACTGTGGAGGAGTTTGAGGGGGTGAAAGAAAAAGAAACTTATTTCTAAAATGTCCTACTTTGAACTAAATCGGTTTTCTCATCTAGTGCTGCAAATAACAGCTGACGCACAGCTTCTGAAAGGTATTCTGAATCCTCTACCTGCCATCTAGTGGGCATAAGAGAAAATGCTAATTCTAGACATCCTTAAAAGACTGAGTTTCTAGGTGTTTTCTTATTTTTAAACCAAGACAAGTCTAAGAAGTGAAAAAGAAAATATAACTTTAAAACTTAAAGAAAACAATTGTGTTAGGGACTCTATAAAATAATCACTCAATTGCATTCCATCTCCTTTTATTTTTAGTAATCATTAAGGTTACTGATCTTTGCTGAGATAATCAATTTATGATTATACTCATTTTTTTCTGCATACCCTCTCCACATAGAATTTATGCTGTTTGTTTTCTTTTGAATTAAACTCATTATCAGTTTTGCATCTAGTTGATATTCAAATTTTTAAAAATTCAAAAAGAAACTAATAAGTATTCCATTTCTATTTGGACTCTTAAAATAAAAAAATCCACAAAAAGCCATCCTCCATTTTGCAAGACACCATGAAAGAGAGAGAGAAAAGAAAGGAAGAAAGGAAGAAAGGAAGGAAGAAAAAAGAGAGAAAAAAGATGGAGTTAATTATACACTTGCTTTTGATGCTATAAGTATTATACTCCTTCAAAAGTTTACTTCATCAAATATCAGAAAGAAGGTAGGTTAAAATCCAGTTGGTTATGGCAACTTAAACTACATTTTCTTGAGGTTCACATTCTAAAGTCTTGAGCATATGTAGAAGGTTTGCTGTATGAAATAGTCATGAGATATCATCACCATATTTTAATGACAGCTGACTTTTTGGAATGCTTACACTATGCTACACACTGTTTTATGGGCTTTAAATCAGTTAACACATTGAGTACTTAAAACAACCCTAAAAGATTTGTATTATTAATACCATTTTATAGATGAGGAAGATGAGGATCAGAATTATGAAGCTGGTAAGTTCAGAGCTGACCTGGTTCCACAATCAAGGCTGGCATCTTCCATGTCATCTTTTTTTTGTGTGTGTGGTACGTGGGCCTCTCACTGCTGTGGCCTCTCCCATTGCGGAGCACAGGCTCCAGACATGCAGGCTCAGCGGCCATGGCTTACGGGCCCAGCCGCTCCACAGCATGTGGGATCTTCCCGGACCGGGGCACGAACCCATGTCCCCTGCATCGGCAGGCGGACTCTCAACCACTGCGCCACCAGGGAAGCCCTTCCATGTCATCTTGCCTCCCATAGAGAAAAGAAACAAAAAGAGGCCACTGAAATTCATGTTATGAGATAAAATAGATATAAGATACATCTGAAAGAAACATTTGTTTGAATATTTAAATTTGGTATGCAGAGTATCAGATATCCAAATTAATAGAAAAACATACTTACTTACCACTCATTGTAAAAATCAAGTACTAAGAATAATGTATTCTTTTAAGTAAATAACATGTTCATTTGCCTCATCTGTTTAGTATCATTTTTGACAGACATCGTGCAAACCTTTACTGTAGATTTGTCCTATGGTCTATGCCCCAAACAGTCCTTGAAAAACCCTCCAACTACTGCCAAAGATTTATCCCTGAATTTAACTGGCCCTGTCAGCTCAATTATCTTCTCTCCTTTCCTCATTCTAATTTCAAATTTCATTTCCTAAATAAAATGTATATACATTCTGAACATATTTTTCTCCTCTTTAATTATGCAAAATACTCTCCTGTTCTCAGAATAGCTACTTTACTAATATGAGCTAGTTCAAGAGTCATGAATCTTAAATCATCACTATTAAATGTATTCACATTCTCTCCATAACACTATATCATGAGAACAAGCTTTCTCTTCTGAAAGCATATTGATAATTTTAGAAACTATAAGTGAATGATCAGTCTTTGACCCACGGTGACTTTTGTTTGTTTGGTTTTTTTAACCCACAACATTTGAAATATTTATTAAGTAGCACTCTATTATGTAGACATGAATTTAAGAGTAGTGAATGCTTTCATAAACTGACAGCAGCTAGCTTGGGATTCCTCTCATGGTTTAATACTCGCAAGTGAAGTCACCAGTTCTGCCTTCCTGATCTCTTATATACCTCCAATCAAGATCAGACAACAGATAAAAGCTGGAGACTGCAGCTGTCAGGCCCTTTGTATCTCTCCCGTGTATCCATGTAGATCTAAGTGCACCTTCCCCTTCTCAGGAAGAAATGTTGATGCTCTCACAGGAAGAAGAGATTCAATTCCTGTTTAAAAT
This sequence comes from Pseudorca crassidens, assembly GCF_039906515.1. NCBI lineage: Eukaryota > Metazoa > Chordata > Mammalia > Artiodactyla > Delphinidae > Pseudorca > Pseudorca crassidens. Next base: position 66,379,872 of record NC_090312.1, read on the forward strand.
TAATCCCTCCACCTTGTTCTTGATCCCATCCCTTCCTGCCTGGGCCTGGCCTTGGTCTATCAACTATTTCTTTTTCTTAAATTTTCAAACACTCTCTCACCAATGGCTTCTTCCCTGCAGGCTATAAATATGTTCAAATCTTACTAACAAAGTCAAAAAAAAATTTTTAAGAAACTGAATTTGCTCTCTCTACTCTCTCTCTATAATTTGAGTCTTCAAATTATAATCAAAATCAGATCTTTCTCCTAAGTGTCAGTACTATAGCAGCTTTGGTGTTCCAACTACCTTCTAAATAGTACCTCTTAGATTTCTCACTTGCTCTTCAAACTCAATATTTCCAAAACTCTCCTAAGTTATCTTCTTCCATTTTTTTCTGTCCCCCTTCGAGACGGAGTTAACCTTATTTTTTGTCCTTTGCAGCCAAGAATCACTAGCCAAAGCAATTTATGGTCTTATTATCAACCCCTTCCATTCACTCCTCTACTCATCATAATCTGGCTTTCACTGGTTCCATTCTACAGTCTCTGCTCTTTGGAAGGGCCTTACTTACTACCAACTCCTGGTTGATAATCCAGTAAGGACATTGTCAGTCCTCATATTAAGTTCACCAGAGTCTATGTCTAACCCTCTTAAACATTCTTTTATCTGTATTTCTTACCACTTGGCTCCAACCATCCTGTAACAATTGGTATTTCCTAAGATTTTCCCCTTAGCCTTCTTGTCTTCTCACTCTCTCAGTACACTCTTCCTGGGCAATGCCAGGCACTCTAACAATTTTCCCTGTCACAAAATTGCTGTTGAGTCTTCAAATTATAATCCAAATCAGATCTTTCTCCTAAGTGTCAGTACTATAGCAGCTTTGGTGTTCCAACTACCTTCTAAATACTACCTCTTAGATTTCTCACTTGCTCTTCAAACTCAATATTTCCAAAACTCTGCTAAGTTATCTTCTTCCATTGTTTTTTTCCAATCCACTAAAAAAATGAACATAAGTTCCTTCCACCCCTATAAGCACTGTGACTGTGCCATGCTCCCATCAGGAAGTAGAATCTGGAATGCAGATAAAATGAAGGAAGTATATTGCAACCAGGAGGATGAGAGTCCCACACTGAGGGTATGGGACTTGCCAATCTATTGAAATGTACAACCTCAACCTCTGACCCAGTGATTCACTCATACAAACATTTTTTTTAATCATGTGTGCCTCACTCACCTTTAACCATGCCCCAAATCTCTTTGGCCTGACTTTCTTGAATTCCAGCTTTGTATTTCTATCTACTTGGGAACATCTTCATCTGATTGCACCCTAGCATCACCTAGATGGAACTTACTGAGATAGTCTCTTCCCACGAAATTCCTACTTCTGAGAAAGTTACCATAGTTCTTCTTATCATTCTTGCATAAAACCTCAGAATAATCTTAATTTTTCCCTATTCCTGGTTCTTCACAGCCACTAAATCACAAACTTTTGGTGTTTTTCTATACAAAATCTCTTGCATCTGGTTGTTCCTTTCCATGAAATCAATGCAGTAATACATGAACTGGTTTCTTTGCTTTTAGTTTCTTCCTTTCCCAAACCAACCAACACATTGCTAGTTTATTTTGCCCTAAAACAAAATATACTTTGTTCATTTCAACTTGTGGCTCCAGTATTTTAAATGACATCTGAATAACTAAAGAGAACTATTAAAATATCTAAGAAGATGCATACATGGGTGTCCACATCTGGTCTCAAGCTATTTCTACAGCTTTTTTTCGTGCGAATTAGGTTAGGCTGGACCTATGTGGCAGCAACACACAACTGCAAAGTCTCAGGGGCATAATTGAAAAAAAAAAAAAGGAGTATACTTCTCAGGACAAAGACTGCTTCAGTGAAGTTGTACTATAAGAAGTAACAATTATCAAAACTACTTAGAACCTGTGGCTCTACAGTTCAACAAGAGGTCTCCATATTCACAACAGCATGGACTGGGAGACACTGGAGAATCATGCACGATATTTTCACTGCCTCAGCCTCAGACAGACACATGTTCCTCTGAATCAGACTTAACTGTCCAGAAATAGTTACATGACCCCACCTAACGGTCAGTATCAAGGAAATATCATTTTTATGTGCCCAGAAAGCGATATGAAATGGAATTTAGTAAACGCATAGCATTTCTCAATAATAAAGCTTGGAACCATCCATTCCTTTGTATAGGTTGTCTCACTGACCTGAATATTCTTTCTAGTTCTCTTTTAGGACATAATGAAAGTGCTTCATATATTCAGAAAAAAAAAACAACAACTGTTCTGACCACCATAATTCAGAGAGTTTCTATTTTCTTTGAATTCTTATATAAATTTTTTTTTTGTGCTCTGTCATTCTTTTGGTGTCGTGCTAGCTATTGGTGATATTCTCTGAATATTTCTACATCTCTACCTTCTGTACTTCCTGTCTGTCTTTAGATAAGTGGAACCATGTGACTAGTTGTGAGGAGAAGTGGTGTCACTTGTGACTGAAGCGTTTAATTTATGGTATGACACTCTTAACGGCTCTCTTTCTCTCTACCTCGGTCATTAGTTGTGATCCAGACAGTGGATACTCCATCAGCCTGGGCTGTAAAAGTGAGTGCAGTATGGAATACAGTCTCCAGCTGCTCCACTGGGGATATTTGTATAAATGAGAAAAAACATCTGTTTTTAAGCTGAAATCTGTGAATTTGTTAATGCAGTATAATCTAGCCAATTTTAATTGAAACAAATTGGTACCAGAGGTGGGATGCTACTTTATCAGGATATGAAAATGCTGTAAAGCATATGGCAATAGTTAGAGTGCTGGGCATTCATAGACGGTGAGGAAACTGGTTTCAAAAACTGGGATCCATGAACCGTGTCAGTGATGCATTTGGTAAAATGTTGATTCTATTAACTAGGAAGTTAACTTGATTGCCAGGAAGTAGGATCTGAAAGTAGATTGTAGAAACAATGTTTGTTGCTATTGGCTGTGTTTGATGAGCTATCGCAAGAAAAAGATGATTTAGAGAAATGATTTATAAGCAGAAGTGAAAGGAAATAGAAACATTTAGGACACTTGTAGAGTTGGAAAATTCAAACATTTTTTTTAACTCCAAAGAGCAAAAAATAAACCTAGCTCACCTGGCACCTGGCAGGTGAAGAGAACACCATCCTAGCTGGTAGATGGAGTTGAGATAATCCCTGGCACAAAGTAGCAGAACAATTGCTCAAGATTTCACCAGAGATGACTAGGGAAAAGGTCCCAGCAGAGGGGAATGTCATAGAAGAGATGATAATAGTATAGATTTTTGTAAAAATAAGGGGGGAACAATGCCTACAAGGAAAGCTGAGGTCACTTATTTTTGTTAAGCTGTATCCACGCCCCACAGAAGAATGAAGAGGGCCTGAGGGCTGATAACCAGCAGTTAGTATCAAAGAGCCTCTTTCTTAGCTTACAAAAAGGCCTTTATTACCTGTAGTGGAAGGGCAGATACAGTTGAAGGAAGCCTGAAGAATTAATTGCTAAAATTATAGGACTGCAGAGATATTTGACTGCTCAGTCATGGCAGGTCTGTTACATGAAAGTTAGGACACTAGTTGGGGTAACATGGAATCCTGAGTCATGGTGCACATGATACATGGTACAACAAGATGAATGACCTTAAGAATGTTGCCTCTGTAATCACACTGGACCCTCTGGGGTTACAGAAGTGGCCCACTCTTCTCTAGCAAGGGCTAGAAGATGCTGCAGAAACCTCTCCCCTTCAAGACAACAGGTGCCTTACTCCCCCTTTAGAAGCTATTCACATGTCATTTCCTGTATACCAGGTTGATAGCCAGGGTTAAATCCCAGTACAACCTACACAGCATCACATCTAACTATGGGTGTGGGAGCAGGCCCATGACCATGGGATCTACTGGTTGTATCACGTGCTGCATGATCCAGAGGCATCCAGATTCACAGAGCTCTGAATCAACCTTCCAAAGTCACAACTGAAGCACCATGTTGGAGCAAACACCTGAAGGGATAGGGTGCATCCCGTAAGATACATGTACTTAACTAAATCAAAGGTCTCTACATGATGGTGTGTCCACAAGTGGAAAGAAACCTGTGTTCAGGAATCAAGAAGTGGGAGCAAAAGTGGCCTCCAGGGCTTCCCTGGTGGCGCAGTGGTTGAGAGTCCGCCTGCCGATGCAGGGGACACGGGTTCGTGCCCCGGTCCGGGAAGATCCCACATGCCGCAGAGCGGCTGGGCCCGTGAGCCATGGCCGCTGAGCCTGCGCGTCCGGAGCCTGTGCTCCGCAACGGGAGAGGCCACAACAGTGAGAGGCCCGCGTGCCGCAAAAAAAAAAAAGTGGCCTCCATATCGGTCCAATACTGTGCTTCCTGTTGCCACACATCTGAGATCTGTAAGTTTGGAAGTCCTTGTCCCTAGAGGGTTGTACACTTGAAGGGAGCACAGCACGATTCCTGTTGATCTACAAATTATGGCTGCTACCAGGGCACTTTGGAGTCCTTATGCCCAGTGGCCAGCAGGTTAAAAGAGGAATCATCATACGAGGCAATTCCAGATCAGCAGGAGGAAGTAAGCCTGCTTTTACACAAATAAATGCCAAGGTCATAGGTAAAGGTGAAGGGAATTAGAATGAGTGGTGGTGGAAGGAGAGGACGAGTACCAGTTACGTCCCCAATACCAAATGCAATGCTAGGGGTTGTAGCTCAATTTACTAACCTCCCTCTTCTGAAGTTCCATTCAGGAAGAGGGGTCATTAGGAAAAATGGAAGAGCTGCTCCCTGAACCTGGGTGAGAGATGGATCTGCAGGACACAAGCGTAGATTTTGGTGGCCGTGAGAATGTGCCTTGCAGACTCCAACTACAGGGGACTTAATTGACCAAGCTGCTGCGTTTCGGTATCCATTACCATGTTTGCGTTTGCAGCCCACGTCCCACAGGCTTCTCACAGCTGGTGACTGAGTGCACCACGGATACTAAGGCAGCCCATTTCTAGGAGGTATAGGATTACTCCGACAGTTGACGTTGGCTACAGAAACATCTGGAAGGCTGACTGAACCTTTATTTGACCTCATGCCCATCTAGGATGCTTTTACCCAACCCTTCTTTCCTTTCTCCCTCAATCAGGGTCAGACTTAATTCATACTCTGACATCTTTCCCAGCCTTCTCTGGATCCTTTCCCATTCTCTCTCATGGCTGTTTCCCCTAATAAAATAATTACTTTTTTATTCCCATCTTGGCATCTGCTTCTTGGAGGATCTGAAGGGACACACTATCCTTAGGTTGGGAGATCTTTTCCACCATTGGTTATTGGGTGAGAGTAACTTGTCCTTTTGTCATGGGTGTCTAAGTTAGGGAAAGCTACATTTAGACCTGCTATAAAGACTGTCACATGTCACCACCAACTTTAAAAATTATGATGCATCATCCAAAGAATGTGGACTTTGAGCTTGATGCTATGTTGGATGGGACTTTTGTTTTATTTCCTTTGTTTAGAGGGTGAGTGTGTTTGTGTACAGAAAGGAGAATCAACCAAACATTTCATTATTAGATTTAAGGGTTGTGATGGTCATAAAAGCTCATACTATCTATTTCTGATATCTAACTTCTACGATCACATTAGATATCATTTCCTGACCCTCTTGTAATTGGGTGTGACAAAGTGACCAGACTTGGCTAATGAGTTCTAAGTGGAAGTGACATTTGTGAATTTCTAGGCCAGGACATTTAATTGCCAGATATTTTTTTTTCTTCTAAAGTGGTGGCAAGAGTGTTCCTTCACCCTGGGTCCTGAAGTGAGGACATCACATAAGAGAGCAGCCAAGTGACACATACAAATATCCTGTATGGGTAAGAAATAAATCTGTGTTGTTTTAAGTCACAGAAAGTTTATTATCTGAGCATAATTCAGCCCAGAGTTTCTCAAACTAAATGTGCATCAGAATTACCTGGAAGATTCGTTAAAACACAGATTTGGGGGCCTCACCTTTTGAATATCTGATTCCAGACCACACCAGGTCTGGAGTGTACCCAAGGATCTGCATTTCTAAGAAGTTCCCAGGTTATGCAGATGCTGCTGGTCCAATGACCACACTTTGAGAACCTGATCTAACTAATCCTGACACACAAGTATTAATCTCACAGTATTTTGCAGCCTATAAAACTATGAACATGAAACAGTTTAAGGACAGGCATGATGGAGGTCACTTTTCTGCACAATGAGGTTAGTATTCAGCTTCTAAATAATTGGAAAACTGCTCTTGCCATCAATGGAAATGGGAAACAATCATCCCATGTGTACTGTATGGCATGGACAATATACTGAGTCAGCAGTCAAGACACATTCAATGAAAGACAGAATACTTTAGGACCATTTGAATAGAAAACAAAGCATTAGTAGCTGTATTGGTTAGCATTCAGGAAACAGAATTCTATTCTAGTTAATTTAAGCAGGAAATTATTTAGTACACGGTATTAAATAACTTATAAAAATGTTAAGAAAGGCGAAAAAACAGATTTTAGGGACCGTGTCCATCCTGTTCATGACTGTGTCTCTACAAGTGCCTTGTACTTAATACATATTTTTGGATTGAATAATGACAAGAATTTATGACTTTTATTTTAGCTTTTTATCACTAGGCTCATTGTGCCTCCTTGTCAGCAAATGTGCAGGTGATAGTTGGGTATAACTGAAAACTCTTAAGCATGAAATTATTTGAACAGAAAGTTTACTGTCATGTTCACTCTGCATCTGCATGGTTGATGGGTAAGCTTACCCATCAACCATGCAGATGCCAACACTATGGGTCCTGCCTGGTGTTCAGAGTAAAATTTCTCAAGAGGTGAGTTTAGAGATACTGTGGATGGTTTTATAGAAACAATCATTCCTAGCTTTAACTGAAGCCACCCTTCAGAGGGTTACCAAATAAACCTTGTTTTAAAATTGGTGCATTTTTGTTCAAGTAAATTAATGCTATCGTATGTCAACTATACCTCAAAGCAGTTGATTCAAAAAGTATAAAAAAACAGGTATTTTTGTTTTTCTGGGGATTTGTGAGAATGTTAACATAAAACACATATGAAGATCCTGAAAATTAAGTGGCAGTAAAGAACTAACCAAATATTAGAAAAAGAGGTTTACTTTCATCTAACAAACTCACGCTGGTCAGAATGGCCATCATCAAAAAGTCTACAAACAGTAAATGCTGGAGAGGGTGTGGAGAAAAGGGAACCCTCCTACACTATTGGTGGGAATGTAAATTGGTACAGCCACTATGGAGGAACAGTATGAAGGTTCCTCAAAAAACTAAAAATAGAACTACCATATGACACAGCAATCCCACTCCTGGGCATAAACCCAGAGGAAACCATAATTCAAAAAGATACATGCATCCCAATGTTCATTGCAGCACTATTTACAATAGCCAGCACGTGGAAGCAATGTAAATGCCCATCGACAGACAAATGGATAAAGATGTGGTACCTACATACAATGGAATATTCCTCAGCCATAAAAAGGATGAAATACTGCCATTTACAGAGATGGGTAGACCTAGAGATTGTCATACAGAGTGAAGTAAATCAGAGAGAGAAAAACAAATATGGTATAATATTGCTTATATGTGGATTCTAGACAAATGGTGCAGATGAACTTATTTGCAAAGCACAAATAGAGACACAGATGTAGAGAACAAACTTATGGGAAGGGGGGATGGGATGAATTAGGAGATTAGGATTGACATATATACACTACTATGTATAAAATAGATAATTAATGAGAACCTACTGTAGAGCACAGGGAACTCTACTCAGTGATCTGTGGTGACCTAAATGGGAAGGAAATCGTAAAAAGAGGGCATATATGTATGCGTATAACTGATTCACTTTGCTGTACAGTAGAAACTAACACAACATTGTAAAGCAACTACTATACTCCAATAAAAATTGATAAAAAAATTTTAATAATGATTTTTTTTTCTGTTATGGGAACTGAGTCCATGTAGCCATTTCTTCCTTCTGTACTTCTTATTTATCATATAGTGATTCATTTACAGAAAAACAAAGTCAACGTGAAGCTTGTGTTCAGGAGTAAAACAACTATTTTTGTAGCTGAGCATTATTATTTTTTTTCAATCTAGCAACCAGGTATTTGAAAGCTGAATGATTAAGGGGGGAGGACTTAAAGAAAGATCATTGTTATTAGGTCCATTTTTAAGCAGCACTAGACCAACAGATATGGGAAAGCATACGTTTTCTTAATCTTCTTTGTTTCTGTGAGTAAAACTGCTCATGAAAATGTCACATACTACCAAGTACTGTTCTTATATCAGCCAGCATTCAGTACACATAATGCTAGCTCTCTTCCATTCTCTGTTAACATCAGTAGAGCATAAATTGGTAACTGTGTGGTAACTATGCAATTAACTCATGTCACCACTGTATCTTTTCATTAGCCTCAACAAGAGTAGTATTACCCTCTCAGTGACCTCAGCAAAAGTGATAACATCCTTAGCTGTTAAAGTGAAAAAAAAAAAATTAAGTGAGTTTAGTGTTGTGAAGGGTGATGGAGTGACAGCCTTGGAGACTGGATCCCTTTATCACATGGCACAAATAGTGAAAATGCAAACCTCTCTAAGCAGCCTCATTAGTACATCTCACCTCTTTTCTCTAAGAACAGAAAGTTTCTTACTTATTCTTTTACTTGCTAAGTTACCTACTGTGTTCATGATTTTTTCCATGAAGGGTAATGGCTGTGAGAGCCTCCTAGAGTCCTGGGTTCATTTGCCCCACTTCCAGACAGGACTCATGCTAAGAAATACACTTGGTACATATGTTCTTAAAGTCCATCTTTGGAAATCCTTATCACTGATTCTCATTTGTTAAATGTGGACTTGTGTATTTTAAAAATAGTTTAAAAACTATTAAACGTTAAATCACTTTTACAGAAAATTCATTTTTATATTAAACATTGGCCAGGTTTTTGATCTTAAGGTTCTTGTTCTTGCTGAACATTAAATCGAGAACAGATTAGTATATATTCAATAGCGTAGCCTTCCTTGAACCATGAGATATTGGAGAAGGAAACTTAAGCTGGAGGGCGGTGGGTATCCTACTGATTAAAAGCATGGGCTTGGGAATCAGATTCACCTGGATTTGGGTCCAGGTGTTCAATGACAGCATATAAGAATGCTGAGGTATTAGGAAATGCTTCCATGAGAAAATGCTTTTTTATCTGTGACATGAACAAGAATTAGAATGATCTAGGCACAGGGAAGAACATAGTAGGCAAAGAAACTAAGAAACTGGCATGTGAAAAGGCCCTATTATGAGAGAGAGCCTAGCATACCCATGAGTTCTAAATGTGCATGTTGTGTATGTGTGCACGTGTACGTGAATGTGAGGGGGGAGGTGGGAAATGCAAGGTACAGTAGAAGGATTTTAATAAAACTTGTGCATTTGAACAATTACACTGGTTACACAGCATATATAGTAGGACAAGAACCTATGTGAGGGGCTTCCCTGGTGGCGCAGTGGTTGAGAGTCCGCCTGCCGATGCAGGGGACACGGGTTCGTGCCCCGGTCCAGGAGGATCCCACATGCCGCGGAGTGGCTGGGCCCGTGAGCCATGGCCGCTGAGCCTGCGCATCCGGAGCCTGTGCTCCGCGATGGGAGAGGCCCGCGTACCGCAAAAAAAAAAAAAAAAAAAGAACCTATGTGAGGGGATCAATTAAAAGGCTATTGCAAGATTTTGGGCAAGAAGTAAGGGTAGTCTTTATTAGGGTGCTGGCGGTGGAGATGGAAAGATGGGTACAGATTCAAGAACTATTTGGGAGGCAAAACTGATGGGACTTGGATATTGGGAAGCGGAACAAGGGAAGATCATGAATGATTCCCAGGTTTTGGCTTATGGAACCAGATGGCTATTTACTCACATGGGGGCCCCTGCAAAAAAACAGATTTGTGTGAGAAGACCTAAGATTTATCCAGATGACCTTGAGATCTGAGTAGATCACGAGTCCAGAGCACCTTGTATCCACTTTTATAGTAACTGGTATCCACCTTTGTCCCTTCCTATCCATTCTCCACGGCAAACCCAGAGTCATCTTACAAAACCCCAAATTTGATTACAACTCTTCTCCTGCTGATACTTTTAAATGACTTTTCACTGCACTTAAGATAAAAAAACAAAACAAAACAAAATCTGAACAATATAAAAAGCCTGTCTGATTGGGTCCCTGCTTCTTCTGTTGGTATTAGATTATACCACTCTTCCTCTCGCTCATTGCACATCCTTTACATTGGCCTTTTAGTTTCTTCACAGCATCTTGCTCTACAGACTACATGCTCAACCAGCTTCACGTATTTATCTTCTACCCTTTCTTTGGTTATCAGCTCAAACTTCTTCAAGGAAGTCTTTACTGCTGTCCATTCTCGTGGTCCTTATAATTTTCTTTTATAACATTATTGCTTGTAAATTTGTAAACGTGAGATTGTTAAACATCAAAGTCGTTATGGAAGCTTATATCTGGATTGGTAGGATATAATGGTATATTTGGATGCTGCGGTAGGCAGAAGAGTGGCCCCCAAAGAGTTGCATGTCCTAACCTGGAACCTGTGAGTATGTTATTTTGCATGGCAAAAGGACTTTCTAGATTTGGTTAAGTCAAGGACTTCAGGATGGAGAGATTATCGTGGATAACTATCCAAGTGACACCACCGAATCTCGGAGGTTCTAAAAGTGGATAACCTTTTCCAGTTGTGGTCAGAGAAAGAAATGTGGTGACAGAAGCAAGGTCAAAGAGATGCTACATTGCTGATGGAGGAAGAGGGACACATGCCAAGAATGTAAGCAGCCTCTAGAATCTGGAGAAGGCAAGAAAACGGATTCTTCCCTACAGTCTCCAGAAGGGAATGCAGCCCTGCTGCATCTTGATTTTAGCCAAGTGAGACCTGTGTTAGACTTCTGACCTATTGAACTATAAGAAAAAAAATCTGTGTTGTTTCAAGACAGTGTTTATGATAATTTGTTACAGCACGAACAGAAAATTAACATGGATGCAGTGATGAATTATGTTTGTACCACAATTAACTCCAAATATATTTCTGGCCCGTAGGTTTCTAATTTAGGAATTATATTGTTAAATCATGATGAAATTAATCTCATGAAAATATAGTATTTTTAATTATCAATATAAAAAATGATCTTCAACTTTGATCTTAATTGAATTCACAGTAGCATTTACAATAACATCAAATGTTTCACTTCAGAAAAAATTAAAATAAGGCTTAACGTTGATTCCACAAATTGTTTGAAGAAATTAATGCATTATTAAAATTAGCTTATATGATTATTCCTTTTAGCTCTGATGTAAAACTGGCATCATTTAACTCTAGCAATGTCTTCTTTTGCTAATGGAGCCAATATATTAACAGCAATTGTGTCTTAATTCCACAAGAAATCATGGAATGGAAATGAGTGAAATTAATTCAGAAGGACAGTTATTTTGATCTATGTGAAAAGTCATGCGTCACAATGTGATAGGTAAACGGAACTTCTGCAGCCACACTTGTTCAATCTTTGTAAGCACAGTGTTTTAAAATTCACTGATGAGCCTTCCCTGGTTGCGCAGTGGTTAGGAGCCCACCTGCCAATGCAGGGGACACGGGTTTGAGCCCTGGTCTGGGAAGATCCCACATGCCGCAGAGAAACTAAGCCCGTGTGCCCCAACTACTGAGCCCGCAAGCCACAACTACTGAGCCCAAGTGCCACAACTACTGAAGCCTGTGTGCCTAGAGCCCGTGCTCTGCAACAAGAGAAGCCACCGCAATAAGGAGCCCGCACACCACATCGAAGAGTAGCCCCCTGCTCACCGCAACTAGAAAAAGCCTGTGCACAGCAATGAAGACCCAATGCAGCCAAAAATAAATAAATAAAATAAAATTCACTGATGCTTTTTTGAAATAGTTGTTGATGCCTCATCATCAGATCTATTTCTGTTTTTTATGTGGCCAGTGATATCATTATAGCCCCATAGTAGATTGTAGGGTCAGCACATATTTTAAACCAGTTACATATTCATTGTCAAGTCTCTTGAGAAAAAAATGTCAGTACTAAATTTTTACAAAAATGATTTTTTTAACTTTTTTGTTGCCAAAAATGCTTATTACCAAATAAAGCAGTATATTTTATGACATGATTTGTGTGTTTTATTGCACATTTTATATAGGGATAACTTATAAATCCCCTTGTTGCCCACTGGCCCCCATGGCTAGTGTCTTATAAAACAACTGGCTGTAACACGAAGTGGCCATCAGGGAGAACAGGTGTCAAACAGCCTCTCACCATCACTAAGACCAGAAGGAATGAACTCTCCCCAGCCACTTTTGCCCGTCTACGTGTCACGTAAACGTTACACTCAAAATTTCCCTGGGCCTTTCCTTTGACCAAGTTGTGTGACTATTTTCTTTAGGATAAATTTCTGAGGAGGCTTTGTCCTTTGTCTCCTTCAAAACTTAGGGATTTTGTTATAAAAATAAGCTAGGCACACCTCTTCATCAATACCTATTTCCTCCCAGCAAGCGTTTCTAACCCTGATATTGTGCCCTCTTGCCAACAGTCCATACAGGCCTGGGCATGTCTGCTTTCACAATCTGAGGGCTTAGGCCTTTGCTCGGGAACACCTTACATCTGCTTTTCCTCAACTCCCTGTGTTCCTAAGTCATTTTCCAGAGTAATAGAAACTTTCCAAATTGAGAGAAGTTTAAAACCTCGAGTAACTGCCATGATTATCTGTTATCTTGAAATAAATGTGCTTTCCAAATGTATCAAATATGACGCTGAGTCCACAAAACCAGTTGTACCAGAAATGGATGTTTATATTTTGATACTAAACTGAATATCTATTTTGAGTTGCCAATCTCTGTGACAAAAAGTTAACCTTGGTCAATTCCAAGTAATCTTAGTTAGTTCAGGATCCCTCTCTACTCCTCTACCTTTAACTCATCAAAATTCTCAGTGGCTTTCTTAACGCCAAACACTGAGCAGTAAAGGGTCTGTGGTCCCCATCTGTCCCTGTTGGCTTCTCCCGAGATGTCCATGGTGCTAGAAGAGTCTTGGTCCTTGGTCCACCCAGGACCATTGTTGGACCAGGTCCAACAATGGACCGGGTCCATTGTTCCTTGATTCTGACCCCAGGCCTGCTCTAATTCACCCCCTCAGCTACTCCCACACTTCTCTCTGGGGCACAGGGTCCATTTGGCTCTCATTCTGTGCCACTCTGTGAGGTTGTCACAGGCCCATGTCACAGGCACATTAGACCTTTACTTCTGTGTCTACTCCCTACTGGCCCTGAGGAGTTTGGGGTTTTGACATAATCCTGATAATAATCAGATATGTCCAATCACTATGTCCCACCCAAAGTACTTTGTGGTCAAAACAGTGCAAAGGGGAATCAGCCAGTTAAAGAGGCCATGCTTGAGCCTCAAGAAGAATCATACTTCTAAGTCAGAATCAGGCTAAACTTTACTGCATTACAATCTGCAATAAAATACTGCACTAAATACCTACATGTCTCTATTTTTAGTAAACATTTTCTGTGCTGGAATTTCAGTTAAGGCCAAGTTTGCTCTCTTATCATTGCTGATGTGCTTTGTGTTCTTGGTACTCTATATTTGGAATCAGAGATATTATATTTTTCTTACTTGGTTTATTTGATTTTTTCAGAAGTGTTTTATAGACAGAAAAGTTAGGTGACCTGAATTTGAAAATATCATAAGATGTAGAAGAAAGAGACACATGGTAGTTAGTGAGAAATGGACTTGCTCAATTTAGTTGCACAATGTTAGAAATTTATCCAGTGTATTAGCAAGGCCACAAAAGTAGGGTAAAACTCTTGTGAAAAAGAAAACACAAGCTCCCATCTTCACCTTAGTATGGGCAGACCAGCTAAAACCTCTCAACACAGGGCTGGTATCGGGGTTCCTTCTCCACTATGTACTGCTGCCCTAATAACTAGGGCCAGCCCCCCTCACCCCATGACTTTCATGGACCCTGAGCCTAAATTTAATTGAGAAGAGGACCATAACACAGATGCTTTCTCAGGGAAATATATAGATTATTTATTCTATTTCAGGAAAGACTGGAAAAGTAGATTTTCATTGTATTTTGAAAGAATCCTTTTATTTTCAATTATTTATATCCTGTCATTTTCTCCAGAGAATTTAAGATAAAATCCAAGAGGTTTAAATTGTTGTTCCAGCCTGAATGCATAGGAATGCATAGGAAGAGAATTATCTGGTCCCCTTGTTATCTTGAAGATACATTTATGGAAGCTAGCAGGGTTCCCATCCTTTCCTCTCCCCTGATTATACAACCCCTTGTGGCATAAATTCACCATCTATTGAGGAATCAGGGCTCTGACATTAATCCTCTTCTTTTTCAGACCTCAAGGAAGAAGGTAAAGACCTGGCATCTGTAACAGTAAATAAGAATGTATATTTAGCAGACATTATGCATTTTTCCTTAAAATACCTTCAAAGCAGTAACAAGATATATCCTGCTGGAAGTTCTTAACATTCCATTCTGATTTCTTTCCACAAACATTAGCTGGAAGACTGTGTTTTCAGAACTATGATCAGTATTATATAGATTGAAAGAGAAGCAGAAGGCATGCCACTTTCGGTAGAAAAATCTAGAACCTAACAGTTAAGACATATTTATAAGAAAAGATTTAAGAAAATCAACATTGCATCCTAATATTCTATTTCAAATGAATGATCAAATTTCTACTTCGTGTTAGTACAAAAACAAGTAAGCAGTGTAGGATCAGTGAAAGGAGAGGTTGATAAAGACTGGAATTCCACAGATGACCAAGATTGAAAGGGAGGGGCATTAAGCTATGCCAGGAATTATGCATAAGATTTGGGGAAACTGGGCTTCCCTGGTGGCGCAGTGGTTGAGAGTATGCCTGCCGATGCAGGGGACATGGGTTCGTGCCCCAGTCCGGGAAGATCCCACGTGCTGTGGAGTGGCTGGGCCACTGGCAACTGAAAGTTTCATAATTCAGGATTCAAGATGTGTGAAAGAGTTATAGAACAAGATAACATACATAAAAAAATTATTGAATTAAATTCAATAAACGTTCATAGAAATGGGGGTTATGTGTGGTACAGAATCATAAAAAAAAGGAATCATGGAGTAATAAATCTTGATCAGGATTTTGAATGAGAGATATGATTTTATTGGTAAAGAGGGACAAAAGAATATTCTCTTTGCTTCTGTAAATGCCTAAGCAGAGATGTGGAGGAAGAAAGACAATCTGAAATATATATACAGATTTCAACTGTACACATAATCTTTGAGAAGTGTTACTTTTGTCAAATAATCTGAAAATTCATTTATCTGAGTTTAATTTGGGATAATAAGTCTTTTTAAAAATATTAAGGGGCTTCCCTGGTGGCGCAGTGGTTGAGAGTCCGCCTGCCGATGCAGGGGACACGGGTTCGTGCCCCGGTCCTGGAAGACCCCACATGCCGCGGAGCGGCTG
The DNA here is from genome assembly GCF_039906515.1 of Pseudorca crassidens. Classification (NCBI taxonomy): domain Eukaryota; kingdom Metazoa; phylum Chordata; class Mammalia; order Artiodactyla; family Delphinidae; genus Pseudorca; species Pseudorca crassidens. Next base: position 66,395,429 of record NC_090312.1, read on the forward strand.
GGCCCGCGAGCCATGGCCGCTGAGCCTGCGCATCCGGAGCCTGTGCTCCGCAACGGAAGAGGCCACCAACAGTGAGAGGCCCGCGTACCGCAAAAAAAAAAAAAAAAAAAAAATTAAGGCTTTTAGAAGGTTATTAGTCATTGTACTATGGCATACATTAATGTGGTTATTTCAATTTCTTTTAAGATACAACAGATATCAACCAAATTGAAGTGTTCTGATAAAGAGCCAAGAAGCCAAGAAAAACCATGAAACTCTTGAAGAAGAAAAACGAGGGAAAAACTTGCCCTAACAATTATTAATACTTATCCTAAAGTTGCATTAATTGAAAGAGTGAAGTATTTGTGCAACAATAGAAAAATAGACACATACACTTGGAATTATCCATTGAGTTGAGCATTATTTATCATTTTTAAACTTTTGATAAATGGAATTCTCTAAATTTTTACTGTAGAGCTGTATGAGAAACCCTTGCTTCCATGGCAACAGCAAGGTAAACTCAGACAAAATAAAAATCATAATCTTCTACACAACAAGCAAAGAACCATGGATACAAGAAAGGCTAAATGAATTGAATTCCAGACAGAAGAAGCCCTCTATATGTGAGCAGAGAACCATGGTGTCAGCTTCCATTGCTGAGAGTTGGCATCTAGTCCAGATAGGGATGCACAGAGAAAAGGCCCACAGAGAAAGAGAAAAGGAATAGGAGGAATCATCTAGGTCTTAGATAAGAGGGTAGGCTGGAGAGATGAAATAGAATCTAAAAGAACCCCGAACACAAAACAAATTGCTCTACCTGACAATTCTCCCTTCTCTTCTGAAAGGTAAAGGTAAATTAAGTTTTACCCCTCACCACAAAAAAAAAAAAAAAGTAGCTTTGGAGAAAAGTGGAAAGATATCAGAGAGGACCATATTTAATCATGGGTCGTCACATGTGTATAACAAGCTTTGGTTCAAAAATATCTGAAACTGCAATTTAACCTATCTTCACTTCAAATACTGATGTGATCAAATGGTAGCAACTTGGAGGGTTGGAGGTTCTTCTGATCATGGACAAATTCAATTGAATTTAAAGCTACAACCCAATCCTAGTTCAACTCAGATTTAGAAGATATCTAAATAATTAGCCTTTCACCATAAGTGCCAGGCAGAGAAAAAGCCTTGAACTTTCTAAGAAATAAACAAAACTAAATAAAAGAAAATTATGTCTGAATCTCCATTGTTCTTCTATACAAAATGTCTAGTATATAATTAAAAGTAATAAAGCAGTAAAGAAGCAGGAAAGTGTGACTCATAAACAAGAAAAAAAAAAGGCACTGCAATAGCACTCATTGATGATCTCATTATTAGAATTAGCAGATAAGGTATTAAACCAACTACTTTAAATATGTTAAGAAATTTAGAGGAAAAGATGGATACAGTGGATGAAGAAATGAGGTATTCCAAGAGAGAAGTGAAAACAGTAAGAGAGCAACAAATAGAAATTTGAAAATGCTTATATTTAGAATATATATATTCTAAAATAAAAATTCATTCAATGGGTTTAATAAGAGATTGAACACTACTAAATGACAAATGAAATTGAAATAGGACAACAGAAATTATCCAAATTGTAGCTAAGAAAAAAACATTGAAAAAATGAGCAGAGCGTCAGTGACCTATGAGATTTTACCAAGTGGTCTAATATGTTTAATAGAAATTCCAGAAAGAGAGAAGAGAGAAAATGAGATAAAAATAAATAAATAATTTGTGAGCTACTTTACAATTTTAATGGAAAATATTAATATACAGATCCAAGAATCTCAAAGAATTGCAACAGGATAAATACAAAGAAAATCACACCAAACCATATCATTGTCAAGTTACTAAAGACCCAATAAAAATATTTTTAAAATATTAAAAACACACAGAGAAAGGGAAAAGACACATTGCATACAAGAAAACAATAATAATTTTCTCCTCAAAAATGATGCAAGCCAAAAGACAATTACATGCTTCTTTAAAGTTTTGAAAGGGAAAGAACTATCAGTCTGGAATTTAATATTCAACAAATATTGAAAAATGAAGTTGAAATAGAGACATTTTAAAATATCATCTCATCAGAGAATTAGTTATCAGTACACCTGCAATAAAAAAGTGCTAGGGCTTCCCTGGTGGCGCAGTGGTTGAGAGTCCGCCTGCCGATGCAGGGGACGCGGGTTCGTGCCCCGGTCCAGGAAGATCCCACATGCCGCGGAGCGGCTGGGCCCGTGAGCCATGGCTGCTGAGCCTGCGCGTCCGGAGCCTGTGCTCCGCGACGGGATAGGCCACAACAGTGAGAGGCCCGCGTACCGCAAAAAAAAAAAAAAAAAAAAGGTGCTAAAAAAGTTCTTGGACTGAGGGAAAATGATACTAGATTGATTTTTTTTAATTAAAAAGCAATAAAGAATGCAATAAGTAATTAAAAGATGACTTTTTAAATATTTCTTTACAAGACAATTAACTATTTAAAGCAAAAAGACTAATAATATATTTTGGGTTTTATAAGATAAGAAGTAAAATATATGGTATCAATAACCATGTGGGTTTAAAAGATTACATTAAAAAATAAAAATGTTTTAAAACTTTCTGGAAATGAGAAAACAACAGACAAATCAAACACAAAATAAGTACAAGGAGAGAAATAATAAATGTAAGAGCATAAGTCAATTAAATGAAAGACAAAAGTAAAGAAACTCTTTAAAACCAAAAATTGGTTCTTGGCAAGGATTAGTAAAATTGTTTAACTCCTAATCAAGAAAGAAAAAAGAGAGAAGCCACAAATTACCATTATCAGGAGTGTAAGAGGGAATATAGTTTCCTTGGATATTAAAAGAATGTTAAGGGAGCATTATGAACACATATGTCCAGTAAAAATGACAGCTTACATAAATTAGACAAACATTGATACAAGAAGAAACAGAAAAATCTGAATAGTTCTATATCTATTAAAGAAGTTGAATCCATAACCAAAATTTTTCCCCACAATGACAATTCCATGCCACAGTGCTTTTACTCGAAATGTGTACCAAAACTAAAGGGAGAAATAATATCTACTTGCACAAATATTTTGGGAGAATGGAAGAGAAAATCTGAGCATTTCACTGTGTATGTATTATACCTCTATAAAAAATGAATTATGTTTATCAAGAGACATTGTGAAGATAATTCAAGCAAACAAGCACACTATGATAAAAGATGTTTGCAACATAATATACAAACCTCCAGTATCCAGAATATATAGATAATCTATATAAGTCAATGAGTTAAAGAGGCACTATATAAAAGGGGAAATGTAAATGGCCAAAAAGCAAGTAAAAAGATGATCAACCCTATTTGTCATCAAGGAAATGTAAACTTTAACGCACAGTGTTATGTTATTTTATTACCTGCATATAGCCACAAATTGAAAACTCTGATTATAACATATTTTGGAAAGGGTATGTAGCAAAGGGAATTCTTCAATTACTACATATTGGAGCAACCACTTTAGGATTTCAAAGTCCAGCCTTACAGTAGAGTTGAAGATGCACGAAACTCACACAACAGGAAATAGATGTTTTAGCAGGCCTATGTCTATCAAAGAAATTGAATCAATAATTAACTTCCAAAACAGAAAGCATCAAGCCCAGATGTGTCCAAACAGTTAAGGAAGAAATTATACCGATGCTCTAAAATCTCTTTTAGAGGATAGAAGCAGAAGGAGTACTTCCTAGTTCATTCTTTGAGGCAAGCATTACCTTAATACCAAAACCAGACAAAGATATTACAAGAAAAGAAAACTATAAATCAATGTCTCTCATGAATATATATACCAAAATCTTCAACAAAATGTTATCAAATTGAATCCATCAATGTATAAAATAATTATACACCATTACCAAGTAAGATTTATCCCAGGCATGTAAGGTTGGTCCAATATTAGAAAATCAATTAATGTAATCTATCACATCAATAGGATAAAGAAGAAATATCCCTTGACCATATCGATAGATGCAGAGAAAGCATTTGATAAAATCCAATAACCATTCACAATAAATACTCTCAGGAAACTAGGGATAGAGGGGAACTTCCTTAACTTGATGAAGTATATATACAAAAATATTGTAAATATTCCTACAGATAACATTATACCTCATGATAAGAAAATGGAATTTTCCTGCTAAGATCAGGAACAAGGCAAGGATGTCCTCTCACACCACTCCTTTTCAACATTGTACTGTAAGTCCTAGTTAATGCACTAAGACAAGAAAGGAAACAAAAGGTGTAAAGATTGGGAAGGAAGACATAAAACTTTTCATTTACAGATGACATAGTCATCAATGCAGAAAATCAAAAAGAATTAACCAAAAAAACTCCTGGAACGGATAAACAAGAATAGCAAAGTTGCAGGTAACAAGGTTTATATACAAAAGTCAATCACGTTCATATATTTCAGTAATGAACAAGTGGAATTTGAAATAAAAACACACTATCATTTACATTAGCACCTAAAGAATGAAATACCTTGGAATAAATCTAACAAAATATATACAAGACATATATGAGAAAAAGTACAAAAGTATGATAGAACTAAATAAATGGAGAGATATTACATGTTCATGGATAGAAAGATTCAATATTGCTAAGATGTCAGTTCTTCCCAACTTGATCTATAGATTCAGTGAAATCCCAACCAAAATAATTATTTTGTGGATATCAACAAACTAAGTCTAAAGTTTATACGGGGAGGGAGAATAACCAACACAATACTGAAGGAGAAGACCAAAGTTGGAAGAGTGACACTACCCAACTTCAAGATTTATTATAAAGCTACAGTAACAAGACGGTGTGGTACTGGTGAAAGAATAGACATAAAGATCACTGGAACACAATAGAAACCCTGTTGCTCCACATCATATGTTATCAGGGAACTAAAAATTAAAACACCAATGTAATATCCCTATCTACTCATTAGAATGAACAAAACGTGTGGAGCAACAGGAGCTCTTATTCATTGTTGGTGGGAATGTAAAATGACATAGCTACTTTGGAAGACAGTTTGGCAGTTTTTCACCAAATTAACCAAAACCTTACTTATGATCCATCAATCACACTCCTTAGTATTAACCTGAAGGAACTGAAAACTTATGTCCACACAAAAACCTGCACACAGATGTTTACAGCAGCTTTTTTCACGATTACTTAACTTGAAAGCAGCCAAGATGCCTTTCAGTAGGTGAATTAATAAACTGTGATACATCCAGACAATGGAATATTATTCAACTCTTTTTAAAAAAACTTTTATTAAAGTATAGTTGATTTACAATGTTGTGCTAGTTTCAGGTGTACAACAAAGTGAATCAGTTATACATATATATATACCCACTCTTTTTTAGATTCTTTTTCCATTTAGGCCATTATGGAGTATTGAGTGGAGTTCCCTGTGCTACACAGTAGGTCCTTATTAGTTATCTATTTTATATATAGTAGTGTGAACGTGTCAATACCAATCTCCCAGTTTATCCCTCCCCTGCCTTACCGCCTGGTAACCTTAAGTTTGTTTTCTACATCTGTAACTCTATTTCTGTTTTGTAGGTAAGTTCATTTGTACCCTTTTCTTAGATTCCACATGTAAGCAATACCATATGTGTCTTTCTCTGTCTGACTTACTTCACTCGTAAAAGCAATGAACTATCAAGTCATGAAAGACACGGAGGAACCTTAAATGCATATTACTACCTGAAAGAAGCCAATCTGAAAAGGCTACGTACTTTATGACATTCCGGAAAAGACAAAACTGTGGAGACAATCAAAAGATCAATGGTTGCCAGTGGTTGAGGGTGGGAGGTGGGAGATGAAAAGGTGGAGAACAGAGAATTTTTAAGGCAATGAAAGTACTCATCATGATATTATAATAATAGATACATGGCATTATACATCTGTTGGAACCACAGAATGTGTAACACCGAAAGTGAACCCTAATGTAAACTATGGACTTTGGATAATTATGGTGTGTTAATGTAGGCTCATCACCAGATGTACCACTTTGGTGGAGGGTGTTGATAAAGGGGGAGGCTGTGCGTATGTGGAGGCAGAGCGTCTATAAAAAAATCACAATACCGACCTTTCAATTTTTCTGTGACCCTAAAACTTCTGTAAAATATAAAGTTTAAAAACATTCCTGTTTCCATGTTTTTTCTTGGCTTGAGGAGAACAAAATTGTACTTAGAAGTCAGGAGTTGAGGAAATTAGTCTTGATCATCTTAGTTATGTGTTACTCCCACAAGAATGATTTTAAAAGTTGAGAGTTTTAATGAGAATTTATTATTCACATTAATATTACTAGACTGAAATACTGGAGTTGAAAAGTAACTGTTGTTGATTGTTTTAATGTTCTCCTTGGGTTTCAGATTGATTGTCTTTTAAACTTGCATCTTTTCCTGACTAAAACTTTGTATATTGCTTCCTAAAAGCTTTATCTACTGAAAAATTAACTACAGGCTTACCTCAGAGATATTGTGGGTTGGGTTCCAGACCATGGCAATAAAGTGAATATCACAATAAAGTAAGTCACACAAAACTTTTGGTTTCCCAGTGCATATGAAAGTTATGTTTATACTATACTGTAGTCTATTAAGTGTGCAAGAGCATTATGTCTAAAAAAAAAAAATCTTAATTAAAAAATACTTTACTGTTAAAAAATGGCAAAACTATTATAATAGCAACATCAAAGATCACTAATCACAGATCATCACAAATATAATAATAATGAAAATATCTGAAATATTGCAAGAATTACCACAATGTGACACAGAGACATGAAGTGAGAAATGCTGTTGGAAAAATGGCGTCAAAAGACTTGCTTGATGGAGCGTTGCCATAAACCTTCAATTTGTAAAAAACTTAACAAAGCAAAGCACAATAAAATGAGGCATGCCTTTATTCATAAAATTGGCAATGAAATCATACAGGATAAAAATATCACACGTTTGAAAATCAATTCTGAGCAGGGTTTTCACCTCGGTAATATGTATAGATGAGCCTCCATTTTTAAGTGAACATTGCATTAAATCTCATAAACTATGATGCCATAAAAGTCTAGCAAAACACTCTGTTACCAATAAAATTATTGTGTTATGCAAATGCACTCATATACTTGCTTTTTGAACAACTCTTACATTTTAATATATTGAGAATATGGTTGCCTTTTGGGAAAAGAATACCACATGTATTATTTTTCATAGTTTTTAATTTATTTTCTTTATTTTCTTTTTTTATATAGACATATAGCAAAACGTCTATCTGGTAAATGTATACATTTGTTTTGTCTCTGACTACAAAACCTCACTAAGAATATCTGTAATATTTTCTTCATTTCATCAAGGTCATGTTAAATTGTAAGATTGTTTTTATTTCACTGCTTAGGAACACATAGATTGAAAAGAAAGTTTCTTTTTCTAAAATATGTATTTGGAATATTTACAAGATTATGTAAATGATATGCATATGAAAGCGATATATAGGCAGATTTTTTTCTGCAATTACCTTTTGTTAGAAATACATATGATCTTTCTCTGATTTTTTAAAATACTTTAGTGAAGTTCGACAATGTTAGCATATGCTTATGCATTATTACTCAGATTCTTTTTTCATGCTCTTTATAAAACCTGGTCTATGCTTTTCATATTATTATGAAGCCTGGCATTTAATATCATAATATATGTAATATTGGTCGAAAGGTTCTATATATAAATGAGTAGTATATATAGGTATTTATAACAAGATCGCCAATAATTATCAAATGTTAATTATCAAATGTTTAGTCTATGTGGGGCTAATATTTAACAACAGCTATTACCTTGAAAATTAACAATGACATAATTTACAATAAATAGCAAAAGGCAATGATATATTTACTAGTAACAGAATGGCAAAAGCTTTATGCTTTAAAGAAAAAATATAAAAGCAAGTATAAATTAATAGGGAATTAAAAATTTTTTAGATGTTTTTTAGAATTAGACAAATATTAACTTATTTTATAAAAATAATTTATATTATTTAATATACCAATTTACAAATAATAGTGATGGGAAGATTCAGATGTATTTCCCTAAGTAGCCACCAGATGGCTATATGGACCCTTTCTTGATTTTGAAGATTAGTTTTTTTGTTTTTCTTTCTCCTACAAAACTAAAGATTTAAGCAATTCTTTACATAATTTTTATGGATTTTTGAAATAACTGAAGTGTGATGATATAATGGATATGAATGCAATGACACGTGTGTGAGAGTAACTGTTTCTTCTGATTTTAGTATAAGTAATGAAGGCTAACGTGGTGAATTTTAAAGACTCCTCCAATCACAGAACTTTAAATATTTAACTTTCTTCTAGTATAAACTCTTAATTTTTCAGGTTAAGAATTTGATACATAGAAGATTTGCATCTCTCTACCTTTTGGGCTTTATTTTCACTGCAAAGTAAAGTCTAAGTGCATTATCCAGATAATTCAAATGCAGGATTGGGGAAAGGACATCAAAACTATCTGTAGGGCTTCCCTGGTGGTGCAGTGGTTGAGAATCTGCCTACTAATGCAGGGGACACGGGTTCAAGCCCTGGTCTGGGAAGATCCCACATGCCGCGGAGCACCTAGGCCCGTGAGCCACAACTACTGAGCCTGCGCGTCTGGAGCCTGTGCTCCGCAACAAGAGAGGCTGCGATAGTGAGAGGCCCGCGCACCGCGATGAAGAGTGGCCCCCTCTTGCCACAACTAGAGAAAGCCCACGCACAGAAACGAAGACCCAACACAGTAAAAATAAGTAAATTAATTAATAAACTGCTGTTGTCATAAATACACAATCCACCTATGTCATGAGACTCAGAGTATTTAGAAAAAAAAAATACCTGTAAAACTGCTCTACAAATTTAAAAAAAGGTTTATTTCTTTAATTCTCCAAGAAATTACATTTATCCAATGCTGAAATGTTTACTTTGCCTTCATTCTGTCAGTGTATTTATAAGGAAAAATAGGCAAAATAGGAAGTCTAAAACATTTTTTATGATTATATCTTATCAGTATACTTTGCTCTGGATATAACTGTCTTAAAATAATTAGCTTTATGCCATCATAAAAATAACTAAGAGTACTGCAACTCTGTCAAGTATTAGTGTGAGTGTGTAACATAATCAATTTTAGAAAGCTTTGCATAATGTACATTAACTTAGCTCATCTTTATTTTCCAAAAGTAACATTCACTTTGATATATTTTTCGAACTATTTCAAACCATTTTCATTAGTTTGTTTTGATTATGGTTTTGAGTATATCTTTACATTTTTATAAAATTGTATTTAAGCTTGTAACCAATGATACAGAAATGATTTCGCGTGATTGGTCTTTATTCTCCTTTTTGTGGGACAGCAAAGTTGTACTTGCTCACAGCCAGGAAATTTTACTCAGAATGAACAAGTGTCTTGCTCCTCCACAAATGTGACTCTTAGCCTGGGAATGTTACATTGCTACATTCCCAGAGTAAAGAATGGAAGCAGAGCTTGGGGAGTGAGAAGGAATGTCTGGGTAATGCCACTTTAGCGGGGGCAGGATTTACATGCTACAACTCAGACATATTAAAATGTGGCATGATTTATTTTCTTTATCCGATCTCATCTTGCTTTCAAGTTTCCTGTCTCACTGCTTAAGGAGAGGAAAACAGAGAAAAACAAAGTCAAACCTTAATCTTGGTATGCCAATATTTATTCCTGGTGTTAGTGTCTTTTAGCTGGTCATTTCAAATATCTTCCCATCTGGAAGGGTTTTCTCTTCCCCCTTTCTTTACCAAGATGATATGATATGATGCAGGGCAAAGAATACCTATCCTCATGGTTGGGGAGGAGAAGTCTTGTGGTTGGTTTGCTGTTTTCTCAGTCCGTGCTGTCTTCATGGTTATGTCCCTGGAGCCTTCATGTCACTGGGTGTCCTGCAATAGTGTCTACAAATCATGATACACAAGGCTTCTCATCATTCTGGTATCCCCATTCTAAGTCTTCAAGAACCTCCACTGTGTGTCACTTAGACAGTGGGGAACTGGCTATACTCTGCTTTGGCTGAACCGAGATGTTATAATGTGTCCTGTGTATAGTCTCCTCTTAGCTTTCCAAGCAAGAAGACAGGCACAAAAAGAGGCTTTGCTTTCAGTTTCCCCATCACCTTCCTTGTGTTTTATTATCTCTCATCAGAGCATCCTGTCTCTTCTTTCAGGGTTGAGTTGAGGGGTTGACTTAAGGGAAAGTTGTTTTTGCGTCATGATGTCATATCCTCCAAATCTTGCCAACCCTATTCCAACACTGAAGGATTATCCTTCCCCTTTGAATTGAAGGGACTTTTCTTACACTGTTCCATCTTCTCTTCTACGGCTTTTATAAGAAACCCTAAGCTCAGACTCTCAAGCTTTGTTCTGCCTTTGCAATGGGAAAGTTTGGAAACTGAAAAAAGATTTAAAAAAATTTTTTTTTCTCTTTCAATAAAGCCTAATGTTCAAAACTTTCTTTCTCTATGAAAGTATATTAGGAAAGTTTGAGACTCAGAATTCAAGAATAACCACTTTGTTTTAGGCTCTGTTAACCTTACCTCTGTGAAATAAGGAATTAAAGAATTAAGTAGGTAGAAACACATGGAAAATCAGAATCTGTAGCGGAAATAAAACATTGATTTAATATCTCAAATAGACTGTCACTGTTTCATTATTAAGACTAAGTAGTAAAAATTCTCACGCTTAGTCACTGTTCCTGATATTGCTCCATAATTCTCAGCAAACAGCACTGATGTGGCATAAAATTTGTATTTGATTGCCACTGTATTTTGTTGCCTGCCCATCTGGCAAGCCATGAGAAAATAAAAGTTTGTCTCATGTAAAAGTTCACTCACTTATTTGTTCATATGTTCATTCATTCATTCATTGAGTGCCAGATTAATATGAAAAAGAACTACAACAAAAATAACAATAACAACACAACCCAAACATAGTCTCTCAGTACCACACTGTTAGTGTCTAAAGAAGTCTCCACTTCTTTAAGGGCAAAATCAGGGCATCAGTTTATGGTTAATTTTTTCATGGTGCAGTTACCTTAGAATCCTCTGGGAAAGAAATTGGCTCTGTCACACTTGTTATTACTTTTATAATCAGGAAAAAGAGCATCATAAAAAGACATGATTTTAACCTCACCCTGGCCTAGAGTTTGGCAGCTCTAATTAAAAAGTGAATGTACCCAGTGTCTTACAGAATAAAGCCCTTTTATAGCAAATAACCTTTTGATGGAGAAACCACACTGTACACCAAAAAGTAATTTTAAGGCTTATCTTGAGTTAATGCCAGGGTAAATAGAAGCTGAAGCTTCTTGCCCTTCTCTTCTCTTTACCAAGGAATCAAAGCAGATCTATTTCAGCATTCTTCTTTTACATATATTCTACTGTAAATTTTATGCAGTTTGCAAGGACAAAATCCCTTCCAGTGACACTTTGGAACAAAAATGAAAATTCTGGATCTGGATGGTTGTGTGGTGACTAGACTTTAAAAATCTGCACAGAAGAAGCCTTATTGTGAGGGAAGCCAAATTTAATACTGAAATGTTCCAAAGAGTTGTCAACGGTTCATTTAAGGAAACATCTCACTTTTGAAATTTAATTTTGACCCAGTTTATAAAAGTTGGAAAGCCAGAGCATTGATGTTTTAGTTTAGGAAGATTTTTTGGAAACCTGAGTTCATCTCCATAACTTAATGTATGGAACCGTGACTACATTAAAGGTACGTTTGTTTGGGTATCAATTTCAAACTGGGTAGTTCTGAAAAAGCCTCCGGTGACAAGCTAACAAACAGAATAAATTTCAACAATCACCAAAAAAATCAGTCCTAAAAGGCAGACTCTAATCTTTTAACCATTGATCATTTTATTGTGATAATTAAATGCCAAAAAGATGAGCGATTTAGAGCTGTACTTCTTGTCACAGTAAACACTTCACACAAACCATCACCAGTGAGTATTTACAGATTAAGCTTGAGTGTTTAAGCAGTACTTCATAAAGTACTTTGTTTAAAAATGTCATGTAATAGCCCCATGCCATTTATAGTTTACAAAATCATTTCATACATTTTTTTTATTGAAGTATAGTGGTTTTACAATGTTGTGTTAGTTTCTGGTCAACAGCAAAGTGATTCAGATACATATATATATATATATATATTCTTTCTCAGATTCTTTATGCGTTTTTCTCATTTGGCCTTCTTATAATGTTGCAGGCTGGGTGGCCTTTTAAAATCTTATATTTATTCTTATTTACAGAAAAGTAAATCATGAGAATTAAGAATCTTGAAAAATTTTATGTAACTAAACAGTGGAAGAACCAGCATACACTGAAATGCAGGATTTCTGATATAAAATTCTTTGCAACTACTTAATTTCCCCTTTGGTATAAACATTTGTTTGTAAATGTGTATAATTTCTTCTTCCTCAGTATTTACAACACCAAGACATCACATCAATTTGATTAGATAAGCTGTTTTTAATCCATCCACCTCTTCTTCTTGGCCCTTAACCATTCTCTTCAATCTCCCAGTAGTCTCTCCCATAAAAGACATCTCTAACTATGGAGACCAAACTCTAGAAGATAGAAAATGTATCTAGAAGATTTCTGGATTTTGTTGCAGATGGAAGGAGCTTGGAAGTCACCACTCTCTCTTAACAGTACATAAAAAGCTAAACAGACTGAAAAAAACAACAACTCTTCTTGATCTATAAGAGAATGGAGGACACAGGGCAAACCACTGCTCCCAATATTGGAGACAAGTGAATAGATGGAGTCACAGCTTACCAGAGTAGAGACAAGCGGAAACTGCTGCTTTTACCAGCACCAACGTAGGAAAACCCAAACTGTAGTTGACAAATGCTGGACGCTCAATTAAGACAACTCTGATAGTGAAAAACTCCAGGGGAACCCAATCATGGGGGTCCCTACACCTTTATGAGTTTTAGCTCCAGGAGCCTGATCAGGTTCTCAGAGCAATTATCAGAGAAAAATCCCCTCATACTTTAAGTAGGAGGGGGGAAAAGGAATCATTTTGATATATGCCAGAGCATTTTGTTCTTATCAAGGCTCACCCTCAGGGGAAACTAGTTAGCTAGACTCTAACCTGTCCAGATACTGTCAGAGCCTAACTGACCTAGGCGAAGGGTCTCAACTCCAGTCCACTCTAGCCTTCCATGTGTGAGAATGGAAATACCCAACTCCAGCCTACTCCGGCCATCCTATACTACCTAAGGGGGACAGGGAGAAAAAACCTGAGAAGCACTTGTGAAGTTCACAGTCCAGAGGCATGGACTCTAAAAGACTGAGACCTGTAGGACACTTTCCCTCCCCTGACACCTTACCATCATATTACTAAAGACCTATTTACAACAGGTCCTTTTAGCCAGTACATTATGTGTGTCTACCAAGAAAAAAATTTACAAGGCATACTAAAAGGCAAAAAACACAATTTGAAGAGACAGAGCAAGCATCAGAACCAGACATGAGAGGGATGTTGGAATTATCAGACTGGGGATATAAAACAATTATGATTTATATGTTAAGGGCTCTAATTGATAAAGTAAACAGCATACAAGAACAAATGGGCATTGTAAGCAGAGAGATGGAAATCTGAAGAAAGTACCAAAAACAAATGTTGGAAATCAAAATCTTTATAACAGAAATGAAGAATGTCTTTGATAGGCTTATTAGTAAGCTGGACATGGCTGAGGAAAAAAATCTCTGATATTAACGTTATCTCAACAGAAACCCCAAAGCTGAAAATCAAAGAAAACAAAGACTGGAAAAAAAATAGAACAGAATATTCAAGAACTGTGGGACCACCACAAAAGATATAACATACACATAATGGGAATACCAGAAGGAGAAGAAAAAGAGAAAGGAACAGACAAGGTATTTGAAGCAATAATGACTGAGAATTTCCCCAAATTAATGTCAGACACCAAACCATACATCCAGGAAGCTCAAGGAAAACCAAGCAGAATTTATGCCAAGAACACTACATCGAGGCACATCATTTTCAAGCTACAGAAAATCAAAGATAAGAAAAAAATCCTGAAAGAAGCCAGATGAAAAAATCTTCTTACCTATAGAGGAACATAGATAAGAATTACATACAACTTCTCAGAAATCATTCAAGCAAGATGATAGCAGAGTGAAATATTTAAAGTGTTGAGAGCAAAACCCCACCAACACGACTGTAACATGTGAAATTATCCTTCAAAAGTGAAGGAGATTAAAGACTTTCTTAGACAAAAATTGAGGAATTTTGTTGCAAGTAACCTACCTTGCAAGAAAGGTTAAAAGAAGATCTTTAGAGAGGGAAAACAATAGTATATATATATATATATATATATATATATATATATATATATATATATATATATATATATATGAGAAACTCAAATCTATGTAAGAGCATCAGAGAAGGAATAGGTGAAGGTAAAATAAAAACTTTTATTTTTCCTATTCTTAATTGATCTAACAGCTAAGAGTTTATTCAAAACAGTGATACCAACAATGGTTTTGATTATGTATGCTTATGTGTATTTCTTATGCATAAATCTATATTTATGTTTAGCTTGCATACAAGTAAAATTAAGGACAGTAATGCTACAAGGGACAGAAGGCAGGAATTAGGATTATTTTATCATTATATAGTACTTACACTTCTCATGAAGTACTATTTTGTTATTCGAAAATGGATTTGAATTAGCTGTAAATGTATATTGCAAACTCCAGGGAAACCAATTAAAAAACAAAGAAAGAAGTATAACCAATGTTAAGAAAGGAGAAAAAAATGAATCATATAAAAGGCTCAATTAAAACCACAAAAGGCAGAAAAAGACAGGAAGTCAAATATAGGAAAAAAGAACAAGAGCAACAAAGAGAAAGCAGTAACAAACCATTAATATGGTAAATATTAATCCAACTATATCAATAATCTCTTTGAATATCAATATTCTAAATGCACCAATTAAGAGACAGAGTCAAAGTGGATCAAAAAACAGGACGTAACTACACATTGTTTATAAGATACCCTCTTTAAATATAAAAACACATATAGACTAAAAGTAAATGGATGGAGAAAGATATACCATGCTAACACTAATCAAAAGAAAGCAGAAGTAGGTACAGTATATGAAGTTCAGAGCAGACTTTAAAGCTAAGGAAAGTTATCAAGGATAAAGAAGGGCATTAAATAGTGAAAAAAGAGTCAATTCTCCAAGAATGTGTAACAAATATTAATGTATATGCACAGAGCATATACATCAAAATATGCAAGGAAAAAACTATAAAACAACAAGGAGAAAAAGATGAACCCACTATCATTGTTGGAGACTTTAACAGAGAGGCTGTTAGAAATGGATGCAGAAAATCAGGAAGGACATAGATGAACTCAGTAACACCATCAATCAATTGCATATAATTGTCGTCTATTGACTACTTCATCCAACAACAGGAAGATATACATTCTTCTCAAGCTCACATGGAATGTTCACCAAGATAGACCATGTTCTGGGCCATAAAACACATCGTATCAAATTTAAAAGAACAGAAATCATACTATATCTGCTGTTAGATCACAACTGAATTAAACTAGAAGTTAATAACAGAAAGATAACTGGAAAATACAAAAAAAATATGGAGTTTAATGAACACACTTCTAAGTTATACATAGGTCAGAGAAAATCTCAAGAGAAATTTAACAAATCTTTGCACTGAATGAAAATTAAAATACAACTTCTCAAAATTTGGGTGTTGCAGCGTAAGCAGAGCTTAGAGGGAAATTTATAGTGTTTAGAGCATATACTAGAAATTTTTTAAAAATCTAAAATCAATAATCTAACTATCCAACTTGGAAACTAGGAGAGGAAGACCAAATTATATGCAAAGTAAGCAGAAGAAAAGAAATAATAAGAATTAGAGCATAATTCAATGAACTTGAAAACAGAAAATTAATAAAGAAAATCAATGAACCAAAAGCTGGTTCTTCTACCCAAAGCAATCTACAGATTCAATACAATCCCTATCAAACTACCACTGGCATTTTTTGCAGAACTAGAACAAAAAAATTCACAATTTGTATGGAAACACAAAAGACCCCAAAAAGCCAAAGCAATCTTGAGAAAGAAAAACGGAGCTGCAGGAATCAGGCTCCCTGACTTCAGACTATACTACAAAGCTACAGTAATCAAGACAGTATGGTACTGGCACAAAAAACAGAAAGATAGATCAATGGAACAGGATAGAAAGCCCAGACATAAACCCACGCACATATGGTCACCTTATCTTTGATAAAGGAGGCAAGAATATACAGTGGAGAAAAGACAGCCTCTTCAATAAGTGGTGCTGGGAAAACTGGACAGCTACATGTAAAAGAATGAAATTAGAACACTCCCTAACACCATACACAAAAATAAACTCAAAATGGATTAAAGACCTAAATGTAAGGCCAGACACTATAAAACTCTTAGAGGAAAACATAGGCAGAACACTCTATGGCATAAATCACAGCAAGATCCTTTTTGACCCACCTCCTAGAGAAATGGAAATAAAAACAAAAATAAACAAATGGGACCCAATGAAACTTAAAAGCTTTTGCACAGCAAAGGAAACCATAAACAAGATGAAAAGATAACCCTCAGAATGGGAGAAAATATTCGCAGACGAAGCAACTGACAAAGGATTAATCTCCAAAATTTACAAGCAGTTCATGCAGCTCCATAAAAAAAAAAAAAAAAAACCCAGAGGACCTAAATAGACATTTCTCCAAAGGAGATATACACATTGCCAACAAACACATGAAAGAATGCTCAACATCATTAATCATCAGAGAAATGCAAATCAAAACGACAATGAGATATCACCTCATGGTGGTCAGAATGGCAATCATCAAAAAAATCTACAAACAATAAATGCTGGAGAGGGTGTAGAGAAAAGGGAACCCTCTTGCACTGTTGGTGGGAATGTAAATTGATACAGCCACTATGGAGAACAGTATGGAGGTTCCTTAAAAAACTAAAAATAGAACTACCATATGACCCAGAAATCCCACTACTGGGCATATACCCTGGGAAAACCATAATTCAAAAAGAGTCATGTACCACAATGTTCATTGCAGCTCTATTTACAATAGCCAGGACATGGAAGCAACCTAAGTGTCCATCAACAGATGAATGGATAAAGAAGATGTGGCACATATATACAATGGAATATTACTCAGCCATAAAAAGAAACGAAACTGAGTTATTTGTAGTGAGGTGGATGGACCTAGAGTCTGTCACACAGAGTGAAGTAAGTCAGAAAGAGAAAAACAAATACCGTATGCTAACACATGTATATTGAATCTTAAAAAAAGAAAATGGCCATGAAGAACCTAGGGGAAAGACAGGAATAAAGATGCAGACCTACTAGAGAATGGACTTGAGGATACGGGGAGGGGGAGAGATAAGCTGGGACAAAGTGAGAGAGTTGCATGGACATATATACACTACCAAATGTAAAATAGATAGCTAGTGGGAAGTGGCTGCATAGCACAGGGAGATCAGCTCGGTGCTTTGTGACCACCTAGAGGGGTGGGATAGGGAGGGTGGGAGGGAGGGAGATGCAAGAGGGAGGGGATATGGGGATATATGTATATGTATAGCTGGTTCACTTCGTTATACAGCAGAAACTAACACATCATTGTAAAGCAATTATACGCCAATAAAGATGTTAAGAAAACAAAATCAAATTAAATTTAAAAATTAGCAGTAAAAAAATAAAATAAAATGGCAATAAGGGTTGGGGAAATATGTAGGGACCAATATGGTAAATTAAGATTTTCTACTTTTTTATATTTATTTTTTATATTATCAATACACTCATTTTTTCTTTAATTGCCTTAATATTTAGTACAATAATGTTGGTGTTATTATTACTTTTAGAACTTAATATTTCTGGAGTCTGCACTCAGTTTTCTTTACCCAACATTAAAGATAAATACTCATTAATTTAATAAACATTCATTGAGCGTCCACCATGTGCTGAACACATTGCCAGAGACTGGAGATGAAGCCATGAGGTGTATACAGGTTCTCGGTTCTCATGAAGCTGATGATATAGCATAGAACAGGACTAACTAAATGATTAGATTGTGAGAAGACATAGCAGAGAAATTATAGGGTATTTTGTTCTTACTCATACTTCATATGATTGTTTCATCCTAACATCTATCATCTATCTATCTACCTATCTATCTATCTATCTACATACTATTGCCAAAATCTTTTAAAATCTCCATGAGTTTCCCAATTTTTTACTCATTTTTTGACATTTCTTTAGGTTCAAAATATGTAACCATGTCTTATTTTGAAAGGTAAATCCATCTTTTATATCTTTATGATATTTCTTAAGATTTTGAACGTAACAGCTCCTTACTGCTGTTTAAAAAGTAGCAGTATACTCTCTTACAACTGTGTTCTCTTAATAGGGTAATAATTTCAGCACTTATGCAATACAGTCTGGCTCAGGCTGACTGCAAACTTATCTTACATGTCAGGAGCAGGTCCTGGTAACCATAGGCTTAGTGTGTGGGAGTACTTTAGGAAGCGATAAGACAGCAAGTGACCTAACCATGCAAAAACATTTATGTTCCTTTGAAAAAATAGCATGACAATACACTGCCTTTCCCCATCCTACTTCTTGAATTGCCTGTGGTTACAGGATAAACTTTTGGGCATTGCTAAATTTAGAAAAAAACTTTCACCTCTAAGAGATTAAAATGAGATTAGGGGTTACTATCTTATTTCCAAGGAGCCATGCATATTTCAGAACCTTAGTTTAATTTTCATATATTACTAGACAGAGCAGGCAGTATCTTCAGAAATATGAATGTAAGTGAAATCCACAAGTAAACATAGGTAGCAAGTGTTTTAGTACCCTCCACATCTTTATATGAAATTGCATTTCAGAATATATTGAATGTTAAAAACCTGATGCCTTATTATCATGATGAAACAAGAATAGAAAACGGCAGAGGACTGTAGGCAATTTATTTTCATGACAAGTCTGCAATATCATGAAGAATTGTGAACATGAACTATTCTCATTGCCACTTCAAGACTGTTATCTTGTCCTCCAAAGAGGTCACACTTGGGTCTCAGTTTTGTTTTTTTTTTTAACATCTTTATTGGAGTATAGTTGCTTTACAATGTTTTGTTAGCTTCTGCTGTATAACAAAGTGAACCAGCTATACGTATACATATATCCCCATATCTCCTCCCTCTTGCATCTCCCTCCCACCCTCCCTATCCCACCCCTCTAGGTGGTCACAAAGCACCAAGCTGATCTCCCTGTGCTATGCAGCTGCTTCCCACTAGCAAATGACTCATTTCATATTTCTAGATCTTCTTGACCAGACTAGTTATCAGATCTAACCATTTCTAAAATAAATGAATATCATTCTTGTCTAGTCTATTGAAGCAAATTTGTCAACACAGAATGCTAGGTTTGAATATTTATGAACCATCCAGGCAACTTGAGAAGAATTAAAGTGATCTTGTTAAGGAGTATAGTATTTGAGTTCACATTTTGATGCATATATAAATAAACAAATTCTAGAGAAGATGTTATTAAATATTTTTTTTAAATGAGAGATGAGAAAAAACATACATGACTTTATTCTCAAGAATGTTCTTTTGAATTTAGCATGACTGCACCATGATTTAAATTGTAATGACACAATTCTCACAAAAGTGAATCTGTTCAAATAACTCAAGAAAACATTATGTAAATTAACATTCAATTGAAGTTAGTTACAGAATAAAAACTTAAATCTACCTATATGTTTGCAAATATTTAACATTTTAATTAAAATAACAGAATTCAACTGGAAATCTATAAAAAATTAAAGCAGCTTTAATATTATTCCATATTGAGGAACATTATCCTATTTATTAGAGATCATAAAACAATCTCAAAAAAAATAAGAGATGTTTGGGTGTAAATATGTGTGCATCTGTGCATGCCTCTGTGTGTGTGTGTGTGTGTGTGTGTTTGTGTCTGTGGCATAATTAGAGCTTTTGAGACCTCAAGTGCCTAAATTATATTTGCTGACATGCCAACATAGGCCAAATAAATATTTCTAAAATAACCCCACATCAGAGACTTAAATGTATTTCTAATTCAAAACAAATACATATGTAGTATTACCATATGTATTCTGTAGGAATTATAGAAAAATCTTCAATTTTAACAAGGTAAAGGGTGATCTTAGGTTGCAGTAAACCTACTGTTATGATGTACTGTCTAAAAATACTGATCGATCTAATAATGCATATTTTTCTTGTGTTATGTCCTTTGAGAAATGCAATTTTAATATCATACTAAGATAAATATTACTATATGCCTATACATTTCTAGATTCTATTTATTATTACAATTTAGTACGGACGATTAATAAATGAACTATGATTTCTTTTATTTCTGCTTGGTTAATTTACTTGCTCTCCTATCACCAACTCAATGCTTCTCCTCAGTTAAGACAAATGCTTTGTCAAATCAAAAATGGTTATTGAATTCCTAATGAACACTGAAGAATTCTGAAAAAGTACAGTTTTAGATTAATTAGAAAACAACACTGTATACTCCTTAGCATAGCTCGTAACGTTTTTGGAACACAGACTACTTTTAAAATCTGATGTAAAGATGGAGATTCTCTCCCTAGACAAATATTTGAATAGTTAACCAATTTTTTTCATGGAATTTTATGAGGTTCATAGATCTCCTAAAATTTGAGATACATTCTGGTTATAAAATCCTACAAAAGTTATCTTGGGCTAGCTGTATAACTTTGGATAAGTTAATTAAATTAACCATACCTCAGTTTTCTCATCTGTATGTTCTGGATAATTTTAGGACCTATCTTTTGGGATTCTCGTAAGGATTAAATGAATTGATGTATGTTAAGAACTAAGTTCAATGCCCCGCTCAAAGTAGCACTATATACATGTTTGTTCTTATTGTTTTGTGGTTGTTATAAAACGCTTTATGTAAGCCAAAGGGAAAGGTAAGCCTAGCTTTTGTAAACCCTACTTTATGAAGATGTTGAATTTAGGCTAGGCCTTGAGAGTTAATTTTGGATTGGCATAGAGGCGAGCCAAGTGTTTTCAAAAACTGTGAATGGTGAATATATCAATACTTTTAGAAATAGGAAAATGCTGTGGCATAAGTCACTAAAGTATACTGAAAAGCATAAGTCTCTGTTATTGGAAGTGGGGCAGCCAGCAGAAAGTGTGAGGTGCCCTTAGAGGGTGAAGGGCTTTTGATAACATCTTAAGAAAGTTTGACTGGATGAGTCAAAGAGGATGTAGGTTTCCATCGCATAGCTTCCTATCTTCAGCCCCCTTTAGTTTTTTACTTTGCCGTAGTCAAACAGACTGAAACAATAAGAAACAAGATAATTAAGCTCAAATGGGTTAGACACAGCTAAATGGTAAAGGGAAATTAATACTTCCAAAGCAGCATCAATGAACCCATGGACAAATTTTTGCTTAAAATGGTGACATTACACAAAAGAAGGAATGGTCAATTAAAGATGGAAAAAATAAATAGTTAAATTTTTTTAAAATGATTTGGCCTTAAAGGTAGAAATATCACATGAAGAGTAAAGTAGTTTGAAGATACCACGTGTAAACTCTCTAACACTAATAGAATGTGTTGCATTCCCATGTATTCCACTGTAATAAGGTAATATTTTGAAAAACATTAGTGTCTATTTCTCTTTTTCCTTTGAGATGAACTTCATCCTGGCAAGTCAAAGGTGTTTGTCTATCTACCCAGTAGAGATGAGTGGAAATGGAGGAGAGCTATAGTTTGCTACAGAAGGAATGAAGTTACGTTCAGCTTTTGATATGCAAAATAGAAGTCTCTAGGAAGAATACCGCCTAGAAAGAAAATTTCTTGTGGCTCCTTTTTTTCCTTTCCCCCACATAGCTTATTAGTAGGGAAACCAGAAAGAAGCACCTCTTAGAGCTGCCCCACAGGGTGGAGAAAATGCATCTTCTGTTCATGATAGTTAGGCTAGTTCCAAAAGAGTCAAGAGGGTATGACAGAAAGGAAGAGAAAGAAAATCCCACCTGCATTTCTGGTCTTAAGAATGACAAGAAAGAGAAGTGAGGGAGGAAAGAGGATATTTTTCCGGCTTTATCCTGAGATTTTGACACACAGATATCGTGTGCTAGAGAAGATGAAGGACATCGTGAAAACAGATCCTGTCTTAGCTTCTTTTCCGGGTCCCTACAAAAGGGCCATATTTCAGGCTTCTTCAGGTGCACGTCACTAGGCTGAGAGGCTGATCACTTTATGGAGGAGAGTGAATTTTTCCCAGGACTATTTTAATGATCATATCAGAGTGGGGTTTAGATTAGATTGGCCTATTTTTTTTTTCTGCTAGCAAGTGAGTGGAATCTTGAAGAAGAAAGGCCAATTACTTAGAGACTAAATAAAAAGTATTTACATTAATTTTCTGCATATTTGAATATTGCTGTGAGTTAAATTTTTTACCCAAATCTATTTTATATGCTTAATTTAAATTATGAAGTTGAGGAATATTGAAGAAATAATCGATGACATTTGTTAAAGCACAGTAAGGAAGACTTAATTAAAGGGGGCGGGTGTTACATAAAAGAGGATAGTTATATGGGCCACTATAAGAGGATTTTGCAGGGGAGGAGAGATATTGGGCTCAACTCTGAATACCGCACAGGCAACTGGGAATATAAAGCCAAGGAGTGGAGTGAGGGTCAGAGAAGGGAAAATTACTAAAAGGAGGTGTAAGATGCTGGCTTTCCCAGAAGACAGGCCAGGGTGATCAGACATCACCAGGGGGATGATGGAGAATGAGGAACCCAATTAGAGGTCAAGGGTGATAAGATACCAAGGGTGGAGGGTTCTTGCTAAAACTGGATCTTATAAGTGCACAGATGTGCCTAGAAGGTTCAGATGATGGACTAAAGTTTGGTCAAACAAAGTACCTTTGCCAGGAACTTATATCACACATATTACAATTATGAAGTTACTACACTATGTTTCACTTCCAACACACTAAAATGAAACTGAAGTTCTAAAAGTTGAATGCCTTCTGTTGGAAGAATTTTCTTTTAGTACAATATGTTTAAGAAACAAGTCTGTAATAATAACGAAATATCTTTAGTTGTTTCAACTTTAAATGTATTCTATCTCATCTACATTAATTATTTTTCCTATAGTCACAAAAAGTTGAGACAAGGCATAATAGTAGTTCTTTGTTTAATTTTTTTTCTAGATTGTGGGATCTTCTCCTTTAGGAAACAATGTATTGAAACGAAATTTGCTTCTTCGTAATTGTAATATGATTTATCTTACAAGTATCTAGGTAAAATCCGGAAAATTCTCTGTAGAAAAGAGTAAAGCCAAAAGTATTTTAAACATATGGACTTTTCCACAAACAATAACAGAGTAAATTTACTTCAAGTTACTGAGGAACAGGGGGAGAAAACCTCTGAGATAAAGTGTAGGTGGTAAATAGGCAGAAAGATTGCATATTCACCTCCTAGATTCTTAACCAATAATTACATCGGAGAAAAGTCTGATTTTGTAAATGTATGCAAATAAAATAAAGACTGAGGATTTGAATTGGGAAGAATTCCAGAAATGAATGAAGGCTGTTCATGCATTCTTTTTTATAGCATTGCTTTTCACATAGTAGGTACTTAAAAAATGTTTGCTGAATGAATCAATTATCCTTGAGAACACCTGGAATCAGTTAACTTAATACATTTACCTGGAATACAGAGTGCATTTTTCCAGAGCTGAAGATTTGTCTGCAGCACATTTGAATAATACAGCCGTTTCATTTCCTCCATCTCATTTCCCTTCACCTTCAATCTTGGCTTTCCCATAAATGCCTTCAACTGTGCTGACAATTTCAGTGCTGACTACTCCGTGCCAGTGTAGAGGCCTGAGCGGTGGTCCAGTCCCAGGCCAATTGCCCCCGGGCATTTCCCTTAAAAGCTCGAACATTCTGTTCTGGAGTTTGGATTTTTAAATATCTGCCAACTATATGCCAAGAGTACAATGGGCCTTTGGATTTTTCTTTCTTTCTTATTGAAGTGATTTTTTTTTTTCCATAACACTAGTCATATTTTTTAAGAGTTTGCATTCTTTTCCTAAATGAAATTATTTTATTGGATGCAACTTAGTAGAAGCTCAGTGATAGGATGGTTATAATATTTTGTCTTTTTATTTTATTTTATTTTAATATCTCCTTTTATTCCTCAGGATGAGCTCCTAATTTAGTTGTTTATGTCTGAATTATTATACTGAAATTTTAACTAGGGGATCTGCATACAAAAATATGTCTTCTCTCAGCCCCTCCCCTCCATTTATTAATAGGAGACACTTTACAGTTTGGAGTAAAACGAAACAAAACGAAACAAAACGAAACAAAACAAAAACCTAGTTCTGAATCCTGGCACTCTTCCATAAAACCTGTGGCTTGGGTAAGCCACAGGACCTCTCCAAGTTTTTGTTTCCTTATCTTTATAAGGAGGATAATATGATTAAATGAGATGTTGTGTCCAGCATACCATGAATAAAGGCTAGTTTCCATCTCTCCTTCAGCTTCCACTTCCAATTGAGAGAACCCAGGTTACTCTCTGTGGTTTTCTTTAG
Organism: Pseudorca crassidens; assembly: GCF_039906515.1. Lineage (NCBI taxonomy): Eukaryota > Metazoa > Chordata > Mammalia > Artiodactyla > Delphinidae > Pseudorca > Pseudorca crassidens. Next base: position 66,420,200 of record NC_090312.1, read on the forward strand.
TCGCCAGGTTCCCACAACTCAATTCTCACAAATTACTCTATCATCTCTATAGTTCAGCAGATCTATTGTCATAAACTAAGTTTCCTAGGGAACAGAATCAGAGGCAAAGATGCAAGTGCTGATGCTTTATTGGAGGGAGTACAAAACCAGAAGAGCAAGCGTGAGTGCAAATGGAAGGGAGGAAGGAAAGATGAGAAGGCAGGTGAAGCACATTACCGTGCTGGCTACTGTCTCATGATGCTGTGAAGAGTCACAGTGTTGCTCTGGTATGCAGGACTTCTCTGGATGGGCTATACAGACATACGCTACCTCAGAGTAACTCACGCATGGGAGGTCGGATGAAGGGGGAATTTATCTGCATGTCTCCACTAATTCTTGCTTTCCCACTGGTCAAAATTCAACCCATGGGGAGTAAACGCCTTCACCTCACTTCTGGGCTGAGATATCTGACTTCTTTGGAAGCCTTTTGTAAGCCAGGTCTCATGACCTGTGGTGGTGTAGTGTTTCCTTCTAGACAAGTGGGGACAGGGGCTGGCTTACTAGGCAACAGATAACCTTGAAGAGGAAAGGGTCCAGCACCCCAACAGAAAAACCTGGCTGATCTCAGATAGGCCCAGAAAGTCTCTAAGAATGTGCATGTGAATCAAAGGAATTACTCAACTAGAATTTATTTTGTGAGTATTCTATTTATAAAAATTTTCTTCAATTTCAAATTAGATGCAAAACTCAAAAGAGATCCAAGGTTATCCATTCATTACTTGTCAGCAATAGTGCTCATCTGAAGGGCAAGGAAGGTGTACATCTCCACTCCCTTTCACTATTGCCTTCCTCATGGGATAGTTCTGCATCATCTCCACAATGCCTACACGGAATGCTCAGTGATTGCAAATTCAATTCCCCTTTTCCTCCACCTCCACAAGGAGAAAAAAATTATCTGCAGACATAATATAGCATCAGAAAATAACTGTGGAGAATAGGTAACAAAAGCTACCTACTTATGTGCCATTATAAGTAGGTTTGGCTAAGTGTGCCAATGGCACGGGTAGTAATCTTCTGAATTTCAGTTTTTGCATCTTCAAAGCAGCATTGTTACATCCTTTCGGAGACTGAGTGTGACTATTTGTCTGAGGCTATGTCAAGTGGCAGCCCTTCGGTGATGATTTCCTTCTATTGTGTGTTGTGGGATTTTTTTGGTGTTTCCTTAGGAAAGACAATAGAACTTAATGCATTTGTCTCTTCTTCCTCTTACAAGGATTAATAAAGTGTCAGGTCAAAGATGGGCAGGAGATCGCATTAATTAAAAATAATGGGTATAAATAAGGGAATAAAATCAGTTTTCGAGACTGAGAAGCAGATTCAAATCCTGATTCTACAACTAACTAGCTATCTTACTATGAGTAAGTTACACTTTTTCCCCCTTATCCATGGGGGATACGTTCCAAGACCCCCAGTGGATGCCTGAAACTGCAGAGAGTACCGAATCCTATATATACTGTTTTTTTCCCTATACACACATACCTATGATACATTTTATTTATGAATTAGGCACAGTAAGTCATTAATAACTAACAATAAAATAGAACAATTATAACAATATACTGTAATGAAAGTTATGTGAATGTGGTCACTCTCTCTCAAAATATCTTATTGTACAAATTTAATGCCTTTTCCAGCTTAACTAAGTGCTTATTATGCATTGTGGCCATAACTTTTTGAAGTTTGAGTTGTGACAGCAAAACTACTAGATATTTCTTTTTCCTTCTTCACAGTTTCACAGATAGAAGATTTGTTGTTACTGTAGATCTTCTCAAACTCAGCTTGTGATTTTGTTTTCTTTTCTTAGTAAGTCAAGAACTTTCCCCTTTTAATGTAAGTAAAGCAATTTGGGCTCTCTTTGGCATATCCAAATCGCCAGCATCACTGCTTTTGCACTTTGGACCCACTGTTAAGTAAAATAAGTTACTTGAACACAAGCACTGAGATACTTCAACAGTCCATTTGATAAGATGGCTACTAAGTGGCTACTAGGCAGGATATGCTGGACAAAAGGATGGTTCACGTCCCAGGCAGGACCTAGCAAGACAGTATGAGATTTCATCACGCTACTTAGAATGGCGTACAACTCAAAACTTATGAATTACTTCTGGAATTTTCCATGTGATATTTTTGGACTGCAGTTGACAGCAGGTAACTGAAAGCTCAAAGAGCAAAACCACCGATAAGGAAGGGACTACTATACTTAACCTCTCTGAACTTCCAGCTTCTCATCTGTAAAATGATAGTAATACGTCTCTTACAGATTATGAACAAAAATTAAAAGGTATATAAATTGTTTAGTACATGGTAAGCTCTTTCTTCATGGTACTTAATATTAGAACCAGAAATCTTAGAGTTGGTATATATAATTCTCTCCTTTTCCAGTTGGGAAACTGAAGTCTGGCAAAGCCAGATGACTATCCCAAAGTTGTATATACAATTAGCGGCAAAGACTGTTGTATAATCCACTTCTTTTAACAAAACCAAATGTCCTTTTTACTCTAAAACAATGCCATGTTTATTATGAAAACTACCAAGGACAGATTTTTGACCCAGAGAATGACTGCATTTCTCATTCTGATATGAGAAAATTCTAGTAATCTTATCTTATTTGGGGGATTTATAGAGGCACACTTGGAGAGACTTCCAGTTCACTTCCAGACCACCACAGTAAAACCAATATCACATTAAATGAGTCATGTGAAATTTTTGGTATCACAGTACATACAAAAGTTGTGTTTACACTACACTGCGGTCTATTAAAGTGTGCAATAGCATAGACTTATGTCTAAAAATAGTATATATCTTAATTTTTAAATACTTTATAAAAAACGCTAACCACCATCTGAGCTTTCAATGAGTGGTAATCTTTTAGCAATAGTAACATCACAGAACACTGATCACAGATCACCATAACAAATATAAAAATACTGAAAAAGTTTGAAATATTGTGAGAATTCCATAGTCAAAATGTGACACAGAGGCATGAAGTGAGCAAATGATGTTAGAAAAATGATGCCAACAGACTTGCTCCACATAGGGTTGCCACAAACCTTCCATTTTTAAAAAACACAGTATCTGCGAAGCACAATAAAGCAAAACACACAAAAAACAAGGTATGCTCCTATTAGAATTCTCTTTTGCCTAGAACAAAATTTTGTGCAAAAGCAAATGCATTAGCAAAGCATAATTTATTTAAGGACCATACAACTAAAACAACTTGATTTCCCTGGTGTATACGCTGAACTTCACTCAAGCAATCAAGGATAGTATATTTAAATGTGATTTAATAGTACTTAGTTGATATATTATTTAATTTATTACATTGTGTGCCTGCACAATTTCATCATTATACTGCAAAAGCAAGTACACTGAATAAGTACCATGGTTTCAGCTACTCCTTTAGTATTAGAGTGTAGTTTTCTCATTATTCATATCTATTTCACCTTATACCATGATAATTCTGAAATAAAATTCCATTTCTTACTTTCCTGTGTGTAACTGTATATTTATATTATGTCCAAAATAATCAAGATGAAATGGTGCTAAGTATAAAATTCCTTTTATGTTCAGAAGAAATGGTTTCGTAGAAGGAAGGCCCAAACTGAAACCATAGCACTAGGCACGTGCTGGCCTAATGGTTTTCTTAAAAATATTTCTGACAGAGTCAATTTTGTTAAAAACAACCCTGTAATACTAACTTCATTTCTGAAAAAAATAGTAGTGGTCCTAAGGTACAGACCTCATGGTGAACGAAGCTTTTAGGCATAATGTTTCTGTGGAGTGGCAAAGTATTTAAAACACAATTCTGACAGTCACTGGTGTATCTGATACATAAGAATTTTCTTACACTAATTGGCCATTGTAATTTTGTGTAAGTCATTTAACCTCTCTGAGCCTCTGATTTCTTTTCTTTCTAAACATAAACAGTAATCTCTGCCTAAGAATAATGAGATATTTAAGCTTCTGTCATCCTTAGAAGAGAGCTGTGTCAAATTCATTTTTATTCCTGGGTCTTGTTTCATCAGTTACATTCTTGGTCCAGGAACTTCAACATCTCTCTTCACTCTTTAATCAATTCATCAAATCATGACCCTAGTCTCATCATTATTTCTCCACTAGCTATAACTCCATCTTTTCCCTTTAAAAGCTAATTTTCTTGAAAAGAGTTTTCTCACTTCTGATGTAACCATATAAGAGAGCAGAGAACATTAGAAAAAACTGCAACTTGGGTAGAGAGCCTGGAGTAGAAGTACAGACAGATAAAGTGAAATTAAAAGCATAACCAGGGTGATTTCTGGTTTCTGGTCCAGCTGTAAGGAGATTGGAAGTTGTCACTCCATCTTAACAATGAATAAAAAGCTGAAAGAACTGAAAAAACAACTTTTATTAGATCCATTAAAGAAGTGAGGTCACAGAGCAAAGTGCAGCCCTCATAATTAAAGAGCCAGCCAGGAGATTAGAGAATCACAACTTACTAACCAGAGCAGAAACCCTCTGAGCAAGAACCTTCACAGGAACCAGTGCCAGGGTAGGACAACATGCATTGTAATTGACAAATTGCTAGAGGCTCAGAGTGGACAAGCCTGAGAGTTAAAAAAACTCTTGGGGAGGGGGGTTAGTCACAGGGGGTTCCCACACTTATGTAAGCTTGACCTCTAGGAGTTTAACCAGATTCTCACAGTTAAATATTAGAGTCAAATCCCCTTCTTCTGGCAGAATATGTGGAAAAGGAACCGTTTTGAAATATGCCATATCATTCTGGATTTTTAAAAATGAGACAGAAATGTGTTTCTTATTCACAAAATAGCCCCAAGGTCAGTGTCCCAGGGTTGACACCATCACCCTTGGCTTCTGTGTCTGATACCAAAGTGGCTGCTCCAGCTCCCACCATCACATCTGCATCCCAACTGAGCAGGGAGAATAATGTTCATTCTTTTCTTCCCTCAGATTTATTGAGGTATAAATGACAAATAAAAATTGTATAAGTTTATGGTGTACAACATGATGTTTTGATATATGTGTACATTGTAAAATGATTACCACAATCAAACTAAGTAACGTATCCATCACCTCAAATAGTCACCATTTTTGTGTGTGTGTGTGGTAGGAACACTTGAGATCTACTCTCTTAGCAAATTTCAAGTATGTAATACATTATTATTATATAAAGTATACTGTATGTAGTATAATATAATATATAAAATATTGTATTTTTGTGTGTGAGGTGAGAACAAGTGATCTATTCTTAGCAAATTTCCAATATACATTATTGAATATAATGTACATAGTATAGTATATATGTTGTGTATTGTACATAGTCACCATACTGTACATTAGGTCTCCAAAATGTATTCATCTTATTACCGAAATTTTGTCCCCTCTGACCAACATCTCTTCATTTCCTCCATCCTCGACTTCTAGTAATCACCATCCTACCCTCTGTTCCTATGAGTTCTACTTTTTCAGATTCTGCGTACAAGTGACATCATGCAGTATTTGTCTTTCTGTTCTGGCTTAATTCACTTAGCATAATGTCTAAAAGGTTCTTAATGAGTCACACTCAGGAGAAACTATTTTACCATAGTCTAAAGTACTGGGGTTTTATCACAGCCTAGACTGCTTTGGGGAAGGAAAATAACCATCTTCAGCCAATTCTAGTATTCCACAGAGAGGAAGAGAAATACCCAACTCCAGCACACAGTAACCATCATGTCCCACATAATGAGGTAGGGGGATGAGGGATAAGAAAGAAGCACTTGTGAAGTTCACAGTCCAGAGGCATAGACTCATTAGAAGACTACGACCTACTGTAAGACTATAGAATGCTTCCCCTCCTTCTACCACCACATTGCTAAAGGCCTATTCATCAAAGTCCATTTTACCCAGTACATCATGTGTGGCTACCAAGAAAAAATTTCAAGGAATATTAAAAAGCAAAAAATACAGTTTGAAGACACAGAACAAGCATCAGAACCAGATTCAGATATGGCAAGAATATTGGAATTATGAGACCAGGAATATAAAATGATAAAGATTAATATGATAAAAACTCTAATGGATAAACTAGACAGCATGCAAGAACAGATGGGCAATGTAAGCAGAGAGGGAAGTTCTAAAAATGAATCAAAAAGAAATGCTAGAGGTCAAAAACAGTGTAACAGAAATGATGAAAGCCTTTGATAGGTTCATTAGTAGACCGACATGGCTCAAGAAAGAATCTCTGAGCTTGAGGATATCTCAATAGAAACCCCCAAAATTAAAAATCAAGGAGAATAAAGACTGAAAAATACAGAACAGGATACCCAAGAAATACGGGACAACTATAAAAGGTGTAACATCATAATGGAAATACCAAAGGAGAAGAGAGAAAACATACAAAATATTTGAAGTAATAATGACTGAGAATTTCCCCATATTGATGCTAGATACCAACCCACAGATTCAGGAAGCTCAGAGAACACCAAGCAGGATAAGTGCCAAGAAAACTACCTGTAAGTATATCATTTTTAAACTACAGAGAATCAAAGATAAGGAAAATATCCAAAAAAAGCCAGAGGAAAAAAACACTTTACCTATAAAAGAACAAATATAAAAATTACATCTCACTTCTCAGAAACCATTCAAGCAAGAAGAGAATAGAGTGAAATGTTTAAAGTGTTGAGAGAAAAAAACAAACACCTAGAATCTGTACCAGCACCACTGACTAAATATCAGGGAGACGCAAATTAAAATTAAAACACATTCTACTATGTATACATCAGACGGATTAAAATTTTAAAATATATAAAAACTGTTTATATAAAAGGCTGGTGAGGATGTGGAACACCTGGAACATTCATATGCTTTTGAAAACACTATAGCTTGGTAAAACCATGTGGGAAAAATATGTGGAAATTCCTTTCAAATTCAACATATTCAGGGTTTCCCTGGTGGCGCAGTGGTTGAGAGTCCACCTGCTGATGTAGGGGACACGGGTTTGTGCCCCGGTCCGGGAAGATCCCACATGCCGCGGAGCGGCTGGGCCCGTGAGCCACCGCCTCTGAGCCTGCGCGTCCGGAGCCTGTGCTCCGCAACGGGAGAGGCCACAACAGTGAGAGGACCACGTACCGCAAAACAAAAACAAAAACAAAAACAAACAAATTCAACCTATTCATACCTCCAATGCAGCATTTTCATCCTAGTTTATATAGGTTTATAGAACTGCAGTTGTCTGTAGTTGCATTCTTTGTAATAGTTGCAAAGTAGAAATAACCCAAATGGACATTAACAGCTAAAAAAATTAATGTTTTCATGTAAACATACAGGTAATTCTATATAGCAATGAAAGAGAATGAACCATTGTCATATGCAACAACATGGTTGAAACTCATAAAATTGAACAAAAGAAGCCAGGCATAAAAGAGTGTGTATCACGTGATTTTATTTATTTAGTTTTTTTACAAGACAGGAAAAAATAAACTACAGTGTTAAAATTCATAATAATGGTTCCCTTCGGGGAGGTAGTTACTCAGAGGGGGCCTGAAGGAGATATCTGGGTGTTAGTAATGTTCTATTTCTTGATCTGGGTGGTAGTTACACAGATGTATGCATCTGTGAAATTTTAAGATTCGTGTGCTTTATTATACCTGCGTTGTACATTATTTTAAAATTAAAAAATAAGAATACAGATGATTTGAGCAATACAAATAAAAAGCTTGAGCTAATGTGTATTTGTGATACCATATCCAATAATCGTAGAATATACATTTTTAAAAAGCACATATAATAGACAACCTATAAAATGGTCCTATGGAGAGGTTTGTGAGGCAAGGCAACGAGGCCTTCTGCCAACAACCAGCAGTAAGTTGCCGGTCACGCAACTGAGCTGCTTTGGAAGAGGTTCTTCAGCCTCAATCCCGTCTTTAGATCACTGTAACCTCAGCCAACAACTTGTCTGTAACCTTTAGTGAAAAACCTAGAAATTTTATATGTATGTTTAACTTAATGAATTCCAAAATCAACCTTTATTCTTTCTCCTTCCAATCAATACAAAGAATATATAATAGTATGCTTTAACTCTCATCAACCTCTCCCAGTTTGTCTGGTGTTTTAGTTCTGGCTTGTTTAATTTTAACTCAACAATTTGAACTACACTATTAGTATTTTATATAGTCACTATTTTTCTAAATTCACCCATATGTTTACATTTAATCCCCTCTTGCATCTAAGTCCTTAGGATGGTTGGCAAATGGTAATTTTCTACTTCTATTATTTCTTCCACATTTATGAGTTAGCATGGAAGAATGCCCCCACTTCTTTCATTCATGTGCCATTCATTCATTATATCAATGTCAACTCATGATTCTTATTTGTTCAATAGATTATAATATCATTATTTATTTATTTATTTGTGGTACCGGGGCCTTTCACTGTTGTAACCTCTCCCGTTGCGGAGCACAGGCTCCGGACGCACAGGCTCAGCAGCCATGGCTCACGGGCCCAGCCACTCTGCAGGATGTGGGATCTTCCCAGACCGGGCCCCGAACCCGTGTCCCCTACATCGGCAGGCGGACTCTCAACCACTGCGCCACCAGGGAAGCCCCATTATTTATTTTGATGTATAAATTATCCCAGATTTGGCCAGAGATAGCCCCTTCAAGATGACTTCTATTACCTTTACATGTATCCCCATAATTCTTTGAGTGCTTCTTCATATTTTGGCACAACAAGAAGTTTCAGGCCCAGGGTTTTTTTCTTTTCATGTCCCAGCTACGTAATTGGACAGGACTCACCATGGAACCCAGATTCCTTTTGACTCTGACTGATTTTTAATAGCTCCTTTGACATATTCCTAGGTCCAGGTATGCTTGGGCTTGTTTCTTGGTCTTTTTCTGTTTGACTACTCTTCACAATTACTACACTGACTTAAAGACTATAAATGTATAACTGGTTTATAACACAGATATTAAAGTGATATTATGTGCCAGGCATTGTTATAGAAACAAGAGGTACCGCAATGGAAAAAAAGGACAATATTCAGTTAGGAAACATTTTTTATTTGTAGAAGGGACGTGAAAATACTATAAAATATAGGTATAACAGATGGTGATAATTCTGCCTTATAAGAATAGCTCTTAATCCTTGTTCTCTTTTCTGAACTATCCAGGCTACTTCTGAAGCCACCCTATTCTATGCAAATTTTAGAATCAGTTTTCAAGCTTGATAAACATTCTGAAGGAATTTCTTTAACTACACCCATTAACTTTTAGAGAATTAACAACTTGATGATATCCAGCCTTCATTTATATTTCAATATATATAGGTAGATTATTTAAAAGAAGTATTGTTTCTCAGTCATTAGTGAACCACATTTGAATTATTTTATAATAAATTGTTTTGCCGAAAGCCTGTTGTGTTATAATTTATAACTTTCTAAATTATTAATATGTGTAGTCGTTGTCTCACACACAACCAAGAATTCTGTCTTGCTGAGTGATTGCAAAGTAAGTATTTTATAGCATATGTTTAAATAATGAGACAGGTAACAGAGAAGTTGAGATATTGATGGGAAGAATTAAAAACAGGAGAAAGAAGAAAGGATCAGCAAGAGAATGAATTAACTCCAGCAGTCTATGTGTAGGATAAAAATTTAGGAATCTTCATGTAGAATAGCAGAGAATCTTTGAGGCAGTTATATGTGAAATACTAAGGAAAAAGGAATGAAAAGCATTACATTTCAATTATTTTTGGCATGTATAATGAATTGAATCTTCGGTGTCTTTGAGAGTAATCTCAATGTAATTTGCTTTCAAAACAAAATTTTATTTTAGATAATTTTACATTTAAAAAATAGTTACGAAGATAGTACAGATATACTTCACATCCAGTTTCCCTTCTTGTTAACATCTTATATTACTATGGTACATTTGTCTCACCTAATTAATGTTTACAGTATTATTAACTATATAAACTCCAAACTAAATTCAAGTTTCATTAGTTTCTTGGTAATGTCTATTTTCTGTTCTAGGATCCCCCCTAGGACTACTAGACAATTTATTTTAAATGAATCTGTTGCTATTGCTGGACTCTGAGTTCTTTTAATAAAACACTATCCTGAGGCCAACTTCTATGCATGAGCAGACCAGTCAGGCTTCATGTGCATTATACTAGGACATGATGATTGAATCCTCTTTGTGATTTTCCTGCTTTATGGTCAAACTAAAAACTATTACATTTAGACTTTATTTTTCTTTCTAGCAGAAAATAAATTTGTTTAAAGGTGTTAAGATGATCACCTAAAACTATTGAATATAAACAACTAAATCTAAGTCAAAACATACAACAGGAAAGACACTTCCATTGACTCTGAAGCTACTGTGTTTGCTTTCATCAAGGGCCTTGGAAAAATCTCTAAGAATGGGTATAACTTCTGCCGCTTTCAGGCTTTTGGTGAATAATGTGAGATGCTCATGAATATCAAATAGCATGGTTTGAGGACTAAAACTAAGAATCAGAAAAATCTGAAAAGTGCCTTGGCACGGTGAATCATGACTCATCTATATGCCTGTATGCAGCAGTGGGGAACTAGAAGTACTAGTCGTCCTGACACTGGCGATATAGTAAACAGCCCTCAGCAAAACAGACTGGCTGAACTGCTCAATTAGTTTTTCAACACGGATCCAATTCACCTGTGGTCGTGTAGCCAGAGCCTAGGAAAACATTTCCCTGTAGATGGATATTCAAGGTAACAGAATATTTTTAAAAATTTTTTAAATGTTTCCATTAAAATTGCCTTTCAAAATTCTTCAGATATTTTATTAATTTTGATTTTAACAACATATTTTGGAATATAACAGAAAGTATGCTACATGGGTATTAAAATGTTTGGTGAGACCTAAGATTTATTCTATTCACTCCTTCAAATATATATTGAGCTCTTAATATGTGCTAGCCACTGTACTAAGCCTTGGAGATAAAACGGATGAACTGCCACAAGAAAAAAAAGACAGGGTATCTGCCCTCATGGAGCACGTTTTCTGGTGAGGGCAAGTCTTTGGTCAAATAGACAGATGCAGATAGCCTCTCTATGTCTGCGAAAAGCATGAAAGAACTTTGAGAGGGCATGTTTGTCCTTCTTGATTTGAATCCAAGTAATTACAGTTACATTGCATTCATTTAAAAAATTCCTTTATTGATTCCTTTCCCTCCTTCTCTTTTCCCAGGGGTCACTGACTTCTGTTTGGGGATCTGTGTGGTTCTAAAGAAAATATGTGACTCTATATGAATATGGCTAAGTATTTGGTTTCCACGGCTACAGTGTTTGGTTAGAGATAGTCAAGTGACTTAGACTGGTCCAATCAAAGTTTTATCCAAGGATTTTGCTGAGCAAAAGCTGTCCCCTCCCAATTCCCTCTCTCTCTCCCTCACCCTCCCTTTCTCCGTCTTGCTCTAGGTCTCATTCTCTTTTGCACGCAGGCATTTAATTCTCCCTCGATGTCAAGAAATATTTCTTAAACAAATGTTTGCTGAGCATCCACTATATTAAAAAAAAAAAAAACTTTACAAAAACTTCTCTCGTGGCAATGAGCTTCTTTACAGTCTCATTACATTAACTGCCATACATTTTCAAAGACGCTTCGTAGTTACAGTGTAGGGGAGGAGTTTAATGAGAAAGTCAACGTTTATCCTCTAGAAAAGTACTATATCCTGGTGGCACATTTTTCTAAACCTCAAAGCGTGGTGAGGAAATATTAGGTGACATTACAGGTCATATAGCAGATGAGTAAATAATTCGACTAGTCATAACCAAATCAAGTCAAATCTTGCATATGTTGGCTAGGTACATTTTGGCATGTTATTTAGATTCTTTCATTGATAAAGAAAGTACTTTTAAAAGCATTGTGGGCCTGGTTTACAAGTTGAGTGTATTTTTGAAGAGCATGTGTTTTCAGTGTATAAAATTCTGCTAACAGAAAGAGGTGGTTGATGGATTAATAGTACAAATAGACTATTTTTAGGACATGTGCCTGAACTAAAAGATGGTTTATATGTATATTTCATCTCATGTCCAGTACGTTTAGCAAATATGAATGTTTCTGCTGTCAAATGAAGAGCAGGGAGTTTTGTACTCTAACAGCGCTCATGAAGATTTTAGAATCCTTTTGACATTTTCCACTTAATTCCAAAATACTATATTCCGAATGAATGACAGTAAGAAGACAGTTTAAAAAACTAAAAACATAAGTAGATTCTCAATTACACATTATTAAATTTTTAGTTAACTTCCATGATAAGGAAGGATGGTTTGCATTATTTATAACCATTCATAAACAACACTAAAAGCCTTGTGGGCATTTCTAATTTTTAAGGTATGAGCTGTTCATAGATGACTTACCACCCCAAGCATAGACTGGTTAAAAATGTTTTGTACATGGTGCCCATTTGAAGGCTGCATTCCTAGAATTTTCCTAGGTGAACTTAATTAGATCAAGAGAAATAGAGATACTATAATACTAGGCATTATACAATGTTATCAGCCAAATAAACAGCATGACTAAAATATTACAGATGTGAGAGTTGACCAAAGCAGGATAATGCAGAGCTGTAGAAAATAAATAACTAGTATGAGTATAGTGACTTCAAAAATTTAGACTTTTTGTAATTATTTTTTTAATTGTAGAATTATTTAATACTGTTTCCTATCAACAGTTCTTTTTTTTTAACAGTTTTATTGGAGTATAATTGCTTTACAATGGTGTGTTAGTTTCTGCTTTATAACAAAGTGAATCAGCTATACGTATACATATATCCCCATATCTCCTCCCTCTTGCATCTCCCTCTCATCCCCCATCCCACCCCTGTAGGTGGTCACAAAGCATGAAGTGAGAGAGTGGCATGGACATATATATATACTACCAAATGTAAAATAGATAGCTAGTGGGAAGCCGCTGCATAGCACAGGGAGATCAGCTCGGTGCTTTGTGACCACCTATCAATAGTTCTTAATTATATCCATCTTGGACTGTATACTATCAGTCTGTAAAATGACAAATTACATTTTATTTCTTAAACTTTATTTTGAAGAAGTTGAAATGATGTAAATGAGAAAATTAAATATATTAGGAGCATATTTAAAATACTGGGAAATTTATGCCCTGAAATACTCAGAATTTAATATAGAAAGAAAAACTGAAAGGACTTCTGATAAAGAACCCAGGGATTTATACAGACGCAAACTAAGTTCTCTATTTAGTTTTTGGTATACCAACATTGCTTTAACCTCCTTATATATTATGTATCTACCACAAATCTCAGGAGCTCAAGCACTTCAAAAATGTTTGTAAATAATTTTAAATCTGTGTTTGAAAGCAACCAATCAGCATATGATCACAGAAATCATGTACTTTAATTAATGCATTTCTTACTCTCAAAAATAAAAAAAGTGACTTTAACAGACTGATGTTTTGGCAGTGTCCCTTGAGTTTTATAGAATCACTTGTTTGTCTCACAAGGTGAACTGAGGAGTGGATGTAGGGTCTTACTAAGGTCAAACATGAGAATTGCCACACTGAACAAATACATCATCTGAATGCATTACTTTGAGGTTAACTTTTTCCTAAATTCTCTCAAGACTACTCCTGACAGACTTGTTTTCTTCATCATGTGACCTCGGTCACTATCCCAGAAGGCTTACTTCACCTACACTCTGTGCAATTTTCATTCCCTTTTTCCAGTCCTGTTTCCAATTCTCTTTGCAGGCTAACCATCTATCTCTTTCCGCTGTGTACTTAGGTGGTATGAGTTGGCTGCAGCTGAAGGGACATCTCCTACATTATTAATGTTGTTGAAAAAGTTCTTTCTACCAATTATGTTAAATGAAAGCTGGATCTTCCCCACCACACATCCTGCATTGCTCAAAAACCTAAGCCAATGACAGGTATTCTCTTTCCTTCCACCTCACTTTCTACTTGCCAAATCCAAGAGAAAAGCTTAAGTCAACACCTGCCTTGTTTCTACCAGTTGCTCTCAGATCATTGCCATTTGTTCAATTCAGAAGCAACGTTGACAAATGCAAATCTCCTTCCTCTAATCCTGCGCTTGCCCTGCGAAACCCTGCTGCAGAAAGTTGAGGAACCACGTGAATGTTCTTCTACCACAGCCTCAACGTGCAGGACAGGTAATCTGGGCACTCGTGGTTCTCGCTTGCTGGGGCCCTCCTGCTGCTATAGAACATTTGTCCCTTCTCGTTCTGACCAGATGGTATAACTAGATGACCTAACTTTCTAAGGCATTCAGAGGTACTTGGCAACTCTCCTCTTAGCCCTGAAACAAATTTTTTTACCTTCACTTTCCTGCTTTTCTTCCAGTCTCAGAAGAGAATATTTATTTTTTAAGCTTAACTATGTTACTTATGCTCACAATCATTTGCCTCCTTTTCCGTCAAAAATGTGTTTTAAAAACTATCAAATTCTTGTTTTGTATTACTCCTCAACCTAAAAATAGTCCCAAATTATCTTCTTAAAAATTAATAACTTTTTCCCATGTCTTTCTGTACATTCAAGGAATAATATCTTTGGGGGAAAAAAAGACTTCACATTCATTGCCTTAATGCCCATGCTTTCCTCATGCTTTTAAAATAGGATTTCTATTTCCTGTTAAAACTACCTCTTCATAGTCATCAGTGACCACAAAATCACTAAATCCACCAGCCTCCTTTTGCTTCACACTTCATTACCTTTCTTTAACAGCTAACATTTTTCAGCACCCCAGTGTTTGCAATGTCTTATTCTGCCCCAATTCACTCATTCAACAATATTTTCTGAGACCTAGCATGTGGCTGACCCTGTCCAGGTGCTTATGGACAGAGAGTAAACAAAACAGACAAAAACTTGTCTTCATGGAGCAGACATTATAAGTTATATATTGATATATTAGACTATAAGTGGTAAGGACTCTGTAGAAAAATAAAGCAAGGAAAGAGAGAGTGAGGGACAAATGGATTTGCAGTCTAGAATCTTCTTAACCAGAAGGTTTTCCTTCTGGTTAGGAAAACTTCACTGCGAAGGTGCCATTGAGCAAAGGTTTAAAGGAAGCGAGGGGTGAGCCACATGGGAATCTGGGAAAAGAGGCTTCCAACGAAGGCAAAAGCCAGTGCCAAATCCTGAGACAAGAACACAGAGGCAGCTGTGGCTGACGCAGAGTGAGCTAGGGAGAGGGTAGCATGACAAGAGGTCAGAAATAAATCAGGGTGGTGCAGATCATTTACTAGGGGTGGAAACAGTTCGTGCCGGTGGTAACTGGCTACAATTTCTACTCTCTCTTTGTTTGTTTGTTTTACATCCTACCTAGCCATATCAGAGATACCAGCATCAGCCACCTGGTGCCCAGATCCTCAGAGGTGTGGGTTCAGAGTCCCTCTTCAGAGTTCCTGGGTACCAGCATCACCAGACAGCAGCTTTCCTTAGAGTTGTGGGTCTCAGCCACAGGGGAAGCCTGGTGTAAGCTTCTAGGGTCTAATGACCACTTGTTCTCTTTTGTTCCATTAGCCCCGGAGATGAAGTCTGCCCCTTGAAATTACTCTCTCTGTGTTATTTCAGTTTTTGTTGTTGTTGGGGTTTTTTTTTCGTTTTTTGCCTTTGTAGTCCTTCAGCACTGGTTTAACTAATTTCCTGTATTAAATTCTCTCCGTTAAAATAGCTGGTGTAATCACTGTTTTCCTGACTAGACGCTGACTAATACATTTCTTTATTTTCCTTCTAACTGTAAACATACAGCTGAAAACACTTCATAGACCTTTGTTCCTATTGAATCTTCAGGAGATTCTTCTGTTTTATATATGTTTACTCAAAAACTCACTTCAAACCAACTAAACAAGGATCTGAGAGCCTGCAATGTTCAAGACATTGTACCAGACACCCTATGGGGTATATAATATTAGTAGTGGAGCAGTGGTGTTCTCTCTTGATAGCTAGATAGGTAGATAGATAGAAAGGTAGATAGGTATAGATACATACATACAGTATAGATATAGAGAGATATCTGAGCTAAGCAATAACAGAGGACCTCCCATGTAGTATAAGCTCTTGTATTCTACTTTGTCAAACAAGAAAATATTTATATGATTTCAACAATTGGTAAATTTTATTAAACACCATTCTTGGTATGTTTGTCTTATTTCATCATAAGATTGACATAATGTAATCTTTTATTCATTATACATGGATAGTTCAATTCTCTCATTCATAAACTGGCATAGCAAAAACTTTATATTGAACTGGAATATTTATAACCATCCTCTTCATGTAAATGTGCTTTAGAACCCACAGGTTTCTCTATCTCCTTCCTCCATACCTTCCTTGTTGACCAGGCTGTTCCGGGACTGAGGAGGGGAGAAAGGAAGGAGAGTTGGTAGGAGATTGTTACCTTGTGTAAATAAAGCAACAGCAGTTTAAAAATTGGATGAGGGAAATTTGCAGGCCCGGAAGGAAAAAAGAGAGGAGGCTAAAACTGAGGAATCAGCAACATTGTAAAGAAGAAACATTGGCACTAGTTAGAAGCCTGGAAAATCAAACACCAGTTTAAAGGCAGTTGGTACATTAGGCCTCTTAGGAAGTAAAGAAGACACATTTCACACCCTTTGTTTGAGATGTATTCTCAAGCTGCTAGATTTCAATGAACTGAAAGATACATTATTTGTGGAATATGTTTAAGAATTCCTAAGGGTGCTAGATCAACAGGAACTGGCATAATTTATTGTATTCCAGCTGACAGAGTGAAGAATAAAGACAATTCTGTGTAAGGGTCATATGAAAAAGGAAGTCAAGTGTAAAAGAAATCAGATCTTATTTTTTCCTGATCTCTAGCCAAACATTCAGTTAAGAGGTGAACTTTTCTTCCAGCAAAGAAATGTTGCTTGCCAGGAATGTGGAGGTAAGCTATCTTATTCCAGGCCAAACTGGGAATGAATTATGAAAGCGAAACTTATACCTTTTGGGAAACCAGATCAACTAAAGATCTGATGCAAAATGAATTGAATTCAGGAAGATCTGGATTCTAACTTAATCTCAGAGGGAATTCAAGGACTTTGTGGTTTCCTCCTTTTTTTCTGGAATCAAGTTTTATAGATCTTATATTTGTAGTAAAAAATATGTTTTCTGAAGTTGCTATAAGGTTTTGTGGAGCTTTTAAACCGTTATTTCATTTAAACAGCAGCAGATGGTGCATTTAATTTATGAGAGCTCTGTGTATCATGTGGGGCAATATTATTCTTTAAATGTTTCTGTAGCATCACCAACAATTCTTTTGGCCTTCCAATTGACCGTGTCCTTGGGGGAAAATCATCAATGGCTAAAATCAAACACAACGGTGCTTTTCTTTGATGCTAGTAGTAAAAATGATAGAAATAATATATTCATAATTAGCATGCATAACTATTTAAAGGTATTTTATTATTTTTAAAAGAAATGAATAAAGGACAATGTTCTAAGAAGAAAATAATCATCACTGTCATTTAACAGGCTTATAATAGGCATTCATTTGTGATTGGTCAGTATTGGATTCTCTTAAAGCAAGTCAAGCATTTCTGGTAAGAGAGTATAATTTAATGTACGCAATGTATTTGTAAGCTATTGAAAAAGACATTAAAAATTTTACAGAAGAATTTATAGAAATAAATAATGTAGAGTGTTAATTGACTAATGTAATATGTGAAAAATAATGATTACTTCCTTTCCCCACATTTTATGAGGTGAGGATGCCAATATCAGTTCATTGTTAGACTACTTTTTATGAAATTGTTACACTATGTTTTATAAAATTATTGTCTAGATTTAGGTTTCAATAAGATGGAATGGGTGTTAGCCTATAAACCAGTCTTCTTTAGAATAAGTTTTAGATTAATTTTTCAGTGTACAAGGTTTGTATCTATATGGCAGAAGACAGAAATTCTGTGTACTTATCTCAAGGTCATGTGCTAATCAGCAATTTCAAAGTGCTTTTTGTGGAAAATACAGATGAAATGCCATTAGGACTGTTTCTTTTTTTATAGATTCCTAAATGATTCTTATTTGATTTTTTAGTCATTCATACATTCAAATACTTGTAAATCACCATGTTCAAAGCAATGTGACAAGAAACAGTTAGAACTGTTTCTTGATCTCAAGAAGAATATTTTGTTGCAGTAGAAGTTTGTTTAAAAATATTACACTGTTAAAAACCACAATGGCATCATGCCTTGAGTCCAGAATGGGAAAATAAAAGCTGGATCATTTCACAAGTTTTCTTCCACTGGGTATTTTGCAAGCTTATGTTGGTTTTTCTGGTTGGAGAGTTCATGATATTAGAGGTGACAGTTTGCATAGGAAGGTAGCAAGAAACTGATTCTCCTGTTAGGAGACATTATGACAGAAATAGAAAGCATTCAGCAATATTTAGTCAAAAATACTACATGTAAGGGCTTCCCTGGTGGCGCAGTGGTTGAGAGTCTGCCTGCTGATGCAGGGGACACGGGTTCATGCCCCGGTCTGGGAAGATCCCACATGCCGCAGAGCGGCTAGGCCCGTGAGCCACGGCCGCTGACCCTGTGCGTCCGGAGCCTGTGCTCCACAACGGGAGAGGCCACAACAGTGAGAGGCCCGCGTACCGCAAAAAAAAAAAAAAAAAAAAAAAAAAATACTACATGTACAATGTGTTGGTAGACAGAAATACATTGAGAATTAAATTTATCACTAGTCAATAGTCAATAGCTAGTATGTATGAAAGCATTCTAATAAAAAGAGAAAAGTGATTAGTGGCAAAAAAAAAAAAAAGCAAATTAACTAGTATACGAATTCAGATACCAACAAAGATTTGCCTGTGAGAAACAAGAAAGGGATGGCCATTGGGGAGTGTGGTTGGTAGACAGCATCTAAGATCTCTCCCCCTGATCCCTGACTCCTAATATTCATATCCTTTCCCTTGGGGAGATTCTCTACTAATGGATAGAGTACTACAAAGGTGATTGATGTCACTTCTGAGATTACATCACAAAATTATACTGGCTTCCATCTTTCTTGGTCTCTGTTGCTCTCTTGCTTGTGCTGGTGATCAAGTCCCCATATTGGGAGCTGCTCTGTGCAGTGGCCAATAATTGAGGGCAGCTTGTAATCAAAAGCCAGTGACAACCTCAGTCAATAGTCCACAGTGGACTGAATCCCAGCAACCACATGAGTTTGGAAGTGGATTCTCTTCCCATCAAGCCTTAAGATAACTGCAGCCCTGACTGACACCTTGACTGCAGCTTAGTGAAAGACAGTGAGACAGAGGCATCCAGCTAAATTATACTTAGACTCCTGATACAAAGAAATTATGACATAATGAATGTTTTGTTTTAAACTGCTAAGTTTTGGCGTAATTTGTCACACGACCATAATTAACTACTACTACAAGGAGAGCCATGAAAGAGAAGAAAATTTCAGGTAATGGACTTGGAAGAAAGGACTAGCCTAAGAAAGGCATAGAGCTAGGAAACGTCATGGTGTGTTTGAGGAAAAGCAATTATTTGAGTTTTCTGGAGTATAATGCACATGAAGATTTTGTAGAGGTTAGAATTTAAAACAATATACTAAAGTCTTAACATAGATGCTCTGGAAAGTCAAGTTTAGGATTTATATCTTATTTAGTTAAATTAGGTACGTGACGCGAGCAAAGTAGTACTTTTTCGTTTTGTTGAGTGTAATGTATAAGATGAAAGTAAAAGACATAAAATGTACTACTGGAAGATTATATAATAGTAATAGTACAGGAGGAAAATGAGTAAATGTGATGGAATAAAGATGTGAAAGATTAAGGTAAAGAAAGAATTGACAGGAATTTTTTTTCTTTTTAGCAACTGACTTTGAGAGTCGAGGAGAGGGAAGATGTGTATAAGGAGTTAATCTTGGAATACTGGGAAAATAGTAAAACAATATGATAAATATTGAATTCAAGAGGAGAAGCATAATTAGGAATGGAAAAGACAAGTCTTGTTTTTTGATCTTTCAAGGCAAATATCAATAAAACGTGGTGACAAATAAAAGCTACTGGTGAACATTTTAGGATACAATTTGCACATGTGTTATATTAAAAGATGTGTGAAATGATCAAAGTTAGAGTCTAGACAGAACCTTGGGAAAGGTCCACATTTAGGACCTGAATGAAGATGTATAAAGAACCAGAGAAAACAGGGCATTAGCAGAAGAAAGTGGTTGGTATGAATATAGATGCTGGTAAGCTCTTATACAAATAGGAGATCAAAAGCCAGTGTTTCAGGCCAAAAACTGTAATCAAAGTTACTTCTCAGACATTCAAAAAGAAAATTCACAAAAGCTGCCACGTAGTCCCTACATTTTGACATAGAATTTGCATGTAGATGATACCTAATTTTCATCTTTCTTTCCAAAACAAACCAATTATAAATGAACCTAAGTAACTGAACTAAGCTACTTGCTACATGGCATTTTCAAAAAGGAAGTATCTTTGCAAGACAATTACATAGATTTTAGAGTCCTTCTTTGTGATAAATAGATTAAAATGTCGGCTGTGGATTTATTCACTTACTTAAATCTGTATCTCCCACCTTCCATATGCAAAGCATAATGCTAGCTGTTGAGAGCATAACAATAAATAAAATAATTATCATTCTTACCTACATTTTAAGATGTCACTTTGAGGCTTATAGAATTATGATACTTCCATAAAAGGGAATGCTTAATTGTATATTAACTTGTGAAGAAGGCCATGGGGTTAGCTGTAGCAAATATAATATCAGGGCTTACTACCATATAAAAGTTACTTTAATGTAGTATTTTATGGGGAAAAAAAGACAGTGGGTTGTTTTAAATCCCTTTTGGCATTATTCATTTGACAGCTGTTCCTCTGAGCTGTCAGCACTTCCTATTCCACTGTTTTCTTCACTCATTGCTGGTTTTGGCCTTTAACTCATGTTTCTCTTGGTACCATGATGCCACATGCCACTTATGGGATTTGGCCTCAATGTTGGTCCAACTCTCTTCTCTCCCATTCCACACCAGGCAGTCCATATGTTCGTTAAGCAGTACCTTTCTACACATGTGACTTACTAAGTCAAGAATTGTATGACAATGGTAGTTGTAGTGAGGTAGGATGTTAGTCAGAGATGGAGGGCTGATCTGAGCAGGCCAAATCAGGGTAGCCTTTAGCACTGAAAATTTAAGAACTGTCTGGGTTTGTTATTGACACTCATAGTACTTGCAAGCAATTGAAGTATGATGGTAGCACTCCAAGTGTAATACCAGTTAAGATCTTCCCATCAATATAAAAGCAAAACAAAATCTGAAATATTTAGTTGTTTAGTGATATATCCAATCATTTAAAACAATATGTAGCACAAGTGAATAATAAATATTGTCGAATAAATGTACAGGTATGTAGGGCATAGTTATGTTCAATTTTTCCGAAAGCCTATGCATATCACTGTTAGTTCTTTGTGTCAAACACACACTTACCCATACACAAAACCTACAGACATACCTTAATTTTCAGAGATACCACAGAAACCTATAAGAAGAAAGAGAAATATTTTCCTGTCCTATATTTTAAAAGACTATTTCTTTTTATGATGAATTCCATATTTGTATTATGCAGCACAATACTTTACACAGTACTTTTTTTTCTAATGAAATTTTACACAAAAATTCATCTCTCTTTTAAAAGGTAACTCTGGAAAAAAGCAAATATTTTGTTGGGCTCAAGGTAAGTGTGTTTTTTTCAGAACATACCTCCCCAGAGTTATGAATTTTACCCCTGCTCAAGAGTGATTTATAATCTTCTCAACAGAGTTTTCAATTTTTATCTGACTTGAAAGGAACAGATAAGACATTAAATAATTGCTCAAGACTGAATGCCTGTGCCCAACTCCACACAAATTCCGATGTTGAAGCCTTAATCCCCAATGTGATGGTATTGCAAGGTGGGGCCTTTGGAGATAACTAGGTTTAGATGAGGTGATGAGAGTGTAGCCCCCATAAGGGGATTAGTGCCTTTAAAAAGAGGAAGGGCCTGGTGCTCTTTCTTTCTCTCTGCCATGTGAGGACACAGCCAGGAGGAGGGCCCTCACCAGATACGGAATCTGCCTGTACCTTGATCTTGGACCTCCCAGCCTCCAGAATTATGAGAAATAAATGTTGATTGTTTAAGCCACCCCATATATGGTATTTTTTTAAGAAGCCCAAGCTCACAAATGCAATAGTATAGATACCCTATTTACTTAAATATATCTTAATATTATTGTTGCTTGGATGATACATAAGTACATGTTTATGCTATCCTAGATTATATATTTGGGAAAAGAGGCAAATGGAATTATGCTTTTTAGAATATACATCTTCCTCTTATGAAGGTCAGTGCATCTATATATTTGTGATGATCAAGTAGCTTTTCTATGGAAATTGGTGATATTTAAAAATTCCATTACTGTCAAACAAAATATAACACTCTCCAAATAATAACAATATTATCAATGTTTGAATGAGCAGAACTACCTGATATTTAGAGTAACTAACAATAATTTATATAATATTTTGTGTTTATTGGTTTAGAATATCTTATAAGAACTTGAAGACATAAGACTGAGAGTATCTGAAAGATGTTAATCAACATCCCCAAGAATTAATATTTCTTTCATTTCTATGGGAATTATTTAAGACTCTCACATGACAATATAGTTGAATAGCAAGGAAAAAATTTTATTAAACTAGTTATTTTTATTAACTAGTTAAACTAGTTACAGAAAATGCAAATTCACATTTCTAAAAAAATCCGTGGAAAAAGATGAGATATTATCAATGCCAACTATCCAAGTACAGTATTGCTTGTCCCGTGAATTTATAGTGTAAACATCTGGCTTTGATTTTGAAATATTATAGGTTAATTTACACTTCCTTATATTCGACCATATGAGCTTAGAGGCTCTATAAAATATAAAGAACACTGCTTTTAGTAAACTTATGTAAACACTGCTCTTAGTAAAATTATGTACTGAAATTGTTTAGTGTGCTTTGTTTTTGCTGAATCCTCTTAATTTGTGTTGTGATCTCTGTTGTCTGGTTAACTTGTTTCATTAGAAAAGTGATACCAGAGAATAAATAGGTCCTAAGTTGTTTCCACATATGGACTGATTGATTTGCTTTATTCAATTCTATAGCTCTAAACCACAACTCACCCATGGTCAGCAATGTCAACAGTTAACCAATCAACTAACAGAGGCTTACTGAAGGCCTTCTACCATGTGTTCAAAACTGAGGAAGCTTCTGTAGATCTGAACACAATACACTTAATGGATCCACACTAGGAGAAACAAAGAAGGCAAGGAGTAGAGCAAAAGAGTAGATTTAGCAAGATTAGTACTTCACTACAACTGGGGAAAAAAATCAAGTCAATGAGTCAGAAGTTCCATTTCTATTAAATGACAGATCATTATCTTTTACAGGTAATTCTACCTAAGTGGTAAACATATGAACTTCATAATGATCAACATTAAGTGAATCAGAGCATTGGAAAACTTCCAGCAAAGTGGGAAATTGGGAAGGAACGGCAGCACACTTTGGACTACGTTGGTTCAATTAGGAAATTTTCCTTTTGTATCCCCACTTTGTTTCTTCCACATATCAGTAAAACCTGCTGCAGAGTTATAATCTTGCACAGCGAACATGTCATTAATATTTATCCTTGCCGCTGCCATCTACTCTACATTTTTGAAAAAAGTAACAGTGATGATAGGAAAAAACCTAAGAGCTTCTCTCTCTCTCTTTCTCTGTGGCTCATAAGTAATCACCCTTCTCCATCTGAAACAAATTAACTCCTGGGGGGGAGATGTTCCTTGAGCTTTCATATAGCTGTTTCCAAGGGAACAGCTTTTTTTGTCCATATGTGTCCTGCAGTTCAGACAGTAGATTGCTTTGTATCATCAGACAAGAGTCTAGACTAGCCAGCTAATTTACATATACTTTAGAGTGTTAAAATCAAACTAAGAATCTCACTGTAATCTGTTTTGGACCACCATTTTTTCAAAAAAATGTCTCAATCTACTGTAGGGGGTTGTAGAAAATGCTATGGGTGGAGTTTCAAAATATTATTTACTATGTTGGGTGTAATCCTAAAATGGCTTCTCAAGAGGAACCTTCTCAATTCTGTGGAATATAACATCCCTCAGTCTTGTGGAGCCCTCTACTGGAAAGCTCTGTGTATCAGACTCAGAAAGAAGGTATTTGTTTTCCAAAATCCATCAGTGTGACTTACTATATTAGTAAATATTATTTAACTCTTCTTATAAATTTACCTGTATTTCAATAATTTCAAGTTACTTCACCTAAACAGCTCTTCTTAACTTATTTGCTGTTATTTCTTGTTTGGAGAAAACAGTCTTGTTAAAGGAACTGGACCTAATTCCTCCATATTGACACAAACCACCATTCTAATTTAGTCCCTTTAACTGGAAGAATTGAGTAAGCTCTTTTTGATTGTGAAGGCTTCAAAAAACAAGAAAAATTCAGACTCTTTATGTGTTTATTATGCTTTGAATTATTCTGCATTACACTTTAAAAAACCTTATATCAATATCATTTTAAAATATATGAAAAGGACAGAATAAGAAGAAAAGATAATAGTATCTTTAATTTGACATGATAAAACTTCAAGTGTTACAGATCAGGATTGTATTGCCTTAGGCAAGAGAAATTACAATATTCACCGTACAGAGAACAGTACAAAGGGAAAGTTCAAAATTCAGTGTAAAGTCACACAAAGAGTAATTTTCTGACTGAAAAATTTTAAAAGACATTTTATTTTAGAAAACATATCATTTGGGATAGGTTACCACAGGTTATCCCATATTAACTATGTAGTAGAAACTTAACTGTAATGACATTTGATATGATAAAGATATTATATAATATTTAAATCATATCTATATAATAATATAGGGATGTGAATTATTATTCCTTTTAATTTACGGTTACTATTTTTCCAGTTAAAATTAGCCTAGGTACCTATTAGAAGTGTTGAAGAATACAGGGAGCATTCTATGAATGTATCATCATTATCAGAGGACAGATATTCTACTGACTTTGAGAGTATACTCTCTATATGAGTGCAAGTAGAGTCTGTCAATGGTAGGAGCAATGGTAGGATCTCACCACTCTAGGTTTAGTGAGAAACATTAAAGTAGGGTATTCATATAATTCATTGTCCAAACCAGGAAGCTTTTGAGAATAAAAGATAATACATTGCGTCATGGCAATAGTACAAATCAAGCTTTCTTGGGCCACCTGAGACCTACAGTCACACAATATGTGACTCTATATATGTCTATTGCATGAAGGCTTAGTCATTTGGGGCTAAGATGGCTATCCCTAAAAGATACTGCTGGAAATAATGACTGCCCTAGGTTTTACAATATTTTTCCACTTTCGTAGTAAATGCTTTATATTTAAGCCACATAGCTAGGGGCACTATATTTTGAAATCTGTCGATACCAAAGACCTGCAATAATTCTTTTTACCGTTGTGTAGCACCGATGTTTACCCAAGGTATTCTTCATTAGTATTAAGAGAATAGTATATATTAAGAGCATTCCTTTGAAGTCAGACAGAATAGGTCTGAATCCCACCTACATGACTTAATATTTGGCATTTAAGTGTAACTTTCTCCATGTGTGAAGCAGAGATATTGTAATATTTATGTCTACAGATTGCTATGACGATTTAATGAGATAATATGTGTAAATGATAATAAAATGCTGGATATATCACAAGGGCTCCAAATATGAAAGCTATTCTTATGTATTAATAGGAGTAACTTTTATTCATTTAGTGATTTTCAGTTTCTCAATAGTTTTTATATGCATGGTTTAATATTTTCCCTTATGACTCTGAAATTTATATTATTTATTTGTATTTTACAAATGAGGGCACTAATGTTCACAGAGAATATGTGATTTAACTAACCTGGGGTCATATGATAAGATGTAAAAGCCATTGGTTTCTATTTAAGGAAAGTAAGAGTGGAAAAAATAAGTAACTAATTAGGTTAGACATATAACTAGACTAGAATTCTTTCAAAGGTATTTGAGCGTTTAAACTCATCTTTGGAGGAGGGATTATAGAAAAAAATTAAAAGAGGGTGAAGGTTCCTTAACTAATCCTGCCACCCACATACTTGGACTAGAATTAGGGTTCTCCCAGCCCCCCTGAGATATGTAACACCCGCTCACCAACAGTTTCTATGAAACTTTGAGAAAAGTCTGTAGCCTGCAGGTTTTGAGATGCAGCTGTTGTGCCTCTTACACTGGTACTTAATTTTGTTGGTACTTACTTGCACTGGTACTTAATAAATCTGTGCCTGACACTGTTGCAACTTGTGCTAGTAGCCAAAATACAAGTACTTTCAGTCTTCTTTTCACTTCCATAAATGAGTTCTTAGATTTGTCATCATCTTCTCTCTCTTAACCTGCATCTTTCCATCATTATAACATAATGGTTAAGAGTATGCCCAGGTATCAGACTTTCTGGTTTGAAACAGTGGTTCTACCTCTTTTTACCTAATGAGCTTGGACAAGTTGCTTAACGCTTTGATGCCTCTATTCTCTTACCTGTAAAATAGGTGAAATTATATATCTATATATCTATATATCTATCTATCTATATATATATCTATATCTATATATATATCTCCTGCAGGTTCTTGTGATGATTAAAAATGAGATAACATTATATATAAGATGCTTGGACGTGGCTGGAACATAAGAAGGACCTAAAATATTTTCATTATTATTGATACTCTTTCCACCTTCCAATAATTTTCTGATATGATGCAATTACACCTGAGCCAAATATAATTCACTTCCATGACAAAGAAACCTCTGACTAGTCTAAACCTTCAGTCTCTTATTAAGGTCAAAACCAAGACCCTCTGAAGAATTCTGTTTCCCCTATTATATCTTTATATGGAGATTGCTTATTGTCCAGAATTCTATATTTTATAGGCTAGAAGAAAAGAGTGTTAGAATTCTACTTCTTTGCTCCAAAGACATTTTTCCACCCCACTCAAATAAAAACGTCTTCTTTAGATTCATGCCATTATGCTATTCCACCTTTCACCTCAGCGCTGGTATATAATGGCTTCATGATCAGACACTGTTTATTGCACCTGGTTTGAAGCCTTCTCTCACTCATAAATCCCACTATCGTCCTAGATGGCTTCAATATCTATGCTGATCTCTCCAATAACCTTGTATCATAATGTGTTGCCTTTCTTAATGCCGATGACTTACATTTCAATTCTACTTTGGCCAGTCACACCCATGGCCATACCTTGGAACTGATCATCACTAGTAATTACCCAACATTCCTAAATTACAATCTCTAATGTTCTACTCTCTAACACAGATTTACCCCCATCAAGCTCTTTCACATCTTCATGCTTACATTTCTTTTACTTTGACCTCTTGGAGATATTTAGTTCATGATTCTCCTCTCTTCTCCTTTCTCTATTTCTCCCTCTCTTTCTCTCTCTCTCTCTTTTTCTCAGTCTCCTAAAACCACATTACCTAAACCACTAGATTGCTAAAATCCCATTGCCTTACCTATTAGTTCTTCTACGCAAATTTAAAATTCTACAATACCCCCTGAAAACATTCTAATCCTGGATTAGTCTACTTGTTCAGGCTGTCTCTTATAGCCGACCTGCCAAGAATACAGATAATCATTTGGATTGGCACCGTGATAGACTCATGGTCTTTAGTCTCACCTGGAAACCTAGTGCTGTCTTACTGAAATTTCTTAAGACACCATAAAGAGCCAGCTACCATTTCTCAAAACAGCCACTTCTAACCTTCTTTACTCTCATTAAAATTATTTTATATAACATTGTCACAATCACACTCAGCAAAAATCTTGCCTCCTAACTCTATAACTAAATAGAGGCTATTTGGCAGGAATTCTTTCAATTCTTGTCCCTCCCCACAAACAAATTCCCTACATTGTAATATATTATTTGACCAAGGGATAGGGTTTCAGATATTTACCTGCAGAGATGTGTTCTTTGTTGCTGAAGTTTAATAACATGACTCTTACTGTTCCCCTGACCAGAGATGACTGTATCAGGATATCATCTCAAGTTGGGCTAATTAGATTATCTCTTCTGGGAATTTGATATTTGCTTTCAGAGGCAGTCATAGGCAGTCTTTGATGATTGTTTGAACTGCCTTATGTAAACTCAGGAGCCATAGGCACATGAAAAAGCAGAGAAAGTGACACTGAGGCAGAGATTCCAAGGGAAGCAGAGATGCGTGACCCACAGCTCTACCATGGAGAGAGTAATTTTCGATCCTGATGAGATTCTGGTTCTTGTTTCCAACCCTAGTGAGGTGGGTCTCCTGCTTTGAGGTCCCAGCAGATACCTCTGAAGCTTATATCCCCTACCTCTTTTGATTAAACTAGTTCAAACGGGTTGCAGTAACTTGCAACCAAAAAAAATCCACTTAGGCAAGTGTTCACATCCAACCATTCTCCTCTCCAATTTCAATAGAATAGTTTCTCTTCTGTCGCTTCTCTTTTATTATATCTCCTTCTCTATATGTGCTCTGGATCCAATCTTCTGTTTTGCTCTTGGTCATCAATACTCCTTCCTTTTATTCAGCCTCATTTTCTATCTCTTTCCACTTGCAATATAAACATCCTTACACTACTCCAGCTTTGAAAAACAACAACACATCTTTCTTGAACTCTTGGTTCTCTCAGTCCTTGCTATATTGTCACAATTACACTCAGCAGAAAACCTTTTTCCCTCCACTGCCAAACTTCTGAGAAAGACAGTCTAATCTCATAGTCTCCAATTATTCACCTCGTATTTACACCTCAGTCATTGCAATTTGCTTTTTGCTCTCAATGTCCTTCGTTGATAATTTTCAATTCTTAATTTTTTCTGGTATATCTCAGTATTTGACATACTTTAACTTCCCCTTACCTTTTAAAACCAGCTCTTACCTTTGTTTCTGACATTTTATACTCTATACTATACACATTCTTCCTTATGAAACTGATTCTTACGCATCCTAATGACACACAGTTGTAAATGTAGAGCTGATACTTCTTCTAAACTCCAGTCCCATATACAAATACGCACACACACATACATGTGCATTCCCATATGACACATGTATATGCATACATATCTTTGGTACAAGCCAGAAATCTCAAAGTCATCCATGAGCTTAGGGTTACTAAAAATCTTCTTAATTGATCTCTCTGTCTTTACTATCAGTCCTCCAATCTAGGATTTAAACTGTTGGCAAATGATTTTTCCAAAATATATATTTAACCACCTGTGCCCAGGCCTGCGGCCAACAGTAGGGGGATTAGAACAAGAGTGCAAATAGGGGTTCACATATAATATGTCTAAAAATTTAAAAGTTATACATGAATGTAACAAACTGTTAAATAAAATCAATTTTATCCTTCTACCTTAAAGAATATACTTTTATAACAAAAATATCATAATATAATGCAAAGCTATGTTTTATATAACTAATATCTGGCAGATTATCAGATAACTGAAAGAATCATTTATTACTACCTATGTCTAGATTTTCTGTTATTGGGATGATAATATTTACATAAGTAATCAAATAAAGGTATACAAAATTATTTTATAGTTTTCAATAAATTTTGTTTCTTGACTTTATTTCAGGAAAATCATAAATTATATAATTATGAAAATTTTCTTATAATTCAAGTTTTATTGTTAGCAATACCAAATCAGAAAGCTTTCCTTAAATTGCTGTAGCTCTCAAACATTTTTTTATTAATGGCAATTTGGAGAAAGTTTTCTCTGCCAAAGCAGTAGCAGTTGGAACTATCAACAAAATTCTTCAAGAAATACTTAAATCAGAGATGAACAACAACAAATTTTATATATAATATTCAAACTCTGAAGTGGGGCTACACATGATAGATTATTATTATTGCAGTAAATATTACTAAGTATTAGAATTTTGTTATATAAATCAATAATAATATCACAGTTTTAGTCTTCTCTTAAAGCAATATCTAAATCCATTTATTCATATAAAGCCTTGGTATCACATGTATACCTTTTTTATGGTGTATCATGCTTACTTCTTACATAATTTTTAGAGCTATAAATTGCTTAATAATGCAAAATACTCCTCAGTTGCCATATGTAACTATTGCATGTACCATATTATTTTGTGAGTGCCTCTATACCTTGAATTGAAATACAAAAAGAAGCAAAAATGTGGGTGCTTGGCACAACTGAAAAGCAATAAAGTAATTTCAAATATCCATTATATTTATGATATCTGAAGGGAAGGATTTGACAAGTTGTATAAATGTGCCTTTTTTCTTATCTAAATATTTCTGCCCACAGTTCATAATGTCTATCAGCAATATCAGTAGTAGCACAACCAACAATCCTCCAAGGCTTTTAGACGTAGTCATCCATTGTTTTGAGAAAGTATGGCAAAAATCATGTGGAGAAGCATTTCTCTGGAACCTGAATGGGTTTAGTCACAAAAGTGGGTGTTTGGGGTAGATTACAAATAAAAGAAGTGACCATCCTTTCTGGTTTGCCTGGGACTGTGGGGCTTTCCTGGGATGCAGGATTTTCAGTGCTAAAACTGAGAAAGTCCCAGGCAAACTTGGACAAGTTGATCACTCTACCATGTGTATTTTTTTTAAATAAAATTTGTGTGTATGTTTGTGATATGTGTGGCTCCAGGTCAGGGATCCCTCTTTCCCATGTCTAAGAGTGGTGACCTTCCATCATTGACATCATGATAAAATCCAAACAGCTTAGACACTAGACATGACTCTTGTTGTTCCTTCTCATCTCTCTAGAGTTATCTGTCATGGCTCCTTCAATCCACACCTTTGTTCTATGCTAAATTTCTCATACTTCCCAAACCAGTTTTATACTCTCACATTCCTAAATCTCTGCACATGGTCTTGTCTTTTGGGAATGCTCTTTCCCCAATTCATTGCCTGGTTCATTCTACTTACTCTTTAAATCCCATCTCAAACATCACCTCTTCCAGGAAGCAATGTATAATCTCCCCCTCCTCTCAGTATAGCAGAGTGCTTAAGAGCGTAGTTTCTGGAATCAGGCTGCCAGTATTCAGAGCCTAGCCCTGCCCTAACCGGGTATGTAACCTTGGCAAATAATTTAACTTCCCTGTGTCTCAATTCCCATCTGTCAAATGGAAATTGGAATACTACCTACTCATGAGGTTGTTGGGAGGATGAAGGAAATAGCGAGAAAAATCTTAATACACAGCAAATATTAAATACATGTTAGCTCATTATAATTCCACCCAGACACAAACTGGATGATCAGTTCATGTTTTTGAATACCTGGGAGGAGTTTCTGTTTTCTAGGAGATTCACAAATCAAAATGAAGAGAGATAAAGTGAATGGATCTGGCTTTAAAACTTTACTTCAGAGTTTCCAGGGATCAGGCAGTTGGTGTCCAGATGACCTGAAAGTCTAAATTAGGACTCTGAAAATGGTAAGATCAAGATATTTTCATTTGGAATTTGGAGTACAACTTCGGGGAATTTAGCAACAGTTGTCAGATGAATGGATGTTTGTCATTTAAAGGATACATCCTGTAAGTTAGGAACTCAGGCCCTAATTTATGAGGGAAAAGAATCAGTCCTAGAGAGGAGGACAGGGGAAAAAAGGCAGAATAGAGAGTCCTATTATCATCACAAAGTGTCAGTTGCCTACTGTATTCCAAAAACTATTCCAAAAACTAACAGAACCCCAGACTAAATGGGAACTATACTACTCATCCAGAAGGGGATAGGGTTTGGTAGAGGTATGGTTTGAAGCACATACCCTGGCTATCGTAACTAGCAATATAGTTTCCTGGACCTTATTTGCAAGAAGGTAGACAAACTGAACAATGTGGGAGTCCAGCAGGTGCCTGAGAGTCACTGGAGTTGGGGAGTAAGACAGTTTTTGGCTGTTCGAATGCTCCAAACCTCAGTCAAGATTAACTCTTATACTGCATTAGGCTAAGGTGGAAGGGCATTAGTAGGCCCAGATATATGGAGATAGGCATGACAAAGTCCCTGGAAATGAAGCAGAGGTCTTTGAAACAGCTGTGTCAGAACTTCAGTCCAGGTCTGAATTCTGAATCTTATGCTTTTACCATTTTAAAACATACCAGACATCATTATTGGATGGAATAAATGTGTTCTAGAGAGTAAAAGTGGAGTGTATTGTGTTTCTACCAAATCCTTTTCCAACAATTTTTTTTTATATAAATGTGGCGATGTGTTTCTACTACAACAGAAAGGGAGGACATTGCAGTATCAACATGTCAAAACAGAAGATAAACAAACAGTTATTTCATTTTAACCTTACAAAATCCTGTAAGGTAGAACAGGAAGCTATATATTACTGCTCCATCTTCCCTGTGTAGAAAGGAAAATGAAGCACATTGGGGTCAAGTAATTTGTCAAAGGTCACCTAGCAAGTTGGTGAGACAAACACTCTTCCAATACCCTTTCCACCAGACCATGTTAGACCTAAAAGGTCATGACTACACACTTGTTTCCAAGTCTGAATTGCATTTTTGAGTATGGAACGAGGTGACTAATGGAAAAATAGTGTCTGGATACCTGTTGTTGAGCTTGGAAGAAACAGTCCTATTTAAGTCAATGACTGAAACAGGGAATAACCTGATGGAAGACTTAATGTTCCAAAGCCAAGTGCTGCCTGCCTGTGTCAAGATACATGCAGTTTTACCTCAACACTAAAGAGGGAAACATCTGTTACAATGGAGCTACTCCAATGCAAGAGAGATGAGAAAAAAAGGTTGATTATAACACTAACAATATCCACCTAATTTCATAAAAATGTACTATTGCACAAGAACAATTTGCCAGGTTATAAAAACTGCTGGATTAACCAGGTGGCATTGTTGGATGCAAATCTTGTTTTCCACTTGTCCAGTAGATATTTAAATGTCAACAGATGATTCCTCCAAGTACCTTTCAGTTCTGTGGTTAATGGAAATGTTCTGTGGTTAATGCAAATGTTTAATGAACTTTATTGGCATGCTATAATCCAACCTGCAAAAAGTGGAACTCCAAACATAATACATTTACATGTGTGCATATATATATATATAATATCTTTATGAAGAATGATAATGGATATATCCTTTCTATTTTTACTTCTTGATTCAAGTGCATTTTTCCAGTCTGTTTGCTTGCATCAGCAGATAAACTTGTTTTAGGAGGACTTCTTTGTTGACTAACTCAAGAATCCTAAATAACTGATCTATGTAAAGGGATAGAGGTCATGAGAATGTCACACCTCTTTCCCTGCTTGGTGTCCTACTCCTCACTCATGCCTGCACCACTGTCTACCTCATGAGCCCAGGGAGAGGAGCACTGTGACCACACTGATTTAATATGTGATTTTTGCTACATTCCTCCCCACAACAGGGGAGGGGACCTGGTGTGGCACTTGAGCTTCAATAAAGACTAAGTATTAGGATGAATCCTGAGATTCTTCTGAGTTAGATTTCATAGTTATTTTTTGTTAAGTTTGAAATAAAGTACCATGACATCTCAGTCTTTAAAAAAAAGTACAGGGCTTCCCTGGTGGCGCAGTGGTTGAGAGTCCGCCTGCCGATGCAGGGGATACGGGTTCGTGCCCCGGTCTGGGAAGATCCCACATGCCGCGGAGTGGCTGGGCCCGTGAGCCATGGCCGCTGAGCCTGCGCATGGGTTCCAGACCTAAAGAGAAATTACTTCTGTATTTTTGTATCATTATCTACATCAATTTTCATGGAGGACTAAGAGAAGATTTAGGGATTTGTTTGTATTTGTGGTCTAATCTACTAAATTATGCTTTTTAACTGAACCTCAAGTCAACTACTAGGATCCATTAAAATAGATTATGTGTGTAAATAGGAAGGAAATGAGATTAGATGAAAATGCTCATAGCTGATAGTGACATATTTTGACATATCATTAAGGTAATGGTAATGTATACACAGACTTCACAAACAAATATTTGCACAAGCATATGCATGTAAGAATATGCATACATACCAGGGAAAATAGGCTGGGCATCTGGAAGGAGACACGCTCTTCAGGATTAGTTGGGCACTGATTTTTATCCCCCTTCCCACCCAGTAAGGACAAGGCCTTTTTGATGCTGTACTTGTTCCAAAACCAAAAAGAGTTCAGAATAAATGTTTCCCTAAACAGAAGCACTCAATTTATTACGTACATTTTTTCACAATAGTGGTATAAGCCCACAGTATGATGAATGAACAATACAGTGGCAAGTGCTGACCGTTCTAGATGTGGTGAGACCTTGCCTCTCCATGAGTCAGTGATTGACAATGGAATGACCCATTAAGCACTCTAGGGACTAAGGGAGGCTCCAGTGATTTTACAGTAAGTCCCCTACATATGAACGAGTTCTGTTCTGAGAGTGGGTTCATAAGTCTAATTTGTTCATTAGTCCAACAAGGTTAGCCTAGGTACCCAACTAACACAATTGGCTATATAGTACTGTACTATAATAGGTTTATAATACTTTTCACACAAAGAATACATAAAAAGCAAACACAAAAAATAAAGAAAATCGTTTTAATCTTACAGTACAGTACCTTGAAAAGTACATTAGTAACAGCTACATCACTACTGCTTTTATGCTTGCTTCTGGATATCCTGGGATTGAAATAAAGATACTGTACTCTATACAGTACTGTAAAGTACACAAAAGCACAACCACTTGTAGAGGATGCACGCACGTGGCAATGTACACCAGACATGTGAACTAACTTATGTGATTGGACATGCGAATGCACGTTTGCATCTTTGAAAGTTTGCAACCTGAAGGTTTGTATGTAGGGGACTTACTGTAATTAGATTCTGTTTTCCTGGCTATATGAATCTTACCTCAATCTGATACTCTCCAGAAATGTTGTATACGTCAAAGATAAGATGCATGGGTCATATTTGCAGGTAGGTTGCTTATAACAGCAAATGAGGTAGCACTAAAGGATCTCACCTCATACTTAGCACAATCAAGTTTCTTCCACCGACTCACATTTGTACTGTAAAAAGCTGAGTGCACACATGTGCTTCCAGTTATCTTTTGGCTGAACACTGACAGGAAAATTGTACTAGTTTTTCATATCTTTATCACCTAGTTTTTGCCATCAATTAATAATGAGCAAATACAACCCCCCAAAATACTAGCAGTTCTTAGACCGTCAATAAGGTATATATTTTCAGTATAAAGTTAACATAAATGTAGAGAATTTGTGCTTTAATTTAGCTATTTATTTATATATTCAAGATAGGCATGTAAGTATAGTAACTAGAATTTCTATAGTCTGGTTCACCTTATAAGACATTTTCATTCCTATCAAAATTATGAAATCACTTTTACTATCGTCATTTTTTTACAGGTGAGGAAACAAAAGCTCTGAAAGTTAACTGACTTGCCATAAGTTAACAGCTATTGAAAATGACCAGAGTAGGACTTGAACTCAGATACACTGATGCCACATTCCAAATGCTCTCCACTTTGCCATACTTATTCTTATATCTCTACTCTCAGCTATGCAAGATGTGTTCATAATGTGTATTAGTGGTGTTATAATTTCTGCTAAGAGACAGAGACAGTCAAATCAGTGATTTAAAAGTCTGGTGAAAAATTAGTTGCATGACCACACCTGACTGCAAAACAAGTTTAGAAATATGGCTTTTATTCTGGGGGCCATATGCTGGGTCAGTTACATGTTAATAAAAAAGAAAGAAGAACAGATACATTCTCTGACACACAATGGGAAAGAATTTTAGATTCTTTGAATGATGCCGTAACAGTCCCCATTTATATACTTAATACTATTTCCAATAAATGGCCTAAAAACAAAGACAGAAAGAAAATAGAATCTGCAAACTCTATTTAAGAATTAAATTATTTTAAGCAATAATTTCAACACAGGCTATTTTTAGTCCCTTGGAGTTTAATAGGTTTTCGTTTGTATATTGCATGAGTTTAATGGGTAGAGGGCTATTTATAACATCTATTTTTACAGTGTTTAGTTGAAACTCATGAGTATTTGAAATTGAAGTAAATAATTTTAGTGCTATTTAATGTGTTGGCCAAAAATAATAATGGCAATTTTGTATTCTGCAATCATGTTGATAAACTGATTTCAGAAAAAGTAGTGAAGATGGAATTTGTTCATTTAATTTGAATATCTAAATAGGTTATACTCTTGGAATATCTCTCAACCATCAGAAGAAAATTATGGTTGGAAAGAAGTGCCTTGCCAATAGGCCATAACCAGGTTAACTGGACATGCATTCTTTCTGGATTCCTACAGTTTTCTTTTCAATGAAAATACAAAGAGGCAGAATAGCCTCTTGATGCCAAAATGTAAGACATTTTACATTTCTCCACCTCAAAGCTGTCTTTACATGAGATTAGTTAGAAAACAGACACTGAATTTTCGGGTAATAAATTCCTCTGAACTAGGCATTTTCTGTTTTTCATTTATGGCATAAGTCGGCTTTCTGTGCACACGTGCTTGTTTTTCTATTGGAGTCAGTCATATACCTGCTTTTCAGCAACACTTTAACATGAAACTACAGGGAATTTCTGGCACAGGCCATGGGGGAGAGTCTGAGGGAGCAAGTTTCTTGGAGTTCAAGATTAACGTTAAGATTAAATCGAGTTTATTTCAGTTCTAGTTTTCCCCTCTTACAAATGAGCAGTTATTACAATTTCATCGGAATGTATATATTTTAATTTACTCTAATGATTCTTACTCTTTTCAATGCATGTGACTCAATCATTTACAGTGGGGTGATGCTGGATATAATTGTCACATGGATTGAAAATTGTAGAGAGGATGTAGGCACCGTTTGATCTGTAGATAGGGCTTTGAATTTAGGGGATATTATTGGAATATTTTATTTTAATATAAATTTATTTGAGGCCATATGTACTTTCTCAGGTCTACTGAATTTCTAGAGTAGTCAAGGTTAGAGAGAAAGGGTAGCTTGGCTTGGCCTGATTTCTAGTTGGATGGAACAGGAAGAGGATGAAGAGGAACTGGTGTTTCCAGAATTGTCTAGTTATATTTTTAGCCACTACGTGAATGTCTAGATTATTGAACATACTAATATTTAAATGTAAACACAACACTGTACTCTAAAGTCACTCTTTCCTCCTCTAGTCTACTCTCCATGCGGCTGCAGAGGATCTGTTTAAAATTTGTCAAGCCCTTTGTCTACTCAGAACTCTACAGCAACTCCCCACTTCAGATAAAATGCAAACATCCCTATGATGGCCTAAGAGCTTTCTCTCCCTCTCTCACATTCACCTCTGCTATTATTTGAACACACTAGGCAACTTTCCATCTTTAGGTCCTTGTTTTAGCTCTTCTCGGCTTAAAAAGGTTTCCTACCGAATATATCTGCTTATCTCACTTTTCATACTCTTCAAGTTTTTGTTCAAACATCACCCTCATAATGTGACCTTTCCTAACCACCAGTTTAATTTACTCCCCACCCAGACCCCTGATAATCTCTTTACCTTCCTTTGTTTATTTCTTAAATAATACTTTCTTCTAAGATGCTATAACATTCACTTATTTATTATATTCATTGTTTATTGTCTGTTTCCTGCAATGTAAGCTCCATGAGGACATGAGGATCTTTGGTTTGTCCTATGCATCAAAAAGGCCTTAAAGGGGCTTCCCTGGTGGCGCAGTGGTTAAGAGTCCGCCTACCGATGCAGGGGGCACGGGTTCGTGCCCCGGTCCGGGAGGATCCTACATGCCGCGAAGCGGCTGGTCCCGTGAGCCATGGCCGCTGAGCCTGCGCGTCCGGAGCCTGCGCGTCCGGAGCCTACGCTCCGCAGCCTACGCTCCCGCAACGGGAGAGGCCACAACAGTGAGAGGCCCGCATACCGCAAAAAAAAAAAAAAAAAGGCCTTAATGGTGCCTGACACCTTGTGGGCACTCAATGTAAATGAGTTGAATGAATGAATCAATATGACCAACTTTCCCCTCCCAAATACCCAGCTCACACTCTTTCCATTTCTTTGTTTTTGTCTGTTTCTTCCTCTCACATGTACACTTATATACATATTAGCAAAAAAACATAGTAACCCATCCATTCAATATCTCCGATCCTGGTTAAATGGATATATAGCTAGAACTAGCAAATGACCACTTAGCTCTACAATAGAACTCTCTACTACAGAGAGTCTATTGTGGAAATAACTGAAGACCAACCAAATGAGAGGAAGCAAGGGCTACTTATTCAGAGTTTGTTAGAGCGAGGAAGTTAGCCATCATCACTTACTGGTTTGGCAGATTCAAAGGCGGGCAAAGAGTGGGAAACAAAGGAAGGCTTCAGGTATACCCTGAGTAGAATATGTTGGCAGAGAGAAGCTGTGGACAGGCTAACTGGAAGCGGGGTATCTTACGTGATTGGTTAGAGGTACATATTTCCTTTATCTGGTTAGTAATACAAGTTGGAAACTGGGAAAAAAATTGGACACTTTTAGTTATTAATCAAGTCTCATCTTTTGGGTCCGATTGTCTGTCTCTTGGATTGTTACTAGAGATCACAGTCTGACTTCCTACAAGTTTGACTTACAGACAGCAGGCTGGGTTCCTGGGCTGTTTACTGCAGGTTGTGGGTCAGAGTTCTATATTATATATAGTCTGGCCATTACCCATTTGTATATTGAGTCTCACAGTACACAAAACAAATAAACATGCAGAGGAACTTTTAAAAAGATAGATAAACGGTACGTTCTACACATCTATTACCGAAATCAAATTAATGGTCTCTAAATAATCTTTCTTAACAACTGTTATCACTTCTTCAAGTTCTCTTGATTTCTAGAATCTCAGTGAATTACTTACAGGCTGAATTTTTTTAAAAATCCCAAATGCAGTCCTTTCTGGTCCCCACTGAGTTTCTTCTCATTTGATTATAAAAATCTGTGAGTGAACCACTTAGACGCATTTGGGGATGATTTAACAATTCATTGATCATGTAAGCACTGGGCTAAGATCAGGATTCATTGACTTCCACCATCCCGTCTTATACTGCTCCAGTCTGGTTTTCATGCTACAACTATCAACACATGAAAAATCCAGAGCGAAGGCAGATCTTACTAAAACATCGCCTCATTCAGTCTCTTCACTGATTTATTAATGCTCTGAGGAAAAAAAGTACGAGATCGTTAACGAGAACAAGACCTTTAAGTGGCTTAGCCTTAACCCCCTCTTCAGCTTCTCTTCATCCTTAAATCTTGGTTTTGTTGTCTAATCACTCTGGGGACAGCCACTTGGACTGGCCATGTTCCCTCTTATTACATAGCGTTTTCCTGAACTTTCTCAAGTCGTAAAACTTACCCCCATCTCACCCCTCCAACATTTTGATTAGTTAACTTATTCTTAGGCTATAGATGTCAGCTCAGGCTTTAACCCTTTTACCAGCTGTATATCTCCCTCTTTATCACTATCAGAGCATCATGTATATTTTCAACTTAACACATCAGTTATTATGAAGAATCAAGCAAAAATGTTATCTCTGTCTTCTCTACTAGACTAAAGCTTTGGAAAGAAGGGAACAATTATTTTTTCAACACTATTTTGACCTCGGTGCCTAGCACAGTGTCTCTCATGTAACAAATAATAAATGTTTGTTGAATGAAAGAATCAGTTAATGAGTGTTAAGAATATACACAAGAGTAAAATAGGACCAGTAACCTGAAGAAGCTCACAGTCTAGACAGGAGTTAAAATAAATCAGACATAAATCATACAAAGTGATCCACAAAGTATTATGAAATAAACGTAGAGGAGAGAACAATTAACTGCAAGAATCAGGTCAACTTCTCAAACAAGGTGCTCCTTGACTGGTGTTTAGGGTAGGATTTTTTCAGATGTTGAGAAAGAAATGAAAAGCAAGATACTCACTTATCTATGCTCCCTGTAATATAGACCTTGTACATAAAATATTTATTTGTAATATTAGGATCAGCAACTATTCTTGATTATCCATAACAGTGTTCCTCTTTTCATTGGGCATGATGATTTATAGTTGAGTCATAAACTATATAAAATATTTTGAAAAGAAATACAATTTCTTTTGAAAAGGATTAAGCAGCTATTTCTTTTACTAGTCTTAGTATAAATTAAAAAGGAGGGAAAGGAAAAAATCTTTCCATAATGCTAATAAATCAAGTTATTTAAGGCTATTCTTTGAAGGATAGAGAAATATTGAACTGGGCAAACTGAGATCTGAAAAGTAAGAAAAAGTTTGCTTATGAGACAAGGCTTTATTAGGAGGTTTTTCCTACAGCACTCAGTCACCCTTGCTGTTTCTCAGTTCAGGAGGAAAAAACAACACCCTGTAAGTCACCGCAGAAAATATAAACTTTCCTTACTTCCAAAATATTTTTTCTTTGAAAAACTGTATATTTAAAAGCCAACAGTCTCATACTCTTAAATAGTCTTGCCTTTTCAAATAGTAACATTTATAACAAAGATTCACTTACCCCAAATGTTAAACATGTCTACAGCTTTTAGGAATCCATACATTTTAGGTAACTCTATACTCAGATACAAGCCTCTATCAATGGACTCGGGTGTATACTGAACAAAAGACAGTATACGGTGTTTTTATATGATACAAGCATATAAAAGTAGTGACGTTTCCTGATCCACAGATTTGCTCCTGAGAAACAACCACAACAAAATCCTTAACATTGCAGTGATTCCCATTTAATGTATTTTAGAAGACACCGGAAGAGAAATACAATGTAATGAGTTCCCTTTAAGTCTTTACTTATAGGCAAATTATAATATATTCTTAATCACGTCTGAATATTCAACAATTTTTCCAATAGTTCTACCTGGTTAGATTTCAACTGAGTCAGCCACAGAGAGTAGAATTTGCAGCCTAACTGGAAAAATTGGGGCAGATGTTGAAACACATTTAGACTAAACAGAACTGACATTTGAAGGTTTTTCAAAATTTTACATTTCTAATATTATTGTCATGGAAATGAGAGAAGAAATGATGACAATGCCTTTTAGTAAGAAAGCCAAGCCGTCCTCTATCTGATATGCTAATCATGAAGACGTTGAAATATCTTAAGCCCAGCGGGTTTGTGCTTCCTTTTTCCCCCTTTAAAGCCTAGTCAAATACCCTTAACCAGCTTTTGATGTGTTGATAGATGTCACTTTATTGGAAGAGAATAAAAAAGCCTTGCCATTTAATTTTAATGTAAGTAAGTTTTGATTATGCTGTATATTGACAGAAGACAATATAGTGCAAAGGCTTTCCATAGGGATACATTTTTGAATGGAAGTTTAATGCCGCTGGTATGACTCTTCAGCTCTGTCGCAGAGCCAACTTAAGAGGTTGTGTGTATACTCTCCCATTCCCTGTAAACATGATCTATTGATATATTGTAAAGAAGATATATCTGTATCTAAGACTAAATCACCTATAAAGTGCTTTAATTGCCACATTCATCTTTACAATACCAATCGTTGATTGGGCACTCAGCGAAACTTAGTAGAATGATTAATCTTTACATTTTTCCCATGCCTTTATTATTGACTT
Source organism: Pseudorca crassidens (assembly GCF_039906515.1). Lineage (NCBI taxonomy): Eukaryota > Metazoa > Chordata > Mammalia > Artiodactyla > Delphinidae > Pseudorca > Pseudorca crassidens. Next base: position 66,461,925 of record NC_090312.1, read on the forward strand.
GTGGAAAGGTTACTTTTAAAACCAGACTTACTCATCCAAACAAGTGCCATTCTTGGTGTTTAACTGCTATGACTTATGTATATTGGCCAAGTATGCAACTTTTTTTTTTCCCCCCAAGGGAACTCATTGAAAGGATACCCATACAGCTAGTTGACCAAATGTGACTTCCTGCCCAGGTCCATAATCAAACTCTTCTTACAGTTCTGTATGAACATTAGGTGTCAGCACAGTGCAATCTACTGCAATTATCCCCAGCATGCTATTTCCTAAATCAGTATAAAGTCATTGAAATTTATTTTTGCTTTCTTGATAAATAACCATCTCCAATATGGTTGGAGATATTTCTCATCCTTCATTTTCCTCTTTTAGATTTTACAGTGCCAGCTATTATGTCAGAGGCAGAGTCATATTACAGGGGGCTAATTTTCTTTTACTTAGAGATACATTTGGTCTATTTACATCAAAGAATAATGGGAATGATAGCGAAGGCAAGGGAAGCTATTTCTTTAGCTGCAATGATACGCTTTTTGTGATTCATTAAAATATTTTTTGTTAGGTATACATTAAGTATATGTATTACAATATTCTTTTATTTTAAACATCTTTATTGGAGTATAATTGCTTTACAATGGTGTGTTAGTTTCTGCTTTATAAAAAAGTGAATCAGTTATACATATACATATGTTCCCATATCTCTTCCTTCTTGTATCTCCCTCCCTCCCACCCTCCCTATCCCACCCCTCTAGGTGGTCACAAAGCACCGAGCTGATCTCCCTGTGCTATGCGCCTGCTTCCCACTAGCTATCTATTTTATGTTTGGTAGTGTCTATATGTCCATGCCACTCTCTTACTTTGTCTCAGCTTACCCTTCCCCCTCCCCATACCCTCAAGTCCCTTCTCTAGTAGGTCTGTGTCTTTATTCCCATCTTACCCCTAGGTTCTTCATGACCTTTTTTTTTTCTTAGATTCCACATATATGTGTTAGCATACGGTATTTGTTTTTCTCTTTCTGACTTACTTCACTCTGTATGACAGACTCTAGGTCCATCCACCTCACTACAAATATCTCAACTTCATTTCTTTTATGGCTGAGTAATATTCCACTGTATATATGTGCCACATCTTCTTTATCCATTCATCCGATGATGGACACTTAGGTTGTTTCCATGTCCTGGCTATTGTAAATAGAGCTGCAATGAACATTTTGGTACATGACTTTTTTTGAATTATGGTTTTCTCAGGGCATATGCCCAGTGGTGGGATTGCTGGGTCATATAGTAGTTCTATTTTTAGTTTTTTAAGGAACCTCCATACTGTTCTCCATGGTGTCTGTAACAATTTACATTCCCACAAACAGTGCAGGAGTGTTCCCTTTTCTCCACACCCTCTCCACCCTCAGAATGGGAGAAAATATTTGCAAATGAAGCAACTGACAAAGGATTAATCTCCAAGATTTACAAGCAGCTCAATAACAAAAAAACAAACAACCCAATCCCAAAATGGGCAGAAGACCTAAACAGACATTTCTCCAAAGAAGATATACTGATTGCCAACAAACACATGAAAGAATGCTCAACATCACTAATCATTAGAGAAATGCAAATCAAAACTACAATGAGATATCATCTCACACCGGTCAGAATGGCCATCATCAAAAAATCTAGATACAATATTCCTTTTTTTTTTTTTTTTTTTGCGGTACGCAGGCCTCTCACTGTTGCGGCCTCTCTCGTTGCAGAGCACAGGCTCTGGACGTGCAGGCTCAGCAGCCATGGCTCACGGGCCCAGCCGCTCCGCGGCATGTGGGATCTTCCCAGACCGGGGCATGAACCCGTGTCCCCTGCATCGGCAGGCAGACTCTCAACCACTGCGCCACCAGGGAAGCCCTATTACCTTATATTTTTAATTTATTTTTGTAGCATACCATTTTGATTCCCTTCTCAGTTCCTTTTGTGAATATTTTTGAGTTATAGTCTTGTGGTTACCTTTGGGATTATAATTAGCATCTTAAATTTATAACAACCTACTTTGAAATTTGTTACCTACTTTGAAATTATACCAACTTAGCTTTAATAGTACACAAACCCATCTCCATTCCTCCCCCTCTACATTGTTATTTTCACAATTACATTATTATATGCTGTGTGCCTATTAAAAATAGGTTTATAATTATTGTTTTAGGCATTTGTCTTTTAAATTATAAAAGAAACAAAAAGTTACAAACAAAAAATACAATAATATTGGTTTTTATATTTACACATTTAGTTACTTTTAACTGTATTTTTTATTGTTTCATATGGCTGTAAGTTATCGTCTAGCGTCCTTTCATTTCAGGCTGACAAATTCTCTTTAGCATGTTTGTAGGATAGGTGTACTTGCAATGATCAGCCTCAGCTATTGTTTTTCTGGGAGTGTTTTAATTTTTCCTTCATTTTCAAGGGCAATTATACCAGATATAAAATTCTTGGTTAACAGGATTTTTTTTTTTTCAGTGCTTGAAATATATTATTCTGCTGCCTTCTGGCTTCCACTGATTCTAATGAGAAATGAAATGTTAACCTTAAAGATTCCCTTTTATGTGGTGATTTGCTTTTCTTATGAGGCTTTCAAGATTCTTTCTTTGTCTTTGTTTTTTAATCATCTGATTATAATGTGTCTGTGGATCTCTGTTAGATTATCCTACTTGGAATTTGTTGAGCTTCTTGGATGTTTAGTTCTGTATCTTTCATCAACTTTGGGAAGCTTTTGGACATTATTTTTTCAAATATTCTTTCTGTCTCATTCTCTTTCCTTTTCTTCTGGAACTCTCACTATGCGTATGTTCGTATACTTGATGGTGTCCCACAAGTGTCTTGGGCTCTTTTCAATTTTCTTCATTCTTTTTTTCTGACACTTCAGACTAGATGACTTTAATTGACCTAACTTTAAGTTTGCTGGTTCTTTCTTCTGCTTGCTTGAATTTGTTTTTGAAATCCTATAATAAATTTTTCGTTTAAGTTACTGTGTTTTTGAGGTTCAAATTTTCTTTTTGGTTCTATTTTATAATTTCTATCTTCTTACTGATACTCTCTTTTTGTTAAGATATTGTTCCCCTGCCTTCCTGTAACTTTTTTGCCCATGGTTTCCTTTACCTATTTTAGCATATTTAAGACAATTGATTTAAAGGCTTTGTTGAGTAAATCCAATGCCTGTGTTTCCTCAGGGACAGTCTCTGTTAAATTCTTTTATTTTTCCCCTGTGAATGGGTCACATGTTCTTGTTTATTGGAATATCTCACAAGGTACTGTTGAAAACTGGGCATTTTAAATATTGTGATATGGAAACTCTGGAAATCAGATTCTACATTTTTCCAGGATTTTTAATTTATGCTCTATGTAGGGTTGCAGTTGTTTGTTTAGTAAGTTTTCTAAACTTTTTCAGTAAACATTATATTTTTTATCGTATATGGTCTCTGAAGTCTTTTTAAGCTTAGTGATTAGCTATTGGTTTGACAGAGATTTCTTTAAATGCCTTGATTCAAAAAACAAACAAAAACAAAAGAAAAATTTAAAGTCCTCCTTGTTGACATACTCCCGTCACACATAGCCAGGCAATTTTAAACTTTGCCTTAGTTTCACTTTTTTTTGGTCCTTTTCCAGATTTACTGAGACACTACTGGGCTCTTGATTTTATTCCATCAGTCTATGTGTCTGTCTTTATGCTCATACTGTACTGTTTTCATTACTATAGTTTTGTAATAAAGTTTGAAGTATGATGACTCCATTTTTGTACTTCTTTCTCAGGACTGCTTTGACTATTTGAGATCTTTTATGATTCCATACGCATTTTAGAATTTTTTTTCTATTTCTGGGAAAAACGCCATTGAAATGTTAATAGACATTACAATGAATCTATAGAAAACTTTGGGTAGTAAAGACACTTTAACGATATTAATTATCCCATCTATGAACATAGAATACCTTTCCATTTACTTGCGTCTTCTTCAATTTTATTTTCAAAGAAGAAAGTTTTACTGTACAGATCCTTTACCTCCTTGATTAAATTTATTTCTAACTATTTTGTTATTTTTGATGCTAATAAATGTAAATTGCCTTCTTTATTTTTCACATAATTTGTTATTAGTGTATAGAAACAAATAATTTTTTAATGTTGATTTTGCAACTTTACTGAATTCATTTATTAGTTTTAGCAGTTTTTTTTTTTGTGTGTGTGGAGTCTTTAGGGTTTTCTATATATAAGATCATATAGTCTGTGAAGAGAGACAATTTTACTTCTTCCTTTCTGATTTGGATGCCTTTTATCTCTTTTCTCTGCCAGACTGCCCTGGCAAAGACTTCCAGTACTGTGTTGAATAGGAGTGGTGAAAGTGGGCACACTTATTATGTTCCTAATCTTAGAGGGAAAGCTTTCAAGTTTTCACTGCTGAGTATGATGTTAGCTATGGTCTTGTCATATTGTCATAGTGCACTGAGTTGAGTTACGTTCCTCCTATATCCAATTTGTTGAGAGTTTTTAATTATTAAATGATACTGAAATTTGTCAAATGCTTTTTTTGCATCTATTAAGATAATCATATAATTTTTATTCTTCATTCTATTTATGTGGGTAACACATTTATCGATTTGCATATGTTGAACCATCCTTACATCCCAGGACAATCCCACTTGATCATGGTGTATGATCCTTTTAATGTGCTATTGAATTTGGTCTGCTAGTATTTTGTTGAGAATTTTTTGCATCTATATTCTTCAGGGATATAGGCCTATAGTTTTCTTTTCTTGTAGTGTCCTTTTCTGGTTTTGGTATCAGGGTAATCCTGTCCTTATAAAAGTGTTTGGGAATGTTTCCTTTTCTTCATTTTTGGGGGAAGAGTTTGAGAAGGATTGGTATTAAGTCTTTTAAAAATGTTTGGTAGAGTTCACCAATGAAACCATCTGGTCCTGTCCTTTCTTTTTTGGGAGGCTTTGATTACTCATTTAATTTCCTTACTCATTACTGGTCTGTTTCTTCTTGATTAAGTCTTGGTAGGTTGTACGTTTCTAGAATTTTATCCATTTTTTTTTTTAGGTTACCCAATTTGTTGGTGTATATTGTTCATAGTATTCTGTTATGATCATTCGTTTTTCTGGGGTAACAGCTGTAATGTCTCCTTTTCATTTCTGGTTTTATTTATCTGAGCCTTCTTTTTTTTTTCTTTGTTAGTCTAGCTGACAATTTTGTTTATCTTTTGAAAAAACAGCTCTTATTTTCTATTGTTTTTCTGTTCTCTATTTCTTTTATATTTGCTCTTATCTTTGTTATTTCTTCCTTCCACTAACAAGGGGCTTTATTTGTTCTTTTCGTAGTTCCTTGACACGTAAAATTAGGTTTTCCATTTGAGATATTTCTTTTTTTTCTTAATGTGGGTGCTTATTGCTCTAACCTTCCCCCTTAGAACAGCTTTTGCTGCATCCCATAGATTTTGGTATGCTGTGTTTCCACTTCTTTTTAATTTTCTTTTTGATTTATTCTTTGATCCATTTATTGTTCAGTAGTATGTTGTTTAATTTCACATTTTCTGAAATTTCCAGCTTTCCTCCTGCTATTGATTACTATTTTCTTACCATTGTGGTCAGCAAAGATAACTGGTATGAGTTCAATTGCACCCACTCCCCAGTCATGCAGCACACCTCAGTGTTTTTGATGAGGTGAGAAAGAAATGGGTCTCTTGCAAGTGCTTCACATGGCTGGGAAGCCACGTGCTCACTCATATGCACTTGCCCTCCCACATGGGAGATATCATGGGCCTGAGGGAACTTCTCTTGGCTCTAGGCTGTGCCACCTTGGGAAGGGGTAACACAGGTAGAGTGAAACTGTTCTTTAGCCTCTTCATTGCATCTAATCTGGGATTTTTTTTTTTGCTTTAATGGTGTGCTGGAATGCTTCTGCTGGACTGCTGGACTTCTACAAAGGTACTCTCACACACAGGTGATTGTCAAAATCAGTGCCACTGGGGGAAAGATGGTAGACAACTCATATTTATCCATTTGATCCTTCATTTCTTGTTTTCAGTGACCCTAAAGATCGGCCAGAAGTAGAAGCATATGCTCTTCTCAGGTGTTTTCTGAGCAGCATCCTGCTCTGTGCATGCATGTGGCTTTCTAGATTCCCCAGAATATGTGGAAGATTTTAAAGTCCTTATACCTCAAAATATATTCTCCAGATTTTCCATCCAAGCTTTCAGCATGTCTATTGTTTTCCACAACTATTATATTATTCCCCAAGCAACCTGTTCACTTGCCTTTTAGTGTTTTTGATGAACATGCTCCACACAGGCACTTCTCTGCACTTAGCTCTGAGTTAGGTGAAACCAAGGTTAAACCCTTGCATCAGTCCTTCAGGGAACCCACAGATGGGTCAAAACAAAGTTCCTTGGGAACAAGGTCCATTCTGCTCCTTCTAGAGCCAGGTACTCACAGGAGGAACATGGGCTGCAGTTTTTAGGACTGCCAATATCCTAGAGAGTAGGGTGGAACAAAGGTAAGTCAAAATGCCAAAAACTTCTCCTATCATGTTTCAGTGGCCTTTCTCCTGCTAAACATTCATTTGTTTGCTTTAAATATTTGACTATCTTCCAGAGTTTCTATAAGATTGTGTCTGACAGATTTGCCAGTTTTTCAGTGTTTCAGGTCAGTGACAGACCCCTGGAATTCTCTGCTGTGCAGTTTTTGCTGACCTCACTCTTGCTGTGCTTTATACTCTGTCTTTTAAGCATTTTCTATTTATATTTGTCAAGGTCAGGCAATCTAGAAATCTCTAAACTTGAATTAATATAAAAAGTCTGGAGGTGGAATCCCTGGGTCACCTTGCAAAAGCAAACACAAAACTATTATAGAATTTTCTTCTGTGCATTCTCCACTCTAGCTGCACAGGATTACTCTACATAAAGCCCCACTGAAGAGCAACACACACTTGAAACTAAATAATAAACACATGAAAGGAAATCCACCATAAATAAGATTTAGAAGACTCAGCTACAACAAGATTAGACAATCATGATCTTCAAAAAACAGAAATATTGTTTGAATATCTTTTAAAATTTGGTTTATATGGTTATACTAATTATACAGAGAGAGATGATTGATAGGACTCTGGAGACTCCGCAAGTCATACTCATGTGAGGTTTTAAGTGAAGCTAAATAATATTAAATAGCAGTAGAAACAAAGTGTAGACAAACATTGGAGAGGTCTGAGACTGCCCAGTGCAGCTCCCAGAATCCTTTCTCAGTCACACAGGGGACAGTAGGATACATTGTTGACTGCTCGTCATTGCATTGCTTAAATGCTTTCACTGCTGCTCACTTACAATAACCGAGAAGTCATTTCCAAAGACCAAATGTGGGTACGGTTGGAGCTGCTGGCATTTCTGTCACTTGAGCATCATTGAGGTTGTAGGACCCCAAAAGTATCCACTGGGTAATGGCCCTTTGAAACTCTAAGCTAGACTCCTGTTGTTCAGAGCCTCATTCAAATTCAGCCTTTTTTTCCTGGTAACTTTGTTAGTGGGGGCTAATATTATAAAACAAAACAAACCAATTAATTTTTGTTTCAATTTCTGAGCTGACAGAAACAATAGCTTATTTTTTGTTGTTTGAAGAATATTGCTAACGTCACTGCCCAAGTAATTCCTATGAATGTTACCAGGTATTCTTGAACCTCTATTTTAGCTGGTTAATTAGCCAGTCCCTGGTAGTGACATGATTAATCAAAATTTCTAATTGTCTTAACTTGATCTTCGATTGAGATCAACATTGTATCATCAATATATGTAATGCATAACAGTACATTTCAACTGAATCAAATCAAAGCCTCTTTGCAACCGGTTGTGCAAGTAACAAGAGGATGTAAATAACCCTGTGGAAGCTCAGTAAACGTGTATCAGATTCTGTCCAAAAGAAATGCACAATGATTTTGACTTTCATCTGTAATTGAAACTTAAAAAGAAACCATTACGTAAATCAATCGATCAACTACAGGATACCAATCCTCCTTAGTTTGTTGCAAGGTTGAAGTGTTAACTCCCTATCAGCATGGCCGACGCTGTTGGAGGAACCATTTTATCCAGTCCTCCATAGTCGACAATTAACCTCCAGCATTCACCAACTTTTCTTACAAGCCATAATGGATTACTAAAAACGGTATTTTGTGGATGACAATATACTTGTTTTACCATATCCTTAACCAAATCAGGAATTTATTGGTGACCAACAGGTATGCTATGTTGCTGTAAATTAACTTCTTGAGTGGGGGAGTTAAGTGTAAGGATTTGCATTTAGCATGCCCAATTAAAATAGGACTTAGAGCAGATTTTTACAACATCCCTTTCCGCATTTGTCTGAGTAAGGGAAGAACTTCACCTCCCTCCCATTCAACATGTCACCTACATTCCAATAACAATAAAACATTCTGGTAGCGTTGATACACATAATAAATGACTTCTGTTCATAAATTTCTACTTTAAGCCATAGGTTCAATTTTAAGTTATTGATAATGTATCACATCTCCATAACTTAATTATGTTGCCCTTTTACTTTATATTATCAGGTTTAGATTATGACAATATGTTATAAGCCAGTGTAGAAGAATTCCAATAAAATTTCTTCATCATGTCTGTGACATTTCACCTACATACCAGTGCAAATGGCCTCAGATACCCTGCTATGGACAGCACCACCATCCTCACGCTGGGACCAACCTGATATCCTGCTATATCTTCTTTAACTCACATTGTTGTTGTTGTTGTTGTTTAACATCTTTACTGGAGTATAATTGCTTTACAATGGTGTGTTAGTTTCTGCTTTATAACAAAGTGAATCAGCTATATGTATACATATATCCCCATACCTCCTGTTTTAATAAGTGCTGGTTATGAGGATACATCTTTTTCTCTTTCTTTCTTTCTTTCTTTCTTTCTTTCTTTTTTTTGTATCACCATAAGATTTTAAAAATTCATCATGGTTAAGATAAATTGAAAAAATCTCTATAATTTTTGAAGTTAGTGGAGCAGTTGGACCTCATAATCTCTCTAGCAATCTATTAAAATTTTAGTACTTATTCCATCTATCACTTCATTTTTCATGACTTTTTAAATTAAAATTCGGAACCATTCCACCCTGTTTAATTATCCTGAGATTTTTTTCATCGCTTTTAATCTTAATGTTCCTTTTGTCCCCTGAATATTCCTAATCTTTTTTCCCATCACTTAACCCTTTAAAAAGAGTTGAGCCAGTAGGTCTGTGATAGCATTATTCATGGGCTTTTCCTTCCAACAGGAGGGTCACATAAGAATCTCAAGCATTTAAGCCCCATTTATCACATCAGTCATTTCTTGGGTCTAAGGCCTAAAACTGGAGCATACTTTATCATTATATAATCAATTTGAAAGTGCTTTCATTTTCAACATTTCAGCACCCTCAGGATTATACAATTTTGTATAGAATGGTGGAGTTGGACTATTCCCTCTCTCCAAGTATTTTTGCATAACCCTCAACAGATTAGAAGATTCACATTTCTGTGAAAAGTATACTGCATGAACCTTTGGAATGATCCCACCATTAGGGTACCTCTTAATCCCCACCCTCCCCTTCACCACACCCAAAGCCTATGTAGTCTTTTTAGTGTTTATCAGTTACTCAGGCTAACATTCTGATCAAAAGAAATATTTGTACTACTCCCTGCTTTCATCATGTCCATTCTCATTACAGACAGAGTCAATGGTGGTAACTTGGCATATGAGAAGCCTCGTGTTTTTTCTTCGTTAGTCTCACTTTTGCCAGAGCAGCCAAAAGCAGCCAAGGCACAGAATTCCTGGCTGGCTTCCCTTCTGTCTGAATTTCTCTTTTCATCCATTTAGGTATTTCCCTCAGCTCCAGATCTACCCACTTCCAAGCTGATATGTTTATCCTGCTGTCAGTGGTCAAACGTAGGCTAGCCTGGGGGAGCTAGTCTGGCATCAGAGTCCTTCATCCCCTATTCCTTTATCTTTCTTTCTTCCAAACAAAGCCTTCTCCATTCTTTAATTATAGAACCAAGGGCCACTTCACATAACCTGCTCAGAGGGCTAGCTGCGGCAATTACACAGCATCAGATAATTGAAAGAACTCATGCAACTCCATAGGATACACTCATAAAGCTTCAGTAAAAATGAAAGATATGACACAGCAGAAGATAAAAAGCATAGACAAACATGAGAAAGAAATGGAGATTTCTAGACACAGCTTCCAGACTCTTTTCTCAGACACAGGACATGCTTCATCTGTGGATCATATGACCACCAAGATAAGTGTGGGAAACCATGATTCAGCAGAGCCAAGCTGTATAAGGTCACTGGATGAGTCTTTTACACTCCACTGGTCATGGAGCTAAAACCAAACTGGTTTTAAACAGGTGAAATAGATACAAGCCATTAATCTATACATTTTCAATAAACGAAGTGGACAAACTGGGACAGAGTATCTCCAGTGAAACTGTGGACTCTACACAACACATTATAAATTACAAGCTAGTAGATGTTATATTTATCTTGGTCAAGGGTCAGTTTTGTGGCATCCGTGGACCAATGGATAGAGATACCACAGATCAGCCTTTATTGTTTTCCATAACTTTCAAAAGTTGTGTGTCAAAGAATTTCTAGTGCTAGTATATCAAAAAATAGAAAAGTATAAACTTTTAGGCTTCTGAATCATGTACTGTTTAGAAATCATATTAAACTCCTATTATAGACTACAGGTGTACCATTTTAAAATATATACCTATATCCTGTATTGATGGTTTCAAAACAAATAATTCGATTAACTAGATACTACTAGAAACCCTTTTGGTGATTGTCTTGTAGAGTCAAAATCATTCCTTATGTGCTAAGCCATTTAAGTGACAGAGAAAACATAAGTAGACACAACTATAAAATGCCTTGAGATGAAAATATATATTCCTTAATCACTTAAAAAAATACAAATGTCAAAGCTGAAAAGAAACAAACAAAAAAGAAATGAGCTATCAAGGCATGCAAAGACACGGAGGAAACGTAAATGCATATCACTAAGGAAAACAAGCCACTCTAAAAGGGCTACCTACTGTATGATTTCAAATATGACATTCTGGGAAAAAAAAACTATAAAGAGAGTAAAATGATCAGCAGTTGCCAGGATTTGTGGGAGGCAGAAATGAGTAGACAGAGAGGACAGACGATTTTCAGGGAAGTGAAATAATAGTATATGATGCTATTTTGGTGGACACATATTATTATACACTTGTTCAAACCCATATATTATACAACACCAAGAATGAACCCTAATATAAACTGTGGAGTTTGGGAATAATGATGTTTCAGTGTAGGTTCATCAACTGTAACAAATGTACCACTCTAGTGGAGGGAAGGTTGTGCATGTATGGAAACAAGAGGTATATAGGAACTCTCTGTACTTTTATGTGAACCTAAAACTGCTCTAAAAAATAAAGTCTATAAAAAAAAAAAGATAGATGGAAAACGATACACCAGACACATTATAACTATAAGTAGACTGTTATTACCAGAGAAAATAAGGATACTAGGATCTTTATTTAGGGTAAAGAATTTACTACATTTTATAAAAAGAAAGTTTATCAGATAGCTATATCAATTATGGACTTTAATCTACGTTTCCAGCCCCTAGAGGCTGCCTATATTCCTTGCCTCATAATCCCCTTTCTCCATCTTCCAAACCAGCAATGTTGCATCTCTCTGATGCTCCATCTCTCTCTCTTTCTATTAAAAAAAGTTAGGGGGCTTCCCTGGTGGCACAGTGGTTGAGAATCTGCCTGCCAATGCAGGGGACACGGGTTCGAGCCCTGGTCTGGGAAGATCCCACGTGCCGCGGAGCAACTAGGCCTGTGAGCCACAATTACTGAGCCTGCGCATCTGGAGCCTGTGCTCCGCAACGAGAGGCCGCGATGGTGAGAGGCCCGCTCGCTGCAATGAAGAGTGGCTCCCGCTTGCCACAACTAGAGAAAGCCCTCGCACAGAAACGAAGACCCAACACAGCCATAAATAAATAAATTTTAAAAACAAAGAAAAAGAAATAATTAATTCTTAATAAAAAAAAAGTTAGGAAAACAGAGAAAGACAAATATCATATGATCCCACTTATATGTGGAATCTAAAAAAAGTGGTACAAATGAACTTATTTACAAAACATAAATAGAGTAACTGATGTAGAAAACAAACTTATGGTTACCGGGGGGAAAGAGAGGGAGGGATAAATTGGGGGGACTGGGATTGACATATACACACTACTATAAATAAGATAGATAACTAATAAGCACCTACTGTATAGCACAGGGAACTCTACTCAATACTCTGTAATGACATATATGTGAAAAGAATCTTAAAAAGAGTGGATATCTGTATATGTATAACTGATTCAATTTGCTGTACAGCAGAAACTAACACAACATTGTAAATCGATTATACTCCAATAATTGTATTTTTTTTAAGTTAGGAAAAGGTAGTTAAAGTTCTCTGTTCTTAAAATCTCCTATCAGTAGGTCAGGTCCAGCTGCATAATCCAGGATGGTCTTTCCATCCTAAGGTCCTTAACCTTTACCATATCCACAAAGTCCCTTTTGCTATGTAAGGTAAGACATTCACAGGTTCTAAGGATTAAAATGTGAGAGTCTTTGGGGGGCATTATTCAGCTTATTACACCTTCCAAGTTCAAGTTGTTGGTCAAATTAATCTCCTTGTGACTGTACAACTGAAGATCTTGATTTTTGCTGGCTACTGACTGAAGACGGCCCTCAGGTCCTAGAGGCCATCTGTAGTTCCTTGTCATTTGGGCTTCTCCAGAGTAACCACTGAAGGAGAATCTCCTGCTCCAGTCTGCTATGTCACAGTCTTACATAACATAACATAATCACGTGAGTGATGTCTCATTACCTTTGCCATATCCTATTGGTTACAAGTAAGTCACAGGGATGCACCTCACTCAAAGGGAGGCAGTTACACAAAGCTGTGGACACCAGGAATAGGAAAACCTTTGGAGCTAAACCTTTAGGGTCTGTCTCCTCACTAGTAATTGCACTTCTTAATATACTCTGAGAAACTCTCACAGGAGGTGTGTTAATTGAAGTATTACTTGTAATAGTGAAAAACTTGAAATAACCCAAATGCCCATTATCAGGAGAATGGAACAATAAATTGTGGTACATTCAAATAATGAAATACCAAACAGTAGTTAAAATGAATGAACTAGAGCCTCATGTATCAACACAGAGAAATCCCCAAAGTGTATTTTTAATTCAAAAAATATAAATTGTACCAAAAATCATATTGTACCACTTACTTAAAGCTAAAAACAAGAAAAATGATATAATGTTTTTATTAATAAAATCTGTGCATAAAATTTCTAGAAAATGTTCAAGGGAATGTTAAATGCCAAATTCAGAATAGTGGCTATTTCTGAAGGGGGAGAGTGAGTTATAGAATTAGGGAGAGAAATACAACTGATCTTAACTGTGCCTTGTGCTATTTATTTATTTTAAAAAACTCAAAATAAAATGAAGCCAAACGGTAAAATTTGACAAAGGTGACTGTGAGGTGCAAAGATATTCAACATTTTCTACTGTTTTTTGTATATACCTGAAATATTTTAGGAAAAATAGAATACAGATGCATTGAAACAGCAATATTTAGTATTTAAAACAAGGACTCTGGTTCAATCCCAACTCCTCCACTTACTAGCTATAACCCTGGGGCAAGTTACTTTACCAACATGTGCCTCAGTTTCCTTTGAATTGGTTACTGAGAGCATCTGCCTCATAGGATTGTGATGAGGACAAAAAAAAATGAGTTAATACATTTAAAGCACCTAAAATTGTGCTTGGCAATGGTGGTAGTTTATATTATGTGTCAACTTGGCTAGGCTATGGTGCCTAGTTGTTTGGTCAAATACTAGTCTAGATGTTGCTGTGAAGGTATTTGTGGATGGGATTAACATGTGCAATCACTAGACTTTAAAACAGATTGACCTCCATAGTGTAAGTGAACCTTTCCAATTAGTTAAAGGCCTTAAAAACAAAGACAGAGGTTTTCCAAAGAAAAAGGAATTTTATCTTAAGGCTGCAGCATAAAATTCCTGCCCGAGTTCCCAGTTTTCTGTCCTGCCTCGCAGATTTTGGATTCTAGACTGCACCAGTAACTCTTACATGAATTCCCAGCCTGCCGGTCTGCCTTATGGATTTCAGACTCACCAGCTTCCACAAGCATGTGAGCCAATCCCTTAAAATAAATCTCTCTCTCTCTTTCTCTGTCTCTCTCAGGGGAGGGGAGAGAGAAATATATATATATCGCATTGGTTCTGTTTCTCTGTAGAACCTTGACTAGTAAAGCAGCTTGGTAACCAGATGTTCTCTGTTATCCTCTTGGTCCGTATTAGCACAATGTAATGGATAATATGAACTATTTATTTATTTATTTAACTTCTTTATTGGGGTATAATTGCTTTACAATGGTGTGTTAGTTTCTGCTTTATAACAAAGTGAATCAGTTATACATATACATATGTTCCAATATGAAGTATTTAAATGGTTTGGGGGTAATTTAATCTCCAGATTTTCTTTCCTGTTTTTATTGGATGTGGCCCTTACTGTGTTACCTTTACAAAATTTTCTGTGGTTTGAAACTGGGTGTTCTCTAGAAAACATATAGGATATGTTTTCCTATGCACAGAGAGGTTGGAATTTCAGTTTGAGTTACTGCAGTTAAGATGAAGAATTAATGAAATATTTAAAATATGATGTTAGTTAAATTAATATGTGTGATGTAAAATGCATTCTTGACAAAGTCACAGAAACTTACGGAAAGATGTAAAGATGCACTTTGTGGCCGCTAGAGGGCATGCGACATCTGCCACATTTTTTTTTTTTTTAAACCAAGGACTTTTGATTGCAGAAGTAGTCACATTTTGTCTAAGAAATAAGGAAATGGAGTCTAATTTATACTTAAACCATCATCATTGAAATATAAATACTTAAGCTTAATTAAAAGTGAGTTCATTCACTTAAAAGTCACTTTTCTGCGAATTTTCAATACATAGGAGTTTTCTTCCCCCAACATAAGATTTTTAAATATAGCAATGTATTTGACTCTGAATCAATGAGTAAATAAGTAAAACTAAATTGTAAGTTTCTTGAAGATAGAAATAGCCCCCACTTATCCTTGAATCCTAATATATTTTTTGACTGTTACATTTATGAGCATAGATTTTTTTAATTTTAAAATTCAGATTTATATTAAAGCCAACATTAGGTACTTTAACAGGTATATAGTGCAATTCCATAGGTATCACTTTGCTAGATATAAGGTGATAGTATCAGTCAAATCATATTCTCTAGGAATTCAGGGCCAGGTGACAGCCTGTGGTGTGTCAGAGGTAAGGTCTACCTGCCTAAGGCATCTCCTCCATCTGCCTGTTGCTTGTTGGGGAATCCTCTTAGGATCTTCTGCTGATTAAGCCTCAGGCCCATTTCTTCTTTCAAGCATTGGATACTTTGCCCCCATATTCTGTCTTCTCCAAACCCCAAAGGATTGAACTTATTTTCCTTTTCACAGACTATTACCTACTCCATTCCATGAAAATGTTACCTATGACAGACCTAAACGCCATTCCCTGATCTACTGTTTTCCCCAAACCATCTCTTTTCTTTTTAAAAATTTTCATTTAATCTCAGAGAAACCTTGAGCTTTTCTGCTTTAGACACTGACACTTACAGACTAGGTCTGATGTGATTTCATGCCTCATACATTGTACATGTAGAGTCACAACAATTATTTCTTTTGTTTCATTAGGTCAAAGAGTTATGAAGACCTGTAAATATGTCCTTTGAAAATTATTTGTATTCATTCCTTTTCCTCTCTCTTTACTGCCAACTCTTTGTTCAATCTCTCATGGCCTTGCATCTGAATTATTATAACACTTTCTTAATTGGTATCTCTTATTTTGTTTCCCTTTTTGAACATCCTTCTATAAAACTACCAGATCAATCTTGTTTAAATAATGATTTCATTATGATACTCTCAAGCAAATACATCCATAGTGATTTTTTACCACCACACAAATGTGAAAATCCTCTAATATGTAAGCTCTCCCAGAATATCATCCCATCCAATATATCAGAACTCATTTCCCTGACTCCCCAATATGCATCCTTACCTAATGAGTCAAGCCTTTTTGTCACGACAAAAAAGGTGACTTTCATATCGTAGCAAGTTTAGACTTTCTAATGTTCGCATATTTCAACGTTTAGCTTCTCTAAAGCAGACAATATTTTATTAGCTTTGTATTTTCAATGCTTTCCATAAAGGCAGCTCCTAGAAGAAGGACAATCATTGTTGATTGAATGTATAAACCTGTAAAATGGCATCCAGGCTTTTGGATACAATGTTCTCTATATGTATCTATTATGTTCATCCAGTCTAATGTGTCATTTAAGGCCAGCATTTCCCTATTGATTTTCTGTCTGGATGATGGATGTCCATGGATGTAAGTGGGCTATTATTTTAAGTTGATGATCTCTTATGTTCAAATACATTCTAACAACCCTGCATTTTTACTCTCCCCACCGTGTTTAACATTTTTGACATCATGTTTTACATATTTTTGTTTCGTGTATCCCTTAACTACCTATTGTGGATATAGATGATTTTACAACTTTTGTCTTTTAAGCTTCCTACTAGCTTTATAAGTGGTTGATCTACTACCTTTACTGTATTTTTGCCTTTATCAATGAGACTTTTCTTTCATACTTTTCATATTTCTAGATGTGGTCTCTTCTTTTCTGCTTAGAGAAGTCCCTTTGACATTTCTTGTAAAGCAGTTTAGCGGTGCTAAATTCTTTTAGTTTTGCTTGTCTGTAAAACTCTTTATCGCTCCGTCAAATCTGAACGATAGCCTTGCTGTGTACAGTATTCTTGGTTTTTTCCTTTCATTACTTTAAATACAGTTGACCCTTGAACAACATGGGTTTGAACTGCATGGGTCCACTTACATGCAGATATTTTTCAGCAAATATGTGCTATAGTACTACATGATTCACAGTTGGTCCAATTGGTAGATGTGGAGCCACAGATACAGAGGGCCAACTGTAAAGTCATATGGAGATTTTCAGCTATGTAGGGGTTGGGGCCCCTAACCCGTACACTGTTCAAGGGTCAACTGTACATCCCTTCTCTCCTGCAAAGTGCGCAACCCCACTGGCCTTCAAAGCAGAAATTCTGGGGGGTTCGTCCTCCCACTGCAGGACCTCTGGACTGGGGAACTGGATGTTGGTTTTGGACCCTTTGCCCCTTGGGGAGAACCTCTGCAATTGTGATTATCCTCAATTGCCTTTGTGGGTTTGTGGGTTGCCTACCTGGTGTGTGGGTCTTGACTGTACTATGTCTTTACCCCTCCTAACCTTTTGTGGTTCCTTCTTTATATCTTTAGTTTTGGAAAATGTTTTCTGCTAGTCTTCAGGTCGTTCTTATTGATAGTTGCTCCATAAACAGCTGTCATTTTTGTTGCTTCTGGGAGGAGGTGGGCTCAGGGCATTCCTACTCTGCCATGTTGGCCACACACCCTCAGGACTGCATTACTTTTTAGAGGCTTCAGGGCAGAATCTGTTTTTTTGATTTTTCCAGCTGATAGAGGCTGTCTGCCCTTCTTGGATAGTTAACCCCTTCCTCTTCAAAGCCAATAGTGGCCAGCTGAGTCCTTCCTGTATTGCATCACTCTGACACTGACACTTCTGGCTCCTTCCTCAGCATTGAAGGACCCTTGTAATTACATTACTTGTTTATTTTAGATAATCCATGACAACCTCCTTATCTTAAGGTTAGCTGACTAGCAAACTTAATTATATCTGCCACTTTAATGCCCCCTTGCTATGTAACATAACACAAGTTCTGGGGATTAGAACAAAGATGTATTTCAGATGAGGGCATTATTCTGCCTATCACAGTCTACCCTCTAGCACTGAAATAGTCACATCTGTCTCACATTCAAAATATATTCATCCCATTTTAATATCCTCCTGAGTCTCAACGAATTATAGCATCAACTCAAAGTTCAATACCTCATCTAAATATCATCATTTCAAAAGCCCCAGATCTTGTTATCTAAATCAGGTATGGCTAAGGCACTGGCTGTAATTCATCCTGAGTCACAATTCATCTCTAGCTGTGAACCAGTAAAACTCAAGAAAAAAGTAATTTGCATCCAAAATGAAATAGTGGGTGGGCATCAGATACTATTTTATAAACATATTATTTTAAAAGGGAGAAAACAATTTTTTAAAGTGTCACTGGTCCCAAGCAATTTTGATATCATCTGGGAGAGCTCCATTTGATTTCAAGTCTTGGAAATATTCCTTTGTGGCTTGTGGCTCCACTTTCTGGGCTCCTGATTCTGCCCTAGGAGACATATTTTCTTTCTCTTCAAAGATAGAGTATGTTTTCAGTCGATTATTTTATCAACCTGTTGGGGATGTGACAGCAAGTACTCTCTCTCTCTCTGTCCCTTTTGGCCCAAGTGGTAATTTTTCTATTAGTATAACATTATCAAGAACTTTGTGGGTCTCCCATGTATGCTATGAGAAATCACTTCATTAGAAAAGAGTGTTCTCCACAAGTTTCTCTTGGAAAACCATATCTCTACTCTTGACTTCTGCTGATATGGCCTAGGGTGCCCACAAGTCACTTTTTTTTTTTTTTTTTTGCGGTACGCAGGCCTCTCACTGTTGTGGCCTCTCCCATTGCGGAGCACAGGCTCCAGACGCGCAGGCTCAGCGGCCATGGCTCACAGGCCCAGCCACTCCGCGGCATGTGGGATCTTCCCGGACCAGGGCACGAACCCGTGTCCCCTGCATCAGTAGGCGGACTCTTAACCACTGCGCCACCAGGGAAGCCCTCACAAGTCACATTTTAATCTCTTCAAAGAGCCCTCAGTGTGACTGAATACTCTGATCTTTCAATCCTTCTGAGGCACTAGAAAAAGTTTTCAGCGACTTTTGGCTTTCTCTTAAGAGGATGCTTTCCTGAAAGAAAATCTCCTAATTTTAGCATTTTCTGCAACCTAGAAGGATGAGAATTTCCAAAATCACCAAGTCCTAGTTTCTTTTTGATTAACTGTTAACAGTTAAACTATATCTTCCCTCTTGGTTTTACTATAAGCATCATGAAGAAACCAGGCTGCACCTTTCACACTTTGCTTGGAAATCTACTCAGTAAATTATTCAAGCTTATCACTTACAAGTTCTGCTTTCCACATACCTAAAGGATACAATTCAGTTAAGCTTCCTGCCACTATATAGCCAGGATTTCCTTTTCTTCCGTTTCCAATAACTAGTTTCTCTTTTCCATCTTAGCCCTCACTGGCAGCATCTTTAATGTCTATTATTTCTATAAATAATCTGTGTCTGATGATTTGGGTATTCTCTAAGACAGAATGTTTTCTTTACGAAGATCCTCCCTTCATTCTAAGTCTTCACTAGCAGAGCTGTTAACATCCATATTTCTACTAATAATCTGTTCAAGGCAATGTAGGCTTTTTTTCAATATTTTTCTTAAAATTCTTCCTCTACCTATTTCCCAATTCCAAAGCCACTTCCACCCTTTTAGTTATTTGTTACAGCAGCATTCTACTTCCAGTTACCAAAATCTCTATCAGTCATGGTTCAATCAGACAAGTCGGATCATTAGGAGATATATATTGAAAGAATTATTGCAAAGAACTGACTTATATGATCGCTGGGGCTGGAACTCTGTGAGGACTGAAAATGTTGTCCATAGATGGAATTTATTTTTCATCATAGCAGTTTGAGCTCTACTTTTAAGGCTTCTCAACAGACTGAATCAAGCCCATCCGGATTATCTAGGATAATCTTTCCTACTTTAAAGTCAGCTGATAATGGATTTTAATCACATCCACGAATGCCTTCACAGCCACACCTAAGGTTTATGTTTTATTAACTAATTTGAAACTACAGCCTAGTCAAGCTGACACATCAAAAGATTATCATACCCCGTTATTCTAACATAATTATTATAATTTTGTCTTTAAAAATGTACCATTATAAATAATTATATTCATAATGTATATCATGTTGATATTTACTCGGTTTGTGTAAATAGGCTATCATAGGCTTTTCCCATGATACTGAATATTTTTCCTAATTAAAATAGTTAATGACTGCATAATATTTAGTCCAGTTCTTAAATCATAATTAATAATTTTCTTCCATTTTTTACCATTGGAAATTGCACCATAACTACTAATTGCATAATAATACTTTTTTCTATCTTTTGATTTTTAAAGGCATATACCTCAAAACATAATAATCAAGTCAAAGGATATGAATAAATTGATTATGTTATGAACTTACCTCATTATTACATTGGAAGAGTAATAAATTCTTCCTTACCTATCTTGAAAGGTATAGTCAGATTATGTTAAAATGTTTAATAAATTGTAAAGACCTATACAAAAATGAATGGTTTATTGTTATTATAATACATTGTGATATAAAATGGAAACTGTCTAAATTAGGGTTCAGTAGACAGTAGACTTATAGACTTTGTGGGACACATATGATCTCTGTTACAACTACACAGCTTTGCCACTGTATTGAGAAAGCAGCCATAGTTAATGTGTAAACAAATAGCTACGCTCCAATAAAACTTTATTTAAAAAAAGTAGGCAAGGAGCCAGATTTGACCTATGGGCTATAGTTTGCAAAACTCTGGTCTAATTTATTGACTACTCATTTGATCAAAAATCAATATAATTTGAAAATATTTATAATTTGACTAAATCACATTTCATCCTTTGAACCTTTTAAAAAATTATATTGTTGCTGATGTAAAGCCCCTATCCTTGTAATTGTGGCACCTTATTAGATAGAAGACAGAGATCAATCTGGCCTGCAGATCATGATGCCCACTGTGTCCCAACAAGTATTTTATATACTGACATTTTTTGGTATCCTAATTCTGCTCCCTTCTAAGACCATGACCATCATTAACAACTGATGTTCTGAAGTTTGCTTTTCTGGGATTATTTCTTATTTTTGAACTTCCAAAATATTTACATCATCAATTAATTCATTGGATTACAGAAATTTCAAATATTTCAGTTTCTTTTATCTGCCATAATTGTGTGACATTCTTTGAAGTTTCATCTATCTGAGGGATAATTTTGTTTTAGTTTGCTTTTTTCTTGTGGCATAAAATACTATAAATAAGGGTAAAATGGAGGGGGACAAGAATGGGGTCAATAATGGGGTCAATAATGGGGTCAATAATAATGGGGTCAATAATGGGGTCATCCTAGACTTTCTGTATACCAAATCAGGCCAAAAGAGTGAGAGGAAAAAAATTGTGTTTTGCACTTGGGCTCTGTTCTAGGCTCTGTTCTCATTCTATACAATCTTGTGGGCAACCTTATACATTCTGTGGCTTCCTTGAACTTCTATGTAAACCACTAACTCCCAAACTTTTATTTTAAATCAAGATCTATTTTCTGAATTCTAGCCGTGTATATCTAGCCACCTACTATTCATCTACACCTGAAAATCTTACAGCCCTAAAAAGCAACACTTCAAAATGAAGTCATCATCTCCAAATATGTTTTTCATCTGGTATTTCTTAGCTCATTAAATAGTACTTACAAGCCATGCAGTTACTGAGCTCAGAAATGCCTCCGAGCAGCCATTCTTGCCTGTTTTAATCTATAGCAATCTTCTGGGAAAAGCAAATCTGGTTATACCACTTCCCTCTTGAAAGTCTTTTGCTCTAGGATAAGGACCAAAGTATTTCACATAGCTTAAAAGTCCTAACAGAATCTACATCATGACTATCCTCCCTCTTTTCATCACCTACCACTTCTCCTTTCAGGCACAGAACTATTATTTCAAATATTCTTTCTTGTCTCATAATCTTTGCACGTATTCCTTCCTCTGCCAGGAGTAGTTCCCAATTTCTCTTCACTACCACAAACACTTTTGCCAACGTACAGCCTACACCTTTTCAGGTCTCATGCTAAATTAATGTTTTCAGTACACATGCCCTGGCCATTTAAATAGGTTAGATCTTTTGCACTATGCATCCGTAGCACACTGTACGGCTCTTTTACAACATGTAACACACTTGAGACAACTTGTTCGGTGTCATTTCCTCTACTGTATAAGTTCCTCAAGTGAAGGTTTGGTGCTCGTTCAACTAAAATAGATACTGGCTGAAGTAGATATTCAGTAAATATTTGACAATTTCTCAAAAACGTATAGAATGAATAATAAATATATATATATATATATATTTTGTGACAAATAGATGTTTCTCTGAAAAGATATTATCATTTATTATGAAGTATTGTAGCAGTCCTGTAATGAGTGAAAAGAACAAATATAGGTTACTGAGAGTAATATCAGTCAACGTATAGGTGAAATTAAAAGTATTGTACTTTGGCTCTCTTTTATTAAAGGACTCATAACAGCATAGGCAAAATAATAATCATTTTGGGGTGGTAATCATCTTCTAAACTTGTCTTTCCCCTTTCCACTAGTTTCTAATGTCTTTAATGGCTCACCTGTTTACCATTTTGTACTTAGAACTGATAAAACAATAGAAAATCAGAAAATATTTTAATGAATTATGAATGAATAAATGTGTTATCTTCCCTAAACTATATATTCCCCTATTTATATCAATATATTGAACTTTATGAACACCATTAAAAACATTATTTATGATTTCTGCATAATTAGTACTATTGCATGTGAGAACTTTTCTAACATACGGTGTATGCAGGGGTACATATTTTATGTCCCATAAAATATGCTCAGTTGCTTAGGAAAATATGTACTCTAACATCTAGAAAATATTAATTCTCATAAGTAGACATTTCTGCAAATATGACAAATGAGCCCAATGTTCTCTAAATTCTGCTTAATATTTGATTTTTAATAAAATTCTAGACATAAGCATAGTAGAATCTACTTCAAAATATTTGAAAATTCTAGTTGAGCCCACACAATATATCAATTTTCCCAGAAAATTTCTCAGTAATGATATTTCAAATTCTAAATAACACCTTTCTTCATAGGCTTAGTCAGTGAGGAAACACTAATGGGCAGACAGATGGCAACACTGTAACCGTGAATTCCTCTTGTTCAACATCTTTAATGCTTTTTGCTATTTGGAAAATAAATCTTATTTTATTTCATAATGGAACCATTTCTTTAAAATTAACTTTATTTTTCTGCTTTAGAGAACAAATAATTCCCAGGTGTTAAGGGAGAACACTGTTTATTAACTAAAAGATCTAAAACTGTCAAAATTGAAGGGAGAAAAGAGATTGACAACATGCTTATAGGACTCTTTAGTTAACTGGGATTTTAGCAACAACCTGGTCTCTAAGAGATTCTGTTAGTGGTCTTTATTAATCCTCTTTATGGCAGTTATTATAAAAGTTTTAAATAATTCTTTATGATGTCATAGTGGAGATTGCAAGTAAGGAACTCTAGAAGAGTCCATGTCATCATCTCAAGAATTAACATATACAAGACATCTTGATGCCTGGTGCCCATTTCAACACCTAATATCTACTGTTTCTCTCAGTGGATAGACGACAAAACTATGCTAAGAAGAAACTGGTTCATCCAAATCACTGTGCAATAATTATTCATATCATGTTAAGTTTTCCTATATGCCTTGTAAAATAAACCATTGTAAAATTTTATAGCTTTTTTCAACTTTACTGTTTCTATTCACATGATGTTTATGTTTATAGATATATCAGAAAACTATTTAAGTTTCCTTTTGCCCCTGATTTAAGACATAAGAAACTTAAGGTTTTACTATTGATAGTCTATATAAAGGTGATAATTTTATGAACTGTGTTTTAGGAGCTTTCTGTGTTACATTAAAATTCTTCAGATTTATTTTCCTGGGATCATCCCTTCTTGTTTTACACAGTCTCTTTGGATGCTCTCTGTCATCCCCAAGTTTCCACTTAAAGGTTAGCTATGCTACTAGCCTGACCCTTTCTTCCAAACTCAGTATCTGTATTTCAGCTTCCCAATGGATATTTCCAGTCTAGATGAACTTAAAAGGTTCAACATTAATTCCTGATACTTTCTTGGGAAAGAATTTTTCCTGAATATTTTATCAGGATAGCTTTATATTTATCCATAGTAAGAGTGTATCTTATTTCTATAACTTTCTTACATTCAAACACTGATACTATATAGACAGATGGGAATGTCAAAAGAAGCTATACATAACCATTTAGCAGATAGTACCACCTCATCATTTCATTAACTGGAGGAGGGTATTCAGGGAGAGCAGAGGATATGTGAACCCTGCATTTTGAAATATGAACCTTGATCCCAACAGGTCCCTGATATTATTATGGTCCCTGATATTATTATGTTAAGTCCACAATGTGACAGAGCAATAAATCATAAATCAAAAAATGAAAGTCAAAGAATTAAAAAAAAACTTATTTTAGAAGTTTTTCTACTTCATTTTCGCAGACATTTTTCATGGTTGCACAGTAGCCTGAAATCGTCAACTGCTATAAACGTGGTGATTAGAACTTTTGTTAGCTTTCTTCCACAATCATCAAACCTATCAGAAGAGAAGACAATTTTCTCCATTTTCATCTTCTGGAGCCTTCCTTCATTTTCTCTTAAAACCTTCTTTTTCAGTGTTCTTGATCCAAATTAGTGGAATCATAAACATCCACGTTTACAAGGGAAAAGAAGTACTTTTTTAAAATCACTGACTTCTCTCTTGAATATTCATACAATTGGGAGTCAAATGCTGTATCTTTGGACTCATAAGTGATTCTCAATTTGGGCTTCTTTATCATGTCAGTTCCTTAGTGCATAAACTCATCATCATTTTTGCAGACCAGGGTATCTCTATCTCAGCACTATTGACATTCTGAGCTGTAAGATTCTTTGTTGAGGTAGGAGGAGCTTTCCTGAGGTTGTAAGATGTTTAGGAACAGCACTGGCCTGTACCCACTAGATGCCAGAAGCCTCCCACTGCCATCACCATCCCTAAACAGTGAACATTTAAACATGTCTCCAGATATTACCAAATATACACTGGGCAACAAAATCACCTCTAACTGAGAACCATTAACCTAGACTAAACATTGCTCTTGCCCTGAAAAATAAAGTTTTCAAGCAAGACCCAAAATAACCAAATTACTTCCAAGTAACTTTATTCTAAAACAAAGCACAAGAATATTTATAGAAATATAAACACAGACAGTACCCAACAAAGTAAAAATAACAATGTCTGGCATCCAATCAAAATTATCAGACATTCAAAGAAGGTGAAAACTAGAACCCATTATGACATGAAAAATTAATTAATTGAAACCTACCTAGAAATGATACAGGTGGTAGAATTAATAGACAAAGACACTAAATAGTTATTATAATTGTATTACGTATGTTCAAGAAGCTAGAGGAAATATGTGATACGTAAGCAGAAACATGCGCAATATTAAAAAACCCAAATCAAAGAGGTAAAAATTAAAATGTTTCAGATAAAAATACATTAAACAGTATTAATGGTAGATGAGACATTGCAGAAGAAAAGACTGTTGAACATATAGCAATAAAAACCAACCAAACACACACATACATACACACACACAGAAGGAAAAGAGGCTGAAAAAATGGACAGATCTGGGAAACTTAATAGTCAAATATATGTGTAATTATGGTTCCTGAAGGAGAAGAATGAATACAGAATGAACAAAGATATTTGAAGAAATAAATGCCAGACATTTTTCAAACTTGATGAAAAGTATAAATCCATAGAACCAAGATAATCAAGGAACCCCAAGTACAAGTAATGAAGAGAATGACACTAAGTTATATCATAGTCAAATTAATTTAAAAGAGTGATGAAGAAAAATATTAAAAGCAGCTATAAGAAAAAGACATATAACACACAGAGCAACAGAGATAAAGATGGCAGTAGATTTTTCATTGGAAACAAAGCAAGTGAGACTGCAGAGGAACAATATTTTTACAGCATTCTCAACCTGGAATTCTCTCTCCAGTCAAATTATCTTTGAAAAATGAAAGATAAATAGGCTTTGCTAGATATATAGAAGCTGAAATATTTCATAAGCTGTAGATTGGCAATCCAAGAAACGTTAAAGAAAACCATCAGACAGAAGGAAAATTATACCAGGTGGAAATGAAGAATACCAGAAACAGTAACCATCTCTGCAGTTGAGGTCTTTTTTCTAACTATTTTTGAGTCTTCATAAACGATTATTAACTGTTCAAAAGAAAAATAATAAAAATGCATTATGATATTTATAACATATAGAAGTAAAATGCGTGACAATAGTACAGAGGTCAAGGTGACAGAAATAAATATATACTGTCATAAGTTTTTTTTTTTTTTTTTTTTTTTTGCGGTACGCGGGCCTCTCACCGTTGTGGCCTCTCCCGTTGCAGAGCACAGGCTCCGGATGTGCAGGCTCAGAGGCCATGGCTCATGGGCCCAGCTGTTCCACGGCACGTGGGATCTTCCCGGACCGGGGCATGAACCCGTGTCCCCTGCATCGGCAGGCGGACTCTCAACCACTGCGCCACCAGGGAAGCCCTGTCATAAGTTTTTTTATACTCTTTGTGATGTGGTATAACATCAAAATGAAAGTAGAATGTAATAATGAAGCAGGTATACTACAAATTCTAAAGCAAACGCTAAAATAACAACAGAGGAGTTATATCTAACTAGTCAACAGAGGAAATAAAATTAAATCATGAAAATATTCAAGTAATTTAAAAAACAGAAGATAAAGGAAAGTGTACAAAGAACAGATGGGATACACAGAAAATCAGTAGCCAGTATCCAGACGAAAGGCTTAATTACAACCATATCAACAGTATGTATAAATGGTCTAAACACCCCAGTTAAAAGTCAGAAATTGTCAAGTTAGAATAGAAAAAGAAAGACCCAAGCCCATAAAAACCCCTTTAAATATAAAGACACAAACAGATTAAAAGTAACAACATAGATAAAGATATATCATACTAACTAATCAAAATAAAGCTGGAGTGGCTAAATTAATATCAGAAAATGGAGATTTTAGAGAAAAAAATATTACCAGGAATAAATTAGGTCATTTTATAATGATAGGTCAGTTCATCAAGAGGACATAATAATGGTAAATGTTATATACTAATAACAGAATTACGAAAATATAAATAAAAACCTGATTAACTGTAAGGAGAAATAGGCAAATCCAGTTACAGTCATATCTTTCAACACCCTTTTCACAATAATTGATAGACCAGGTGTTCAGAAAATGAATATGTTTAGATAGTTTCAAGTGCATATAAAACGTTTAACAATATGGTCCACATTCTGAGCTATAAAACAAGTCTCAGTCAATACTAAAGGATTCATGTCGTACAAAGTATCACACCACATTGGAAATAAATTAGATAGCAGTAACAGAAATATACAAGGAAAACTGCCTAATTTTGGAAACTAAATAATAATTCATACATGCAACTCAGTACAATGAGGCAACAAAAGCATCTGAATTGGAAAGGAGGCACTAAAATTGTCTTTATTCGCAGGTCACATGATTGTATACAAAATCATAAAGAATCTCTGAAAAGCTTCTAGAATTAATAACTGAGATCACCAGGGTGGCAGAATATATGACGAATAGACAAAAACAATTTGTATTTCATTAGAATAACAAAGAACAACTGGAAACTGAAATTTTAAAAAAAGTTCAGTTACAATAACACCAAATATGTGAAATACTTAGATATAAATCTGAAAAATCATGGAAAGAGCTGTACACTAAAATTTACAAAACTTGTTGACAGAATTTTAAAAAGACATAAATAAATGGCAATACATACTAAGCTCATGCATAAGGAGACCCAATATTTTTAAGATAACAATTCTCTCATATTGATCTATGGATAGTGCAATCCCATTCAAAATATCAGCAGACTTTTTATAGACATCGACAAGTTGATTCTAAAATTCATATGAGGGGACTTCCCTGGTGGCGCAGTGGTTAAGAATCCACCTGCCAGTGCAGGGGACACGGGTTCGAGCCCTGGTCCAGGAAGATCCCACATGCCGGCTGAGCAACTAAGCCTGTGTGCCACAACTAAGCCTGCACTCTAGAGCCCGCGAGCCACAACTATTGAGGTCGCGTGCCACAACTACTGAAGCCCTCATGCCTACAGCCTGTGCTCCGAAACAAGAGAAGCCACTGCGATGCAAAGTCCAAGCATCGCAACTAAGAGTAGCCCCTGCTCGCCGCAACTAGAGAAAGCCCGTGCACAGCAACGAACACCCAATGCAGCCAAAAATAAATAAATTAATTAAAATAAATAAATAAAATAAAATTCGTATGAGAATGCAAAGGACCTAAAAGAGACACAACTGTGAAAGAGAAGCGTAAAGCCGGAGGAGTTTCACTCTCTGACTTCAAGACTTATTATAATGCCATAATATAATCAAGACTATTTGGTATTGGAATAAAGATAAACAAATAGATCAATTAAACAGATCAGAACATCCAGAAACAGGCCCACCTATATATGACCAAGTCATTTCTTCCCCGAAGTTGCATTAGCACTCAGTGGAAAAACAGCAGTCTTTTCAACAAAATTTTCTGGCACAATCAGATATCTACGCCCTTCCCCAACCCCCACCAAAAACAAACAAACAAAACAAAATTTTGATCCACACCTTGTGCCATATAGAAACGTTAGTCCAAAATGTATCAGTGATTTAAGTGTAAGAGCTAAAATTATAAAACAACATAGGAGAAGTTCTTTATTGCCTTGAATTAGGCATAGATTTCCTAGATATAAACATGAAGTGCATAACCCATAAAGGAAAAAGATAGAAAATTAGACCTCATCAATAAAGACATGGCTGAGAGTATGAAAAAAAAAAAGCATCAGACTGGGAGAAAATATTTACTTAGCACATTGCTGATAAAGGACTGGTATCCCAAATATATAAAGACCTCTCAAAATGCAAGAATAAGAAAACCCAGTCTTTAAAAACATAAGGATGGTTTAAACAAACAGTTCACCAAAGAAGATATATCTATACAATGAAAAGTTACTCAACAGTATTAGTCAAGCACAGGAAAAAGTGCTCATCATTAGCCGCTATTATTATTTTTTTTAATAGACATTTTTCAGAGCAGTTTTAGGCTTACAGAAAATTGAGGAAAGTACAGAGAGTTCCCCTCTTTCCCCATGCAGTGTCCCCTATTACTCACATCTTGCATTAGTGTGGTACATTTGTTGCATCCCTATCCAATTTTAACAGCCCTTCAGATGCCTCTCAGCCTCGCCAAAGCTGAACAACCTCAGCATCTTAGACTTAATGAGAAATAAGTGAATCCCGGTGGTCTGACCTGGGTGGCAGGCAGCCTTTGTGCAGCCTGAGATCAAGTTACCTCTTTCAGCTGCTGCCTCACGCTGTGGGATCACCTGAGGCTTGTGGTGGACTAAGACCTCTGGATCTTTTTCCTTTTTTTCCTTGTTTTGCTTCAAAACAATTGTATGCATTTACTTTTTTATTATAAAAGTAACAGGATGACATATAAAGGCTTTAGAAAATAGAGGAAGACACCCCCATAACACAACTGCTTAGCTTTTCGGTATGTGTCCTCAGAGTCCTCATCCACATTAACTGATGTGCTTATCTAGCTGTAACCAAGGACCATGCACATTCTCATGCCGAACTTGGTTCATGTGAACCGCTGCCAATTCCTATCTCTTTTTTTTTTTTTTTTTTTTTTGTGGTACGCGGGCATCTCACTGTTGTGGCCTCTCCCGTTGCGGAGCAACAGGCTCCGGACGCGCAGGCTCAGCAGCCATGGCTCACGGGCCCAGCCGCTCCGCGGCATGTGGGATCTTCCCGGACCAGGGCACGAACCTGTGTCCCCTGCATCGGCAGGTGGACTCTCAACCTCTGCGCAACCAGGGAAGCCCCCTATCTCGTATTTTTGCAGCACACTTTTTAACCTGAGTGGAAGAATTTATGTCCATCTTTTTTTCTCTCTCTATAAAACACCCACTTTAATTTAAAATGGATAACTAATAAGAACCTGCTGCATTAGCCGTTAGTGAAACACAAATTAAACCCTCAATGTGATACTACACATTACCACCCTATTTAAACCAGTTTTTCTCGGCACCACTGGCCTTATGCTCAGGATAAGTCTTTGTTATTGGGGACTGTGTTATGCATTGTAGAGCTCAGCAGCATCTCTGGCCTCTAGACTCCAGAAGCACACTTCCCCTTCAACTTTCTCCAGGGATTGACGAGTGTTCCCTGTGGGACAAAATCGCCCCAGGTTGAGCACCATTGGCCTTTATATGGCGATCACTTCCAGGGTGTTCCCACTGTTGTCAAGTCTTGTCCCACTATCACCAGCTCCACACTACTGTCCAATTTATCTTCTAAAAACCAAATCTGATTATATCCATTTATTCCTTTAAAGACCTCCTGGCTCTCAACTGCCTTTTAGGAAAAAGCCATATTCCCCACAAGTGTCATGGTTTTCATTTGTTTGCTTGTTTATTTACCTATATTCTTCACCCTATATGTTCTCATATATAGACTCTGGGTTGCAGCAAGTCAGAGCTCCTTGCTGAATATCCTTGCATCCCTTTGTGCTTTTGCAGTTTAGAGCATTTGGGCCTAGTGCTTCTTCCACAAGGAAATACTCTCCTGTCACTCTATCTACTCTCATTGAGCAGAATTAATCATAGACAGTATTTTTAATACTACATTTTCCCATACATTCTTGTCTGCCCAATTCAGTTATGAATTCCTCAAAAGCAAAGCCTGTACTTAATTTATCTGTTTTATTCTCCGTGTAGCACTGCCTATGTAGGGTTGTGTTGTATGTGCACTGTTCTGAGCAAGGTGGTCATTGGGTATCAAGACTGATACCCAATGTGTGTGCCCTGGTGAAGAGCTGCAACCATTAGAGGAAAAGGGAGATTTTCTCTAAATTGTGAAAAGGCACTTATAGACTAGCTACAATGCTGCTCTAATGTCTAGCATAGCTCATGGTAGGTACTCAAAGATTTGTTAAATGCAGATTCCTTTAACAGACAAATCAAAGTTTCAGGGCTCTACCCAGGCCAGCCATCTCAGAACATCATTATCTAAAGTGACAGGTAGAAAATTTAAATCAGATACAAAAGTGTGTATTAATATGCAAACTCAGGCAAGGAGAGCGTTAGTTCAGAAGGGTAAACTGAATGAAAAGTGAGGGAATATTAGAGAGGCACTTAAGCAGACAGAAGTGACACTAATGACAGTAATAACAGTCCAAATTAATTAACTTCTTTTTGTTGAATGTTCACCTTTAGTAAAATGAAGAGCAACAAACACATCTGACTTCAAAGACTTAGTATAAAGAACTGTATAAGTACTTTCATAGGAACACAGTGACAACAATTAATGAAAAGCTACCTGTAAAAAGAAATTCTTTTAAAACATTTATTTTTTCAGTTAAAGAGATGAATAATATAAAGATAACATAGATGTGAAAATTTTCATTTAACCCCAACCTTTAAAAACAAAATAATACAGGTTTAAACCAAATGTATGTTTTGGCAAAGTTCAAATTTTACTGAAATCTGATAATGGCCAAGTATTTTATGCATTTCCAAAGCCAACTGGCTAAGAATCAAAATAAATTTTCATTTGGAAATTGGAAAGTCTATATAGTGAGGCTTCCTCTTACCAAACATCATTCAGGTCATTGAAAAAAGTTTCATAAACATGAAAAGTCTAATAGTATTTTGACAAACTCTGGGAAGAGTGAGGAAACGCTAGGTCATCCAAATCCTAGAAAAGGATTACTCTTGATTTTAACTGTTTCTTTTTTTTTTTTTTCCACAAGATTATATGGGGTTTTCTAAAGAATAAATTTTTCATAGAGAATCTCCAGTTATATTCCATGAATCTTAGGTTATATTCCATATAGACTAAATTTTGAGTAGATACTTGTATTTCCATTTTTGATAATAAGAATGGCCACCAGATACCTGGTTATCTGTTACTTGTGTATCAACGAGGGTTTAAGCAAGAAATAAATGTCACACGCACATTCGAAGAGATTTTTTAAAAGTGAGCGTTTGAAAAGGCATTGGTAAGCTTTATGAAAACCACAAGGTTTTCAAAGAGCTGGGAGCCATTATTTTCCCACTTAAGGATAAGGGTGGGAACAGTTATGAGCAATGGGCAAGAGAAAATGGGGTTGAAGGCTGACTTTTGCTGTGACCTTCAGCTCTGGACCATAGGCAGCCTGCAGTGACCCTGATGGAAGGGAGGAGGGAATAGCTTGACCTCACTCACTCTCCTTCCCCTCACCGACTTCTGATGGTGTCCCCTTTCTCTGAACCAAACTGGGAATCAGCATCTTATTCCTTTAGTGCATGTAGGTTGCTTCCCAAGAAACCCAATCAGGGTAAAGAGAAGAGGAGAGTAAATCTAGATGAGCAAATGAAAGATATCTAGCATACTTGTTTAGAATTTTAAAAGATATATATTAGAACTTAATTGTACTTTTCTTGTGTTACATTTTAAACTGTTGTTTCACTAAATAATTTTGCTTTTCCTTTATCACGTAGTTACCTAGTAGTTTCTTATGAAATTGATCATTTTAACCTAATGTAAATATAGAGGAGTATTTATATTTTTGTTCTTTTCTAGCTAAGCAGCATTGAGGGGAAAAACAAAAATATTTATATGGAAAATGCAGTAATTTTAGATTGGCTCAGGTCTTAAAATCCTTTTACTGAGATTTCAGAGGAGTTGAAAATTTTAACACTTTCAAAGTTATTTTGTGACAGCTACGAAACACAGCTGGGGTGACAGAACACATACTGGGGGCATGGGCTGCCGGAATCATGAATCTTTAGTTTTCATGACTCACCTGTCATTTGGTCGGCATGGATTATTACCTGGATCATCTTCAGATGACTTTGTGACATATTAGTCATCATCTCTCATGGGCATTGAGTTTTTTACCTAAAATATAACTTTATAGAATGCAAAACAAGTTTTAAATGAATATAGAAATGGAGATATTGTTAAACTGTAGTAAAATTTTACAGTTTCTTTTATAGCTTTTAATTTTGCCTTGTCCTTCAAAATAAGAATTCCCTCTGATATTGTACTAAATTCAGGACCTTGTATTTCAAGTAGTTTGTATCCACCAGCAGCTATTTCAGTACATTATCTCAGGTTTTTGTGAATCTTTGTGGCGTGGAAACTTCAGCAATCAGATACATGTATTCGCTGTTTTTGAGAGCCTATCACTTTTGGTCTCAGGGACAGAAGCAGTTGTCTTACATGTAGAGTCTCCTTGCCAACATGAAAAATGTTATCTTCCCCCCAGTACTGGAGAAAACAAGAGAAAAATGATGCAAGGTATCCATTGAAAAGAACTACTTAAATTTACTTCAACTTTGCATGTATAACGCATGGTGAGTGAGTCCAGCTAGTTTTCTTGAATAGTTTTAATCTAGGTGGCTATAAGGTTTTAAAGTCTGAAGTGATATACACACATACCTCTTTTTATTGCACTTCACTTTATTGTGCTTCACAGATACTCTGTTTTTTACAAATTGAAGGCTTCTGGCAACCCTATCGGTGCCATTTTTACAAAGTATTTACTCACTTCGTGTTACTGTGTCACATTTTGTTAATTCTTGCAATATTTCAAATTTTTAAATTATTATATTTGTAATAGTAATCTGTGATCAGTAATCTTTGATGTTACTACTATGACTTGCTGAAAGCTCAGATGATGGTTAGCATTTTTAGCAATAAAGTATTTTTAATTAAGGTATGTTCATTGCTTTTTTTTAAGATATAATGGTGTTTCACACCTAGAAGACTTCAGTATAGTGTAAACATAACTTTTTCTATGCACTTGGAAAGCAAAAACTTCGTGTGACTTGCTTTATTTGCTCTATTGTGGTGGTCTGGAACCAAGTCCTCAATATCTCTGAGGTGTGTCTTTATTCATGATACCATCCATCACTAGTTAGTACTGCCAGTCTCGTCATGTTGACTTTTAGTTCCAGGTTGTTCCATCCAAAACCTTTTAGTTTCTTCTAGAATGGCAAACATCAGCTGCTATATAACTCACCACAATACTCATATTAAATATAAACTTTTTAATTAATTATAATTATTAATAATATAATTATTAATTATATTAATTAAATATAAACTATAAAGTTTTTGTAGGTCATAAATTAAGATAAGATGCCCAGAGTTTGAATCAAGTAATGCCTGTGTGGTACCATATGGGAAAATGCACTCAGGATGGATTTATCAAACTTGGACCATGTGTTCTGCATTATCCATTAAGAGCCTTTTTCTCCCATATGAACAGGGTGTAGAAATTCTAAATAGACACTGCCATTGGCATTGCTCAATGTTAGAACACCTAAACTCTTACTTAAGATGGTTTTTGACTTGATGCCATATTATCATGCAGTCTCTTGGAGTTACTCTGTGGTAAATCCCAGCATAGCTGATTCAGAAGTGTTCAAAGATGGAACAATAAAAAACATGAACTTTTACTATCAAGACTTAGTCTTAATAAATTTTTAAGAGAAATCAGTTAATAATTTTAGCAATAATAATGTCTTTATTAAGTTATTTATTTAATTCCTTAAGAGTATATGATTCAGGTCCCAGCTTTTGATGGTCTAATTATATAAAATTTCATATAATACTGAAAGACTAAGTCCAAATATGTTGTTTCCTTAAGTGAAGTAGCGGATTGAAAAGCAATATTACTAAATACCTCCCTTCTCTTTATTGATCATTTTCTCCCAAATAACTTTACAGAGAGACCTCAAATTTGAAGATTTCCATGAATATAAAAATGGAATTTTTATAAATTATTCCAGGTAAATATATAAGAATTTATGCCATGTTTTCATTTATTTCATCTTACATGGAGATATCCCTGCCCTATTTGCCATCAATTTGTTATAGGTTTCTGACAACCCAGAAGATATGATTTAATTATTCATGCACCCATACATTTGATAGGAAATACACATCTGTAAACATGAAATAACTATAAGGAAGAAGGATATGGTT
Source organism: Pseudorca crassidens (assembly GCF_039906515.1). Taxonomy (NCBI): domain Eukaryota; kingdom Metazoa; phylum Chordata; class Mammalia; order Artiodactyla; family Delphinidae; genus Pseudorca; species Pseudorca crassidens. Next base: position 66,497,146 of record NC_090312.1, read on the forward strand.
TCAGATTAGTAGACTATTCTGTCTTCCATTGTTCACATAAAAAGGAAAAAAAGAACTTGAGCAGCTCACTATCCGTCTACTCTTGCTGACAGACCAGAAGAAGACTTAATCAAGCTCCTGAAATCTCCTAAGCCAGGTGAGCCACAAAAAAGTATGAAATCATGAGCAATAGCAAGAGTCCACTATCATTCTGAAGAATTAATGAGCTATGAAAGACAGTTATAAATTTTCTTAGAATATTTGTTTGGAGTTTGTAATAATTATTCAGTAAATGAATAAATGCCTCTCTGCAAATTCAGTACATAAAAAATTCCAACCTACACCAGTACCAATGTTCATGAGAAACATTATTTTGGCTGCTCTTTTTTGGCTGCTACCTTTATAAAAACTAGAGAATATAAGATGCCTCCATTCTGAAAGGGTATTTAACAAGTTTATAAATATAAACCATCAAATAACAACAATAACAGACCATAAGAATTATATAGCAAAGTGTGGCTTTCTAGACTGATATTAGATTAAACTTTCTGCTATTACCACAACATGGAGCAGGAAACATATTACAATCATGAGTATTCTAAGAATGTGCCTATATAGGAATTCAATCCCTTTGTTCACGGTCTTTGTTTTCATCTCCTTCTGCATAATGATTTGTTTAGATTTGATTTAATATTTATTTGGGGAGCAGGAGACGTTTTGTACACTGAAACATTACCATTTAATTTATTTTTTATTCAAGGAAACAGGAAATGTTTTTGTACACTAAAAAAGTTATCTGAGTTTATAAAACAGTAATTTTTAATTTTATATTGTGATTTCTATAATTTCACTTCTTATATTCTTCAGTACTAAGACTCTGGTTATAAATAACACTTTTAAATCAACATGAAAGACCTCATATACTTCTTCTTTATTTTATGACCAGGATTGTCAAAAAAGCAGTCGCTCAGCACTCATTTTTATTATGGCCTTAAATTTAAATTCTATTTCAGAAAAAGGTGAAGAACTATTAGTGGGGAAACTTGGCTAGGTGTCCCAATCACCTCTGTGGAAATGCTGTGATTTCATCTATTAAAGGCATTAAAGAAAGGATTCCTGAAAAAGAAAGGAAAAAAGAAAAACAATTCCAAAGAGCCCACACCTTAGGATGGGGCTATCACAAAGCGTAGGTTTTATACGTGTCATGAATTTGAAGCCCAGTGAGCATCCAATCGGAGATGTCAATATTCTGTTGCATTGGAGGTCAGGAGCTCAGGAGACAATTCTCAATTTTGTTATGCAGGTTTACCAACCATTTGACTAAAGATGGTAATTAAAGCCATGGGTGTATATTAGTTTGCCACGGGAGAATATGCAGAGTTAGATGAAAAGAGAGCCTAAGAGAACATTTAAAAATAGGGCAACTCAGGAAATAAATTTGTCAATATGAATTAAGAGTTATACAAACTTTCACATACTTTAATGAAAAAATATCACTTTAGGAATTCATCTATAAAACTAATCTTAATTTAGAAATAACCCCATGCTTGAAAATGTGTCATTAAAAATAATAAAAAAAAAACAAAAACAAAAATAGGAAAATGGCAATAAATATTGTATCATTTAAAAATATATTATACAGTCATTGAATTTTTATAAAAGTGTTCTTAGTAACACAGACAACTATCAATAGTTGTCATAATAAGTAAATGGAAAAACAGGCTATGAACTCACTCATCCAATTTGAATACAACTAGTTCAAATATACACACACACACACAAAGAGACTCGTAAAAATTTTCCTAGTGTTTCTCAGAATAATATTCCCTTGGTTACATTCTAATCTATTTCAAATATTCTACAAAAATCCCTATTTTTATTTCAAAAACTTTTTTTAAAATTTCAATATTTTATAGAACACTGCAGTTACTTATGTCTGCACAGCATGTGTAGCCACTCATTTTGGTAAAAGAGTGACACTCTTTTTTGTGATGTTTACTGGTTTTAGTTGTGGTAGGTTCCCCGATCTACACAAATTTAAGTAGAAACCAAGAGCTGACCAGAGTACCCCATTTACATCAATATAGATATTGGAGCATAGATGGGCATGTGATTCAAATTAGAGTAATCAGCCAACCTTGGAAATTTTATTGGAATAACTGAGAAATGGCATTCTATTTGATTTGGGACTATTACTGTAAATCTGATGTAAGTCTAGAGCTGCTGGTGATCATTTTTACTTGAGAATGAAACTGACACAAAGGAATAAGCAGCCTAGAACTGGAGAAAGAGACCTGTTATTTGCATTCCTGGATCCTGCTATGCTGAAATGGGTCACCTTCACCTGTTTCCATTCAATGATGTAACAATGGGGGAGGGGGTGTAAGCTATTTTGATCTTCTATCATTTACAAATGAAAAAATCTAACTGAAATCATAACAAAGGGACAACCCTGATGAATCTATTTTAGAGGTCCTCTCTCCCCAATTCTAATCCAATGACATTAGAGAGAAGACCTGATGGAGAGTAGAAGGCAGTGGGGGAGCAGAATAGCAGGGCTGAAATCCAGAAAGGGAGTTCAGTTGCTCCATTTACACCTTATTTGTTGAGATGATGCCTGGTACCCATATTAACACTAATATTCTCTAACCACACCACCGCAATCTACATCAATTTGAAAACAAGGGATTAAAGAGGACACCAATGAAGTCAAATCATTATCTAAAAGGAGTAATTAATGATGTATCCATTCACCAGCTATCACTATCCTGGGATTATTCTAGTTAAGGACCAGGAGCAAGGGACTGGATAAGTGATGGATGTGGACGGCTCTCATTATTTCTCTGCTGTGCCTTTTGTATAGCAGTGTATTTAGGCCTCTTTTGTTTTTAATAAGTAAGTTAATAACATTATTTTGGCTAATTCTAATTGTACTGAATGTAGTGGTGATTTTTTATAAGAAATCCTTCCCCCCCCCCGCCAATTCCTAGAGCCAACTCAGAGAATACATGGGAAACAACATCACAAAAAAGCAAACATAAAGCAAATAAAATAAAGAGAGAAAGAGGAAAAAGTGAAGAAATGAAAGGTTATCGGGAGCAGTTACTAGAACCCTGAACTAAGGAGACATTGAGATTAAACAAAAAGTTAACTTCCTGGCTAAACCAAACATTGGACAGTCTTTTTATCTAATGAAATGTGGTTTATTTTCCACATGCGGTTTATACTATCACAGTCCAGGTATTTCTCCTCAGTATTTACTATCATAATATTTGTGATTTTCCATTATTTTTGACCTTCCTTATTGCTTTACCTAAACTGCATATGGCTTTCACTACCTGACTTGTATGGATTTTTTTTTAAGCATTGTTAAATATCATGGCATCTGCTTGCCAAGGAAAAAATTAATTAAGAAAGTTACTAAATTATAGAAAATGTTTTATAACCCCAATATGCTGAAGATAAAGGTTTTAGTAATAATTATTTAAAATAGTATAATTTTTTAAAAATTCAATTAACAATCAATATAATATAGATAAGATTACATACTCAGATAGAAATATGCATTAAGAGGTAACATATGAATCACATTCAAAATATATAACAATAGTGTAAGTCGCATATGCTGTTTACTTGACAAGTTAACCCACGTGGTAATATCAGAAAAACTGAATCTAGACTAGTAATAATGCTGAATTTAATGGATTTGGTTAAGAAGGAATGCATAGATAACTTTAAGGGAACTATAAGAGTATTAATATAAGTCACTAGCATCTTCCCTGAGAAATTTTAAAATCAAATGAACATAAAAGGTTGTTTCTTCTAGGTCTACTTTCTAATAGTGAATGCACTTTGAAAAACAAATAACCAAAGCCTTCTTACTCTGTTTAAATTGTGGGTATTTGTCATTCAAAAGTAGAAAGATTTCATTTATTTTTCAGTCCAGGAAAAAGAATCACACCCTGAGAGTCAATCATCTAAATTTATGCAGTTTTCAAAACACTGAAAAACAAATCCAGGCTCTTAGTTGAATTAAGTTTGGCATATACTCTGTGGCCAACAAGAGTGTTTATAAAGTAGTGGAAAGCTTAAAGAGCATAGTAGTACTAGTTTAGAATTCTAAACAAAAGTTTATAACAAATTCAATGAGTTCATAAAATGGACACATTTCCCAGGAACATATTTTTAAGGTAATTAGATTTCAATTAGTAGTTACTTTACTAAGTAGAACTACATTTTCTATCAATGTTAGTGAATGCGATTTAAACATGTGAATTTTGATGAGAGGAAAAAGAGTAACTAGAAGACACTTTCTCTGCAATTTTTCTTCTCAGTATAAAAATATCCTAAGTGTATATAGTAAATTATAAAAGATAAGACCCTCACCTACCTTTTGTAACCACCCTGAAAGAGTAAGCAGACTTATTCATGTTATGTCAAACATATTTTTATTCAGAATGTCATTATCCTCACAGTTGATGCATCAGTGGGTTCTGGTTCTGCTCACTTGGTAGTAATTAGGTTCAAAGCAGCTCCCTGTCATTGCCTGGTCCACCATGTCAATGAGCATATGTGATGCAAAGAAGTCAGATGGACATGGTTTATATTTTTTATTGGCTGGATAATCTAGGAGAAATTACTCTTCCTGAAACTCTAGTTGAGTCATTTGCAAATTGGATATAATAATACCATCTATGCTTGAGTGTTGGGAAGATAAAGGGACTAATCTGAGTGAAGCACTTTCATCATACTGGACACCTAGAAAGACCTCAATGAAGTAGATTCTCTTTTGTCCTTGAAATGCCATTTCCTCTGTCGTCAACCTACGTTCTATCAGCTGGAATTAATCACTTCCTCTTCAACAGTACACCTATTGAGATATTGTGTTATATCTGAAAACATATCTCAACCAACATTTGGAGCTTCCACACCTATCATGAAACGGTGAAACTGTTAAATTTTACACTAAATTTAAAAGGTGAAAAAAAGTCAGCAACGTTAGAATTATAAAGCAAAGCCCAAAATTAAAGTTTGAAAAAAGGTTAAAATTAGATCAAAAAATTTTAAATCAGAAAAATATTAAAACAGAGGTATCAAAATGTATAATTATGACAAAGCCAAAATTATAATAAAATCGGTAAGACAAAAATGTAAGACTACTAAATTTGTGACTGCAAAAAGGCTAAAAGAGATAAGACAAGAAATAAAATAACAGTTTTTAAAAGTTGTAACTTTTAAAGCATTTCAGGAGTGAATTAAAATAGATAACAATTGATAAATCTAAAGAACAAATATTTGCAGCAACGTAGATGGACCTAGAGAGTATTATGCTTAGTGAAGTTAGAGAAAGGCACAAATACTGTATGTTGTCATTTATATGTGGAATCTAAAAAATTAAACAGACCTATGTATATAGAAAAACAGAAATAGACCTCATAGATATAGAAAACAAACTTGTGCATACCAGCAGGGAGAGGGAAAGAGGGAGGGTTAAGACAGGAGTAGGGGATTAAGAGATACAAACTACTATGCAAACTACTAAATACATAGCACAGGATATATTGTACAGAATAGGGAATTATAGCCATTATTTTGTAATAATTTGAAATGGAGTATAATCTATAAATATCTATATAAATCTATCTATAAAAATCACTATGCTTTATACCTGAAACTAATATAGTATTGTAAATCGACTATACTTCGATAAAAAAGGAATAGGAAAAAAAGAAAGTTAACTCTAACTGAATTAATATTACATGTGCATTAAATCAACTAATGTGCTGTTACTTTTTCATTAAAAAAAATGATTAAAATAAATAAAGTTATTAAAACATATTTTAAGGAACTAAAAGAAATAATCATCTAAAATATTAGAAAGTTAAAGGAGTCTAAAACAAAATAAAATTTTTATTTCAAATCAAAATGATAAAAATGAGAATGTGAATAATATGTAATCTTAAAATGATATGGCTTGAAAGCTAAAATCAGAAAGCCTAAATTATGAGAAAGGTAACATAGTCCAAAGGAGAAAATGATTTAAGACACTGTCACTCAATGTTTTCCAACATGCCAAAATATCGCCCAAATATACAGCAAACAATCAGGAGTAGAATGAAGAAAAACTCCCAGAACATTTTGCCCTGTCCTCCAGGCTATGGGCTCAATTTCGAACAAATGTTAAAGAGGACAAGTTTAAACAACTCTCCTAAATAGTTTGCTCCATGATTTCTCTGTCTTCTGCAAGGCAAAATAGTCAGCAAAGCAAGGTAAGGACATTGGACGTTCTGAATGTAGAATCATGCACAGAGACTGTGTTTGTGGGTGGACACCGTAAGGTAGAGAAAACGGAGAGATAGATGGAAGAAACTGAAATTCCTGAGTGGCATGTTGAGAGTCCTTTCTCCATCACGGTGAATGAGAAGATATGAAGAGTGTAGGTGTGAGAGGGAACCAAGGAAGGGACACGAGTGCATCTGAATCACGTGGTTTAGGGACAAATCCCGAGGGTTAACGACAACCAGGGATAAATTTGTGATGTCAGGGAGGCTACCTAAGGGAGGCTTAAGGTAAAGAATGACTAATTTTTTAAAAATTTGATGCTATTCTGGTACACTCTTTCATCACTCCCTATTTGGAATAAAAGTTTAATATACTACAATGCTTTATAATATTTTTGGTTACTAGAAATAAAGAAATGAATTTTATGACACATTTGAGGCAAGGTGGAAAGAAAGTCACGGGAAACAGAATGTGTAATAAAGATGGAATTCAGAAGAGAAAGGATGTAAGTATCAGATCACTAAGAGACATATTAGTTACCTACAAATCTTGAGAAATACTGTAAAGTAGGAAGAGGGAACTATATTTCTTAGTTTGGGGGACTGGGACTTACAGTTAGTTACTTTATTTATTTTTTAAACATCTTTATTGGAGTATAATTGCTTTACAATGGTGTGTTAGTTTCTGCTTTATAACAAAGTGAATCAGCTATACATATACATATATCCCCATATCTCTTCCTTCTTGCATCTCCCTCCCTCCCACCCTCCCTATCCCACCCCTCTAGGTGGTCACAAAGCACCGAGCTGATCTCCCTGTGCTATGTGGCTGCTTCCCACTAGCTATTGATTTTACATTTGGTAGTGTCTATATGTCCATGCCACTCTCTCACTTTGTCCCAGCTTACCCTTCCCCCTCCCTGTATCCTCAAGTCCATTCTCTAGTAGGTCTGCATCTTTATTCCTGTCCTGCCCCAGTAAGTTATTTTAAAAGTTCAGTGGTAAGGGTGACTTCAGAGGATTGTAAGATTTAGGAATACATGGGTTACTGACCCTTGGATTATATAATAAACTATTAAACCTACTTCCTAAGTATTTCCTTAAAATACCTATTTTACTTCATTTCTACTCTCACCACCAATACTGAAATGTTCTCTGAACTTTTCTTGACCTTTACACTTTTTCTCCTTTTCAATCTATCTTCAACTCCCATGATTCATCTTTCCTAGGTAAAGCTAGCCAAAGTGAACACTTCAAAAATAATATCTGAGATTTTCAGTTTCTAAGTAGGCAACAATAATATTCATGTGGCTTATGACATATTTGAACATAATTCCACCATATTATTAAGGTTTTATGTTTACCATGCTTATTCTTCATCTTTTTTCCTCTTTATTTATCAACCGTTAGATTGGTAAAAAAGGTTCTTATATTTTTAGTTCAACCTAATATATTATTTTAGGGGTAGCCCTTAAATTTTTAGCATGCATGCCCAAATTTTCTTCTTTCTAACCAAGTCTAAAATTAACTTGTATTTCTACCTGTATCTGCAGAACTGCAGGAGAATAAATTTCATTTGTTTTAATCCACCCAGTTTGTGGTACTTTGCTCCAGCAGCACTAGGAAACCAACACACACCATTTTCCTACTGGCCTCAGGGTGTTCTTTCCTCTCCTTGAAAATTCTGCACCCAGAGCTTTTCACTAACTTAGTTAAATCCATCTTAGAAATTTCATTTCAGCTTACTGTTACTTTCTCTCTGCCCTCCTTTACCAGGTAGTATCATGTCATGTACTCTCAAACTCTGCATTTTCTTTTTTTTAATATAGCATTTCCCACAAATGTAACTAAGCCTTAACAAAATTGTTGTTTACTCTTTATCTCCTCCTCTAGAATCTAAGTCAGCTCCATGCACAGATACATGTTCACCACTATACCCTTATCAACTAAGACCATATCTAGTCTATGGTAGATTTTTAAATAAATATATATTAAATGAAATAATTAATACACTTGATAGGAAGGCTAATTTCAGGGTACTAACATTCCTAATTTTGAAAATATATCTACTCAGGAATAACAAGTTGAGATATTTTTAACTTTAGAAGATCCTCAAATGCTACATACACATACCATTGTCAGGTTAATACATAAAATATATATTTCTTATTATGGTGCTTTCTTGGAAGGGATTTAATTATAGTTTCCATCAATGTCAAACGTCCATCAGAACCACAGTCGTAGCTTAAACAACATTTGATATTTCTGTCTGAATATTTTTTACTTCATTGAGAGAAATCTCATTTTTGTTCAACTTTTACCTGAGTGTTCCTTCATAGACATTCACCTAAGCTATTCTTTATGTATATATAAACACAGAAGTTCCTCAAGTGGTAGTGAGAGAAGGCAAGTGTAAGGGTGTGAAGAAAATAACCACACTAGGTATCAAAATTTTTCCCAATTCCAGGGAAATGGCCTAGAGACAGTTGCTACCAACCAGGAAGCACAGAGAATGCCATAAACTGAAAGCATGATTATAAATGAGCATGGCAATGATTCTGCAGAATGGGGTTGGGGAGAGGAACACAGAAATTTATGAGCCAGAATACTTACAAATAGTCAAAACTTGGTCAGATGAACAACAACAACAACAACAAAAAAGGCCTCTTGTGGTTTACAAACAGAACTTTGGAAAAAGTTTTTCTGTCACTGCTACAAAATGCCTTCATAGTGAGAATTCATTAATCTTGGCAATCCTTATTTGCTCAATGGAGACTGATTATAGCAACTACATCCAAGCACGGCCTTTCCCTACTGTTAAGCCTTTAAAGCAATGAGTTTCAAATCTGCATTCCTCCAAATAAGAATACACTGATGAGGAAATCCTTGGCGAAATAATAAGAGTTTTGAAGTAGAATAGGTGGTAATAAAAGCTTTATCTCTCAAAGTTTAAAATCAGTAAGTCACAAATACTTTTTGGTGACCATAAACAGGAAGAATTTCCCCTTATATTTGAAATGCTTTCATTTAATATTCAACACCAAAATCATTTCCACTATTTCTTTTATATCTAAAATAACACATGCCCTTGAGACACAATCAGCTAAAATAAGTGTGTCTTTCTTCTATTGCCATGCCAATTCTTATAAGGACTGATGTGAAATGGCAATGTTGAACTCTTTAGTGAATGAGGTGTTCTGTATAGACACATAGTGCTATTACTTATCATCTAAACCAAGTTTTTCTAGGATTTTAACTTAAGTCATTAAACACTTTAATTACTTTTTAGTGATGGTTAACAATATGTAACTCAAGGAAAATGAGTTATCCTGGGCTTATTCTCTAAAGAACTAAGAATACATCCTTTCACGCATCAGAAGTTTTGCATTTTTACCTTAAAACCACATTTTAAAAATTACAGGTGATTAAGGTAAATGAGTTTCTGAAAAGGGCATTAAGGAGATCAACTATGAGTTAAAGACCTGGACATTAGTAAATTGAAACTTGTGATAATTATTTTAATTATAAGTATACAGCATTACTATGACATTCTCTGTAAGAAGATATCACAAACTCATAGAAAAAAATAAAGTACATTTTTCTCATAAATCTTCACCACTCTTATCTCTGACTGAAAATTGGCTGGGCAACTTCACTGATAGCTGAGCTTTGTTAAGAGTCTGTGTTTCATTCAGTTGGGGATCAGCTGACGTAGGCTGAATCTATGCTTCATGTTGCAGATTTTTAGATCAGCCATGTAGCTCTCCCCCAAGGATATCCTGTCCCCTTGGACTAGAGGGCTAGCTAGCTGCATGTTCTTCTCTTGATGGCAGAAGTTCCAGAGAGCAAGCCCATTCATACCATCACTTTCTTTGCTTTTGGCCAGGTCCATTCACTTATATTCATTGGCCAAACCCAAAAGAGTGAAAAGTGAGCCGAGCCCACCTTTTGTGAAAGGACTTGTAAAATTATGTGACAAAGGTTATGAATTCAGAGAGTGGTGAAAAATTAATATACAATAATTCCACCTGCCACAGGGATCTTTTAAATTTTATTGGTAATTTGATTCTCAATGGTTCTTCAATAATAGAAATGACGGAATAATTGGGTGTGTTGGTTAAGACTGAAGAAGAGTCATATCTTTAATTTGCTCTACTGTTACTCTTCTAAAGGAGATCATTGTTGTAAATATGCATTCTGGGCATGCAAAATAGGAGAATCTAATATTGGAAAGTATAATTATTAAAAGAATGGATAGGTAAGAATGATTTCTAGTGTTCCTGAATATATGGGAGTACTGAAAACCAAGGTTTGCCTTAACACAGACAAGCAAATTAAAAGATCTTCACTGCCCTAGGAAAACTACAGTCCTTATAACTCAAGGGTTGAAAGATTTATTTCCCTGTGGACCAAGGTTACAGCAGATCAATTAATAGAGCCATGTTCTTCTCTTCTGCTGCCATGTGCAGAAAGAAAAATGTGTTGATTATGCCATTTCAGCGTACTGTATACACAAAGTCAACTTTATGGGCTGGTCTAACCTACAGTGCAGGACTCAGAAATTGGGAACCAGAAAATAGTCAGTCTCTGTCCACTTGGCAGCATGAACTATCATGAAGTCCAGTGGTTGGCAGACAGGATCTGGAGCCCCGAGTGGCTCTTGCTTCACAGCTTCTGATCAAAGGAATGAAGCTCCCTAAACTCAGTGAAGTATAAGAATCAAATTACTATATAACATATGCTCTAAAATTTACAAAAGGCTTAGAGTAATGTAATCTTTCCCTTCCAGGGAAGGAAATGAGCACCATTAAAATGTTTAGGTTTTACAATACTGCAAAGGATGGAAAATGCCATTAATATCATCAAATCACCCATAATGGGTTCTCTTTCAGCATAGGGCTCATTTTCTTTTTGGCCTCCTCCACTACAGAATGACTTTTCTGTGTGGAGCCTGTGTTAGGTTAATGGCAGACTTCTTGTGTACTAAAGCAATAAATCAGCCCCTTATGATTAACCTAGGTTCTTTTAATTTTGTAGTTTTTAGAATAGTATGAAAAGATGTAATATTCTTTGAATAATTTCTATTTATTCAAAGGACTTATTAGTTCTAAAATACATAATTAAGTAAAAGTAATAGCTCCTTTCCAATGTGATATGATAATGTTGCAGAGTATATCTTTGTGCTTTAGAGCTGAAAGTGACCTTGGAGACATTAAATCTAGCTTTTCATTAGTGTAGGAATCTCTTCTAAGACATCTCTTAAAGAATGTCACCCACTTTTTGATGTAGCACTTTTGGTGAATGGGGCTCTTGACAAGAGACACAGAGAAAATGCATCAAGAAACCTGACAATATCTATAAAATAAACTGTAAAACAAAACAAAAAAGAAAGAAAAATATAGAAATGGATAGATAAAATATTTAAACCCCTGAATAAGAAATGTGAAGTATGTTCACTTCAATTTTCAATTCTAATTTAATTTCACTGTGTATTTGTATCTCTTCCTCTAGATTGTAATTTTGAAGAAAGGAGGGGCGATGTGAAAAATGAATAGTCAGCTATATTTATGCTGTGGAAGAAAGAATTTGGTTTTTTGGAACACAGCCTGTGATAGCAGAACAACGTCTGGCAAGAAACACGTTATGTTTGGCTGGAGAGTCACTGGCACTATCAAGAAATATTCAAGTGGATATTTGAGAGAGGAGAAAGACCCAAGCAAAACCACAAACCAGGTGGGACCAAGAGAGGAACAGGACAATGGAAGTATGGTTTGTCAGTCAACAGAGAGTTAACACACAATTTTGTGCCTCTTCTTTAGGTCATAGAACTCATATTACCAATTGTCAGATTTCCCTTAAATTAAGGAGTTAGGAAAAATTCTCAAGATTTACAGGTGGACATATTTGCTACTTGCTTTCAAAATGTAAGATATAAGAACATTCCAACAGGGGCCCAATTTTATTATGTCACAAGCATATAAAAAGTAAGCAGACATTTCCCTGGGCTTTTCTCCTTTAGAAAGTAATAAATTGTCAACTGGCATAGAAAGATTAGATCCTAAAAACTGATTCTCCCATAAATACCAGCCATAAATCTAGACAATAAACAACAGCAACAAAAATACCTGAAGGCTCTGGAGACTGAATGAAAGCAGACAATTTGTGGAGAGGGGTCAGAACTTGGAACAAACATCCAACAGAGCAAGTTTCTTTTTTCTTTTTCTCTCTATACTGAGGGTATATGCAGTTTGACCTTGACTACAATGTCAAGTGACTCCCATTCTGATAGAAAGTTTCACCATCTTTCTGGAACTATATATAGTAAGTATTCTTGGGGCAAGAACAGCCTCTGAAGATTGAGAAAGAAGCTCCAGAAAAGATGCCCAGAGGTCCCTAATTTCACACCACACATAAATTCACCATTAAGTCCATGCTGTTTCCTGAACCACTTCTGTGTAGGGCAAACTGCATGCAGATAACAACTAAGGTTTGAAGAACTGAACTGACATCTGAGTTGCTGCCCAGATTTCTGTCTAACCAAGTTAGTCATCTGATAAAAACAAACATATCAACACTCTGGAGATTATAACATAACCTGAAATCCACACAGTATCATATTCACAGTGTTTAGGATATACACAAAAATTACTTAACATAAATTGAACCAGGACAATGGGACCCAACCTCAACGGAAAAGACAATCAAAAGATGCCAACCCGAAGTTAACAGAGATGCTAAAAATTGCACTACAAAAACTTTAAAACAGCTATTTTAACTCTGCTTAGTGAGAATAAAAAAATTTAATCAGCAGAAACCTCAATTAAATAGAGTCAAGAGACCAGAGGGGGAGCTCTCAGGCCCTGCAACAATAACAAAGCCTGACAGGAAGAAGAAAGACTGATTTCCTAGCAAGGACTCAGCCAATGAAAACCCACAGACTCTTTGCTTACTATAGCCAGCCCAACTTCCTTTTCCCCTCTATAAAAGAGTTTTCCTTCCCTTGCACATGGCTCACCATGGCTGCAGATCCCGAATCGCAATTCTTTGCTGATCCCAAATAAACCTATATTTGTTGGAGAAATATCTGGCAGTCTATTTGTTTTAGGTCAACATTTTGGTGGCCCATAGGAGGACCACAGAAGGCCCCCAAAGGCTCTGAGCCTGGTGAGCAAATAGGTGTGGCGCTCACAGTTCAGTCCATTGTCACTCACTGCTTTCTCACTTATCCTGAAGGCATGTTTTTCTCCTGGATTCGAGCTCACACTCTCTTTGCATTTGAAGCTATCCAGGCTTCATTCAGGATCTATTTTAAGGGTTTGTTCTTTATGGTTAAGACCTTGCTTTGTATGTGAGTACTCTCCAGACTTTATTCAGGATTTATTTTAAAGTTTTATTCATTCTGGTTAAGACTTTGCTCTGCATGTGTGTACTCCTTTGGCAGTTCAATCTGATTTTGAGTTCAGACTGTTACAATTGAAGCTGGCTTAGACACCTTCAGCCCACTCCTTCGGGAACAGGGGCTGCTTCACTGAAACCGTGCTGTTTTTTCAGGCTTTGGTCCTTTCCCTTGGAATGGGACTGTTCCATGGTTACTGGCTGAAAAGCTTTTGGCCTGGCCCCTCTGGGACAAGCTGTTTCCTTAGAACTGGCTCATGTTAGGCCTGCAGGCTGTCTGAGTTGCAAGATGTTTAAATTTAGGTGTTTGAGCTGTAAGCTCTTTAAACTGTTTGAAAATTACTTTTTCTCCAGAGAAAAACCTCTGAAAAGTGGTTATCTAAATATTTCAGGGTGCCCTCCTACAAGAACTCTGGATGATTTTATGTTTAAAAATCATGGTCCCTCCTTAGGGACCCTGGCCCTAACTAAATGGACTGACCTAACCAAAGGCAATTAGAAAATCAGTGGCCATTATGGGGAACTTCTGAAATCCCCACACTTAGTTACCTTATAATTTGATTACAAGAGCTCTAAAATCACAAGAACTAAATGGAATGCCTATTTTGATTGGTATTTTGAGGCTTCCCAACATTATCAGGAGTCTAAAATTACCTCTATGCAAAATAAGCTTTTAAGATTAACTGAGACAAAAAAATTTTTTTTAATTAAAAAAAATAAAAGAAAGACAAAATGGCTCCCAAGGATCCAAGCTCTTCTTCCTTGGTTTCTTTGTCTCAGGCTCTGCCTTTGGTGCCATCTTGTCTCTGTCCCTCAGCTCCTTGTGGTCAGACTCCACCTCTGGTACCACCTTCCTCCTTCCTTTCTATGCCCACCTTGCCTTCTTTATACCCTCAGTTCCCCTGTACTAATTCTCTTGCCAAACTTCCCTTTTTCTCTGAAACTTTTCCCACTCCCTTTTCTTCTGTACCGATCAGAACCTGTCCCTCTAAAATTAAGTCTTCTGAGTACCTATAGGCTATACCCTTAATTTCTTATATTCCCTGGACCAAAGCAAGCCATAGTCAAAGATTTTTCCAAAGTAACAATGATCCTCACAGATTTTTCTGAGGAATGTAATGTAGTCATTCAAATTTATCAACCTGGTTTCTCCAGCTTACATTAGTTAGTTCATATGCTTGTCAGTGTAGGCCAGGTCCAGTATTCAATGAAAACCACTAGTGGGAAAAATCCTGAAAGGTCTCTAGAATCACAACTGGGGGACCAGCCCACTCACTTATTAAATGATCAGTTTTGAGAAATCACTAGATAACTTCATCAGGCAATTAATTCCTAGGGTTTTTCCAACCCTGTTGATTGGAACAAAATTCAGCCTTGCACACAAAAATCTGATGAACCTGTTCATGACTATTACAACCAACTTCAGATTATTTTTTAAAGAAAATTCTGGTTTTCCTTCAGATGTTCCACCTGGGTAGGTTTTTAAAACTCTGTGTTTATTAATGGGCTGAATCAGGAGCTTTCCCTTCAGTAAAAAGAACCAGGATAGAATGGGAAACTCTGTCCACTCTGAATTTAGTTAACCTGGCAAACCAGTTCTCTCACACTCTGGATGAGTCACCTAAAAGGAAGACTGCTAAAATTCTTAATCATCATTTCTAGCTATTGAAAGCTCCTAAATTAAATCAAAACCCTCCAAGTTTCTGCTATTATTGCAAAGAGCCAGGACATTAGAAAAGAAAACTGTTACAAATTTAAGTGCCTCAGGCACTTTCAGCCCTCAAATCAGCCTTTTCTCTGTCCTCCCAATTCTCAATGATGGGGCTCTGAGAAACTACAGGGGCTCTTTCCAATCCTCCCTCCTAATCAGATTGGAGAAACATTTCTCCAGATTGGAGATGAATTTCTTCCAGTCCTAATTGACCTGGAACCATACTGTCAGTGTTCAACCTATTATAAAGCAGCCCCCACCTCAGAGTACTAAAATGGTGCACACAGTGGGATCTCTAATGAATTTGAAGAGGTTCCTGTCTCTGAACCGATTTCCTTTTGTTTAGGCCCTTTGAGAGATACACACACTTTTCTCCTTAGTTCTTCTGCCACATCCATTTACTAGGCTGAGGCTCCATAGAAAAGTATCATGCTGAAATTTCTTTATCCCAAAAGGGGGAAAATTTTTTGGAATTTGACAGTAGTCACAAAATAACCAACCAGGTGGATTAAATGACCCTTTGACATCTTTTATTTGTTTTGGCTCTGACTGTACAAGAGCTGATTCTTGAAACACTGATCATTTGTTCTTATTGAATCAGCTACCATCCTCCTTATGGGCAAAATAGCTAACTGATATTGGCAAAATTCATAGTGCATGTCCCATAAAGATTCAAATAGATCCTCTATAATCTCTTCCCAGAATTAATCAATATCCTGCAGATAAAGAAGGCCTTGGAGGCATAAGGCTGAAAATAGAAGATTACAAGAATTAAGGTCTAATTATCCTTTGTATTAGTAACTGTAATACTCCTATTTTACCGGTGAGAAAACCTAAGAGCTAAGGATGAAGGGTTGTGTCCAGGACCTCTGAGCAATAAACAATATTGTTATCCTCCATACCCTGTTGTCCCTAACCTTCATATGTTGCTAACATCCATTCTCACCAAAAGTAAATTCTTCACTGTAATTGAGTTATATGTTTTTTAGTATTCCTGTTGATAAAGCTAGCCAATACTTTTTTGCCTTCACTTGGGAAGAAAAACAATTCACCTAAGCAGTAATGTCTCAGGGTTGTACTGAGAGTCTTTCTTATTTCTCACAAATCCTAAAGGCTGATCTGGATGACATGAAGTTCCCTAAGGGTTCTACTTTGCTACAGTATGTGAACTATTTGCTTCTTTGCTCTTTTCTCAAGCCTCCTTACAGGAAGACAACATCCATTTGCTAAAGATTTTAGCCTTAAAGGGAAGTAAAGTCGCCTAAGAAAAATTAGTTTGCTCAAACCCAGACTCAATATTTAGGGCATCTGATATCAGAACAAGGGCTACACCTAGATCCAGTTGGACTTCATGGTGTCCTAAGTTTCCCAAAACCCAAAACTAAGTGCCAACTGTGAGGTTTTCCTCGGCCAGTTGGTTACTGCTAAAGTTGGATTCCAAATGTCTCTCTTATGGCCAAACCTCTGTATGCTTTACTAAACAACAACCCTGACCGCATTTTATGGGAAAAACCAGATGACATGGCTTTTAAGGCCTTAAAGGAGAACTTACAAACACCTCTGCCCTTGGGCATTTCAATTATTAGATTCCCTTTTTCCTTTTTGTATATGAAAAGGAATAGAATGTCCTTGGGGTACTTGTCACAAAACACAGAGGCCACCATTAGGGTATTATAGCCAGCAACTGGCCCCTGTGGCACGTGGATACTCCCCCTGTTTTAGAGTCATTACAGCTATGGCTCTTTTGCTTAAAACTGCCAAGAAAATTATTGTGGGACTGCCTTTAACAATTTTTGTACCATATGCAATAGAAGCCCTAATGAATTCTCATCACACTCAACATTTCTCACTTGGCTGCCTCATCTTCTATGAAGTCCTTTTGTTAACTGGTTCTCACATAATTCTTTTATATTGTAATAACCTTAAACCTGATATTTTTCTCCTCTCAGTCACCAGTGAAGTTCCTTATGACTGCTTAATGCTGATGGATCACCTCCCGATCCTTCATGATGATCTACAGGAAATACCTCTGAGTAACACTGACTTCTTATAGTTCATTGATGGTTCTTATTTAATAGATGGGGGTGGAAAATACTGTGCTGGGTATGCTATGGCAACTCCTTTTGATGTTGTTGAAGCAGCATCTTTACCTATTGTTACTTCAGCCCAAAAGGCTGAATTATATACTCTTACGCAGGCTTATACTTTAGGCAAGGACAAAACTGCAATATTTATATTGATAGTAGATACGCTTTTGAAGTAGTCATGATTTTGGAATGCTGTAGAAGCAACATAGCTTCCTCACTTCCTGCAGAAATAAAATAAATAATGTCTCCTATGTTCAGGAATTATTGAATGCAACACTTTTTCCTACCACTTTAGCTATTATTAAGATTCCAGGGCATTATAAACTTGACTCTCTGGAAGCTAAGGGAAATCATCTTGTTGACACTTTTGCAAGGAATGCTGCCCTTAATGGGACCAATAGCAGCCAAACCTCTGTCACAGTACAAAGGGATATTTCCCCAAATGATAACTTAGAAAAACTGGCTAGAGAGGCCCAACAATTGGCCCCAAAAGGGAAAAACAAGATTGGAAATTCAGTAATTGTTGGTTTAATAAAAAGAGAAAGCTCTGGTTTGGACCAAATAACCCAGTCCTACCAGAGACTCTTAAAACTCCCTCTTCACCACTGTATATGCATTAAACCATTGGTCTACTGACAAAATGATAGCCTTCATGAATCAATATTGATAAGGAAACTAATAAGCCTGCAAAACCTGCCTACCTCATTTGTCCCAATTGTCTGAAATACAAACCAAGAAAGCCTGTTTGTACTGTTCCCAGACATTTTAAACTATCTAATGGACCATCCAAGATACGGCAAATGGATTTCATACAAATTCCTCCATCTCATAGATATATATTTTAGTCATGGTCTGTATGTTTTCACACTGGACTGAAGGTTTCCCTTGCAGACAGGCTACTTTCTCTTCTATGACTAAAGTTCCTTTGAAAAAGATTACCCGTACCTGGGGAACTCCTCTCAAAATTCATAGTGATCAAGGAACCCATTTTACTGGCCAGTAAATCTTTGACAAATCCATGTTGTTTAGCTGGTTTTATGACACTTTCACTGTGCTTATGACTCTCATTCCTTTAGTTTAGTTGAATGCACTAACGGCATTAAGACTCAATTGGTAAAATTTGTAGAGGCCCTCCAAACATCTTGGACAAAAGCACTGCTGTTGGTCCTTCTAAATCTTACATCCACCTCCTCTTTGGAAACTCATAAACTCTCACCCTTTGAGATAGTTACAAGACACTCAATGCACTTGGCTTCTGCTTCTATTGAACCACAACTTATAAAAGGAGAGATACTCTAATAATGCAAAGGCCTCACTGCTTCTATTAAAAAATAAGCATGTCTTGGTAGAGCAACCTCTTCACAGTGCTTTCTTGGAAGTTGAAGACCTTAAAACCTGGCGATTAAAAAAGACACGTCCAGAACTCTCTTCAACCTCACTGGAGAGGCCCCTGTCAGGTACTGCTAACCAACCTTTGTACCACCAGACTCCAAAGAATATACTCTTGGATGCAAGTAACACAGATAAAGAAAACTGAGCCCTGACTGAAACTGCACATCATCTGATGACCTGAAAGTAAATATTTCCCAAATCTTTGATGATGACATAGCACTTCAGATGATCTGAAATGTCTATTATCTTGATAATATCTGGACTTTAGATAAAAAGTACCTGAGAGGGCTTCCCTGGTGGTGCAGTGGTTGAGAGTCCGCCTGCCGATGCAGGGGACACGGGTTCGTGCCCCGGTCCAGGAAGATCCCACATGCCACGGAGTGGCTGGGCCCGTGAGCCATGGCCACTGAGCTCATGCGCCTGGAGCCTGTGCTCTGCAACGGGAGAGGCCACAACAGTGAGAGGCCCGCGTACTGCAAAAAAAAAAAAAAAAAAAAAGTACCTTAGAGTACTCCTTCCTACTCCTACTTGTTACTCAAATGTGGCCTTAATAGGTTTCCAATCTGTGCACTTTGCCTCTGATGTGAGACGCTACACCCAGGAAAGCTTCCTCCTGGCATTGAGGGACAAAAATCCTCTGAAACTGGAAAACCTGGCACTTCATCAATGATGATTCACAGAACTATCTTAATCAAAAGGGGGAAATGCAAAAAAATATATTAATAAACAGACACTTCAATTATATAGAGTTGGTAGGCCACAAGAGGGAGCTCTCACACCCTGTGACCATAGCAAAGCCCAACAGGGAGAAAGACTCTTCTTCTTTCTTAGCAAGGACTCAGCCAATGAAAATTCATGAACTCTTTGTTTACTATAGCCTTCCCAACTACATTTTCCGTTCTATAAAAGAATTCTCTTTCCCTTCCATGTGGCTCATCATGGTTGCAGATCCTAAATTGCAATTTTCTACTCATCCTGAATAAACATACCTTTGCTGGGGAAATATCTCACAATCTATTTGTTTTAGGTCAATATGAGGTAAAAGCAAATGTACTCATTATAAATGAAAATACATAAAGTCTTAACAACATGTAAACTATTAAAAAAATAACCAAATATAAACTTTAGAATTAAAATATACAATATCTAAAAGTAAATTCACTGAATAGTCTCAATAGCAAAATGGGAAATGATAGAGGGAAGAGTTAATAAAGACAGATCAATCGAATATACAATCTGAAGAACCGAGAGGAAAGGAGATTAAACAAAACAAACAAGTAGATACTCAGAGATTTGTGGAAAATTTTCAAAAAGCCAATTATATGAGCAATTAAAGTTTTAGAAAAGGAGGAAAGAGAAATGGGCAGAAAAAAATTTTGAAAAAATGTCTGAAAACTTCCAAAATTTAATGAAATACATACATTTACAGATTCAAGAAACTTAGGAAACCCAAATATGATAAAGTCAGAGAACCATACCTAAGACCATCATAGTTAACCTGCTGAAAATCTTGAAAGCAGTCACAGAAAAATGACACACTAATTTCATAGAGAACAACAACAAATTGAATACTAGCAAACTTCTCATCAGAAATCACAAAGGCTAGAAGACAATGGAGCAACCCCTTTAAAGTGCTGAAATAAAATAAATACTAATCAAAATTCTATATGCAATGAAAGGATTCTTTAAGAATGAAGACATTCTTTTTAAAAATTAATTGAATATTTGTGCTTTGCTCTATTTCTGAACTCTCTGTTTGGTTCCAATGATCCACTGACGTATTCTTAACACCAATATCACACAATTGACTGCAACAGCTTTATAGTAAGTGTTGAAATCAGGTACTATATATAAGCTTTCCAGATTTTTTTTTTTTTTTTTTGCGGTACGCGGGTCTCTCACTGCTGTGGCCTCTCCCGTTGTGGAGCACAGGCTCCGGACGCTCAGGCTCAGCGGCCATGGCTCACGGGCCCAGCCGATCCGCAGCACGTGGGATCCTCCCAGACCAGGGCACGAACCCACGTCCCCCGCATCGGCAGGTGGACCCTCAACCACTGCGCAACCAGGGAAGCCCAGCCTTCCAGATATTTTTTTCAATGTTGGTAAAACCAGCATGACCTTTTTGTAATAACCCTTCATGTACTGCAATGTGGAAAGTTCCCCTACCCAGAAATTTAGGGCAACTGTAGGGCTTATCTTGTTTACTTCCCTTCTATCATATATAGATAGATCTTGTTCCTGTGCTGTTTTTGTACAATGTCTGAAAACAATTTTATTCTGTATTTTTTCAAGTTTCTACTTATTTACAGAAAAGCTAATTCCAGTCTCAGTTACATAATTATGGCCAGAAACATAGTTTGTTTGCTCTCGTGTTGCTAATCATCTAAAAACAATATACAACATATTTGTTATTATTTTATGAACGATACCTTTTCATTCGTGTTTGTAATGTGGGTACAGAGTAATCACCTCCCTAAAATGCTTCACATTCAATTATTAGATTGTTCTAAATTCTAAATGGCAATAACAGTCTCAAATCTGTGTTTGCACCTTTTTGAACTTTCTTTACAATTATGGAGAAAAACATTTTTTCAAGTATAATTCATAATCAATGTACACTTTTATAGGATAAACTAGTTTCTTAATAAATCTTTAACCTCATGAGAATGCCACCATGTTTTACGTTATGTATTACAAGTCTAATGACAAGAAAATAGAGATAAGCTTAATATGTAGAACAGTTTTGTGCCAAATGAAATCAAAATGATTTCATGTACTGTATAAATAAAGATTTTATGGTTCAGAGAGACTTGTGGTCCTGCTTATTTTAGGCACTTATCTTCACAAGTGGTCTCAGAGTTGTGACTTGCAAAATGAGCAGCCCACCTCCTATCTGCAGGGGGTCTTGGAAATTGCTTTAGGGCTTGAACAAACACGGAGTTCTCCCCAGCATTTTAAATCAGGCACAATAAAAATCCACGCAAGTCCTCTAATATCACAGTTGTCTATCTGTTAATTTAATTTGGAGGGAACTAATTAGTAATCAACACCAGGAAGAGTGTCTGTGATCATCATTGTAAAATCTGGGCCCAGTATTCACTTTATCTCTTAGCAATGTCTGCATATCCCTCTAGGGTTTTGCTTCATTGCACTTGTCTTGGCCTCTGTCTCTGAATTATAAACAATGGACTGAGATAGGAAGATCAGGCTAATCTCTGGAATGTGGCCTCTGACACCACGCTATATCTCCATTATACAACTGCACTGAAATTCCTCTGTCAGACAAGGGATGGTACAGCATGGGTTCTTAGGGAAACATCTTGGATTGGCAGATGTCCCTGACTCCTTAGGCTCATCTGAGGCTTCTTCAACATAATCATCCTCTCTTTTCTTTCCCCTCTCCCTTCCTATTCATCCCTCCCTTGCTTCCTTCTTTCCTTCATTCCTCTCATTCTCTCATATTGTTTTTCTCATTTTCTCTTTATTTATTTTTTATTCCACACAATGAAGTGTACACTTGAGTGATGTCCAGAATTTAAACCAAAACCACAATAATTATCAAACTCAGGGAGTACCTTTTCCCCCATGCCAAGAATTTAAATAAAAAACTCCAGATTCTCTCAGAGAAATCTTGTATGAATGTGACATTAGTTTTTCACATTTCCTAAGTGTGTACTAACCTGTTTAAAGTATGCTCTAAGAGTTTCCTGGAATAGGTTGTGGGTACGAGTTTACTTCTTCAGTGACAGTTTCACAAGGCAAACTTTGGCTAAATGTCTACAGTAGTGTTTTGGACTGTTTTTTATTATTACATCTATATTCCACTTACTGCACCTCTGATGTTTTCCATTCTTTAGTGTTCTCTATTGAAAAAGTCCTTAAAATTTTCATTGTCTATTAAAAAGTATCTTTAAAATATTCTTCCTTATTTTACATAGCTTTTTGAATCACTGCATTGACCAGTTGGATCTAATAGGTTTGACACACAAAATCCACGACATATTTTTTAACCTACTTGGGTTATATTTAAATACCTTCTCCAGGCTGCATCACATGGGCAGATGTGATACTCATGGACCAAATACTCATGGGACCAAAACAGAGATTCTGATAAAGAACAGGCTCTTCAATGTCCATTCTAACTCTTCAAAATAATATAGAATATTCCAACCTGACTGTAAATACAGAAATGAATTTATTCTTAAATATTTTGCTACCCAAAGCTAATTTTCTGCAAAAGAATCCAAGTATAATGTCTGATGACTAAGGGAATTTCTCATACCTTGTAAGTCAGCTTGCTTTCCTAGAGCAGATTTGATTCTACTCTTGACAACACTTTGGTAAATGTAACATGTACAGGACAATGAAAGGGCTATAAGAAAACAGCATATTTCACTGACTAACAATGGTTATTCCCTTTGTGAAAAGACTTTCCCCTCAAGTTTTTATATAACGTCATTTATGGCTATTACGTGCGCATACAAATAAATTTCATCCTGAGTTTTCTTTTCAAGTTTTTCAGCTTCCCTTGTCCTACCTCTTTTCTCAAGAAAGTCACACAAGTAATGAAAATATTACTTTGCTATTTAAACAGTGCTAATTGTCTTTTCCAATCTCCTCCCAATAGAGTTGTATCAAAATTTTGCTTACATTATTATGACCATAAAATGTACTTCACAGCTAAGTCATAAATACTATTATGATAATTTTTCCTTTTCTATGCTTCATTTTGTTTTCTTTGGTATTAATAATTAGTTTCTTTCCCTTCTTCCTTTCTCTCTCTCTCTTTCTCTCTCTCTCCTTAACTTATATTCTCCTTGCTTGCACCAAGTTTATCTTCTTAAAGAACATCTAAAACTTTCTGAACTTATATCCTTAACATGACTCCCAAGGCCCTAAACGATCTTGCTCCTGCTCTCTCTCCAGCCTCATTACGCCATTTGGCCCGTGGATCCCTACACCACAGCAGTCCTGACTCCACCTCCCTGCCACCCCCTCACCACAAGAGCTGCTGAATTCAGCTCCAAGTTTCTTTCTCTTCAGGTCCTTTGTACATGCTATTCTTTCCCTCTTTGCTGCTTAATATTTCTCATCCTTGAAGACCAAAATAAATTATATATTCCTTAGAAATGTCCTTGAGTTTCTTTTTTATGTTTTTTAACATTTTTATTGGAGTATAATTGCTTTACAATGGTGTGTTTGTTTCTGCTTTATAACAAAGTGAAACAGCTATTCATATACATATATCCCCATATGTCCTCCTTCTTGAGTCTCTCTCCCACCCTCCCTATCCCACCCTCTAGGTGGTTACAAAGCACCGAGCTGATCTACCTGTGCTATGCAGCTGCTTCCCACTAGCTATCTATTTTACAACTGGTAGTATATATAAGTCCATGACCCTCTCTCACTTTGTGCCAGCTTACCCTTCCCCCTCCCCATGTCCTCAAGTCCATTCTCTACATCTGCATCTTTATTCCTGTCCTGCCCCTAGGTTCCCTGAAACCATTTTTTTTTATTCCATATATATGTGTTAGCATATGGTATTTGTTTTTCTCTTTCTGACTTACTTCACTCGTATGACAGACTCTAGGTCCATCCACCTCACTACAAATAACTCAATTTCATTTCTTTTTATGGCTAAGTAATACTCCATTGTATATATGTGCCACATCTTCTTTATCCATTCATCTATAGATAGACACTTAGTTTGCTTCTATGGCCTGGCTATTGTAAATAGAGCTGCAATGAACATTGTGGTACATGACTCTTTTTGAAATATGGTTTTCCCAGGGTATATGCCCAGTAGTGGGATTGCTGGGTCGTATGGTAGTTCTATTTTTAGTTTTCTAAGGAACCTCCATATTGTCCTCCATAGTGGCTGTATCAATTTACATTCTGACCAACAGTACAAGAGGGTTCCCTTTTCTCCCCACCCTCTCAAGGATTTATTGTTTGTAGAATTTTTGATGATGGAAATTCTGACCAGTGTGAAGTGATATACCATTGTAGTTTTGATTTGCATTTCTCTAATGATTAGTGATGTTGAGCATTCTTTCATGTGTTTGTTGGCAATCTGTGTATATTCTTTGGAGAAAAGTCTATTTAGGTTTTCTGCCCACTTTTGGATTGGGTTGTTTGTTTTTTTGTTATTGAGCTGCATGAGCTGCTTGTAATTTTGGAGATTAATCCTTTGTCAGTTGCTTCATTTGCAAATATTTTCTCCCATTCTGAGGGTTGTCTTTTAGTCTTGTTTATGGTTTCCTTTGCTGTGCAAAAGCTTTTAAGTTTCATTAGGTCCCATTTGTTTATTTTTGTTTTTATTTCCATTACTCTAGGAGGTGGGTCAAAAAGGATCTTGCTGTGATTTATGTCATAGAGTGGTCTGCCTATGTTTTCCTCTAAGAGTTTTATAGAGTCTGGCCTTACATTTAAGTCTTTAATCCATTTTGAGTTTATTTTTGTGTATGGTGTTAGGGAGTGTTCTAATTTCATTCTTTTCAATGCAGCTGTCTGTTTATCCCAGCATCATTTATTGAAGAGGCTGTCTTTTCTCCATTGTATATTCTTGCCTCCTTTATCAAAAATAAGGTGACCATATGTCTTTGGGTTTATCTCTGGGCTTTCTATCCTGTTCCATTGATCTATATTTCTGTTTTTGTGCCAGTACCATACTGTCTTGATTACTGTAACTTTGTAGTATAGTCTGAAGTCTGGGAGCCTGATTCCTCCAGCTCTGTTTTTCTTTCTCAAGATTGCTTTGGCTATTCAGGGTCTTTTGTGTTTCCATACAAATTATGAAATTTTTTGTTCTAGTTCTGTGAAAAATGCCAGTGGTAGTTTGATAGGGATTGCATTGAATCTGTAGATTGCTTTGAGTAGTAGAGTCATTTTCACAATGTTGATTCTTCCAATCCAAGAACATGGTATATCTCTCCACCTCTTTGTATCATCTTTAATTTCTTTCATCAGTGTCTTATAGTTTTCTGCAACCAGGTCTTTGGTCTCCTTTTTTTTTTTGATTTTTAAAATTTTATATTGAACTACGTTTACACTTCAAGAAAAGTTGCCATAATAGGGAGCTGCTGTATATCCCTCAGGGTTTCTCAGTATTAACGCAATCAGTTTATCAGTCACTTCCTTTATGATTAGTGCTTTTTTTGTGATTTCTTTAAGATTGTTGGTTTATGTCTATTTTTCAGGCTACCTTGAAAAGCCTGCCCAAGTAACTAGTAAATTGGTTTCCTTGCTACCTCTTTCCTACAATAGTACTAACTTCATTCATGTAGGGACTTTAGTTAAGAGAGGAGAAAATTTTCTTAAGTGACTGTGTGACAATGATCCCATGATACATTCCCTGCATCCCTGAGTCTCTGTCCCTATGAGGACTTAAACCACTCTTCCCTAGTCCTTTAGTGATAATCTCTTGCTCAGAGAAGGCTGGGAGTTGGTCTTAGGAGGAGGCCACTTAGTCCCTTAAGGTTAGACTCGAGAATCCAAGAATGCGATAGCCTGGATGTGAGAGGAAACGTGGGAAGAAAATGACATACACCTATCTGTCCTTTCAGGGTCAGGAAGTCAGCCACGCAAGAGCTCTCCCTTCTAGCATCTGTGCTCCTTAAGGTTATGAGCTGCCTAGGTTTGGTCTCCTTAGGTAGGTTTATTCCTAGGTATTTTATTTTTTTTTGTTACAATGGTAAATTGGAGTGTTTCCTTAATTTCTCTTTCAGAATTTTTATCATTAATGTATGGGAATGAAAGAGAGTTCTGTGCATTAATTTTGTATCCTGCTACTTTACCAAAATCATTGATTAGTTCTAGTAGTTTTCTGGTAGCCTCTTTAGGATTCTCTATGTATAGTATCATGTCATCTGCAAACAGTGACAGCTTTACTTCTTCTTTTCCAATTTTGATTCCTTTTCTTTTTCTTGTCTGATTGCTATGGCTAAAACTTCCAAAACTATGTTGAATAATAGTGGTGAGAGTGGTTAACCTTGTCTTGTTCCTGATCTAAGTGGAAATGGTTTCAGTTTTTCACCACTGAGAACAATGTTGGCTGTGGGTTTGTCATATATGGTCTTTATTACGTTGAGGTAAATTCCCTCTAGGTCTACTTTCTGGAGGGTTTTTATCATAATGTGTTGAATTTTGTCAAAAGCTTTCTCTGCATCTATTGAGATGATCATATGGGATTTAATTTGTTAAGATGGTGTATCACATTGATTGATTTGCATATATTGAAGAATCCTTGCATTCTTCTGGGATAAACCCCACTTGACCATTGTGCATGATCCTTTTAATGTGCTGTTGGATTCTGTTTGCTAGTATTTTGTTGAGGATTTTTGCATCTATGTTCATCAGGGATATTGGCCTGTAGTTTTCTTTCTTTATGACATCTTTGTCTGATGTTGGTATCAGAGTGATGGTGGCCTCATAGAAGGAGTTTGGGAGTGTTCCTCCCTCTGCTATATTTTGGAAGAGTTTGAGAAGGATGGGTGTTAGCTCTTCTCTAAATGTTTGATAGAATTCACCTGTGAAACCATCTGGTCCTGGGCTTTTGTTTGTTGCAACATTCTTTTTTTTTTTTAATTTTTATTTATTTATTTATTTATTTTATTTTTGGCTGTGTTGGGTCTTCATTTCTGTGCAAGGGCTTTCCTAGTTGCGGCAAGCAGGGGCCACTCTTTATCGCAGTGCGTGGGCCTTTCACTGTCGCGGCCTCTCTTGTTGCAGGGCACAGGCTCCAGACGCGCAGGCTCATTAGTTGTGGCTCACGGGCCTAGTTGCTCCGTGGCATGGCATGTGCGATCTTCCCAGACCAGGGTTTGAACCTGTGTCCCCTGCACTGGCAGGCAGATTCTCAACCACTGTGCCACCACGGAAGCCCTGTTGGAACATTCTTAATCACAGTTTCAATTTCAGTGCCTGTGATTGGTCTGTTCATATTTTCTATTTCTTCGTGGTTCAGTCTTGGAAGGTTGTGCTTTTTTAAGAATGTGTTCATTTCTTCCAGTTTGTCCATTTTATTGGTATATAGTTGCTAGTAGTAATCTCTCATGATCCTTTGTATTTCTGCAGTGTCAGTTGTTACTTCTCCTTTTTAACTTCTAATTCTATTGATATGAGTCTTCTCCCTTTTTTTCTTGATGAGTCTGGCTAATAGTTTATCACTTTTGTTTATCAAGGAAGCAGCTTTTAGATTTACTGATGTTTGCTATCATTTCCTTCATTTATTTTTCATTTATTTCTGATCTATTTATGATTTCTTTCCTTCTGCTAACTTTGGGGGTTTTTTGTTCTCCTTTCTCTAATTGCTTTAGGTGTAAGGTTAGGTTGTTTATTTGAGATCTTCCCTGTTTCTTGAGATAGGATTGTATTGCTATAAACTTCCCTCTTAGAACTGCTTTTGCTGGATCCCATAGGTTTATATTATATATTATATTTTCATTGTCATTTGTTTCTAGGTATTTTTTGATTTCCTCTTTGATTTCTTCAGTGATCTCTTGGTTATTAAGTAGTGTATTGTTTAGCCTCCATGGGTTTGTACTTTTTACAGATTTTTGCCTGTAATTGATATCTAATCTCCTAGCATTGAGGTTGGAAAAGATACGTGATGTGTTTTCAATTTTCTTAAATTTACCAAGGCTTGATTTGTGACCCAAGATATGATCTATCCTGGAGAATGTTCCATGAGCACTTGAGAAGAAAGTGTATTCTGTTGTTTATGGATAGAATGTCCTATAAATATCAATTAAGTTCATCTTGTTTAATGTATCATTTAAAGTTTGTGTTTCCTTATTTATTTTCATTTTGGATGATCTGTCCATTGGTGAAAATGGGGTATCAAAGTCCCCTACTATTATTGTATTACTGTCGATTTCCCCTTTTATGGCTGTTAGCATTGGCCTTATGTATTGAGGTGTTCCTATGTTGGGTGTATAAATATTTACAATTGTTATATCTTCTTTTGGGATTGATCCCTTGATCATTATGTAGTGTCCTTCTTTGTCTCTTGTAATAGTCTTTATTTTAACGTCTATTTTGTTTGATATGAGAATTGCTACTCCAGCTTTCTTTTGATGTCCATTTGCATGGAATATCTTTTTCCATCCCCTCACTTTCAGTCTGTATGTGTCCCTAGGTCTGATGTGGGTCTCTTGTAGACAGCATATATATGGGTCTTGTTTCTGTATCTATTCAGCCAGTCTATGTCTTTTGGTTGGAGCATTTAATCCATTTTCATTTAAGGTAATTATCGATATGTATGCTCCTATTAGCATTTTCTTACTTGTTTTGGGTTTGTTATAGTAGGTCTTTTCCTTCTCTTGTGTTTCCTGCTTAGAGAAGTTCCTTTAGCATTTGTTGTAAAGCTGGTTTGGTGGTGCTGAATTCTCTTAGCTTTTGCTTCTCTGTAAAGTTTTAATTTCTCTGTTAAATCTGAATAAGATCCTTGCTGGGTAGAGTAATCTTGGTTGTAGGTTTTTGCCTTTCATCACTTTAAATATGTCCTGCCACTCCCTTCCGGCTTACAGAGTTTCTGGTGAAACATCAGCTGTTAACCTTATGGGGATTCCCTTGTATGTTATTTGCTGTTTTTCCCTTGCTGCTTTCAATATGTTTTCTTTGTATTTAATTTTTGATAGTTTGATTAATATGTGTCTTGGCATGTTTCTCGGATTTATCCCTTATGGACTCTCTGCACTTCCTGGAATTGATTAACTATTTCCTTTCCCATATATAGGGAAGTTTTCAATTGTAATCACTTCAAATATTTTCTCAGTCCCTTTGTTTTTCTCTTCTTCTTCTGGGACCCCTATAATTCGAATGTTGGTGTGTTTAATGTTGTCCCAGAGGTTTCTGAGACTGTCCTCGATTCTTTTCATTCTTTTTTCTTTATTCTGCTCTGTGATAGTTATTTCCACTATTCTATATTCCAGGTCATTTACCCATTCTTCTGCCTCAGTTATTCTGCTACTGATCCCTTCTTGATAATTTTTAATTTCATTTATCATGTTCTTCATCATTGTTTGTTTGCTCTTTAGTTCTTCTAGGTCTTGTTAAACGTTTCTTGTATTTTCTCCATTCTATTTCCAAGATTTTTGATCATCTTTACTCATTACTCTGAATTCTTTTTCAGGTAGATTGCCTATTTCCTCTTCATTTGTTTGGTCTGGTGGGTTTTTACCTTGCTCCTTGCTCCTGTGTGTTTCTCTGTCTTCTCATTTTGCTTAACTTACTGTGTTTGGGGTGTCCTTTTCACATGCTGCAGGTTCGTAATTCCTGTTGTTTTTGGTGTCTGCCCCCAGTGGCTAAGGCTGGTTCAGTGGGTTGTGTAGGTTCCTGGTGGAGGGGACTAGTGCCTGTGTTCTGGTGGATGAGGCTGGATCTTGTCTTTCTGGTGGGCAGGGCCTCATCCGGTGGTGTGTTTTGGGGTGTCTGTGCCCTTATTATGATTTTAGGCAGCCTCTCTGCTAATGGGTGGAGTTGTGTCCTGTCTTGCTAGTTGTTTGGCATAGGGTGTGCAGCACTGTAGCTTGCTGGTCGTTGAGTGGAGCTGGGTCTTAGTGTTGAGATGGAGATCTCTGGGAGAGGTTTCACCATGTGATATTATGTGGAGCCGGGAGGTCTCTGGTGGACTGATGTCGTGAACTCAGCTCTCCCACCTCAGAGGCACAGGCCTGACATCCGGCCGGAGTACCAAGACCCTGTCAGCCACATGGCTCAGAAGAAAAGGGAGAGAAAGAAAAGAAAAGAAAGAAAGAAAGAAAGAAAGAAAGAAAGAAAGAAAGAAAGAAAGAAAGAAAGAAAGAAAGAAAGAAAGAGAGAAAGAGAGAAAGAGAGAAAGAGAGAAAGAGAGAGAGAGAGAGAAAGAAGGAAGGAAGGAAGGAAGGAAGAAAAGGAAGGCAGGAAGGAAGGAAGAAAACATAAAATAAAGTTATTAAAATAAAAAATAAGTTTTAAAAAGTAATAAAAAAATTTAAAAGAAAGAAAGAAGAGAGCAACCAAAGCTAAAAACAAACCCAGTGACAAGCGCTAAAATCTATACTGAAAAAAAAAAACCCAAAACGGAAAGACAGAACTCTAGGACAAATGGTAAAAGCAAAGCTATGCAGACTAAATCACACAAAGAAGCATACACATACACACTCACAAAAGAGAAAAAGGAAAAAAATATCTATATATATATATCTTTGCTGCCAAAGTCCACCTCCTCAATTTTGGATGATTCCTTGTCTATTCATGTATTCCACAGATGCAGGTTACATCAAGTTGATTGTGCGGATTTAATCCGCTGCTTCTGAGGCTGCTGGGAGAGATTTCCCTTTCTCTTCTTTGTTCACACAGCTCCTGGGGTTCAGCTTTGGATTTGGACCTCCCTCTGCGTGTAGGTCGCCTAAGGGCGTCTGTTTTTCGCTCAGACAGGAGAGGGTTAAAGGAGCTGATTCCGGGGCTCTGGCTCAATCAGGCTGTGGGGAGGGAGGGGTACGGATGTGGGGTGAGCCTGCGGCGGCAGAGGCCGGCCTGACGTTGCACCAGCCTGAGGCGCGTCGTGCGTTCTCCCGGGGAAGTTGTCCCTGGATCACGGGACCCTGGCAGTGGTGGGCTGCACAGGCTCCCGGGAGGGGAGGTGTGGATAGTGACCTTTGCTCGCACACAGGCTTCTTGGTGGCAGCAGGAGCAGCCTCAGCGTCTCATGCCCATATCTGGGGTCCACGCTGATAGCCGCGGCTTGCGCCTGTCTCTGGAGCTCGTTTACGTGGTGCTCTGAATCCCCTCTCCTTGCGCACCCCCAGACAATGGTCTCTTGCCTCTTAGGCAGTTCCAGACTTTTTTCCGGACACCTCCCGGCCAGCCGTGGCGCACTAGCCCCTTCAGGCTGTGTTCACGCAGCCAACTCCAGTCCTTTCCCTGGGATCCGACCGAAGCCCGAGCCTCAGCTCCCAGCCCCCGTCCGCCCCGGCAGGTGAGCAGACAAGCCTCTCGGGCTGGTGAGTGCCGGTTGGCACCGATCCTCTGTGTGGGAATCTCTCCGCTTTGCCCTCCGCACTCCTGTGGCTGCACTCTCCTCCGTGGCTCTGAAGCTTCCCCCTCTCTGCCACCCGCAGTCTCCGCCCGCGAAGACGGAGACTAGCATGTGGAAATCTTTCCTCCTTCACAGCTCCCTCCCACTGGTGCAGGTCCCGTCCCTATTCTTTTGTCTCTGTTTTTTCTTTTTTCTTTTGACCTACCCAGGTACGTGGGGAGTTTCTTGTCTTTGGGGAGGTCTGAGGTCTTCTGCTAGCGTTCAGTAGGTGTTCTGTAGGAGTTGTTCCACATGTAGATGTATTTCTGATGTATTTGTGGGGAGGAAGGTGATCTCCACATCTTACTCTTCTGTCATCGTGAAGGTCTCTCCTTGATTTTCAAATTAGATTAGGTTCTCCTGTTTTGGGTTCCCTAAGCTATATTTCAGATGGAGATGGAAGTGAATTTGGGTTAATTCAATAAAATGCAAGTAAAAACCACCTTAATCCTTTGACAGAGTTGATGTTATTTGTTTAGTTAATGTAGATAACTGACAATAGAGCACAGAAAGCCCACACTGGCAACATTACTTCAGTAAACTACTCATCTGTTTCTATTATAATTTTTACTTTTATCTAGGTGATACATGAACACAATTTAGAGAATCATATATTGATAGGTCCTACCCCACCAATTACTCACTGTCAAAGGGCTATCCAGTTCAATCCTTTTGCCACTTCTTTTGGTAATTTCCTCCATATTTCTAATAACAAAGTATAGACCTGAATTTCTATGCCTTGCAATTTTAATGTCTGTATTGCCTTTCACTATGGAAGATGAGAAGTTAATTTTCTTTCACCACTCAGCATCCTGCCTCTTCAACACAGACTTCCCAATCTCCCATCCTCCTAATAGCACTGCATCATAATTTTGTATAAACTTGTATTTTAATATATAATGTGCATATAACATGCATATTATAATTATAAATACACTTCACAGGTAAGTCATGATACTATCATTTTTCTTTGATACACTTCATTTTGTTTTCTCTAACTTGATCCTTCCTTCTTTTAATATCCTTATATTTTTTATTTTTACTCATTTTCAATTTTATCTACTATATATATTTCCCCAACATTCACTGCCATCTCTTTTTGCTACTATGTTGAATTCTTGTTTTCTCCCCTAAATACTTTCCTTTTTTTGTATCACACCTTCAGTGTTTTCTATTAATGTGTTTTTTTTTTTATATCTCTGAAAAAATTTGCTTTCTTTTTACTTTTGTTTCCATTCCTCATATGTTTCTTCCAAGTTTGTTGTTTTTATTATTTACTTCTCATATAAGAGACTTTACTTAAGTATTTGGTCACTTTTAATTATGGACATATTTAAGAATACAACAATTAAAAAAAAAACTATTTAGAAGCTTTGTGTAATCTTATAGTACTTACTACTGACTCTGAATTCCATTGTAGGATAATCTATCCAGGCTGATTCTTTGGAGAATCTCCTACATGAGAATCTTTAGATTTTGTTTTGTTTTGTTTTGATTTTTGTTCTGCTTAAATTTCTCAAAAAAAACCAACTCCCAGTCTTCTGCCTGGATGTTGAATGTCTGGCAGCTTCTTAGGGTCTGCTAGCTAGTTATCAACTTAGCATTTTCAATCTTCCATGCTTTACTTACATTTGTTTTTTTCAGTTGATTCATTAAAAATAATTTTATTATCATTGTATTGACATTTTGGCAGAGGACAGACATAAATGCATGAGTTCACCATGCCAACCTTAAATAGTAGTATACTCATTTGTTTCTAAGCACAGAATTACATAACAATTAAAAATATTTCTATATTCCCAATAATTAGAATGAATAAACTCACTTAATCAGCGATACCAATCACTACTTGTCTTTTTTATTTTTTTCGTAGGCTCATAATAATAGTTTAAGCATACATTAAAATATCTTTCTTTACACTTATGTAACAGACTATGTTGGATGGGCATGAACTGGGTCATGATACTGATGAGAAGTGAGGCAAACCCGTCTCCTGTTATATTATTTTTCATCCACTGATTTATATCAGGTGTGGGATACCTGCTGATCAAAGTAATTGGGCCTTCCCACCAATGGCATTCAGGAATATACCAGGAAGCCCACAGAGGTCAGATTTTAAAAGACAATGGATTTCTGAGAGAAAACTCACCATAAACTACAACCAATAACATCCTTGCACACTGCTGGTAAGTGGTGGGTCTGACTAATACCTGAACCCATCCTGACCAGAGAGCCTGTGGTATTTTTGCTATGTGAGATAAATAACTTGGGTCAAGTATAAAGGAAGAATCATTGCCTCCTCCAATATATTGAAACCTGATTTGAATAGACATAATGCGGAACGAATATTCTCTTTGCTATTTCTCAGGAGTGACAAAGTTGATGCTTACTATTGGGAAAGTTCAGACATTATATACAGTGATTTTAATTTGTACCAATGAGTCAAAACATGGTCATATTACTGCATAGAGGGATGATAAGTCTAATTCTCTAATTCTTGCTTAGAATAACTTTTATATGGAACATGTACGTGGAGGCAATCAAATAGATTGGTTGAAACACAGATTTGACGTCAAACAGCCTTGGGTTTCAGACACAACTCTCCAAATGGTAACCATGTGTGGCCTTAGGCTAATTATACATATTTTATAAGACACTTTCTCATTGGTACATTAAGGAGCATATTAGCATTTACATTACAAAGATATTAACAGAGTATTATCATATAGTAAATGCTCAGTACATTTCAATTATTATTGTTTTGCTATTATTATTGTTCAAGTATTTCATAAGGCAAAGTTATAGTACTCTATGAAATCAGGAGGCCTTTCTGTGCAGGATTTTCTGTACACATTTTTCAAATATTTCTCAGAGCTAAAAACTAACCAGGATATTGGATTTGTATACAAAAGCCACTGCTCTTCTCTCTATTATGGCAAATCTACAATGGTCTAGAAAAATTTAGGTGAATGCAGTGGGAAAAAAACAGCCTGCTCCAGTCCCTCCTATGTGCGCCTGGCACCCAGATCTGGATTAAACATTCCTAATATTGAAGGCATTTAGGAAACTGGGGGCCCCTTGAGCTAACTGTGAGAAAATTCTCTTGATAAATTGAGTCTGTGGATTTTTTTTCTTTTTTTGTAACACCCTTATAATCCTAAAACATTTACAACAGAACTGGGCTTTACACAAACTAATGCCATGCTTGTCAAAACAGTTCAGGAGAGTCTAAAAAACAAGTTCATGGGAAGAGATGGATCTCTGTGGGAAAAGAGCTAAAGCAAAATAGGAACTTATAGCAAATACTTAGAGATCAGAAGCAGCAAATGTTTAACTGAGCAGATGTCTGTAATTTAGACAAAGGCTTGAAGACTAAAAATGAATCAGTCAACCTTGCTTGGGCCACGTTGGAGGTGGGGAAACTTTTTCAGTCAAGGAACAAGTAGTAAGTATTTTAGGCTTTGCAGGCCAAGAGGCAGAATCAAAAACATAATATAGGTACCTTTATAAAAAGATAGAAAACAAATTCCACAAAACTTTTATTGAAAAAATTCAAACTAAAAAATAATAATTGAGTACCATTTCCTTTTTGGAGTAAAAGTCTACTAATGAAAAGAATAAAACTCGTTCTTGAGGATACAACATTTTGCTTAATTAGGGTTCAAGGTCAGTGTTCCCTATCATCAAGTTGATTGTAGATCTTCATTTGTGTTATCAGTTGTGCTCATTTGTGTACTGAATTGTGTCTCCTCAGAGTTCTTATGTTGAAGCCATAATCTCCAAAGTGTCTGTATTTGGAGATGGGGTGTATAAGCATATAATAAAGGTTAAGTGAGATCATAAGAATGGGACCTTAATCCAGTAGAACTGGTGTCCTTATAAGAAGAGGGGGAGAAAGCAGGGATGTGCGAGCACATAAGAAAGACCATGTGAGCAAAAAGGCATCTGCAAGCCAAGAAGTGAGTCCTCACCAGAAACCAACATTACCAACACCTTGATATTAGACTTCTATCCTCCAGAAATGTGAGAAAATAAATTTCTGTTCTTTAAGCTACCCTGTCTGTAATATTTTGTTAAAGCAGCTCTAGCTGACTAATGCAACCTGTGAAAACCATTCTTAACTCACTGGCCATACAAAAACACAGAGGAGGCAGCAGTTTGCTAACCCTTAGCTACATGATTAAGAAAGTACTTCTGGAAAATTTCCTTGAATGAAACCAGGGAAGTGAAGTAGTGCAGTCTAGCCCCAAAGATTGGATCTTATTTGCTCTGGAATCAGGACTCAAAAGTCTCCTTGAGCCAA
The DNA here is from genome assembly GCF_039906515.1 of Pseudorca crassidens. NCBI lineage: Eukaryota > Metazoa > Chordata > Mammalia > Artiodactyla > Delphinidae > Pseudorca > Pseudorca crassidens. The sequence goes on from NC_090312.1 coordinate 66,533,354, forward strand.
CTTGCAAGTTGTGCTCACAGTCTGTGGAAGAGGGGATGAAGAACCAAGTCTCAGAGGCCAAGGAGTTATCATCAGGAGGAAAGAAGGCTAAAACACACGAAAATGGTTCACACTCAACAAGCCCTATTTATCCCTGTCCCAAAAGATCATTCATCAGAGGCCTCACTGACAGAGCTCAGTGCAATTCTGTACAACAAAAGTATAGCTTAAAATTCTTTCTGGAAATTGATTTTTTTTTTAAGTCTTGAGTTTTTATCCTATTCAAGAGTGAGTTTTCACAAATATTATCTTTCTTTCATAAAACAGTAAATTTTCCTTAACATAATGAGCACATAGCTATAGAAGAATTCCTCTCATTGAATGCATTATAATTTATCTGCTAAAGTATTTTTTTAATATTTTACATATGATTTTATAAATTGCATTTTATTGATTCTATTGATTCTATTTTGTTAATCAATAATAAATTTAATTTATCTGATGCAGGCAAATATTGTTTAAATTGATTACTAAAAATAATAAATATTTGTGAAAAATCTCTCCACCTCAACATTTATTTCAGAACTTAGCTTCTTTCCTAAGTGATTTTTCAATTATATAAATAACCATTGATTTTGGTAGGTTTTAGAAATAACTGTATTTCTTCTTAAATATAATTAAATATATTTTATATTGCGTGATTTTATTTATTTTTATTTATTTATTTTTTTTGCGGTACGCGGGCCTCTCACTGTTGTGACCTCTCCCGTTGCAGAGCACAGGCTCCGGACACGCAGGCTCAGCGGCCATGGCTCACGGGCCCAGCTGCTCCGCGGCATGTGGGATCTTCCCGGACCGGGGCACGAACCCGCGTCCCCTACATCGGCAGGCAGACTCTCAAACACTGCGCCACCAGGGAAGCCCTTATTTTATTTTGAAATAATTTTAAATTTATTAAAAAACTGCAAGAATAATACCAAAAAAAATTATTTCCTGAATCCTTTGAGAGTAAATTACCTGTATAATGCCCTAGTACTCAAATGCTTCAATATGTACTTCCTAACAACAGGAATATTCTGTCATGTAATCACAGTACAACCAACACTGATACCTCTAACTTGCAGAGAGCATTCAATTTTGCCAATAATGTCCTGGAATTAATTTGCTTAGGACCACTTTTTCCTTTAGTTGCCATGTTTCTTTTAGCCTCTTTCAATTCAAAGCAACTTCTCAGTTTTTCCTTGACTTTCATGATTTTGACCTGAGAAGATTATGGGTCAGTTATTTTTTAGAATTATTCTCAAGTTTGATTTATCTGATGTCTTCTCATGATTAGATTCAGATTTTACATGTTTCACTGGCAATTTTACTAAAATGATGCTGTGTCCTCCACTCTGTATATTATCAGACAATGTGCAACATACACAGGGTGGAATTTTGTTTTCTCCCTTTATATATTTGGTATTCTTGTCTTCAACAGTAAAACCCTGGGTGCTATTTCAGTGTGGGAGCCTCCGGGTGGCCTTGCAGGTACAAAGGACCAACCTGTGAGTTTCTTGGGCCTTGAAATTAAGTAAAAAATCTGGTTCCAATTATTTTCAATATTTTAAAAATTTGATCAATTTCCTCTTAATGTAAACAATCTTATGTCAGTGCCACTGCTACTCACTGTGGATACTGCCCTTCATTCCTCTTCAGATCCCACATACTTGGCTAGATGACTGCTGCGTCCATGCCTCCTGTAGAGGCTCTCCTTACTCACCTGGGCGTTGATGCCCCAAACTAGGCAGCCCTCAGCATAGCCATTCCCATTCCTGAATGGATGATCTTTCCAACCTGCTTGGATGATGACACCCTACACTGGGCTCTTCCCTCTACTTGTGAGAATACCTGCCTTACTCAGTCCTACTGAGTATATCTTGGACTGATTTATTCAAGAATGAAGGAAGGAGGGGAGGAAAAAAGGAAGTAATAACAGAGTATATAAAGTTATATTTCTTCTTTTTCTGTTGAAAATTTGATATTATTTACTATATAATTTCAATTTATTTCAAATTATATATATAAATAATATGGTTCACATATTTCTTTTTATAACTAATGTATTTAAGGTCCTGAGAAAAAGTTTCTTAAGGAAAATAATTTAATTTATAAGAATATGAATGCTAAAAGACAGAGACCCATATCTCAAAGAATATTCAAATAATACAAAATAATTATGCCAGATGAGAAGCTATATATCTACTTTCCCTATGGAAACTTTAGTCACAAGTAACACAAATAATTATACTTCCCAAATGGGAGTGATTTGAGAAGTTCCAAAATTGCTAAGGCAAAATCCTCCCTTGCTCCTGATCTGCAATTCACTGACTTAGAGATGTTTCTTTGGTTCTGATAGTAATGACTATAAAAGGAAAATTTAATTAAGAGGTCATTTTATAGCCACCTGAAATGGAGATGAAACAACTAAATTTCCTTCTTTTTTGTAACATTAGAAATTATTTTCAATCCACCAATCCACCATAGTTATCCTAGTATGTATCCTCAGCTACATGGTCCTGGGTATGAAATAGTAGAAGAATGTTTGAGAATTGATCCTATGAGGATTAAAAGTTCTGGGGCAGTTACTGCATGTTAGGAACAATGGGTTTGTCAGAAGACTAGGGAGAAATGAAAGAAACAGAGTATATCAAACTTTTCTGATACCAATTTTACATCCTTTGGACTGGAGTCTTCATGATGAAGTGAAACTGCCCAAAGTTGTCGTTAACTGCATTTCTATTGTGTTTACTTCATCAGAAAAGGCTAGCCCTTCAGTCAAGTTCATAATTCACATTCATTTGTCACTAAGGTTATCTCCCAAGTGTTCCTGAAAATTTTCCAAAACAGACTGAAGAACACTCAGAAAGAAAAGGAGAGAAAGACTTTGTATCAATATTCTGAAAATTCTGCCTCCAATATAATTACTTTTCTTGCAATTTATTTGATCTTATTTGTAGTATCCTTGAGAATTATTTTTCTTTATCTTTGAAGTCTAATAATTTTACTAGCATATTTCTCAAGGTTGATGATTCCACATAATTTTCCCAGTTTTCTAGTTGGCCCTTTCAGTATACGGACTTGGGCTTTCTATTTCTGGAAATTTTTTTCAATCACAATTATAAATATTAATTTTGTATGAATGCATTGTTTTAGTCTTTACTAACTCCAATTACACAAATATTATTCCTTCTTTTCCTGTCTTCCATTTCTACTATGTTCTTACTGGCTCTTTTCACTTCTTTAATTTTTGTATCTTTGGTTGTTCTCCTGTTTTTCCTAATTGTTATGAAGTTTTATTTATTTTTATTCTCCCTTGAGCATCATGTATTTGTTTTTATTTCTGAGATAATTTCTTCAATGTCTTCCATTTCTATACTGAATCTAATCCACCTTCCTTCATTTCTTTTTCTCTTTTTCTGCTCTTTTCTCATCTTAATTTTTAAATTATAATGCAAGGGATTTTTCCGTACCACTAAATACTTTTTTTGTGTATATTTAACTAAGTTGAAGTACACTAAGTCCCTTACATACAAACGAGTTCCATTCCGAGAGCGCGTTTGTAAGTCCAATTTGTTCGTAAGTCCAACAAAGTTAGCCTAGGTACCCAACTAACACAGTCGGCTACATAGTACTATACTGTAATAGGTTTATAATACTTTTCACACAAACAATACATAAAAAACAAACAAACACAAAAAATAAAGAAAACATTTTTAATCTTACAGTATAGTATCTTGAAAAGTACAGTAGTACAATACAACAGCTGGCATACAGGGATTGGCACTGAGTGATCAGGCAAGAAGAGTTACTGACTGGAGGAGGGAGAGGAGGTGGGAGATGGTAGAGCTGAAGGATAGTCAGCAATAGGAGATGGAGGGCAAGCTGCAATTTCACTCACTCAGATCCTGGGTTTGAAATAAAGATACTGTACTACCGTACTCCTTACAGTATTGCACAGTAAAGTACACAAAAGCACACCCACCGGTAGAGGATGCACGCACGTGACAATGTATGCCAGATGCGTGAACTAACTTACATGACTGGACATTCGAACGCACGTTCAAATCTTTGAAAGTTCGCAACTTGAAGGTTCGTATGTAGGGGACTTAATGTATTGCCTTACAGTTGTTTTTTGCTACATGCTTTCCTTCTTTTTATTTTTTGGAGAGATGGAGAGTTTCATCAGTTAAAGTTCATTAAATTTTATTTTCTGATTTTTATAATAATTCTGTATAGATTTATAGAGTTTTCTTTTGCTCATTGTTGTGAACTTTAGGTATCTAATAGAATTTCTAGTTCAGTAGCATCTTCTTTTATCAGTACATCAAAATAGATAAAAATCCAGACCTTTATGGGTTTTGTTACTTCTATTTTTTATGGTTGGGAAAGAGGTTGTGTGTCTCTGACATTTGGCTCTTTTGTCTGGTAAGACTCTAAATTTTCCCCTTTATTATCCAATTATCTCACAAATTTCTCTTTTCTATTCTGCTTTTCTTGGCCTGTCCTTGCTTACCACAGAGGTTGGCAGTGGTGCTATCATATAAAGATTGTTTTCTGGGATTTGATGCTTTTCTTTTTTTATTTACTGTTATCTTGAAGTTTGGTCATTCTTTGTCTTTAAGTCATGCTTAAGGCATATTTTTGGTATAGTTTTGCTATTATTGTTGCTTTCTTCTTATAGTTTTGAATTGTTTGGAGATGATATATTGAAAGATGCAAACTTAGCCATTATTATCTTCAGCTCCCTGGAAGTTCTTTGTTTTTTAAGCTTTTATTTCTATTTGGCCTATGCTCCTTACCCATGTTATTTAGAATGAATTATGTGTTATGAGCAAGTTATCTTATTATTTATAATTATTATTTCTCTCTTCCTCAATAATCAAATACATACATTATGATAGCTAGAATGAAATTTGCATTGTTATTAACGCACTATAACAATAAAGTGAAACTTGAAAAAAATAATACCCAGTCCTGAAGTTGGAGATTTCCATTCCAGCAAACACAAGGTAGATGTGCTATCCAGTCAAGGAGAATATTTTATATTACCAAATTATACCCCTGCTGTACCTGTTATGTAGTTAAAGACAAAGCAGTTCAGTCTTATGAATGTCAACTGAGTAGTTTTTAATAGTAATAAATTAAGTTTAAATACATTAAAACATTTAAATGAAACAGCACTATATTACCCAAAATGAGGTAGGTGTAAGTCATCAGAGCATAAATTATTACCTATTTTAAAAATTGCTAGTTTCTTATTTTCTGGCAAGAAAACAGTGAGCCATTTTAAGCTCACTGGCAAAGCCAAGTGTATTTTAGCACAGTTTCAAGATAAAAACAACTTGTCGTGTCAATAGCTGAAGCAAAGAGGTTAGTGAGATGTAGTTTAGTACCAATATATCCTATTTTGCCACGCAAATTAAGAAGAAAAAAGTAGTGGAAGGTTTGACTCTACATTTCACTTTACCAGTGACAAATTACAGTGATTATTGGAAATAATCCTTATCTAAAGAATAAACAACATTCTATTTAAAGAATTTGTTCTCAGTTGTGCTCAGCTTCTTCTTTCTAGTATCCTCATCAAGAAAAATAATCAGCATTTTCCTTTCTCCCAAGTGTCTATAAGATGATAATGTTATTTGGAAATTACATGATGAATTGTTACTACAGATTTCAAAGGCCTTTTACAAGCATTGCCCTAGGGTCCATCTTCAACCCCGTCACAGCCACCTCTCCCCTTCCCCTTTCTTTTCTTTATCCACTTTGCCAGAGGGACTAATTTTTCTCTATTTCTACATTGGTTGTTTGCAACCATCTAATCTACCCTTTGGGGATTTTTCTTCCCCCAAACTTGAAGTGAAATAGGGATGCTGTCTCGTTTGTTCCTTCTTTGTTGCCAGTGAAAATAAACAAGCCAGTAGACTTTACTGCTAATCACTAAGATGAAAAAAAAAGACTTTACAAAATTAAACACAACTGAGTTGCTAAAGTTATAAATTTCCTAATTCATGATTCATGGAAAATGATTAATTTTCCTTTCTAAAATGGGAGGCTCCTACACAATTTTGTGTGGCTACCAGCTTCTATCCTTGAGATAGGGCTCATTAAACAGATCAACATTCCTTGTATGTTTGTCTTTAAGCAACGAATTATTTGAAACATTCCTATAAAATATGCTACCTCCCAAAGTAGCATATTTTCTGAGGATATACCTCAGAAAATATCCCAAAGTAATAAGTTCCTCTTTTATTGAAATGGATAATTTGCATGTCATTAAGCTTCAGACTAGGCCAAGAATTTTTCTTCTGGGTAACTACTTAATATCAGTCACTTCTTTGAGTTTCAGTTTGCTTGAGTTTCGTTTTGTTTCTTTTTTCTTTTTGTTTTTAATAGACTTTATTTTTTAGAGCAGTTTTAGATTCAAAGAAAAATCAAGAGGGAAGTTCCCATATAACTCCTGCCTGCACACATGCATAACCTTCCCTACTATCAATATTCCCCACCAGAGTGATACATTTGTTATAATTAATGAAACTATATTCATGCATCATTATCATCCGAAGTCCATAGTTGACATTGAGTTCTTGGTGTTGTACTGATAGAGTCTATGGGTTTGGATTAATGTATAATGACATGTATCCTCCATTATAGTATCATACAGACTAATTCTACTGCTCTAAAGATCCTCTGTGCTCTGGTAATCTATCCCTCACTCTTCACTAACCCCTAGTGACTACTGATCCTTTTACTGCCTCCACAGCTTTGCCTTTTCCAGCATGTCATGTAGTTGGAATCATTTGGTGTACAGGATTTCCAGATTGGCTTCTTTCACATAATAATATGCATTTAAGTTTATTCCTCATCTTTTCATGGCTTAATAGCTCATTTCTTTCCTTCTTTTTTTTAAATAAAACTTTTATTTTCTTTTTTAAGAGAAACTTTAGGTTCACAGTAACGTTGAGCAGAAGGTACAGGGATTTCCCATATATCCCCAGCACACACAGACAGCTCCCCCCAACGCTGCAAGTGATATCCCCCACCAAAATGGTACATTTGTTATAACTGATGAAATCTACACTGACACATCATAATCACCCAATGTACATATCTCATGTTAGGGTTCAGCCTGTTGTTGTACATTTGATGGGTTTGGACATGATCCACCATTGTAGTATTATACAGAGTAGTCTCATTGCCTTAAAAATCCTCTGAACTCTACTTATTCATGTCTGCTTCCTCACTAATCCTGGCACCCTTATTACTCTCTCCATAGTTTTCCCTTTTCCACAGTGTCATATAGTTGGGAATCATACAGCAGATAGTCTTTTCATATTGGGGTCTTTCACTAGTAATATCCCTATATCTTTTCATTTCATTGATAGCTTATTTCCTTTTAGAGCTGAATAATATTCCATTTTCTGAATGTACCACAGTTTATTATTCATCCATTAATACACTGAAGTGCATCTTAGTTGCTTCCAAGTTTTGGTATCAGTTTGTTTCTTTTTATTATTCATATTTAATAACTTGAAACTTATCCTTTAATATGGGTGGTTGCAAACTCTCTAGTTCCAGGCATGTTATTAAATGGTGAGTTGTAGGATGTTTTTCAAACCACTCATCCCTGCCACTCCCCATAAACATGATATTGATGTACTTCTTTATCCCCATCCAGGAACATATCTTCTTCTCTAACCTCTGAAAAAATATTGTCTTGAAATATCCCAAACTCAGTTATTTGGTAATGGGTTGTCATTTTTGGCAATTTCTTAGGTCATTAGTTGACTTTATTTCTTTTCCCTTTTTTTTTTTTTTAATTTATAGAAAATAACCAGATCATGGCAGAGTGACTTTCTTTTCCTACATTAAGTTCACAACTATTTTTGAAATAAAAGAGATCTTTTGAAATAAGAGGATTTAATTTGAAAACTAGTTTATTCTAACTTCTTTTCTCTAGTACCCTTAATAGGAAAGAATAAAAAGAAATGTACATATGATTTTTATTCATGGAAACTATATTCAAGCATTTTAAAAAATGAATCCTTGTCTACTGCTGGCTCAAATCATCCGTTAGCACCGAACTGTCAGATACTAGAAGGTCACATACTCCTTTCTAAAATATATGCATCTTTTAAGATATCATGTGTTAATTACCCACTGGTCAATATGGCTAGAATATTCCCTGAGGCTTCATGCCTGAAGACTGGAACACCCATAGGAGAGTAACTTTGGGAGTCAATATTTTGATGAACAGCTCCATGAAAATGCTCACATAGAAAAGGGCATCTCCTTGCAGTGCAGCAGCAGAAGAATGTTCTTTCTTCTCCTGTACTGATATTTTAAATACAATGGATTTTTCTATCATTTTATCCCTTTCCTCAAAACATGGATGGGAGGTAGGAATCTTGCCTTGTAGGCCTTTCAGTGATGAGGGCTTGTTTCTTGCCTTATTCTGGTCAGTGAATTTTCTAGGTCCAATACCAGCAAATGTTCTTATACTTGGCTTCTTCCAAGATGGTTTCTTTGCTCTGTATCTCAGATACAGATACAGTCTGTTAGATTGAAGAATTCTTTGAATGTTTTTCTGTCCATGTAATTTAGTGAAATAACATGGACTAAAACAGATACCAATACAAAAACAAAGAATACCACATATAGTGCAGTATGCAATTAAAGAAAAGTTGACCTTATGAAGAAACTCAGAGGGAGTATGAATAATGAGTGAAATACAGGAATTTGAGTATTTCTGTTGGAAAAGTCAGTACATAATCATGGAATACTTCACAACTTGGCTTTTGACCTGTGCACATGAGCAATGCCACAATTAGACCTACTGTGTCCTGAATGATTATAGCAAACATCAGAATGCCAATAAGGTATTCCTATGAAGTTCCTAAATCACAATGAACAGTAGATTTTCTTTTACTACATATCTATCAATAATTTCCAAATGATTTATCTCATCTGCCTCTGAGGTAGTTGAGATTAAAGCAAATAATTCTGAGATCTTGCAAGGGATTATTGAAGCTGACAAATGCTGTATGGAATTTCACAAGCTGCTCATTCTAGCAGAGAAAGCTGAGTGTGCACTACTTGAGGGATCAGGAAATAAAGACACCTGGTTACAATTTATCACCATTTTCTTTGGCTAGACTGACCTTCTTGTCTTGTGATCTTTTATTGCTCTTGACTTCCCTCACTAACTATTTCAAATACATTACTACATTATGTTTTCAAAGTTCACAAGTATTCAGTAGATATGTGATTTAAAAACACTGTGTAGAGTATATAGGTCAGAAGCTTTGTGTTGCCACAGACCCCTGCATTAAGCTTCAACAGTTATCCTGTGTGAGTTCAGATAGGTTTGCTCCCTTCCCTCTCCTATTTCCCATTGTTGCTTTGTAAGGTTTCAGGGGAGGGCATGTCAAGAATTGATTCTGTTTAGACCATGTGGTCTATTGGTCCAGCTTTTAAAACATCATCACTAAATGAGATCTTTGCATCTATAATTGTCCTAGTTGGTTGACCAGAAAATCTGGCCTCAAGCTAGACCTACCCACAAACTGTTTGAAGCTTTCTTTCCAAGCCCAACATCCCCAGAGTTTCTGTTGAAATGAATAGATTCATTGAAATGCATCTGTATATATAATATTATTAAGAAAGAAAATTTTCTTTTAGTATTTGTCCATTTTCCCTCCTACAATGTCACTTTTAGTAACTCTGATACAGCACTTCCACAATTTACTCAAGAAAACTTATCCTCTTCTGTGTTAAAGATGTTTAAAGCATTAACTTTAGCCAAGAAAAGTCTCTTGGGAATCAGATCCACTTCTCCAACTACTTATTGAACCTCCAATTTGGGGTCCCTTAGTCATCTAAAACTCAACATTTCAAAAATTCAACTTATCATCTCTTCCCACCTTTTGATACCTAAGTGATTATTATAACTGCATGAAGTTGAACTAAACAAAAACTTTGAGCTTTATCTTGGACTATTCCATGTCATTCACATCCAAATTCATCCATTTCTAAATCATGTTGCTTTGGCTTTCCAAATATGTCTTAATTCTATTCACTTCTCTCACAAATACCAGTTCCTTTGAAGAAACCACCATCATATTTCAGTATGTTAATTTGGTTCCTTTTTTCAAGCTTTATACATTCTCTAATCTGTTATTCACATTACAGCCATGGTATCTGACACTTCAGTAATTAAAAGCCTATAAACACTCTTTTCTTCTCTTAGGAATAAGTCCAAATTAAGTAGAATATCTTACAAGGTCTTAAATAACTTAATGCCTGGTATTTCTCTGGTTTCATTTATTACCATTTTCAATTAAACAAGCTCACATCATTTAAGTCAGCATGAACTTATTAACTTAGTGCTATTTAGATCTATAAACTGCTCTTAAATTTTAAAAATTTTGATATTCTATAATGAGAAATTATTAATTTTAATAGTAGACACTTATCTCTCAAAAATGATCACAAAACTATTGTCAATGGCAAATCAACTAAAATTCAACTGTACTAAAAAAAGGTGAAAAACATTGATGATATACTTAAATATCAAACAGTTAATAGCTAAAATGAGAAAAAAAAACTTTAGCAAGAATAAGGTGGCACTGATTAATATAAAGTGAAGATTTAACTAGTGCAAAATAAAATATTGGTGGATCCTTCTTTATCTTGGGTGTAGGAAAAGGCTTTCTAGTTATGACTAAAAATCTGGGGCAATAAAAGAATGGTTAATTGGCTATACAATTTTTAATTGGCACAACAAAGTTACCATAAATGAAATAAAAATACAACTGACAAACTGAAAGATGATATTTGCAACATATCATAGAAACAGGGTTAAATCTTTCTAATATATAAAGAACTCTTAAAAATTGAGAGAAAAATTACAAAAGCCTAAAAGTATAATGGACAAAATATACAAACAGATACTTCTCAAACAAAAAATGAAAATGTTATCCTTAAACATACAAAAGTATGTTCAACATCATACATAATTAGAAGAAAGCAATTTAAAACATAACTGAGATAGTATTTTCACCTACCAAATTGGAAAATATTAAACTGTAAAACAGCACATCTATTGGTGGGACTGGAGAAACAGACTCTCATATATTGTTTATGGGAACACAAATTTATACAAACCTTGTGAAGGAGAATTTGGCAAAACTCACCAAAAAATACATAGATGTTGACTTATTCAGTAATCCCAATTTTAAGAGTTTATCTAAAGATACATCTCCAGCAACACTAAAATACACAACATGCTCAAGGATAATCACTGCAACATAATTATCGCAAAATATTGGACACAATATAATGTCCATACACAGAGGAATAATTGAATAACCTCTGGTATCTCTATATCTACATAATATCAGCACATTTGATAGAATGCTGTAAAAGTATAAAAATGAATGAGGAAGAATTCGTATGGAGTAATTTTCAGAATATATATCGTTATGTGAAAAAGGATAAGTACAGAAGAGTATCTGGTGTAAAAAAACAGAAGAAAATAAATATATGTATGTAATTACTTGTTTAAGCACAAAGAAACATGAAAGGATAAACTAGATACTAATGAGATTGGTTAGTTTCAAAGAGTGGGTAGAAATGTTCTATTGGTATATTCTCTGAATATATCTTTCTGTAAACATCTTTCATAGTCATGTTAAAGTTTCATATACTCAGAAAAAAATAAATAAAATCCACAAACCTCTAAAATAGAATACAAACAGAAACATATTAACTTACCTGTATTCAAATGAATAATGTTACAACTTGAAGGAGGATGGTTGAGATCAAAACTGAGTTCCTCTCAACACAGTTGTCAGACTACATGCCTTCAAGCTAAAGAGAAAAGGAAAAATATCTTCTAAAAGTACTCACAATAAATTTAAATCCAAGTTAAAGGCTTCTTTTATGATAAAAGCATGAATAAGCAGTTCTAAAATCATGCTCTATACTTTCTAGGATGGAACACATAAAAACTTTATGGAAATGGGGGATAGGTTTCTCACTCAGAGAAGGGAGTAACAAAGATGGAAATTAAGAAGACAGAATGAGGCCTGTAGATTTGGATTGGGCTTGGTCATATCAATGTGATAACTCTTTCTGTACTCTAAAAATGTATAGAAGCAATGGCTCCCCAATAGCAATAAGCACACTGAATACCTACCTTTTAGTTTCTAAATACCACTTTTCTCTTAAAGGAATCAGGAATACTTAGAAAAAAATGGCTGATTCCAGAACTGGGTGGGGAAACTACATAATAATCCTGGAATAATTCTGAGCCAAAATGTAAAGAAATGAATAAGGAATAATGGAGGAATTGTCAAAAGGGCCCAGACTCAACTTGAAGGAGCTCTTACTAGCATTACAACATGAATATCAAAATAAATAATTACAGTAAGAGATTATATTCAATAAAATAGGATTCTATAATTCATAGTGATATAAATAAATGAATACATAACTAGGGAAAATTATTTCTTTTCAGTAACATGCTAACAAAACATATACAAGAATAATATTTGAAATCACCATTTGCAAACCACCATTACAATGATTTTGTCAGTCAACAATTATCAATGGATGCTGATAATTAGTCCATCAAGATAACAAAATATTTATAATATTTTGGCATATCTTCCCACAGAATACTTAATATCTCAAAATGTAAAACAGTAACTTTAAAGGGGTGAAATTTGACGGGAACCACCTTAACCAAATGATCAAATTAATATTGCCAGTAATGAAACAAACCAACAGCAAGTGCCCTCAGGTATAATATACTGAGAACTCAGCATCGCTTCTAGGGTATTTCTACTCAAAGTGCATATTCTCAATGTAATCATGAGAAAACACTAGACAAGCTAAAATTGAGGAATATTGTAAAAAAGTAACTATCTTCTATTCTTCAAAGCTGTCAATGCTGTAAAAAATGCAAAAAAATTAATAAATTCTTCCAAATTAGAGGAAACTAAAGTTATGTGACAACTGAACATAACACATGATATTGGCTTTTCTTTTGCTCAGAGGTCATTAACAGAGACATTAGTGAAATCACAATACAGCCTTGTATCAATATTAATTTGCTTTTTTGAAAACTGCACCATGGTTACATTCTTGGGAAATAAATACTAAAGTGTTTATGGTAAAGGGACATCATGTCTGCAACTTACTTTTGAATGGTTCAGGGAAAAATTTCTACATTCTACCTAGAAAAAATGAAAAAGTAAATATCGTAACATGCTAACTTTGGGGGATTCTAGGTGAAAGGTGTCCAGGAATTCTAAGTACTATTCGTGCAACTTTTCTGTAAATAAAAATTTTGAAAAAAAATTAAGTAATGATGAGTTAAAGTAGCTCATAAATATTTATTTTCTCAGAACTGCACTAGTTCCTTTCCCACTAATAATTATCTACATTTCTTCAAAATTTATTTTTCTATTTTTTCTTTCATTCTTGATTTTGTTTAGTAGAAGATGCCAACTAATAATAGCTGGCTATAAAATGGCAAACACTATTTACAGTAAATAGAATGAGAAAATACTTAATTTCAACATTTAAAACAGAAAGGGAGGCTACTCAAAATTACAAGGAATGATCAGTTATAAACAATTTAAATAAATTCACATCTAAGGTGGTATAATATTTTTATTCACATTTGCTATTATACAATGTTTGCACTATAAGGGACCCACTCCATTTTATACAAAAGAAATCTAAATTCTCAATAAGCTGAGTGTTGAAGTTCATACAATTGGGGAATGGCAGGGTGGGAAACAAAACCCATATTTCTTGACTACAGTGGTGTAGTAACTAGGACTTGGCACTTTCCCTGTTATTGGCTGGATATGAGTCTATGACAGGGAATTTCTTTTTTGAGGGAGTGTGGTTTAGAGAACACGACAGGGACTAAGGAGACTTGTGTTCCAGAACCAGTTCTGTTACTTACTATGTGACTTTGAGGGAATCTCTTCCAGCTTTAATACTGAGTGTGACAATATCTTCTCCAATTTTTATTAACACAAAAAATGATTAAAAATTAACATTAAAGCAAAACGTTTAAAATAAAAACATCAACAGCTATACCATAAATACAGCTTAGACAAGTGCTCTATTTTTCAAAATCAGTTTATAATTGACAAATTTGCAGATATACAAACAATGCTAATGGGAAGGTAAATTAGTATATACTTTCTGAACGATGATATAAAACATACCTTTAAAGCCATATTTAGCTGTATACACTAACAAGGCCACCAAAAGAAAAGTGCCATAAGAATATAATCAAATAAACGCTAAAATTTATAAGGGTAACTCATCTTAACTCTATGTAAATAAAAAATGAAACAAAGTCCAATAATAGCAAAATGACTAAATATACTATATCTACAGATTATAATAAAATATAAACATTAAAATAAAATAATATTTCCCAAACTTGTATTAAGAAATACTAGTCCCTGGAATGAATTATATGAAAAAATACTTTGAATCTGTAAAATTATATAAATTTAGGTGTCACTAATTCTCAGCTATGTTAATACTCTAACAGCCACTATGTTTCACCATATAGACGAATGCAAGAGATACTGTATAGAATGTTTCTAAATTTAATTTAACCCTGGAACCTTATTTTTATAAATAATTTATTAGTATTTCTTGCGGCAAGGTTTAGCAGAACAATGTGTGATAAATATGTTGTAGGATATTTAGCACTGTGGCAAATATGCAAAATATATGGATAATTAAAACACATAACACAAAATGTTACAGATTATATATAAAATTATATGGATGGTGTGAAGTACACATGCCAAAAAATTAACAATCTTGCCTAGAAAAATAAATAATATTTTTTCTCATTTTTAATTTTTAAATTTTCTACAACATAAATAAATTACCTACTGTACTCAAAATATTTCCGTTATGGTACCAAATGTTGGTATTTGTATCTTTCTGCACTCTAGTGCTTTATTCTTCCATCCCTAAGATTTTTTTTAAGACTCCACATCCTAAAATCAACCACTTAGTATTATTTTTAAGACTCCACATCCTAAAATCAGCCAGTTGGTATTATTATTTAGCCCCAAACTGAAAAAATTCTGTCAGTGTTTCTTCCTTCATAACATCCTTTTCTGTTTCTACAGTGGCATCGTACACATCTGGTTGATTTCATCTCACCTCCACAGCTTCCACATATGTAGTCTCAACTCTCCTCCACATTTTTGTGTTTCTGTAACATGTGGCCAGACATTGCTGCCAAAATCATCTCTCAAATGTATTGCTTTGCCCACATTACTTCCTTTTTCAAATCCTTCAAAGCCAGTATTTCTTTGCATATGAAATTCAAAGTATTCATATACATTTTCAAATAGCCTTTTCTGCACATAAATGTAATCCATGAAATCTCTCATCTACCCTTTTCTGCATATTGCTCTTTGTTGCTTAATATGTCCAAACACTTCAAATAACCATGTTCATGATAATTTTACTTAAAGATAATTTTAAAAACCTTTTTCTTTTCTTTTTTACTAAAGGATTTGCATTTTATGTTTCCTGGATATTTACACAAAGGAAGGAGGAAATGACTCTAACATTTATTGAATGTCTGTTATATATGGGACACTGAACAAGTTGACTTAATACATACCATCTATCATAATTTAATTGAAAATTAAATAATTCTAAGTCAGAGTGCAAAAATTTAATGAGCTAGAAATTAAGAGTGGTCTGATAAATTCTACCTTACACCATTTTCTTCCTCCCTGAGAAGTATTTGACTATCATTTTACCTCCAATATATTTTTTCTCATTTTTGTTCCTGGTAAGTGGGCTAAGGAGTAGGGAACTATGTGTCTCTTTTTTATTCCCCTAATGAATCTACTAAGTTTTACTATTGTTTGTTTTCTTTACAGCCAACCTCTGTAGAGAATTAATTTAGTTCTCGTTTCCTAGGTGGTTAAATTTCTCTTACCAATCCTGACAGAGGGTTATAGACTTATTATTTTATTAAGTAAAGGAAATGAACACCAATGAAAGAAAAAAAAGGTATACAATCAAAACCAACATAATGTCACAAAATAACCGACATATTAATATTTAAAAGTAGAAAGGACTTCATTCCCTAAATAGAAGCCTGCCCTTTCCTCAAAAGGAGAATTGGCCACCATACACTGACATATCCAAGAACCAAAAACTAGAAAAAAATTGTGATAAACGTACATAAATGCAAAGACAATAAAACCATAACCTAACATTTTATCGTATTACATTTATTTAGTTGATTTCTTGATATATTTGCAAGTTTGGAATCTCTATTCTATAGCAGACATAAAGAGCAATCTGGACACTATTTATTCCAGCATTTTATTTATTAGTCACTGAAAATCTGATGTAATTGCTTGGGCTGCCATAACAAAATACTACAGACTGGGTGGTTTAAACAACAGAAATGTATTCTCTCACAATTCTGGAGGCTAGAAGTCCCAGATCAACTTATTGGCAGGATTGTCTCATCCTGAGGACTCTCTCTATGGCTTGCAGATAGCTGCTTTGTTGCTGTGTCCTCACATGGTCTTTCCTCTGTGTGAATTCATCCCTGGTGTATCTTTCGAGTGTCCAAATTTCTTCTTACATGGACACCAGTCAAATTGAATTGGCGTCTACACTAAGATCCTCATTTTAACTTGATCACCTCTTTAAAGGCCCTATCTCTAAATACAGTCACATTCTGAAGTACTGGGGGTTAGGGTTTCAACATAAGAATTTTAGGGAGATACAGTTCAATCCATAACAGCAACAACACCACAAAAACTGGAATATCAGCCTATGATTTGCCCTTTCTCTGAGATTAGAAATGATTTAGTCCAAATGAAATTAAGACTGAAAAATTTAGAGACTTATACATGTTAGCTATGAACTCTAAGGACAAGAATATGTTTAGTTCTTCCAGGAACTACTATATTTTTAGTTATCAAATAATAAATTACCAATTCCTCTGATATTGAGAAATGAATATGTATTTTTCTAATTTTTTATTTTTAAGGCACTTTGCTATTTATGGGTTTCCAATTCTAGCAATAACATCCAAGTGACACGGAGATCAGCTCAATGCTTTCCCCTTCACATCCCTCTCATATCATGGATCTAGCATGGAAAACTTGAAGGCTATTTAGCACAGAGGGATGGGAAAATTTTTTTTAAATGTAGCTGCATTCTTGGTGATAAGTGAATTCATATTTGTGTGTTAAATTAAAAACATGTTGATACCAGTAATAATTCCTGTTTGTTTAAACAAAGATATACTATGTACCCAAGATTCTATTTCAAAGTGACCTTTTTACTTTTCTCTACATTTTTTTCCAAAATGTATAGAAATAGCCATAATTTTAAAAACATCTATTTTCTACTGTTTTTGGGGTTTCATTCACCTTGAATATTTAATAGATCAGACTTTGTGGTTGCAAACAACAGATAGCAACTCTGGGTCATTTTAGCAGAAAAGTTATTCAGTTAGCTCACAGAATTGCAGCCAAAGTACTTGGTTCATAAACAGGATCATCCAAGGAGTTGCTGTTACTGGCATTATGCAGCCAATTTTTGCTGCAGCTGCAGGCTTTACTGAGAATTTTGCTGCTACCAAAAATGTCCTTGGTACCACCAAAACTTCTGCAATGACCTTACCCCTTCATTGACCCTGCTTGGAGTTACATATTCAATATTCAAAGTCCCTGGCAAAAATGTCTTACTGGTGGAGCTTTAGACATGTGCTATCATCCTCGCCAAAGGAGATAGCTCTTTATCTTCCATGATGGAGGTAGGTAGTGGAAATCACCTTTTAACACAAGGAATGTGCCCTAGGAGCTGGGGAATAGGGAAGCACTATATTTGTAACAATGCCTAAAAGCTCCATGTGGGCCTGGGAAACACAGAAAGGAAACACTTTATGTGTGTTAAATTTCAATCAATTTCAAACCAAAGTTTGGGGAAAACTCCAAATCTCAATTTACAGACTAAAAAAAAAAAAAACAAAAGGTTAAGTGTTATAGGCATTTCAAAACAGTAATAGCTCTTTTTGGTGATTTCTGAAAAATAACACGAGTTTTCCTCAAGCAGTAAGTTGGATCTAGATATAGAATAGTGTATTTGTATAAAGTGAAGGCTGATAATATTGTCTTATTTCAGTCAACATTTCAGATAATCTTGGGATCTACCTCTGGCTTCACCACTAAACTCAGTACCCTCATAAATGAATTCATATCTAGACGTCTTGGATAAAGGCTTGAAACTCCTGTGATCCTGAATATATACAGGCTAGAAAAATAGTTTAAAATACCTCTTCAAATGTTGGTAAATAAAAGGCTGCTTAAGATTATATACATCAAATAATCAACAAAAGGGATGATTGTCTTTACTTAAATAACTATCATTTTACTAAATGTATTCCCTGGGTTTCCTTGTGGTTATTGTTAAAAAATTCCAAAATGAAGAAATATTCACAGAAAGTAGAATGCATAACCATTTACCCACCAACAAGAATTTAGAATGGTTATAATTTGTTGATACTTGCTTTATCTGTTTTTATCTAATCATTTACATATTATATATTATAGACAAATTTGAAGTCTCTCCCTCCATATCTAGTCATTTATCTCTTAAGATAAATATTATCATAAACTTAGTATACATACTTTTAATATTTCTTAATACTTTACATATACATGTATATGTATTTTTGAAGAGCATGTAGTACTTTTGTGTTTTGTTGCAAATATATCAACACATAAACAGTACCATACATTTCTGCATCATCTTATCATTTTGTAATTCTTTTATCATTATACTTTGAGATTTATTTCTGGTAGATTAATTTTAGTTCATTCATTTTAACAGATATGCTATATCCCATCATATAACATATTTTATCTATCCCCTCTTGAGGGACTTTTAAGTTTTAACTATTATTTTGTTTTTACCAGTCATGTTGCAAAAAAAATTTTTGTATATATATCTGAGAGTTTTTCTAGAGATATAAATTCTGGGATGCAAGGCATTAAATTTTTTTTATTGTGCTGGATGACTACAAATTGTTTTTCATCCTGTATTATTTTTTAAAAAATAAAAATCCTCAAAGATAAACTAGATTTTTACTGATCCCTACAATTTTTAGACATACCTTCCTATTTTTGTTTTTATATCACAGAGGCAAATCTTTCTAATAAGATAATGAGATAAGATGGGTAATAAAATACAACTGTTTTCTCAGCATTACAGGTTTGTGTAATAACTTAATTTGCCAATCTGTTCATTTTTCCTTGCAAAGTAATTTTGTTGTATGACCGGAGTCCTTTTTCAAATCCTGGGAAAATGCTTAGTCATAAAAATCAAAGACAGATTTTCTTCTGGAAAAAGTATCTCCAAATTTACCAGCACAAATTGGCAGAGCCAGGAACATTTCTATAAAGGTTTGGGAAAACAAAACCTAATTAACATTACTAATATTTGACAAACAAAAATTTCTCAGTCAAAATTTTAAAGTACATTTTGAGTTTTTAATAGAACTGAGTATTTGATTATTCAAAAAAATCATTAGTTAGATTTGAAAGAGCATTTTTCACAATGGCACAATGGCTGTTATGAATATGGAGATATATATATGTTTCTTTTCATCTATTCAAGTAAACAGTTTCTATTTTATGCCACTGTGTCCATCTGATCAAGAACTGGGAACAAGCAGCAATTTGGCTTTACCAATATTTCTGTTGGATTCTGAAAATAAAATGTAAGCTATTCTAAAACATGGGCGACTTGGTGAGCTTGATTTATCTAATAAAAGATGTTGGGGGCATTCCTTATCATTGGGAAGGTCTGTTATCAATTAGGATTTATTTTTCATCTTTTTATTATTTCTCAAGAAATGATTTTGTAAATATACATTTTATAAGAGTAGAGTGAATAAGTTAATTCCCACATCCTTCCTCACAACTTGGACTGGCTTTGCAAAGATAAAGGCAGGGAAGTATGTTTAAGGGTGTGTGTGTGTGTGTGTGTGCACACGCACACACGCATAAGGTAATGCCCTCTTCCTTCACTGTTCCCATTATGAAGGAGAGGAAATGCCTCTTACAGTGCAAAGATACTATCTGGTTTCCAGCCAGATATATTCTGCATTTTCAGACAAAGGGTATATTTGAGGTCTAGAGGTAGACATTCTCTGGGGAAAATTAAGTGGTTTTGTTAAGGTAAAGAAAAATATATTTGGCTTGAATATTTGCATGTTTCCACTTATGCAGTGTACTGACTTTCTTTTTAGCTCTGCTACGGAATTTGGGCAACCTGAGTGTGAAGTTCTTAATAGTTGGGCTTTTGAGAGATTAAAATGGGATTTCTCCTAATTTTCTAAACTCCTCGTCAATGCCAGTATTAAAGCGGAATCTGATTTATCTGTTGTGGAAGTGGTTGGATGGATAACTGCTTTAACTGGGAAGTTGGCTTATGTTATTTTGTAAGACATTTCTAATATTAACATATTATGATTCTATCAATTTGTAAGAGAGAGAGATCAGTTTGTGCCAGTAGTTGGAAAAAGCATCAAAGGAGGAATAGGTTCTGAAAGACAAAAGATGGGTAGAATTTTCTTGTGTGATGTCAGATGTGAAAGGCAGTTCAGACAGAGAGTGAACCTGAACAAAGAGGGTCATGGTGATGGTTCTCCTGACGTATGAAATGCTCTAGGTCAACAACTGTTTTGAAGCAAAACTGAGATTAGGAACCAAATTTTCCCGCTCCTGAGTGTTCGTCCCACTTTGTCAGCAGAGTGACATTCACACAATTTTAGGCAAGTTACCTATATTTTTTTAAAAATATATAAATTTATATCTATAAAATATACTACATGTTGTATATGTATAGAATATGTAAACAATATAAAACGAGAGTGAGAGGGTTTTCTAAAGAATAGATAACAGCATGAGTAAAATATAATGGAAAACCTGATTTTTATGTTGGCATCTTAAAATTTAAGTAAATACCAGAAGATATAACACCAAACTTTGTTATCTATTCATCTGATAAGGACTAACTCATGTTTATTATTTCACTATAGGGATATAAATTCTTTATGAAACCATCACTATGCTCAAGATCCTCATTATCTCTACAAAAATATAAGGTACTTAAGATAATTTAAAGCACCAGTTTGCCTGAAGTTTAAATGTACATACCTTAACCAGATTATGATTTGAGTCAGTAGCAAATTAACAGTTACCTTTAATCTGGCAAAAAACAAAAACATGCAAACACACACACACACACACTTGCTGAAAAGTTAAGGTTTCACTTCCCAGGCAAGTCTGCTGTTAATGTACTTTTATATCCTCTAACCACGATCCAGTTGGGGCCCACTTCCCTAAAGTAAACCACCTCTTTTAACCAAAATTGAGCAACACATTCATTCAATTTCATGGTGTTTCAACATGTACCTTTTAGAAATGATGAAGTAAGGGAAACTAACCCCAAATCAACTACTGAAGCCCATTAAAATAGGCTCGTTTTCATACTTTGGCTTTATATGGATAACATTCTCCAGAGAGCTGCAGAACAAAAGCAACATGAACTTCTGGGCTGAATGAGATACAGGGTTGTGGCTGATGTCTTCTTGTATAGCCCATTCAGAACTCACATGGTAGCTAAAACTTTGCTGATGGGTCTGTCATAGATCAGTACTTCCTGGATATTTGAATAAACAAAGAGGTTCAGAAGTATTGCACCCGGAAACTTAAAGGAGTTCGAGGCCAACTGAAGTGTGCCATTTAGAAAAATGCATCTTACATAGGTTTGAGCTCTTAATATTTAATTAGCACTCTTGAGATTTCACTTCTCCACCACATGATCCACCATTCTGCTATAAAAGTAGGAGACTTATAAAACAAATATTGACAGTTTATTCAGTGTAGGATTTCAGCTTTTGAAGACTAACCAAGAGCCAAAAAACCTAGAAGTAGTGGATTTTGGCACAGAAGAACAGGAAAAAAAGGTCTGTTGAGTGATTGACAGGTCAGATTCTGAGGGAAAAAAGAAATCACTCCAACTTTTTTAAAGAAGCACAGATAATAATGTACCTCTGAATATTCAAACACATCCAGTTATTTTAAAGTTTAAGTATAAACTAAGTAAAAGAATCACAAAACTAAACTTAAAATTACAATTCATACCAAGATAATCAGATAGGATTTTGTAATACTAAGATTACAGCTCTACACTATCAAAAGTTGTATTTTATACTTGAAAATTTTCAAAGCTCCATGTTGTACAGTTCAAGGTCAAAAACGTTTGACAAAGCAAGTTTTGAATGCTAGGATTATGCACACTGTTTCTCAGTTTACATATGTTTCAGTACAGTACACTTAACGTTTGAGAATTTCTATAGCCTGATGAATGAAAAGTTAAAGAGAATGTGTTATTTCATATTTACCAACATAAGAAGAGAAATTTTATGAAGCTCATCTTTTTTCAGACGGTGCAATTTTAATGCTATACATATAAGAATAAGTGACATGTTTACTCGGTCCAAATGTAAAATAACTGCACTTTTGCCCGTACATTAGACCCAATTTTACAGCAATGTCATTTGAAAAACACAGATTCTCTAAATCATTTAATCATTAGAAATATGGGCAAAAACACTGATTTGTAAAAATAAGCAGTTACAAGTTGAAAATATTTAATCTTACACTGCAATTCCAATACCCATTAAAGAGTCTATATTTATTTATTGCTTAATTAACAAAGACTTGTATAGTACTTACTATGCAAAGACCCTGTGAGATTATACATAATGCATATATTGGTCTCTGTCCCCAGTTCCTGGCACAGAAACTCCAAAACTCTTGTAATTTGCTAAGTGATAAGAGCTAGGAGAATTTTTTGTTCTAATATTTCATCTTTGACCCTGGTTTGTATATGTCTAAACAATAATATCACTTCACTGTCATAATAACCTCCCTCCAATAGCTTTCAATGCATCTGTGGAAAAACTACCAGTTTTCTTTAGATGTGTTTAAAATTTTCAAGAAGCAAAAACAAAAAGATAGCTCATATGGTTAATGAATGACTGTAAGTATTCACATGCAAAAGTAAAAGATGTTTGAGAGACAGAAAAGTTTCACAGTATTGTCACCTCATTAGCAACATTTAACACTTTGGGGTACATTCCATTGCAAAGATTTTGGATTTGGGGAGAGGGGCTTTTTTTTTTTTATCTCTTCCAATCTTTCTCACACATAAAGACTGAAGAAACTGGAAGCCTATCTTTAGAGGAAGTTAAATTTTATCCTCTGGAAATATACCTACAATGTTTTAGTCAAAGTGCTCATGCCTAAGAGGGAAAGTCAGTGCAAAAAGTCAAGCTTTCAAACTTCAGTCTTTCATGCTGCTTTGCTGTACAAAGAAGATATAATTGATCTCCACTCAATAATGACTCTAAACAAAGGAAAATCGGCCATTTAGTCCTAGAAAATACCAGAGGTAGATTAATAAACAGTAGGTAACAACTGAGATTCAGTTAAAACTATTTTTGTTGAGTTTTTAATTACATTAAAATTAGGATATTTGAGTCTAATTATGTTTTCCTAGAAACTATTCTGAAAATTTTGTTAGCTGCTGCCAGGGAAATGCTAATATCTGTTGAAGGATCCCTGGGACAATATGTACGAAAGGGAATTGTAAGGTAAAAGAAATATTCTAGTAACCGTCTCTTCTTCCACAAATATTATCCCTTCTTTTAAAAACCTGTAAACATTCAATTATATAATGCACTAGTGAAGGATTATGGGAGCAAGATCCAAAGAAATATGTTCCATAGATACACATCATGTACCTTTCTATCAAAAGATATTTCGGGTTCCTTTCAATCCTGGAAATTCTATGATTCTATAATCATCAATTATATATATATTGATAAACACAAAATAGACTTTTAAAAGTAACTTCATGCTTTCTGAGAAATCAATTTTTGTTCTTTAATGTTTGTTTATTCTCAGGAGCCCTTCTGGAATGAGGCCTTTACTGATTTGTGTTTTCATTTGAGGAAGCTAAACAAAGGGACAACACCAAAAAAAGCTAATGACAGAAGAGGTTAATTTAGTGCGGGGCTTTATTTTCCAAAGTGGGAGAACCAAACAGTAGCCACGGATAGATATTTTTCTTTTCCCTTTAATTTCAACTATGCTTCTTTAATTTTCAAAATCAAATTATGGAATATTTCTCAACATCCATGTATTTATTCTTATATTATAAATTTAACTATTATTTGTGAAAAACTCTTGGACTGTGTATTGAGCAATAGCTTCAAAGCTTATTTCTTTTAAACCTTCTAAATTTCTTCCTGAGTTACAAATGAAAAATAAAATCTTCCCAATTAATCCACGTATTTATCTATAATAAAATGGATGTGAATATTTAATTTACTTTCAGTCTCCTTCTATAAAATGAATTAAATCTTAGATCTTGGAACCACAGATTTCTGCCCTTTGATTACATTTATTACTTAAAAATGCATTACTCATACATATGAAAATAAAATATGCTGTTTTTATGACATCCACTGTATGAGATAAGAGTAGCTTTAAACAAGAGTTTGATGTATTCCATCATCTTCTAAAAAAGGTACATAAATAATTAGTAAAGTTATGAAGTAAAATACACCACATTAGAAACTCTAAGACTACTCTCACTATGTCAAAATTATATTCTATCTTTTAAATTTTTCTCATATGTCTAATTTGTTTAGTTATATTTTTTATATTTTATTTTACATTTTAATTTTAATAACTAATTGGGGGAGAAAAAGACTTCTGGAGGAACTGTATGGATTTCACTAAGTAGTACTTTTTCTTGCTCATTAAAATGACCCAACAATGCATTTTTAACTCACTTATTACTAGAGAAATAAATGTTCATTATAATTAACAGAGGCTCTAATGTTTAATGTCTCCCAAAAGCCTAAGACATTTATGTATTGTGACTGGAATAAGGATTTATTAATTGATTTTCTTCTGTTTGGACTGTCAGGAAAAGGTTTTGAAATGAGGGAAAACAATAGTCTAATTTTTTTCTTGCCTCAGCAAATTTTTCATCTAAAATAGAAAAGAATCTCTACAGTTCAACTTGAAAATACACTCGGGAGAAAATAAAAATAAATTTATCTGAAAGAGAACCACATATCCATGGAAAGCAGTAGGTTCCACTTATCCTCTATTCAGAGTTAGCTTAAAAATTTTCATGAATTAACTCATCTCTCTCATGACACATTTAAAATTAATAATATTTTACTGAATATAAAATCCAGGTTATATTTTGGTCTCTAGAATGACCAGTTAACATTTGTGGCACATATGTGTTTATGTAATTTATAGCCTAATTCACATATTCATTCATTCGTTTATTCATTCAACATATATTTACTGAGCTTCCATATGCCTGAAATTGTGCAAAGCATTGATGAACATAAATCATAGTAATCAATTTTGTGACTTTTTAAAAGTCAGATTAATCAAAGTAAACATTATTTGAAGGTAGAAATGTCAGTTACTATGACAGAGACAAGACTTACTATTTTCTACTTCTCCCCATATAGGTATTATCTATACGTATCTCATTCTTCTCCATTCTCTTAGGATGCTCTATTACAATTTTCTTTAAATTTGTTTACCTAGTAATTCATTACTATAACATGTTTGGGGGCTATTTTTACACAAACCTGAGTTAATAATAAATTTAAGACATAGTTATCTTTCTTTACTGTACCCCAAATCACCAGACATATGCCATGAACAAAATTATGGTGAAATAAACATTTATTGCTTTTTTTCCACCTTCCATGCTTCCTTTTGTCCATTCAGATATGACCAGAGACTGATAATGTCATGGTGCCTCTGCCTGCTGTTACACTCAGATGTTCTCTTGACAGATCCCTTGATGAACCTCCCCCTTCTTTTTCCTCGTTCTCATCAAAACCTACCCTTTCTGAAATCAATGATATACTCCTATCTAATTCTTATGGTAGTAATTTTAATTTTTAAAAATTTTATTTATTATTTTATTTTTTGTTAGATTCAGGTATAGTATACAGTGATTTGATATTTGCATACATTATGAAATGATTACTACTATAAATCTAGTAACCATCTGTCCCCATACAAAGTTATTACAATATTATTGACCACATTCCTAATGCTGTATATTATATCCCCATGGCTTATTTTATAACTGAAGGTTTGTGCCTCTTAATCCCCTTTAATATTTCACCCCCGCCCTAACCCCTCTTCCCTCTGGCAACTATCTGTTCTGTATCTATGAGTCTGTTTTTGTACTGTTTTGTGTTTTAGATTTCACATATAAGTGAAATCATACAGTATTTGTCTTTCTCTGACTTATGTCACTTATCATAATACCCTCTAAATCCATCTATTTTGTAACAAATGCCAAGATGTCATTCTTTTTTATGGCTGAGTAATACTTCACTGTGTGTGCATTCCCTTTTCCTCATAACCTTGCCAAAACTTGTTATTTGTTGTCTTTTTGATGACAGCCATTCTGACAGGTGTGAAGTGGTATCTCATTGTGGTTCTGCTTTGTATTTGCCCAGAGATTAGTGATCTTGTGCATCTTTTCATGTGTCTGTTGGCCATCTATATGCCTTGTTTGGATAAATGTCTATTCAGTTACTCTGCCAATTTTTTAATCAGGTTTTTTGTTTTTTCGATGTTGAGTTGTTTGCATTCTTTGTAGATTTTGGATATTAGTGACTAAACAGATATATCATTTGCAAATATCTTCTCCCATTTAGTAGGCTGCCTTTTCATTTTGTTGACAGTTTCCTTCACTGTGCAAAAGCTTCTGAGTTTGATCTAGTCCCACTTGTTTATTTTTTTCTTTTGTTTCCCTTGCCTGAGGAGACAGATCCCCAAAAATATTGCTAAGATCAATGTCAAATAGTGTACTGCCTCAGTTTTCTTCTAGGAGTTTTATGGTTTCAGATCTACATTTACATCTTTAATCCAATTTGAGTTTATTTTTGTATATGGTGTGAGAAAGTAGTCTAGTTTAATTCTTTTGCATGTGGCTGTCCAGTTTTCCCAACACCTTTTATTGAAGAGGCTGTCTTTTCCCCATTGTATGCTTTTGCCTCCTATATCATAGATTAATTTACCATATAGATATGGGTTTATTACTGAGCCCTCTATTGTGTTCCATTGATCTATGAGTCTGTTTTTGCACCAGTACCATACTGTTTTGATTACTGTAGCTTTGTAGTATAGTTTGAAATCAGGGAGCATTGTGCCTCCAGCTTTGTTCTTCTTTCTCAAGATTGTTTTGGCTATTTGGGGTCTTTTGTGTTTCCATACAAGTTTTAGAATAATTTGTTCCAGTTATGTGAAAAATACCACTGGCATTTTTATAGGGGTTACATTGAATCTGTAGATTACCTTGG